>NW_024544778.1:1200000-1834844 GCF_018167655.1 Microtus oregoni | reverse complement strand
ATAACCAGGGTGAGTGGTAACCATGGAAACCCCCCAGCCATCACTGCGCACCAAACCTAGCTCCCACCAGCCCAAATGCAATGGCTGAAGTTAACTTTCTAAAAAACACCATTAAATGGGCACACCAAAGGCATCTTCAGACACAAGAGCTTGTTTGCTATGTACATTTCTTTTTTACAAAAAATAATAACTTAGTTTGAAGTTTACAGCATTTCCAATGGGTCAGGGCATCCTTGACTGAGACCCAATGGGTCAGAGCAGCATGTACCTCCCCAGCTTGAGCACCAGGCTGGGCCCATGCCACCACCCTGAAGACTCGCACCTGAGGACACAAACCGTGGCGTACCATTTCACCCTGCAGGTCACTCCATCTCGATCTCACATGGGTTTGTGCCCCTCTCCTCTGCATTCCTGTACATCCTTTGAAAGTCACTAAAGCGTGGGGCACACCCAAGCTGTGCCTCCCCAAAGTGCACATGTCCGGTGAAGAGGAATTCTCCATGCCCTGGCCGGACACCACACTCCAGCAGTGTCGTGACACGGCCCAGCCAGTGGCCACTGCCCTCGGGAGCTGGCTGGAAGACCCTGCTCTTCTGCCGGTGGAGCCTGCTCACCCGCAGGGAGATGACGGAAGCTTGCTGCTCTGGCACATGCGTGACATCCTGGATGAAGCCTTGGACAACTGCAGAGGAAGGAGACAGAGGTCAGCAGATCTAAAGGGCACTGTCAACAATGGCAGGCACATATAGCACATGTCAACCTGGGCATGTCCTGGGCTATCAAAGATATTAGAATCTGGACCTGAACCCACTGTCAGCCTTTGGAAAGCTCAGTCCATGATACTGACAGTGTCGGACAAAGGTATTCCACTGAGCACCAGCTAAATACCACATGCTCTTCAGGTAAAAACAAAAAATGTAAGCAAAATGCTCCTCGGTTCTGGGTCCTATCAGGTTTCACAGCGCAGCTCACAGGACAAGAGTGATGTGAGGAGAAGGGACAGGGAATGACTTGTTTTGGGAGGTTGGTTAGGGCCTAGAAAGTAGAGAAACAAAGAGTCAAGATCCCACCCAGTGATAGTTCCTGGTTTTTGAATAAGAGTTTGAGTAGGGCCAGCTGGGCCTGAGCTTAGGGTAGCCACTATTATGGCAGCAGTTTAGCAAGGACCATGACCAAGAAGAGCACTGTGCAAACATCCCTGACCCCAGAAAGGTCTCCAAAACCCCAACCACCTGGACGCAGAATGGGCAGAGCTCTGAGCTAGGGCTGGCACAGGCACACACCAGACTGCTCTCTGAACTCTGTTCCCAGAGACAGAGAACTTCTGAAAAGTTACTGGGAACCTATGGACTCCCAGAGTCTCCAGGAGGTTGTGAGCTGGTTTGCACAATGAGAACACACTGACACACCTAGATTGCAAACCAAAGCTCTGCCAGCATGCATGGTGTGCAGACTTCGCTTAGTGCACACAGTGCACTGCTCCCTGTGAGTCCAGGGTGAGGCCAGGTTGGGCAGCTTCAGCACCACCCCCCAACACACACACACACACACACACACACACACACACACACGAATCATTGCTGACTGGGGAAAGCCCTCAGACCCTGGAAAGACAACTACAGGATAGACTTACCAAAGTCACTGGTACAGATGGCAAGGAGGACCTCAGTGTCACTGCATGGCCGGCACGGGGCTGGGGAGGAAAGAACAGGGTGGATGATACAACCCAGACAACGCTGGTTAGTCATCGACCCTCCCAAGCCCTGACACGGCAGAAGATAAAAGGCCTGCTTCCCTGCCCTACATCTGAGGACTTCGGTTAGAATGAGACAAAGTCAAGGTGAAACTTCTGACCACTCTAACTCTACCCTGAGGTGATCAGCAAAGCAGGAAGCACAAGAACAACTTCTCTCAAGCCAGACACCAATTCCAAGTGATCACTTGGTGGTCCTGGCTCATGCTGTAGCCAAAATAACATGAGCCCAGACAAAGGAGTCCCATGCCACTCCTGTGTTGAGATTGTTGATGTAGTTCCAAATAAGCAACAACTCTACTCATTTAAAAACAAAACAAAATTGTTATTAAATGACTATCACAATGCAAAATACCCCCAGCTGAACTAAAACCATGTGCCTATACCACCCAACCAAGGTACCCTCCCCCAGTTTCCACATCCACATCCTAAAATGACACAGGCATCCTACTGGAAAGCAGACTCCCTACGGCAGTATGATGCCCTCCTCCCCAGATCATAGCCCCAGTGGAGAATCTCACTCAGTCCATCTTCCCCAGGCATTTCCTACAAGAACCAAGGCTAAGAGTCTGCAAAGGGGGTGCTAATGTGAGTTGGGGGTGAATGGAGAAATCTGTCTGCTGTGGGTATGGAGTCTCGGGTTGGGGCCATCAGTTTAACCCTACCCTAGGCCTCACCCGAGATTTGGGACAAGTTACCTATCAAAGCCCATCAAACCGAGTCCTCCTCACAGAACTCGGGCTTGAAGCACTCAAAACCTGGGGTCTGACATCTTACAGAGAGCCCAGAGATACAGACACTTTTAGAATGAGCTACCCCACGGGTAGATTACTTACACAGCCCAGTTCTCCAGAGATAGCCCTCTCCTGCCCTTTGCACCACTTCCCTTGGTGTGGAACAGAAACTGTGGCTCAGCAGCTTTTCCACAGAGCACTCAGAGTGGATTCAGGAAGATGGAAGCTTGCTATTTGCTGTGAATTATGTCTCAAGACTTCGTGCTCTGTTTCCTGCTTGGGGCCAAGTTCTCCAAATAAACAGAAACCCTGAGGTATGAAATCTCAGTAGATAAATTTCCCTGGGGCCATTCCCTTGCAAAGACTTTGGGGCAGCCATTGTCTTAGGAGAGCTTGGTCCTGAAGAAACTCCTGCTATCCACACGCCTGGAGGCCACACAGCCTGACCCAGAGCGCTGGTGACTTGGCCCCAGGGGAACCAAGACAACACTCGTGTGGGCGGAGGGCAAGCAGACCAAGTGTTTCCAGGCCAACAGGAGTTCAGAGAAGCTTTATGAGGTTCTGAAAGAGTAAGCCTGCGACAGAGCCTTAGGGTTTACAGTGTCCCAGCCAAGCAGGGCTCTCTGTGGACCCTTGGGCTGGGTGTGTCTGGGGCCCTATCCTTTGGTCCTACCCCAGAAAGGGGGGCGGGGCGGGGTGCCTCCCAGCCTCAGCACTTGCTGACTCACCCACCCACTCACCTGCCAGCACTTTGGCTTCTATTTAGTTATCAGAAAAGGGAGAAGCCGCAGAACAAGTACAACCTGTTGGCATCAGCGTAGCCCATCAGAAAATCAAGCACTACCACCTCCACATGAGCTTTACAGCCCGGACACTTCGCCGAGGAGACCTGGATACAGCCAGACTCCTGGAAGCTGAGGTTTGCTGGTCCCTTGGATGTCCACCCTCAACCCTAGTTGGCTTGCAGCTCCTTTCCTTCCTGGAATATTTGCTGGGGTCATCATAGTCCCCAGCACTGGGGGTTACCTGACCACCAACTCTGAAGCTGCTGAGGTGTGTGGTTTCTGTAGCATCCTATTCATTCTCATACTAACTAGGAACCAGTGGTTCATACTGGTGTGGGCAGACATGGGTTGGTCTGATCTGGAGCACAGACAGGGCCTGAGCACAGGAGTACTCCTGCAGTACAGGAGACCTCAGTGCCTAACATTTTGGGCAACATTAGATTCAGAGTACAATGCTCTGTGAAGTACCCTGTTTGGCCCAGACCAGTGTCCACAGGCAGGTATTGACCCTGGTGACCAAGCCTATCTGAGGGTCCCCTTCAGGATAGAGGGCAGCAGAGGCTAGGGAAAGGGTTGAAAGTTGGAGGCAGGAGTCCCCAGAAGCTACCCTAAAACAACTCAGAGTTGAGAGTTGCCTAAGTTGAACCAGGGCAGCAACTTGCAGTGGAAAGGCACTGAGGGGCAGGGACCCTAGGCCTGGGGATGTAGCCTAAAACAAGTCCATGAGTTTTCCTTCTCTGTGAATCACAGGGCTCAGACCTCAGGTGCTAGCTTCAGAGAACATGTAGAAACCATCCATCCCCTTCAGTTGTGCTTGCCGTGGCTCACAGCTCCTTGCAGGAGATGCTCCTTTGTCAGGCTAGTCAGCCTGCAGACCTGTACCAGCCTCCACGAGCCGGTGCCATGAGCTAGCTAGCAGCCCACCTGGAGGCACCCCTGTTCTAATTCTGAGCTTCACTTTTGCAGAAACTCAAAGTGGATGACAAAGACCTCCACTTATTAAACGATCAAGTTCATAGCAGCTGTAAACTGTGCTGGCCGCAGACGCCGCATCACATTTCCTGGGAGCCACTTTGGAAACCAGGCAGGAAAGTGCATCAAAGAAATCAAATGAGGATAAAGAAAAAGAATCTAAGGGAGCCTCCTGAGGACACCTGAAGAGTCAGGGCGAGGGCTCAGTCTGGGTATAGCTGCCAAAAGCGGAGGAAAGCAGGGAGAGCAAACACAGGCAAGAATTGCTGGGTGCTAGAAAAGTCTGCAGACCTAAGGAGGACAGCCAGGACGACACGTACAGTTCCAAAGCAAAAATCTTTCAGGTCCCTAGTACACTTTGTGGCAGATGGTAGGTGCTGTGATTTAACAGGCGCAGAGCAGCAAGACTGGGAGATGAGGTCTAGGCTCCTTCACTGATCACCACCACCAGGTTCCACCAGAAGGATGGAGACCCAGGGGTTCTCTGAACCCTTCATCCTAGCAAGGAAGTCAATGGAGACAACACCCTTCTTTATCCAGGGTTGGGAGAGGGTTTAAGACTCAAAATAATTACAGTGGCCTGAGAAATCACCAAGGCAGGAGCCGACCAGAGGAACATGCCTTTTGTTCTTCGACTTCCAGGACACAATGCTTCGTTCCACTTCAAGACCATCGCTGGGCATGGTGGCGCACGCCTTTAATCCCAGCACTCGGGAGGCAGAGGCAAGTGGATCTCTGTAAATTCAAGGACAGCCTGGTCTATGGAGCGAGTTCCAGGACAGCCAAAGTTACATAATAAAGAGACCCTGTCTCAACAAAACAAACAAAAAAGACAAGGCCATCAACCCTTACACTGCCAGGGCCAAGCCCTCATTCTGAGGCTACCAAAGGTGCGTGGGCAGTGGGGCTCCATATAGCTTCTCAAGCCTATGAGCAACAAACAAATCAGGATTAGAAAGAATAGGCAGACATGCTCAGAAGTGGCAGGCTCACCCTGTGAGCGCTGTGAGCCAGTAACATCAATGGCAATGAGAAGTGTCCTGCTGTCCACCTCTTCAGCTGTGTGTCCAAAATGCCCCTGTTAGCACCAACCCCCTCACTCGGCCTCTCCACAGCAATGGCCTATGTCATGAGCCTGCCAGGACGGAATGAAACGAGAACCCACACAAACTGTACCTGTTCCCTGGACCAGACAAACCCCACAGTCACTTCTCTCACATAGCTGAGCCAAGGGAGGTCAGCCTCCAGATGGAGTTTTATCTGCAGTCAGACGTGGGGCCTTTAGTATTCTGCCAGATTTCCCTAAGGGTCAGAGGTAGTGCCACTGCCCAGATATCCTGAGCAAGGCCACAAGGGCAGCAGATACAGGGCAAGCAGCCAAATCCAGCATCCCAGATGCTGGGGTCACCCCTCCTAGGACCTATCTGTGCCCCTGGAACAGCACTGTACCCCACTGCCCTGGTCTTTTCTGTTTTGATGCAGTCACAAGTCAACTACACAATCCTAGTGGACAAATACTACAAACGCTCTGGTAGAACTACCCTAGAGCAGTGACAGGTCCCCTCTGTTCTGGCTGGGGAGCAAGGCGCACGTGCACACGTACAGGTTTCCACACCGTTGCACACTCACACAGTCTCTCATGCACGCCGATCTGGGTTCCAGCCCACGGCATCACTATTCTCTCGAGTCAGCACAAATGAAGTTGATTCATCTAAGAGCTTGTCAGCCTCTGGCACAACCATCCAGGTCAGGTGCATTCTTTCTTCTCTGACTGATACTGCATTAACGCTGCTTACATCTTAGTTCTGAAACCACACCAAGGCCAGAGCAGAAGAGGGAAAGACTGCCACTGGCCATAGAGACCTCGGGGGCTGCCCCAATCTGAGCAGGGCAATGGCCAGCACTAATATTCCACATTACATACCCATTCCTTAGGCACAAATAGCCCATGATCCCCACTCCCCAACCAAGCCAAATGTCCAGGTTGAGACCATCTTAACCCTGAGACTTAGGTAGTGCTCCTGGGAAGGGTGGCACCCAGCTCTAGGTAATACAGGTGTCTATGACTGTTTTCGGGCAATCCTAGGGATGGGCCAGAGCTAATAGCCACCTTAGTCTGAGACCCTGTCCTGAGTTCTGATAGTCACTGTGTAGTAACTGGCACTGGCAAGGTATGGAAAGTCACTCAGGTTTGATTTCAGACATCCAGGGCCAAGCAGGTGTATGTTCTAGGATGGCGAGGGAACCCTGAGGCTCAAACACAGCAAAGTCCTAGGCACAGGAATAGCACGACATTTTAACTGTTTGACTGCCTTGTGTGAGATCCGGTGGCCTGAGAGGTGCAACGAGAACCGAATACAGCACTACAGCTACACACCTATGCCATGGCTACTGCCTTCCCGAAACCCCGGGAGAAGCCGAGGCCACTCAACTGACCCCCACAGGTCTCCTTCCCTTAGCCTTCAAGTGCGGACATTGAAGCAGCAAGCAGTAAGGATCAGAGAGGAGAGAGGGCAGCTCTTAGGATCTATCAGTCACTCTCATTTATGACCAAAGAAATAAGACTCTGATGGAGAGACCTGCCTTTCCCTAACGTAGGGTTCTGATGCTGGCATCTCTCTACTACCCACCCACAAAGCCACACAATCCTTGATGCAATTTGCCTTACATACAGAAAAACATCTGCTTGAGTCAAAACAAAGCAAAAAACAAAACCAAAGCCAAGCCCAGAGCTTCAGTTATTAGGCAGACATATCTCCTCATCTGGCATTCACCTGGTCTGGGAGAAATGCGTACCAGAACCTCATCATCAGTCACGAAGCTGACCCTGCATTGGTTCCTGAGGCTGCTATTCTGTCCCTGTGGGGAGCACCTCCCAGGCTCATCTACCTCCATCCCTAGCAGGCACCTCAGCTCTGTGCAGGAGCCTCTCCATTAGGTTCCTGGCTCTATCTTGTGGAGATGGAGCTTATGTGATTTTCTCAATCCTGATTAATATCCATTCACAAAAGCCTCTGGGATATCACAGCTTTATACCATTCTGTTCTCCACCCAAAACTATTTCAAGGTTATGGCAGACACTAAAAACCCGAGCCAGAGCCGGGCAGTGGTAGTGCATGCCTTTAATCCCAGCCCTCGGGAGGCAGAGGCAGGTGGATCTCTGGGAGTTCGAGGCCAGCCTGGTCTACAAGAGCTAGTTCGAGGACAGGCACCAAAGCTACAGAGAAACCCTGTCTCGAAAAACAAAAAAAATAAATAAATAAAAACCCTAGCCAGTTTGTAGAAGTCCCATCCCCCATCTCAAATGAGTTGTAAAGGGTCCTTTAGGGATCAGACCATACGCCATTCTCAGGGAACCACCTCACTTCCGTCATGTCAGAATCTCCAGAAGTCTTCTTAAAGGGGTTCTTGGCTGAAAAGAAGGCATTAATTTTAAGGTTCGTTACTCTTTGACCCTGCAGTCCCTTAGTACGACAAAGGGCTCTTGGGACAAGCATGCTACATTGAAGCCATAGACACGGGAATGTTTCACAGAGGTGAATAAAGGAGAGGGAAGGAAAAAAAAATCAGAGTAACTATGCAAACCTCCACTGTTACCTGAGAAAAGGCAGACAGACTAATGATTAGTTAACCCATGCTAGCCCTGAACAGGGTACTTACCAGACAGTACATGCAGGTCCAGTCCCCTCTGCCCACTCATCAGCTCATACTGGAAGCCTGTGGTCCTCCTGCTGATGTCCTGCTGGGGTGTGGCCTCCACAAAGAGACCACCCTGTTCTAGGTTGAAGCATTGCACCTGGCCAGGTTCACCACCAATGTCCCGTACCAACAGTCTCAGTTCTCCAGTTTTTTCCAAATAAATATTGGCCCCAGAGGAGTCCCTGAAAGGCTTGATGCACACAGTGAGGTTCCTGGCAGGTGAGAAGGGTGTTGGGCCGCAGGTTAACGATGAGCGCCCCAGTTGGGTACATCCACTCCACGGAGCCGGCCGAGCAGCGCAGGTAGACCTGCTCCACCTCCTTGCTGTGTGCTTCTCGGGTCAGCCCACTGTGGGAAGAGGGGACAGAGTCAGGCAACCTCACGGCAAAGATTCCCATTGCATTAACCCACATACAAGTCTCACTCAGGGGTCATTCACACTCACCTGACGTGTTCAGGTACCCACCGCTCTTAGCTTCCACTGAACCTACTCCAAGAGCCAAGCGGGAGTCAGGTCAAAACTCTGATGGTACAAGCCATGCTGGCTCCCCAGACCCTAGCTACTCCCCATACTACACCACAGGGCACCAGAGTCTTAGCTGGTTCCCTAGCTAAGGAAATGGCACCAGGAAGTTATAGCAAGGATGCTCTAGGTTTTCCAAAACAAGGAAGAAAGCAGACCAGCAGGACCACTGCATCAGCTAAGGCTTCAAATCAGTCAAGGGAGTGGAAGATAAGGATAAACCTTGCATGCAGAGATGCCATGCATGTACTACATATGTAATCACATACTCCGGAGAGCAACTTACAAACCAGCTGGGGAGTTAGGCACAGGAAATAAGAAATTTCGATTTTCCTTAAGTCAGTAATCTGACCATTTTTTTAGTCATTTTCAAACCTGAATTGTCATATCACCAGTCATATTTTAAGAAAATAAACCCAAGGGCCATTTAAGCACGGTTCATTATAAGGGAACATCCCTGGGGTAGGAGTTGGGGAGAAGTCTAAGGACAAGAGGACCTTTGGATGGGCAAAGTCGTACGGTTCCTAAAGGAATAATCTGGCCCCACAAACGCCAAAAGAAAGGAGACATGTAGTATGCAACACCCTCGGGAGGCAGTGCTGTTTTCAAAAAAATCGAAGCTGCTGAAAATGTAGTAGTTTCTCCTGCACAGACTAAAAAGCAAAAGTCAGCCTGTTGCTAAGGTTACATCATAACCACAAGTGGTCTTGGAAAGAAACCAGCGACTTCAGCTAAGAGTTCTATTACACGAGTTTGGTTCTGATCAGATCTCAGACAGGTTCACCCACATTCTTGGGATTTTTATGCAAAATAAAAAAGGTTCTGTCCAGAACCTAGACTGAGTGAGTTACCAGAAGCCCTTCCTGCAGGGAGAAAATGCATAACACATGCCATACCTTTACTGCTCGTGACTCATGCTTCCGGCACCCAAAACCTCATTTTGTATATAAGGACTGCAGGAGTCTAGGACTCTAAGTCACCCCGCAGACCACATCAGAGAGAAGCATTGTGGGTGAACCCCTCCTGACCTGCTTCCCACCCCCCACACAGCCCTGGGCCAGGCAACAGCCAGCAGTACCATGACATCCATGTGGAACAAACTTAGAAGTTACAGTCAATAAAACTCACACAAGTTCATCCGACACCTATGTAGGAATTTGGGCATAATTATAGCGCGAAAATTGGACTAAATGGCGGGTAGCTGACACACGTGGCTGAAACCTAATTGCTGTGTTTCTTTCCTCTCCTGTCTCCAGCATCAAGGGACAGCTGACACTTGCACCGGGCCAGTCACAAACCTCAACTCTCTTCCATAGAAAGCACCTAGCAGTGGAGGCCTCACTACAGAGGCTCTGTGAGCCTCAGATCACTGAGCCCCAGGGAAGCAGAAGTGGATAAAGAGGAAGACTATCCTCCATCCAGAACACAGGAGGGCAGAAGGAACCCAAGGGAACAAGGGGCCAGCCCACAATGCCCAGATTAGAGGTTGCCACCCCAGCCGCCACACGCATTGTGTTGGCCACTGCATTCCACTTAATTGGAAAGAACATGAAGGCAGGGTACCCACAGAAACAAGGTACCTGTTAGCTCACCTCTACTCAGGTCTCACTAGCTAAGGGAAGGACTAAGTGTCCATCCCAGGCCAAGCGAGAGTCTTCCCTCATACTCCTAAAAATATTAAGGTTAACAAGAGAGATTTCACATCAAAACTAGTGCCATGTGCATAATCCATTTAGAGAAGCAGGAATCAAAGTAAAGGGACCCTCAGCCTAGGACCAGACAGAGATCTATGAAGAAGTCACGACCAGCCATGCAGGTTCCCACGGGAACACCTAATACCCTAAATTTCCATTTCCAATATCCAGCATCATAAACAAAAGTACATCCAAAATGCCCATTGATCAACAGGACTTTATCTTCTTCATGAGATGTAGATGATGCACCAGCTACACAAAATAAAGCAGTCACGTTCCACTGCTGCTATTAAAGCTGCGATACAGACAGAGCTGATCCTAGTCTATACCACAGAGTTGACAAGGCTGATCCGATCGCAGATTGAACTGCATGGATGGTGTGCATGGGTGCGTGTGTGCCCCCCAAGGAACAACGCAACGTCTTTTACCCTGGCACAGGCTGGACAAGCACTATACCGTCAAGCCATATCACCAGAACAATGTTTTGTTTTATTTCTCCCAGCGAGGGTCACCACCCAATGAATACCCATCTGAGCAGCCCTGTGAGACAAACTGTAAATTCCAAGTTGGTACGAGGACTCGCTGAGGTGAGCAGGGTTTGCTCAGGTGCATTGCTCATACTGGGACAAGACAAGGGTCTCTAGAAAGGTTTTAGGTTCAAGTGAAACCTAAAGACTCTGCTGCCAGGTTCGGCCTTTCATTTCCCACCGTGCAAGGCAGCCCAGGCGTAACCACACCTGCCATGCGCCTGCTGGTAACAGTGGGAAAGTTCACGGTCCACCTTTATGGCACCAGCTAATAAACAGAGAAAGGGATTTCAAAATTTCCAATTTGATTTCTTGGAAACACCCACAGCCTACATGAGTTAAACGGAGTGGCCAGCGCTATGGACAGCAACTCCCTTTCTATCAGAGGCCAGGATTCGACATTTTGAGGCTTGGTCTACCCAGTGGTTTGTTCTAGACTACTTGGCGAAAAAAGGCATAAACACTGTGGAGTCGCAAACACGCTGGCATGCTGGGCAGTGAAGTGGGGACAATGGCTGTAACACAAGGGACTCTTAAGTGTTCTCCCAATCCCACATATCTACCTACAACTGTGTGACTCTTACGTGTTCTCCCAATCCCACATAACTACCTACAACCACCAGGTACCTTCAGCTGTCCTCTGCCAGGCTGTGCCTTGGAAAAGAGGCCCTCAAAGGAATCCCAAAATAGAAAAGAGTTTGTGGGGATGGGGAGGAAACATAAGTGTGACCAGTTACTGGACACTTCCCACAGCTAACACACACTTGGAGGCCCTTAGCCTGGCTCTGAAGGTGGGCAGGGGAGAGAGGGAATCCAAGAGGACAGGGAGCCAGCTCACAATGCCCAGACATGAGTTTGAGAGTTGCCATCCCAGCAGTCACATGAATCATGTGGTCATCTGGTTCCACTTAATTGGAAGGACCGATGTGAGAGTGGCCGGCAGAAATAAGGTGTCTTGGTTTATCTCTGCTCAGTCCCTCACCACAGATGCCTGGGCTCAGGAGAAGGTGGTCTTTCAGGCACACAGTCTTCTGGGAACCTGGAAGAAAACCAAGTGTCTGGAAACCCCATTCAAAGGCAGGAGTTCGGTTTCTGGTTTTGGTCTGTTGGAACAAGGCACCCCAAGACCTGAAGCTAGCTAGAGTCCACTGATTCAGCAGTGCAGGCTGTGAGCAGAGAACTAATTAACATCGGGAAAAGGGCAGCCCCATAAGAGCTCAACATCACAGGCTCATGGCCAGCCCTGTGACGGCGCCAGCATTCCCGAGGCCAGTCCTCCCCCAGACCCTATCTGCCCTTGTCTGCCCAGCTTCTACTAACTCCCTGCTCTTGCCGGACAGAAGGGATTTCTACTGGAGAGAGAGAGCTAAAACTCCCTGAAAGGAGATGCGGAGCTCTCTGGAGGCAGCGCTCAGCAGGAGTCATTATGAGGGTTGACTGAGGTCTCCGTGGTTTCCTCGGAAAGTTAGGCACTGTTAAGTGTACAAGATAACTATGGGTGTCCTGCTTACGCAGAGCCTGGGCACCGCTCAACATCCAGGATGCCTTAGAAAACCCTCTTCACCAAAATCACCCATCACACATACTGCCCGCATGAACCCTCTACACTGTTGTCTGTGCATCCGACCAGACCGTGTACCGTCACCGGCCTGCGCAGGCGCCCTGCCCATGGTATGAGCCACACCAGACCCCTGCTGCTGACCCCAGCCCACGTTTTCATCGGAGACCCGCATCTGCGCAGCGCGCTGGGCAAACCGCTGAATTGGCAACTTGCAGTGTATAAAACTGGCTCTGCAAAGACAGGGGGCCGGCCGCTGCGCCTGGCGCGCCCTCAGTGTCCAGGGCAGGCACCCCGCCCGCGCACACTTGTGACTTGCGCTCCTTTCCACACGTCACACTTCAGTTAAAACAACAACAGAAAGTCTTCGGCTGTCACCGTTGCTGGGGACCAGAGGGGAGGTGTCACGGGAACCCCGCGTCCGCCTGCCAAGGGCGGCTTGACCTTCACCGAGCGGGCGCGGGGCTCTACCCTACTGCATTTCGTCCGCAGACAGGTGTCGACCCGGTCTCGTTGTCCCACAGACGCGACTGGTGCTGAGGTCTATACAGGTCGCGTTTGGCTCCGTGCTCTCCGCGCCACAGCTGTCCCTCTCGATGTGCACAGGACCAAACCTTCACCAGGAGTCAGAAATCCCAACCGATGGAGCCCGGAACCCTAAGCCGGCGGAGCTAAGGAAACCCACTATGGCAGAGATACGCGCACGGATAGTGGGCGTCACCGAGACGCGACCCCAAAGCAGCCAACTCTTTTGTTCTGAAACCAGGGCTAGGGCGGGGGGTCACCGAACTTGGCCAGCACCGCGGCCCCTACCCTGCCGCCTCCAGCAGCTCTGCATCTCGCAGCCGAGGGCTCTGAGCCAGGTCCAAGCAATCCACGCTGGAATCGCCGGCAAGACTCACCTCCCCTTCCAGCTGCACAGGTCACTGGAGTACTGCGCGCTCGCGCCGCCCAGCAGCAGTAGCAGCAGCAGCAGCAGCGGCGACGGCGGCGGCAGCAGCGGCAGCAGCGGGGGCGGGCCGGGCCCAGAGCCGGGGGACCGAGGCCACTGTTGCCCCGCTCGCCTCCGGGCAGCCCACGCCGCACCCCGCATGCTGTGGCCGGGTCTGCGTCCGGCGCGCGCCGGCACCCACTTAGTAGACTCTAGAGCCAGTGCGGCCGGCCGCGTGGTTCTGCGTGCCGGTTGATCACGTCGCGCGTCCGCAGCCCATCCCTGCTCGCCCCTGGCCGCCCACCACAGGAGCCGCCGGAGCCGTCCAAGCTGCAACCAAAGAAGCGCGCCGGCAGCCGCTAGAACCTCTGAGCTGGCAAGTTCCAGGCCCCCGGTCTGGCTCAGCTGGGGGGCGGAACCGCGAAGCCGCCCCGCCCTCGTCCGAGCTCCGCCCCCGCCTGGCCTTCGGCCGGAGCTAGCAGTTCCGCCCAGCGTGCCAGCTCACAGACCAGCGTCCTGCCTGCTCCGGCTGGAACGCCCTGGTATCACGCAGCACATACACAATGGTCAGCATCTCGCGGCACAGGACATGGGAAAGTGTACCTCGGAGTGGGACGAACGAAGACGCTGCAGAGAGGGGTGCTCTCGAAGGACTGGAATATGGTCCGGGAGGAGGACTAGGGCTGGAGCTCAGAAGCTGTAGGAGTAAAGAAACCTGAGACTCTGCCAGAAGCTAGACTGCATCCTTGTGGCCTTGAGGAGTGCAGTAGGGGCTCATTGTCGGTAACGCTCACACCTTACCAGGAGTGGTTTTGTGGACTTCCTGACACCCTCCCTTAACCCTCCCTGAACTCAAAATTTGCCTTGGTGGAGATAGAGACTGCCATTAGTTAAGAGCTGGCAGGTTCTGCGGGGTGAGGCTCTGGAGCATCCAGCCCACAGAAAGGCCTCAGGTGTGCAGTCGCCAGGCCACATTTCCAAGGGACCTGTGGTCTCTGTGTCTGATGTGTACTTTATCATCTTGAAGCTGAGGTTTGAGGCTGGATGCTTCTTTACAGTGGAACCTCTCTTAGGCAGTGTGAGACTTTAGCATCCTTCAATCTTGGCACCCATTCTATGTATTAATAGTATTTCCCCTCCTACTCCCAGGATTGACAGCTCAAATGATCTCCAAACATCTCTCCCACAGAAACACAAAATAACCATCTGAGAGCCCAATCTGGCAATGAAGGAGGGCTGTTCTTCCAGCTTCTTCCTTCTGTGGATATCATATGAAGATCCTAACATTTCTCGGGAGAGTGATACAGGAGCAGAACAGAAATGGGGAGGTGGGGAGACACTCTCTCTGGCCTGGAACTTGATTCAGAAAAGCCAAGGAGAAGGTGATGATGCAGGTGCTTTTAGCGGCCTCTGTTTGCTCACCTGAGCTCCAAAGCACCAAAAATATCAAATGATGGAAGAAATTGGCGTGGATGCATTTCAGGAGGGATTTCAAGAGATTGGTGGAGAGGGGAGATTGTAGAATGCCCCTGTTCACGAGGAGAGAACTAAAAGTTTAGTTTATTGGATGGTTATCATACTGAGACTTATGAGTCTTCAGGACAGAGGAAGAGCCAGCACCACCTGTGGATTCAAAGCCACTAACAAGAGCTCAGAAAAGGTGAAAAGCCTGCAGAGCTAGAAAAGACTTCAAGAATCAGTGTAGAACAGTCCTACAATTGAACAGGTCTTTCTACTCCGCTAAAACCCAGAACTGAAACCCCGCATAACATATAGAGTGATGTCACCCTGAAATTCAAGGCCCTCTTTGATGCTTCAGGGACACACTTGTGTATTCAGCACTTAGGGGTCTACTCCACCAACTCCAGGGCCCTTAGAGTAAGGGCTTTGCCCCGTCACTACAGAGTTCCAGTGTACAGAATTCTATGAGCCAAGTGATAACCCCAAGCCGGTGAGGAAAGGAACCTGCCAATTGCATATGCAAACTCCAGCCACTTTCGATATAGCAGTTCCTCTTTCCAGGGGCTCTCTAGAGCTAAATACACTATTCGCATGTAACCATCCATCTTGGAAGGACTGTATGGCTTGTCATGATTCAAACCATAGCATCGTGGAAGCAGGTAAGAGTGCTTTTCAATACAGGCAGTCACCAACCATGGTCTCGGGTCACTAAAGCTGGTTCTATTCCAGGGAATGGTACAAGGCCAAGTGCATTTATCAAAACCAGTAGAACACAAGAGTAAGCCGGAATGTAGACTTGGGCTTTCGTTTATGGCATACCAACACTAGCTCATCAATTATAGCACATATATAAAGACAACATGTTAATGACAATGGGAAGAAGGGGTAGATGTTGGCGATTTCTCTATTTTCTGCCCAGTTTTAATGTAAACCTTTAAAAAGCAAGTTAAAAAAACAAAGCAAGAATGGGTGTTTGCCTATGAGGGTTCTTACAAGAATCCCATAGGACATTGAGGAGGTTGGCACTGCCTTCCAGGACCATGATCCTCCTGTAGGATTATTAAAGCAATAATTCTTCATTCTCATCTCCCTGACCTATTGGCTAGCCTAGGGTAGGATTTTCCAAGGTTCCTTTGGGAAATTATGTAAGGGAAAAGCCTGGTATGTGTTATTCCGTGGTAAGTGGGATATGACTACTTTCAGGTAACATTTTGTGGGCTAAACCCACAAAAGGCTGCGGCATCTCCCTCCTGTCCTACAGTGGAGAGGAATGGCCCCACAGTGGTCCTTATAGTATTAGTACAGAGTTTGATGCAGATATCTATGATAAATTTTCAAGGACAGCCCCTGGATGGAGCATCTATAGCTGGTCAGATGTGAGACTGCCTCAAATCTGAGGACCAGGGGAACAAGTATAGGATCAGCTATGTATGTGTGGCCCCAGAGATTTTCTGCCCTAAAGTGTGGCTATCACATTTCATGGGCCCAGCAATAGAAAGGAGATGCTGGGGAAAAGCTCTGTGAGACTGGACACCTGTCAACCTTTTTAAACTTTAGGGTGCACAAAGGCCCTTGTGAGTGATAGACTATATGATTTAGATATCAATACCACATTATGGTTTCCACACTTTGTGGTGCTGGGGCTCAATTTTGAACCTCAGTGACTTCCAAAGTAAGATAGCTCTAATTCCAGAGTGAGACACTGTTCCCAATGTCATCCTGTATGGGAGCCGGTAATCAGAGGCTCTTGAAGACAAGATTCAGGCATCTCTTCTTTAACGAAAGACACATTAGTGGGAATTGTCTGTTTCCACATAGCACTGGGACTTTGTGCCACAGACACAACTTATCAGACTGCCAACAGTGATGGGTTTACCTAATCTTGGGATTTCCATTGTATATTGATGATTATTCTGTTATATAAAAATGGCTATCACTAAAGAATCACCTAGGAAAGTTCTGTTTTCTTTCAGCATTTGAAATTTTTTAGGTCAGTCAGTCATGGCCCTGCTGTGTTCTTTGGTTCTTTGGGTAGGTATGAGAACACCTATCCCATTACCCTGCTCAGCCCCAGCCCCCAAGTCATCTGTCACCCTACTATCCCCCTCTGAGGTCACTCTGCTGACCTTCTGGCAAGGACATAATTATCATAATTGTGGTCAAATGATGCACAGAGAGCCAACGCTTGTAATTTAACATTTAGCAACTGCAGTGAGTAACCTGTAATTACGACATGAAACAGCCTAGAGGCCTCAACTCAGCAACCTTCACCTAGCTCCCCCTAACCTAATTTGCTAGCAAGTTTGCTGTCTGTGAGTCAGAGAAAAGTGGGAGGAAGAGAAAAGTCAGCTGGCTTGGTTGGAGTCAAGGGCCTCCCTCAAGTCCACAGAGAAAGGGACTCATATTCAAGTCCAGACAGACTGACCCACATATAACCTAAGGTATGTAAATATGGGTCACAGAAGTAGAAGTTGTGTGTGGTACCTGGAAGATCACAGCCTAAGGGGTGGTCAGCTGTAGTGACCCCACCAGTGGGCATTTGACTCTTGAGGCAGCTTACAGAAGAAAAGGGGTGGCCTTAGGAGAGATTTAGCCACATCAAAATTCAAACATGGAAATGACAGCTTGACATGCAAGTGGACCCTGGTTGTTGTTAGTCAAATAACCACAAAGGCCTGGACAAAGAGACCTGTGATAGAATACCAAGCCATCTCTGTGCAGTGATGGTGCACAGCTTTAATCCCAGCATTTGGAAACAGAAGCAGGTGGATCTCCTCTGAGTTCAAAGCCAGCCTGGACTACAAAATGAGTTCCAGGACAGCCAGGGCTACACAGAGAAACCCTGTCTCAAAAAACCAGGGCCGGGTGGGGGGTGGCAGGAACTACCTATGTGTCTAGCCTAGGTCGGCTGCATATCGTGATTTCTGATCTGAAGAAGTTCAGAGTCAGATAGTTCTGCCTGGGTCAGGAGCAGGTGTAAAGAAGCTGAGCACCAGGGTGAAAACTGAGGGCCAAGGGACACTTCTGTAGGCACCTGGTGCTGTAGTAACTGAGATCATTGGGCAAAAGCATGAAAAGCAAACTCAGAGACTAAGGTGGAATGATGGGGCCACCATATGACAGTGGCCATAATCTAGGGTATGACTGAGTGGCCCATACACATAGGCCTGTAGTCTCTTAGGACATTAGCTAGAAGGTCTAACCTAGTGACTCTCATGACAAAAATGACCTGAAAGAATCTACTTCCTGACACCTAAGGAGAGAGCAGCGTCTCACACAGCCACCACCCAAAGTTCTGTGTGAAGCATCAGGAAACTGTGGTAGTCAGTCTGTCCACTTTCTCCAGAGAGAAGGCTGTGTATATATCTGTGTACACACACACACATCCCCCTGATGTGGGAGTGTCATATATCAATCTGTTGATTTCATTGGTTAAGCAATAAAGAAACTGCTTGGCCCTCATAGGTTAAAACATAGGTGGGTGGAGTAAACAGAACAGAATGCTGGGAGAAAGAAACTGAGTCAGGGAGTCGCCATGATTTTCCCACTCCAGACAGACGCAGGTTAAGATCATTCCTGGTAAGCCAGCTCGTGGGCTAAACAGATTATTAGAAATGGGCTAGTCCAGGTGCGAGAGTTAGCCGAGAAAAGGCTGGAACTAATGGGCCAAGCTGTGTTTAAAAGAATACAGTTTCCGTGTAATTATTTCGGGTAAAGCTAGCTGTGGGGGCGGCCGGGTGCCGGGGACGCAGCCCCGCTGCTCCTACTTCAACATCCCCCAAATTATGTAGTGGTTATCAGGCTGTGACCTATCAGCCCTAAACACTACATACAACAATATCTCTGCCTACAAGGATGATAGACATAGACACACAGTGCTGTACACAGACACCAGCTCCGAAAATAATGGCGTTTACACAGCGTATCTACCTTTGATGTCTCTGGACACTGAGCTGTGGAGGAGCATCTATCTGTACCTCACCAAGCCTGGTCCCACTAAACTGGGGAGGCCACAGGGCAGTAGCATCCTCCTGAGAGCCTGGTGCCTGGTTGAGAGCTAATCTGGGCAGGTGTTACCCTGTAGGGAACCTGGTAGGTACTTGATCTCCATCTGAGTCCCAGAAAGCACTTTTGCCTGACCTACTTGTGATCACCCTACAGAATAGCAAGATAATTCCAGATATACGACAGGATGTTAGCACCCAGTAGAAACCCTTACTTTCCTGGCATTTCATAGCTGAGAAAAAAGACTCACTCACTATGTTAGTGGAGTCTACTTTCTTAGCTAGGAAAGCACCGCCAGACCCTAGCAGGTCCTATAACCAGGTAAAGGATGGGAGATTGTGCACCCGTACCTGATGCTATCCTGCACACGGCCTAATCAGCCTTTGTTAAACTAGAACTCCAACCCACCAAGGCATAAGATGCTGCATGCCTGTAGACTGGGAGGTAGACCCTATTCATCTGGTCATGTTGGGAAGGCTGAACTGTGCATATGTGGGCACAGTCTTGACTCGATGGAAGGCGGGAAGCTGTCTCTATGTAGGGATGGGGGGGTGGGCAGTGGATAGTGTCATCGCCACTCAGTAGCTTCCCAGCTGGCCTGGATTTGGTGTCTCTCCTCTAGTCCATAGCTGAGCTCCTCAGTGAGACACCCTGAGCTGGCCCTCCCCCAACAGTGACTCAGCCCAGTGGCAGGAGTGGCTATAAACTCCCATCAATAAGGATTTGTCAGAGCCTCCTGTATCTACCCGTATCATCAACCTGTCTAGTCCTGTCTTTAGAGAATAGATAAACTGTAGCTGAAGGCCGTCCCAACACAGAGTCAGACCTTCAGCCCCAGAACAAGAAGCTTGAAATTGCTATTCCAGCACAGGGCACCATGCTGGGCACATCTGACACAAAGGCAAGAACCTGGAGTCCACCTATCCCAAGGGTTCTCCTGGACAGATGGTTCCACCCTGAGTCAGGAGACAAAGGTGTAGCCAAGCTCAGGATGTTAGTTGGATCAGGTCATCTGTCTCCAACATGACAATATGTTAGTTACCCGTGTGTGCTACCTTGTTCTTGAGGCCACTAGAATGGCTGCCCAGGGAGTGAGCATCCAATGCCCCAAACACATAACCTGGCAGGATCAGTCCCCCTCGTCCCAGCCCACCTATACAGTATAGGAATAGGGCTGGGAATAGCTGCACAGAGACCTCAGAGGTGAGAGTAGGGAAGATGCTGTGAGGAAGAGGAGCTAGCAGGACATGGGTGAACCTAAGCAAAACAGGCAGGGGTGATGTGGACCCTTATATACCTTCTGTGCCATCTGTATTCTGCCAGTATTAGAAAATGTACCTAAGGAACCGCAGTGTGTTTCTGACTGCAAGGGTGGGGATGGAGTCCTTCCAAGATCACAAAATTGTGAGTATGCAGCCTGTCCCTTAGTATTGCCTCCCCTAGGATAGGACACGAAAACTTCTGAGCCACACAGCAGGTTCAGACAACCCTTGCTGCGACATGGGTTTCAGGTACCAGACAAGGTGTCCAGGCTCCAGCTCTATCTCTACCTTACTCTCCCTGACTTTGGGAAGGGATACTGTGCTCTATACACATTTTTAGAAGTAAGAACTCCCCTTTAGGCTATGAAGGTAGAATGAGCATCTGGCTGTCAATTCAGCCTCAAGAAAGACAACTGGGCCATAGATGCTATGGACACTGCCTCCCTCCCCTCTTTCCTAGCCTACGTCCCTTCACCCTTCAGCAGATGGCGCCTCCATAGGTGCTCCACTTTTTCCCACCTTTTTAGGGGAGTAAGATGATATCCACATAGGCCTCTAGGTGCAGAGGAACTCCCTACCACAGCTCTGCTCACAGCCTGTCTTTGAACCACTTGGAACAGCCAGTGTTGGTGAGGTGACAGGAGAAGGTGACCCACATACACATGCCTTTCCCCCAAGAGTGTCAGTGTTACTGGGGTGGGTGTTATGAAGAGGACTAGCTCAGATGAGGAGACACTCCAGGTAGCCTTACCCTGGGAGGGTAGCACAAGATGTATAGGGGGAAAAAACAATGAAACCATGTTAATGGGAAGAATAAAATCACACATCTTTTTATACACTATGTAAGGGTTACAGCTCAGAGGTAAGGAACGGCCCTTAGAGTATTCTGGGGGGTGGGGCCTGGCAGTTGGAGGTTCTCAAGGGTGGGGTCCCCGTTTTTTTGTTTGCTACTGATAAACAATCAGGGGTTGTAAAAGGGGGTAAACATTATCATTAGATTACTTCCTGTTGAATGGGAGCATCGAAGTCCTCACAGACCTCTGGACTAGGGGCTGGTAATCCTCTAATAACAACTGATTAAAAGTCTGGCTAGAAATATTTTGGATCTTTTGTTAAAGAAATCTAGACAAGAAGTTTATAAGGCAGGGTATGACGAGCAGGATTAAGAATTAAGATTAAGTAAAATAGTATCAAGCCAGTGATGGTGGTGCATGCCTTTAATCGCCTTTAATCCCACACTCAGGAGGCAGAGGCAGGCAGATCTCTGAGTTTAAGGCCAGCCTGGTCTACAGAGCAAGTTCCAGGACAGCCAGGAATACGCAAAGAAACCCTGCCTCAAAGGAGGGGGAAAAAAAGGTAATATCCAGTTTCAGAGGCATCGAGCTGTTCCTCACATTTTTGGAGATCTGTCGGGAGTTGCTGGATCTTGTCTTTTACTCTACCCAGCTGGTTGACATAGAAGTAAATTTCCTCTCTGAGGAAGAGGCAAAGGCCACTCTTCTCTGCTGTTAGTTGCCAATTTTTTAGTACCACAATGGCCTCAAGTCTATTTGGCTCAGGAGGGTAAGGATGGTCTTAGTCACCTGTTGGAGATCTTGGATGGACGGAGAGGAAAACTGAGAGTAAAAGTTAGTCCCACTGTTCTGGTGATAATATACAGTCAATATTGTCTCTAATAGTTTCCAAGTGGTTTGGATAGAAATAAAAATGTTTTCTTAAAATCATATAATAACCTTCTTGTTCTAGATAGAGCAGATCGAGTGCCCTATCGTATTGTAGAACTACTTTGGCTGATAAATCTACCTAATGATAGATTTGGGTCAATTTGGTTCTAATGGGTACTTTTCCTGGTGTGCCATTAGCACTACAGGTAGCCATTTGTTCCCTGTATCAGGGAGTTTCCTAACATTCCAGACTTTTGTAGAGAATAAAAGGCAACATATTTTCAGGGCCCAGAAAGTCTGGAATGCTAGTCAAAGGTCAGGAAGGGATTTAAGCCAATGGGTAAGACCACAAGTGGTGGTTGTGAGTTTTACCCAGGAGGGACAAACAACTAACATTCTCCAAAGTAGCCGGACAGAGTGTTATTTAGTAGCTGATAGATGTTAAGGTCAGAAAGGGCAGAGAGGTGGGATCAGTGTGGTCCATGCTCCCTTCAGATGACCGCATGTGACAGGAGAATATGGAAGGCATATTTAGAATCTGTGTAAAGGTCTAGGGATTGTCCCTTTGCTAATTGAAAGGCATGGGTAAAAGCCATTTGTCTGGCTTGTTGCTTTATGGTTTTGGCTGTAAGAGCCTGTATCTTGACCTCCTTAGTATCTGAGACATTCTGCCTTTCAGATTCCCTCATGTAGAAAGGAGTACCATCTGTGAACCAAGTTTAGGTGGCCTAAGGTAGGGCTTCCTCAGGTGTGTGGGGAGGATGAGGTAGTATTTCTTCAAGGGTCTTGATGCAAGAGTGAGATGGGGAATATTACCTGGATTGGTAGGGGAAGGAGATTTGAAATGTTGAGAGTTAGGAATGACCGAAAGGTAAGTGTGGTGTCCTCTACCAATGCTATCTGAAGAGAAAGAACTCAGGAAGAGGGCAATGTTTGCAGACCCTTGTATGTTAGAAGGTGGAACAGGAGGTGGGGAGGGAAGAAGGTAGGAGGTGATGACCTGAAGGTTAACTTCTTTGATTCATATATAATAAGTGTGGCTGTGACCAGAGCACACAGGCGAGGTGTCCATCCTTGGATAGTATGGTCCAATCTTCTTCAATAAGAATTCAACAGGTGCAAAGGAAGGGCCCAGTCGATGACCCAGGACCCCGAGTTATGTCCTACACTTGGTTGGGGACTGACTCAGCCCATCCTGGAAGAGGGCCTGTTGATACTTATGAAAGGGCTTGGTAATGGGTGCAAGGAGGGGTTTGTGTGAGAGGCCAAATGCTGCTTCATATCGGGGGTGAGCAAAAAGGGAGACAGAGGGGACTCAAGAGCACAGGAAATCAGCCATCCCTGGGAAGGTCAGGATTCCATTCTTGGTGGTCAGAACCATGAGTGACATGGTTGAATTGTGTGTGTTCTCTCTAGGATAGTGGTTTGGTGAGTTGGAGTAATAGCTAGCCTCACAGAATTAGCCTGAGGGGCAGACAGCTGGACTTTAGTGGCTGAGACTCTGTGTCCCTGACCATACACAAAGTTTAGTAGAGTAGAGGTTTCTGACTGACTAATTTGTAGGGATGGACTACAGAGGAAAAGATCTTCTACATATTGTATAAGCTTGGATTTAGGAAGAGACAGAATAAGTCAGAGGCCAAAGCCTGACTGAATAGATGTGGGCTGTCCTAGAACCCCAAGTTGGATAGAAAGGTGGGTGTCTGGGTTAGTCCAAGTAAAAATAAAGATATTTTGTTACTCAGGGTCAAGAGGAATGGAAAAGAAGACATCCTTGAGGTCAAAGAAAGAAAAATGATAGGTCCCCGAGGGGTTGGTGGAGAGGAGAGTATAGCAGTCAGCTACTATGGGGTGAAAGGAACCACTGCCAAGGTGATAAACCAGAGATCCTGAACCAAGCAATAGGTTCCATAGGGTTGAGTTTTTTTTTTAAGTGCTAGTGTGTAGGGATAAATTACATTGTGATTGTGATGACCACCTAAGGCTTCCTGTGGAGATGGTGGTGGTTGAGCCAGGGGAGCCCAAGTCCCCTCAGTTTTCCATAGCCTAAAAGATCATTTGGAAAGCGACTTTGTCTTGATATCCTCATGCCACAAGGAACATGGGCAGTTAGCAGCCCATTGTCCCTCTTGATGGAACCTTGGACATGGTCGATGGACTTTGTAAAGGTTCAGGCAGACCTGAGCCCAGTGACCCTTCTGACCACATTTGGAGCAGGGACCCAGAGATTCTTATGCTTTTGGAAGCAAGGGGTTGACGTGGGATTCCCCTCTGTATACTATGAATATGTTTTATTACCATTGGCTAATAAAGAAGCTGTTTTGGCCTATGACATGGCAGAATATAGCTCAGAGGGAAAACTAAACTGAATGCTGGGAGAAAGAAGGCAGAGTTCGAGAGACACCATGTAGCTGCTGAAGGAGGCAATTGCCGTGTAGCTGCCCAAGAAGCAAGAGGCAACAAACCACAAGCTTCATAGTAAAATATAAAATAATAGAAATGGGTTAATTTAAGATGTAAGAGCTAGCTAGGAATATGCCTAAGCCATTGGCCCAACAGTGTTGTAATTAATATAGTTTTTGTGTGGCTATTTGGGTATGGGCATCATGGAAACTAAAGTACAGTCTTCATGTACAAGGGGGCAGTTGCTATGGCTGGCTGAAAGGCCTTAGTTGTCATCAGGTATTTTTGGTTTGAGCTTTGTCATCTCTCCTATGGTACACCTTAAAGGCCACTGACCACCGCTAAGACTTCTGTCCCCTCTCTAGGCATTTAAGTTTGGCCCTAAAGTCAAGAACACTCTGGGAGAAACAGGTAATAAGGAGTCGTTTCCCATCTAGAGTCTTGGGATCCAGACTGGTATATTTTAGGAAGGCCTTTGTAAGGCGGTCCAGAAATGGAGAAGTGTTTTCATGTTTGTCCTGGATGACTCTTGGATTTTTCCATGATGTAATGCTTTTTAGGTAGTTTTATGGGGACTGGCCAGGAAACAAGGTATAAACTGATCTCTAGCTAAAATGCCACCCCCACTCCCACCCCAGGTTTGTAGTTCCACTCGGGATCCTGGTCAGGGACCGACTCAGCCACAATTGGGTGGGGAGCATTAGTTTGGTGGATCTCATCTGCATGCATCGTAGCCTGGTTCTAGACTCGCCTGCGCTCCTTGGGGAGAAGGTTGCTGGAGAGAATCATATAAACATCATGGAAGGTGAGGCTATAAGGGTGGGCAATATATTAGAACTCTTTGATGAAGGTAGAGACGCCGACATTTTTCTATCTGAGAGAGTTTGCTTAGTGAGAAGGAGACATGTGCCCTGACCAAGCCTTCCACCTGGGCGACTTTTCACAGGGGGAGAACCATGGTCAGGTTAGGCCAGGTAGGGGGAGGTAGAGAGGGTCCCATGGTGGAGCAGGGGTGCATAGCAGGAAGACTAAGGGCTACCTGTGGGCTGAAAGTGGGCACCTGAGAGGGTTGATCTGGACAGCCTATCACAGAGGGTAGAGAAAGAGAGACCAAAGAGGCCAGAGAGGAGCGAGGGACTGTGGGTTGAGGCTGATAAAGGGGAGGGTCGTTAGTGTGACCAAAAATAGTGGAGAAATCATCTAGCTTGGGCTTCAGTAAAAAACAAAAACAAAAGGTTGGCTTATACCATGTGGTCACTTTTAATCAAAAAGAGGATGAAGTCACATGGCAAAACCAAACCTTCCTAACTCTAGCAAAACTGGCCATCAGCTACGTAGCTGTCTCCATTCAGCTGGGGTGATAGCGGCTAAGATGGCAGCAAGCCACGTGTTTCCTTTAAGATTACCCAGGTATAGATTTTTAACTAACGATCCAGTGTTATGAGTTTTACGTTAACCCCTTTGTTACAGATTTCACAGATTTTTCAGCCATACCCAATACACTTACAAATCTTGAGGCACAGAAAGTTTACACAATAGTCTTAGAAATCTCAAGATAAGACTTATGCCTTAGCAAAAGTTTCAACGCGTTAAACAAAAACCAAAAGAGTATGAAATGAATAGCTACAGTCCCCACGGAGGGTAGTCTGTCCCTTTGCTTTGCCCTTCCTCTGTCACACAGTCGGATGGATCAGCTGATATGGAACGGAAATTTTGGAGGAAACCTTTACACAAGCATTCTTGGGTCCAGAAGAGGGGGAGCCATATCCCAACTCCAGAGTCAGCTTTTAGTTGAAGTTGAACAGCATAAAACAACAGTCTGCTGCCCCTCGTATCTAAGACACCTGAATCCCTGTAAACATCTTAAGGCATAGACTATAAAAGGGAAGGCGAAACGACCAGATATCTCAGCGGTTAAGAGCACTGGCTGCTCTTCCAGAGGTCCTGAGTTCAATTCCCAGCAACCACATGGTGGCTCACAACCATCTGTAATAAGATCTGGTGCTCTCTTCTGGCCTGCAGACATACATGCAGGCAGAATATTGTATATTAAATAAATAAATAAAGTTAAAAATAGTATATAAACAGTAAAGATTGTTGAGAGTCAACCCGAGACAAACCCAGCGCCCTAGAAGGGGCAGGGACCAGCTGTCTTAGTTAAGGTTTCTATTGCTATGAGGAGAAAAGGGTTTATTTCAGCTTACAGTTCCATTACACTGTCCATCACTGAAGGAAGTTGGCAGGAACCTGGAGGCAGGAACTGATGCAGAGACCATAGAGAAATGTTAATTACTTGTTCCACAAGGTTTGTGATGACCCTTCATTTCTGCACTGATTAAAAAAAAAAGAAAAGGAAAGAAAAAGAAAAATGTAGCCTTGATACAGAGCTTAGACTCCTGCAAGCACTCTATGACAGCTATGAGGCATCCCTGTGGGAATGAGGTTCTCTACTAAGAGCCCCGTTGCAGGACAGGATAGGCTTCTCTGGTAGAAAACACATAACAAGCAATAGGCTCTTTGGCAATCATATACATAGCCAGTTCATGTAACGTGTTTGTCTTGACCTGGATCCCACCCCACAGCCAAGAAAACAGAGCCTAAATCAGAGGTTTCCATATGGAGTGTTTCTGTTCTCAGGTAACAACAGAAGCTGTGGAGGTGCAGGAGAGGGGGCCAGAATAAGTGGACTCCAATATGAAGTTCATACAAGGATTGAACCCAGGTCTTACCCAATATCAGAGGCTGAAATGACTGGGTCTAAGCCCTCTTGTGGCTACTCAGGATCTCCAGATGTCCTGAGCCCTGGACATCCAGCCACTCACTGTCTTCGCTAGCTGTCTTTTGCTGTGATAAAACACCATGCCTGAAAGGGACCTGGGAGACAAAGGGTTTGTTTCGCTTATATTTCCATATCACAGTTTATCATTAAAGGAAGTCAGAGCAGGAACTCAAGAGAAGAACCTGGAGACAGGAACTGAAGCAGAAGCCATGGAGAAGTGCTACTTCCTGGCTTGCTCTACCTGCTTTCTTATACCGTCCGGGACCACCTACCCAGGTATGGCACTGCCACAGTGGGTGGGACCCTTCCACATCAATCTATAGGTCAGTCTTAGAGAGGCATCTTCTTAGTTAAGACTCCCTCTTTCTGGATATGTCTAGATTTCTGTCAAGTTGGCAAAAACCAACCAGCACACCATGCAAGACCACTTCTAGCATCAGGATAAGGACACAGGGTAGGCCTGGCTTGCTGAAGAAGCCTGACTCAGATTGGAAAAGAGATAGAAGTATTTTAATTACAAAAGGGACTACCCTCTTGAGGCTAGTTTGGCAGTGTTAAAAGCCAGATGCCCCTCTAGTTCTAAGATAATTCAAGGGTAGATGGAAGGTCCCTTCAGAGTTGTATTGGGGTATAGCAATACATTATATTATCCGTCTAACTTGAGCAGGCTGTTTCATAGAGGAACAGGAATGGTCTAAGATTGACAATCTTCTATAATCAATGAGACATTGTTCTCTAAAATGTAAGGAGAAAGATGCTCACATGAGCTACAATAATAAATATATGGAACTCACTAATATGAAAATGTGCGTCCATAAAAGTTTGCATGCAAGGGAAGGAGCTGGAATCAGTCAACAACAGAAAGCATGGAGGAGAGGTGGGAGGTCCAAGATTCTGGAGGCAACTGGACGCTCCCTGAGTGCTCAGGAGGGAAAACAGTTCTGCTAGTGTAGCTATCAAAGCTCAAGATCTTAAACTGACAGCTTCTGCTTCGGTTAAGACTTCTGAGGGAAGATGCTTCAAGATCTTCCCTAGCAGTCCCTCACCTCACAGGGGGATTTGCTGAGAAGCAAGCTTCAGCACCAAATAATTTGCAGCTCCTCTGTGGCCAGGACAATGCCAAAATATGTTTGTTTATTGGTCCTCTTTTGGCCCATAGTGGCAGTAGCTAGTAGGAAAGGCTGCCACTGGACAAGAGCCTGGAATAGAGTGAAGCCATTGGCTCAGGGCCACCTCCTTCTCAGCTCTGCCTTGTCCTGGCCTAGTGACCCTAGCCTGGGCAAGTCATTGTGCCACATAAACTTGTGTACCTTATTGCAAATTAGACTCTTATTGCATTAACAAAAGCTAAATCACCTAAGGCAGGTGACATGCCTTGTTACCGTAGTACATGGCAACAGCCTTACTACCAGGAGGCAAACTCTAGGTTGCCAGCCTGTGCAGCCACCACTCTGTCCCTTGTTCTTCTCCTGTCTGTGAGCATTTTTGGTCCCTCACTTCCCCATGGTCTGTGGTATATTACATAATTTCAGGTTATCCTCAATGGTCAAGTTATTATGGAGGTGGAGGCAGGTGTCACCAGGATCACCCAGAACCCTCCAACATTCAAAGACATCCACTCTAGAGCGAGGTTCAGCCAAGAATCTAGGACGCTGGAAAAGTCACCCTAGAGAACTTTCCGGCACACTGGGGTCACAGAGTTGATGATGTAGGCTGCCACTGGCAAATAAAATCTGAGTCTCTTGGTGGCTATCCTCTCATACAAAGTAAGCTTATCCCTATGGTCACTGCCACAGTATGGGAGGAAAGATAGGGCGCAGTGATGAGAAGGTGCTGTCCCATAGGGAGACCCGCAAGCATGGAGAGGCTACACAAATAGATAGGTAGAGGGTCAGTAGTCAACTGGGCCTCAAAAACTAAACTCAGCCTATCCAGCCACAAACAACCCAGGAAGAATTCAGGCTCACTCCAACTCCTAGGTCCAAAGAAAAGCCATTCCGTGGTAATTCCAGGCTACAAGTCTGCTGGGCACAGCTGCCTGTGTGCTTTTCCTGTGTCTCTTACCCCCACACTTTCCAGGGACAGCATTCCAAACCACAATATCTGTGCTGGCTTATTTTATATCACCTTGGCACAAGCTAGGTTATGTCTAGAAAGAGGGAATCATAATGGGGAAAATGCCTCCATAAGATTGGCTTGTGAGTGAGTCCATGGTACATTCTCCTGACTGCTGATTGGTATGGGAAGGTGGTCCGGGTGAAAAAAGGAAAGAAAAAAAAAAAGCAGGCGTAGGCTGAGCAAGTCACAAAGAGCAAACCAGTAAGCAGCACTCCTCCCTGGCCTTTACATCAGTGCCTGCTATCAGCTACCTGCCCTGTTTGAGTTCCTGCCGTGACTTCTCTCAGTGATGGACCTCGATGTGGAACTATAAGCTGAAATAAACCCTTTCCTCTCCAAGTTGCCTTTGGTCGTGGTGTTTTATTGCAGCAATATAAACCCTAACTAAGACAATATCAAATTCAGTCCTACTCAGATGACAGGTGTCTGTGACCCCGACCTCATTTGAGAGCTGCTTTAGGTCACCCCATCTCTGCCATCCTCCCAACCCCGCAGTCTGTTCTTCCCTTCTGCAGGAAGTCCTTCTATTAAGGACCTTCCAACACTGTCTCCAAACTGCTGGCTCTGTGGGGGCAGGGACAGGGTCTTTTTTGTGCACTGCCAAGTCCCCTTTGGCTGGCGGAGACCAACGATCACGTGAGCTGTTTGCTGATGCAGGTCCAGAATTCTGGGGCCAGGAAGTATCACAGGCAGCAGGGAGGAAAGGGGCTGGCTCAAGACAGACCCTGAGACATTTGGGGAGTAACGTCTCAAGAAGAGGGCTAAGCATGCTTCTTACGCCCATGAGGTCCTGGCTGAAGGTGGCTCCAGACCCAAACAATTCTGGCCCAGTTAACACAAAACCCACAGCCGTGAGGCACAGAACACTTCATGCCAGGAGGTTATGCTTCCTACTTTGCCCTTTACTGTGGAACCTGAGAGCCAATATCTATCTGCTTTCCTGGTACATGAGCATGTGGCAAAGTAGCTGCCCAGTGCTGGGCAGGTGCTAGGAATGAACAAATGAATTCCAGGGACATCTCTCTCTACCACAAATGTAGAAACTAAGGCTGTATGTACCTACATACAGTTAGAAACAGAGAATGCCAAAATGTTCAAATCACTCAAAATATTCAAAGCGCTTTTTGAGTTGATCTCACACAATAACATAGAAATTGGCTATCTCAGGCCTATAGGATGATTTGTATTATCTGGTTAATTTGATCAGCTGACATGGTACGGTCAGGTGGTATCCTGAGCTCTCTCGTAGTTTATATTATTATTCTATGGGTTTTGGTGACTGGTGACAGTATCCCGGGCCGGGGTACCTAGCTTTATACAGTTTTGTTGGGTGACAGAGCACTTCAGATGTCAGATAATTCTATACCCTCAACCCACACCATCTCCTCTTGAGGAGACCTGTGTTGGGAGCTGGATGGGGTGTCCTCTCTCCCTGGCTAAAGGAGTGGACTGGCTTGGAGGCTACAGTGCCTCTGGCTTTTCAGGTGAGTAGTTGCCCTGAGTGCAGCACCAGAAGCAAACTCCTCAGCTGTTGCTGAGCAAGGGAGTTTGCCTTTGCTTCTCTTTGAACTTTCAAGTTTTAGTATTCTGTTAGCTCGGAGAGTGTCTAGTATTTTCACTACTGCTATGCTGCCTGTCAGAATTAACGCTGTGCTTTGTGAATTAAGGCCACATATGAATAAAAGGTGGTGACCAGCAACCCTGTACACGACCATTGGGTAGAAAGGACAATTTGTCCCCACACACTGTGGCTCCTGCCGGTCTGCCTGGGTTGGAAGATTTGTGCTTCCTCCAGCCATTCAGCAGGCCACATGTAAAAAGCCTGAGGGATCTGTTTGTTATATGTCTACCTGCATTAGTCTATTTCCTGTGGGTGACTTCAAAAGAATGGAAGTTTGTCGCATGGTTCTAGAGGCTGGTTAAACCTAACAGCATGGCATCGGCGTCTGATGGAGCCTTGTGCTATGACCTAGTGAATATATCACACGATGAAATAGACAATCGTGCCTGCTAGGGGTGAGTGCCGCAGCCTCTCCCCCTCCTTTTTCTTTAGTGTCTGGCTATATTCTCCAGGCTAGACTTGAACTCCTAGCCCAAATGATTCCCCCAGCTCAGCCGGCCAAGGAGTTGGGACTGCAAATACAGGCTATCATCCTCATCTTCTGTTACTTCATTCTGGTCACCAATGCTACTGTAGGTTATACTCCGATGACCTCATCTAATCCAAAGACCCTCTCAGCAGCAATGGGAAACAGGGCTCAGTGCTGCCAGCCTGAGGAATTATTTTCAGAGACCACTACTTAAGTGAAACTGGGATTCTTGACTTGCACCACAGAAAAGAATTACAAAATGAGACAGTATGAAGCGAACTCGAAGTTAATTAAGGAAAAGTTAGTTGCTGGGAGGCTAGGGCAGGATTGTCAAGTTTAAAGACAGGTTGAACTACAAAGTGAGTTCCAGGCCACCCTGGCATGAATAGGGAGATCCTGTCTCCAGAAAAGCCAAAATAAACAAGATGTTTTAATACAGTTTTAAGTACCAGTATTAAGAGGGAACAAGAAAGCTAGGCAGTGGTGCACACACCTTTAATCCCAGCACTCGGGAGGCAGAGGCAGACAAATCTCCGTGAGTTCGAGGCCAGCCTGGTCTACAGAGTGAGTTCTAGGACAGCTAGGGTTGTTACACAGAGAAACCCTGTCTCATAAAACAAACAATAAAAAAAAAGAGATGTAAGAGGAGAGTGTAAGTGGCCAAGAATGTGTGAAAACATTTTTTTTAGGTTTTAACTTATTTATTTTTATTTTTCTGTGCATCGGTGTTTTGCCTGTGTGTATATCTGTGTGAGGGTATCAGTTCCCCTGGAACCCAAGTTTCAGACAGTTATGAACTACCATGTGGGTGCTGGGAATTGAACACAGGTCTTCTGGAAAATCAGTCAGTGCCTTAACCACTAAGCCATCTCTCCAGCTCATGAGAACACCTTAAAAGAGTCAAACTTAGATATATATATTATACATATATAATTTTGGTAGCCTTTGAAGTTTTATTGTTCAAGGGATTTAAAAATTAAAATATTTTGGTATATTTACTATGTCAAAAATTCTAAGGAATTGTTATTTAGTAAATGAGATCATAGATTGTTTCTGAGTATATATAAGTATACAGGGTGATAATATGGAAATAGGTCTAAAAAGTTGAGGGAATCTTTATATGTTGCTCACATAAAAAAATCATATTATTCTCAGTCAGCGAGGGTGAGGGACTCTTTCCCTTCCCATACCTCTTTTATTTTCCCTGTCTTTCTATCCTGACTTATTCCAATCTCTAAATACCATCAACATAAGTGTTACTTTGGGAATAAAGCTTTTATAACCCATGGATTGTGAGGGGCGGTACTAGCCATAGCAGTTTTCTTGGGGGGACAAATGTGCACTTTCCCCCAAGATTTGTAAACGTGAAGGGTCTATAAATCATGGATGTGTTAAACAAACCAGAGGTGTGGCTATACATTCTAGGGTGGCACTTAGGATGTAAGGTTTCCTGGTTCAAGAACAGATTTTGGCTTTGTACTATGCCTGGGGCATTTACAAAGGGCCTTGGGGTAGGCTGGGTGGGATCTTTGCACAGCTGGGTAAGGCCCATAGAACAGCCCATGAGCAACCGAAGGGTTCCTCATCAGCGTGGCTGGGTTATAATAGAACAGCCCATGAGCAACCGAAGGGTTCCTCATCAGTGTGGCTGGGTTATCCCTCCTCTAGACCTGAGAGAGACTGGCCCTGCTGGCAGGCTGTTGTCTTCCCAGGGCCTCTCTGATTTCTGAGGGGGTCTATGAAGGGTCAGACTCCCTGACCTCTGGAGGTCACCAAAGAGGTCTGTGGTGAGGGGCTCTAATTCATTGCTAGCTGGAAAGCCCATGTCCTGCTCACTAGCCTGTAGTTTTGGTTGACTTAACTTCCTTTTCTTTCTTTTTAATACCTGCTCTCTAAATATGCAGATCTCAGAAGGAAAGAGAATCAGAGACTTCAAAATGTACAAGGAGTTGTGGGCAGCTGAGAAAATAACTTCTGACAGCCACCCTATGTTGGTATTATAAACCCCACTTCAGACACTATCACAGGTACTAGGCCCTTACAGTCCCCATGTTTCTGCCTGACTTACCATCCCTTATTGGCTTCTGTAAGCCTCACATAACCCAGGGAAACACAGAATGAATTTTCAGTTTATTCCAGGGGACACAGAAAAAGATATAAATGAGCAGCCAGGTGATAAGTACATTTTAGTACCAAGAATCCTAAAAACAGGACCTTCGGTCCCCATGGAATTAGGCTGTACCGTCTGGTACCCTCACATGCTGAACAACTCGGCTTCATTGTTTAGGGGTCTTCTCATTAAAGCAAAAGATGCTTCTGTTGTCCAGGAAATTCCAAATTCAGGGCTGAGTCAGGAACGAGGACAGAAATCAAATACACATTTATTATGTTACATTGATGTCCAGTGTGGACATCCAAAGAGTTCAGCATGTCTCAGGCCAATTCTGAATGAAACATGGACTGTAGGCCGTTTGTCAAAAATATCTGTAGGCCATCCCTCCCTGAGGATATCCAAGTTGTAGCTGCCTCTCTTTATTAGCCACAACCCTCAGGAATCAGATTTCACCTCAGCAGACCATGACGCAGGGTCATCCAGTACTAGGAACACCGAGTTTAGTTCCCAGGATCCAACACATTCCACCACCCAGCTGCCACTTCCTCTGTGGAACTTTAGGGCATCCTCACACCCGCCCCTGTGTTAATCGTATTTCTTTGTTGTTGTTTTACCTATATTTTTTTTACCTATATTTTATATAGTAAAAGTGCATTACTTTGGCAATAGAAGCCATGCTCCCTAGCCACCCATCCCTCTGACGACTTATTCTCTGGATCCCGTCCATGTGTCCTTATCTAGGCCATGGGCAACCATGGCAGGAGAGATGTTAGGAGACAGGCATGCTACAAAGGACTCCCCACCTGGGGACACAGCAAAATCCTGGAGTGGGTCCAGTCCCACAACCAGTGTGTGCCTTCAAGGAGCACTAAATTCCCAGGCTGCTGCTTCCCCTGTGGGGTATGAGTAATGGTGAAGATGAAGCCCAGAGCTTGCAGCAGAGGTGGGGCTTTGTATGCCAGCCCGTTAAGTGTGCAATGTAAATGCAGATTGTCCCCTCTCTTCCTTCTCTGTACTATGAGCTGAACCTTCACTGACTCCTCGTGATGGATGTTGAAGATGTTGATATTGTTGTCCACATTGGTCAGCCCCAAAGAATCTCCTGGGTCTTGGGTCCTCTCCAGGACTGCTTTCTTGCTGTAGACACCTACAGCCACAGCATCATGCCTTGCTGGTCTCCCTGGTAACTGGGGTGAGAGTCTGAGCTGAGGGATTGTGGGACCCAGTTGGAGCCCCTCCTCACTCATCTGGCTACAATTAGCACTAGTTGTATCTTATTGCCAGGGGTTGTTTGTGTCTAAGAACCACATTTGAGCAAAGCAGTCACCAATAGGCCTAATGTTAGCCTTTTTGGAAATGAATGGACTTGTATCAGATCAGATTGAAAATGACAAGACCTCGTGGGCCCAGAGCTGCAGCATTTGGCACCACAGGGGCTCTGTGTCTGGAGGCCATGGCCCTTGGGGAAGAGCGAGCTATTTTTGCCTTCTGAGGTTTAGTACTTCCTGCCTGGATGCTTTGGAAGTACAGGAAACATATGAGGTTTAGCTGAGGGAAAGTGCTTCTCAAAGCATGAGCCCTGGGTGTGTGTTGGGGGCGGCGGGAGTGGGGGAGGCTCTTTACATCATGATGCTGGAGAACTTGGCTGGCAAGAAGACAGTAGAGTCTCCTGGGGATTCACAAGAGGTTATCTTCCCCAGTTCACCTTTTCCAGAGAAAAATATCCTCAAACCTTACTTAAATTATAATTTTAGGATGGAAAATAAGTCAGAGCTGTTTATGCTATGGAAATCATATGTGCACAAGCAGAGAAAAATGAGTGAAGGAAGCCAAGCTAGATGGGTAGTGTGAGAACAGCATTCTACAGTGGGGGGACAGGGTACCACGTAAACTGTTGGAGCTCCAGCAGCCACGCTCACCTTGCTTATGATACTGGCATAGGATCTCTCAGGGGCAGGCTATTCTGGTCAAATGTATTCTGAGAAAACACAGGAAACTCCCTTCCCACAAAACTAACACAAGTGCCGGCTGGGGCCCTCAGGCATGGCTGACCCAAACTGAGGTTGGGGCGTGGGCCATCCTTCCTCCCCATTCCTGGATATCACACACCTGGCACACACCTGCACACGCTGGCCATACTAGTTTGTCCAGTATCTTCTGTTTCATCCTCCAAGTCAGAGAAGGACATTCAAGGCTGGAGCTCTGCCTAGCTGTTCTTTGAGCCCAGAGCTTGCCAGGACAGTCCGGCTAGTGTCCACATTCTTAAGGTGATGACTAGGAGGAAGTGAGGTTCAGGTGTTCAGCACCAAAGGGACATTGTGCTGGACACGCTCCTCTTGAAGGCTGTGCTTTTCCAGTTTGGTGGCATCCACTGGTATGGACTCCTTGAGCCTCTACTATGTGTAGAACTTACTGGGCCTCGTTGATTGGGATGTGATTTGCCACTTGACCTTGGAAGCTGCCATCTAGGGAACAGAGCGGGTGCTGCCTGGCCAACTGTGAAAATTATTGAGAAAGGGCTGGGGTAGTGGCAGGGTAGACAGGGATGGAATACCTACCACCCAGCCTAGTCAGTAAGTGTCCCTAAAGATGACATTTGGTCCTCAGCCTCTCAGCTGAGCTCCACTAAGGAAGAGTGGAGATTGTGAGGCTCTGGGGCTCATGAGGATCATGAAACTGGAAGTGAGTTGGGCTGCAAGATGGCCAGGAAAGTGATCTGGAGATGATGGAAGTCATTCTGTCCACCCTTGCTGGACTTCAAAGAAGTGAGGACAGACAACATTCAAAAGTACCCACAAAGGGGCTTCCTGTTGACATTTTCACTCCTTCCCCTTCTCTGGGGCCAGAGCCTCTCTGGGCTCCACCCACCCTGCTGGGATCACTGGCAGAGGGTGGATATGAAACCATGCCACCCAGCTCCCAACCCTGCTGCAGTGTGTCTTTTTTTTTTTTCTGAATCTCAGTTTGAAAGCCAGATGGTACCCCACACACCAGCCAGCACTAGGCTGCCCACCAGCACCCTACAGTTTGTGCTGAAAAACAGAAGCGAACAGACTAACATAGACCAGGAGTCATGTAGAACCCTAAATACACACACACTCAGGAGTCCATGCGAACAGGAGTCCACTCCTAGGTGAACGGAGGACCCTTCTTATCTCCACGCCTCTAGGACAGTCAATCTTTTCATGGGTAAGAAGAAAGCCATAAGCCTTTCGTTAGCGCTGCAGATACAAACATCGTCCTTCTCTTTCCCACCTTGTTTCATCCACGACAGACACAAGGCTTCTAGGGGCCCCGGTTCAAGGGCTGGGTAAGAAAATAGGTACCACCCCTTGCTTGGTAGGTGTTTGAGACAAGATGTGGGGCACTGGATCCTCTTCCAGAAGGCAGTGAGGGAGTAGACATGGCTACTTGCCATTTCTAATGGTTACAGACTATGCAGGATGACAAGCCAGGGTGGCTGAGCTGAAGGATGGGCAGAGACTAAGGGTCTGCATTCCAAATTGCCAGGGAGGTGAGACTCTCACCTTGCACTTTCTTCCAGATGCCCATAATTACTCATCTGCATCCCTCATCCCTGCTCCTCTTTGCTCTGATTCAAAACAACATGCTCTCACCAGGCCGTGGTAGCAGACAAAAAACCAAAACCAAACCAAAACAAAACAAAGACAACATGCTCTCAATACATTAAACATAATGCCTTGCCCATTTCCCATTGTCTGCCAGTGCCGGTGCCGGTATCCATAGTCTGGCCCTTTGGTAGTATCTCAGTGAGACTCTCACAACCTCAGAGGGCTCAAGCTTAGGCTCCACTACTCTTGGATTTCAGAACAGCCCCTGCTACCACCATGAACTTATATAACACTTTAGCTCTCTGAATGTTTGCAAAAGGAACTTCTAGGTGTGTGACAAAGCTTTTCCTAAGGAGATGGAACACGCATGTTTACTCACCCCAGACAGGGAACTCATGACAGATCAAAGTACAGATACCACCCAAGTCCAGTGTGGTAAACCAGTGAGTTTTATTGGGGTTGCTTTCAGGAATAGAAATGACTCAAAGACAGCTGCACCACTAAGGGCCAACCCAGCTGGGAACATACAGCACACTGCCCAGCCTACAGGTAGCTCGACAGGTTGGAGAGTGTCCTCTCTAGGTGCCTCAGCTGGTCTACACCTCTTCCAGACATGCTGGTTTCTGCCTCTTTGAGGCAGCTGTTTTGATCTGAGCCTTCTTTGCAGCTTTTCTCCTCTGAGTCTTCTTTGCAGCTCAGCTTCTTTCAGTCTGAGAGGGGTTTTGTCAGCTTTTGTTTACTCTGGCAGGAAGGGGGCCTAGTGAATCTGGTTAGTTTCAGGGACTTCCTGTAGCTATTTTGAGTTATTTACCTGCTTAAGGAGCTTCTCTGCAGGATGGAATATTTCATCATCAGAGGAAACTGTTACACAAATCCAGGGCTGTCAAAATGGCTCAGGCATGAAGAGCACTGGTTGATCCTGTGAGGACCTGAGTCTGATTCCCAGCACCCACATGTTAGTGCACAACCATCTGTAACTCCAGTCCTAGGAGATCCAGCGCCCTCTCCTGGCCTCTACAGGTATCACACATACGTGTTACACATATGTGTGCAGAACACCCATGCACATAAAAAGATAGCCATAATTTTTTAAAAGAGAACATCTAGTGTTGGAGGATACAGAGAAAAGCAACTTTCTTATTGCAAAGAGATTACAGGCAGTGAGTGAAGGGACCAGTATTATACCCCAAGACCAAGGTCTCAGTACAAAGGAGATTTATTTGCCCCAGAGGGACAAAGGGCAGGAAATAAGAGACAAGGATAGGAGATAAAAAGAGGTGCTCACAGACATTCTCATATGCCTTAGTGGGTTCGTCTAGGTTAGAGGGGTAGCACAATGCTAGCCAAAGCACACTCAATATACAGAGCTCCGGGGTCCTTGTCACCTGCTTACCTTCTCTATGTGGGGCAAGTTAGGGAGCTCACAGTACTTGCAGAGGGTTAGGGTTAGGGTCTATCATAGCCCCGTTTGTTTATACAGGCAGGAAAAGGTTTGGCGATGCCTAGGACAGGCTGTAGAAACAGGTTGGGTTCCACTTCATCTCCTAAAATCATGCTTGTTAGGCTGCTAAGGGGGGGGGGCTGGGTGGTGGTGGCGCACACCTTTAATCCCAGAACTCAGGAGGCAGAGGCTGGCGGGTCTCTGTGAGTTCAAAGCCAGCCTGGTCTACAGAGTGAGTTCCAGGACAGGCTCCAAAGCTACAGAGAAACCCTGCCTTGAAAAACAAAACAAACAAACAAACAAGACTGCTAAGGGTACTAGGTTCCTTTGCTGAACTACCAGGGAGATTCTTTCCTTGAAAGAAAAGCAGGCCACTGTTTCCTACTGAGGAAAGTGTTTCAATGTATCAGCACTACAATCCTTAGCCAGGGAGTTGGCTCAGCAATTACGAGCACTTGTTGGTCTTGCAGAGACATGGTTTTGATTCTTAACACCAATTTGGTGGCTCACAATTCTGTAATTCCAGCTCAGGGGATCTGACACCCTTATCTGACCTTCATGGACACTAGGAAGGCATGTGGTACACACACATACATGCAGGCAAAACACTCAAATACATAAAATAATCTAAAACTAAAGTTTAAAAAAAAAGCACTGCAATTCTCTGAAGTTTTGCTGAGACCATTATTTTTAAATTATATTTTCTTTAGTTGTTTTGCGGGTGTGGGTGACTATGAACTGCCTACATGTTTGGAGGTCAGAAAATAACTTGGGGTAGATTCTCTCCTTGACACCATGTGGGTGTCGGGGCTCAAAGTTGGGTTTTAAGGCTTGGCAGCAAGCAGCTCTATCCACTGAGCCATCTCTCCCATCCCTTCTCCTGCTATTTTTAAATGTAGAAACATCTTGAGGGCTGCTTGGTGCCAAGGCCAGTGGGTGACCTCAGTGTCACCCCCTCAGAAATGGAGGGTGTGGACGACCAAAATATGCCATCTTAAAATACACTTCTAGTTGTGGGATGATTAGTCAGAGAAACTGCAGGCACAAGCGAATGTCAGAAAAGCCTCTGGAAAAGAAACGCACACGGGTCATTTATATTAGTAATCACGCATTTTCTCTCAAGACCCTCCTCTCTATCTGGGTTCCCATCCTCCCTCCAGTTATTATCTTTCATGTGATCCAGAGATTGTCACCTGTCCTTTGAGACTGATTTCCTGAGACCTTCTGGCACTGTGTGTGAGACTCCTGCACTTTGGGACTCTCACAGTTCACAGAACTCTTCCTTCCCTCGTCAACCTCCAGCAACCCTTGGGCCGGTGAATCTCTGTGTAGCATAGAAACTCAGTCACCTGGCTTTGATTGCGTTTCGCGCCTCCAAATGCAGGCTACACAAATTATCTGCTGCTGGTTACTCCAAATCCAGACCAGCCTAGCCAGGCGATCCTCCCACTGGGCGGGATCCGTTTTCCTCCTCCGGCACAGTCAGACCAAACACAGTTCAGATGAAATGTCGCCTATTTATTTTAAACTTACTGCCATTTCCCTTTTTAAAGTTCTTCAGGCCCAACCTCGGGTGGTCGGTTTTGGATCTTTAAGTCATCACCCACGCGCACAGGGTGGCACCCCTCACAAGTTTCCCCCGTTTCTAAAATATTTTTTATCACATTCTTATGACTGTGGACTTCGGTTTGCAATTATTTCCATCAGGTGGGGCAAGACGACTTCCGCGGGGCAAGAAGCCGCAAAGACCGGCGAGTACTACGAGAAGGGCTGAAAGCCAGGAGCGCCCACGGCCTTCGGGAGCCCAACCCTTTGCTCGGCCAGGCCCTGCCCACACTCAGTGTAGGCTTCGGCCACCTCCCGGCCCCAACCCCCTCCTCAGCGGCTCGGGCAGCGCTGGCTGCTTGACCCGCGAGCTCACGAGCCCTTGGATACACCGGCAGGCCGCCTAGCTAGGCTCTCTGCCCGAAGCCCCGCCTTCCCTTCCTGACTGACGTGTCTCTGCACCAATAGAATGTGATATCTTCTGCCCCTCACGGCCCGAAACCCGCTAGCGCCTAGCGATCCACGTGGCACGGCGCCAATCGGAAGTGGTCCAGTCTCTGCACCGCCTCCCGGAGCTTGCTCTGCAAACCGTGGCTGCTTGTGCTGGACGCGCGTGCAAAAGGAGGGCGGTGGAGCCCTGCCATGCAGCTCCCCAAGGACTCCACTGGGCATGGCCCGCTGGCCTCAGTGGTAGGTACGGTGGGGTGAGACACAGCCCCATCCCTCGTCCCTTCTGTAGCTTTTTCTCCTCCGGACCTGGTAATCATCTTTTTCTGGGCTCGCAGCCGCCAGGGTCTTTCCGGAACGCTGCCACGGGTTCAGGAACCTCAGCTTGGAGGGCGGCACCCACCCTTTCCTGTGTCAAGGCGAACGTGTGTACAGATGGCGCTCCTGCTAGAGTTCCTACCGTACACTAACCTACACACCTACTTGTCCAGCACACTATCGCCCACCCCCACTCCCTTAGCCCTGCTCGCCTCGACAGTATGCCACACCTGTCCCACTTAACCTAGCTGGTGGGTTAGACGTCAGGAGCCAGGACACCTTGTAGGTACGGTTCAGAGACTCAGCGTCATTTGTATTTTTCATGCCCATCTTATTGACATTGGGAACAGGTAAAATCAAGGCCTAGCCTAACCTTGTTAAAAATTCACATATCCCTTTTTTATTGTTAGGTCTCCTATAGCTCTGGCTGGCCTGCAGCACAATTAAGGCCTAGCCTAACCTTGTTAAAAATTCACATACCCCCCCTTTTTTTTTTTATTGTTAGGTCTCCCGTGGCTCTGGCTGGCCTGCAACACCCATAGCTGAGGATGACCGTGAACTAACACTCCAGCCTCCACACCCACTTAACTGATAACAGATATGAGTCACCCCACACCCTTCTTCACTTGTAGGTCTTGAGAAAATGAAAAATGTTCATTTCCTTTACAAAGTCAGTCCAGAGGACTGGGGTATAATTCTGTTATACACATGCAAGGCCCTGGGTTCAATCCAAGAAGCTAAAAAAAAAAATAATAATAATAAATAAAAAGTCTTTAGGCATTCATTTTCAGAACAAACACAGGATGAAATGCCACTTTTGGATCCCCACCTCCTCAAAGAGCATTTAGTTTGTAAAGAACTTGGTAAATTTTGTCTTCAATACTCATAAATTTTTGTAACTATGTTCAGTTTCAGTAATTTAAATATTATGTGTAGATGTTATCTATAGTGATTTATATAGATATTGTCTATATTGTATGTAGACTTTGTGGAGATTTTATAGCTACTGTCTGGGTTACATATAGCTATGTAACATGTGCATGTTATGTGTGTGTATGTTCACACCTACATAACCTATTGGTTTTCCTTCTGAGAAACTTTTGTATTTGCACGATAACTCAAGGGTGGCAACAACCGTTAATTTCTGTGGCTGTTCTTTTTTTTTTTTTAAGATTTATTTATTATGTATACAGTGTTCTGTCTGCCCACATGCCAGGAGAGGGCACCAGATCTCATTACAGATGGCTGTGAGCCACCATGTGGTTGCTGGGAATTGAACTCAGGACCTCTGGAAGAGCAGCCAGTGCTCTTAACCTCTGAGCAATCTCTTCAGCCCCATCTGTGGCTGTTCTTTATTGCTCACTCCATCATATAAAATTGAGGCAGTTCCAGTGACAATTGTTCTTTTGGTCATCAAGTTTTAGTGATTTTATTTTATGCCACTTTAGAAACTTTTGATTTTATTTATTTTGATTTTATTTCTCTCACTTCCTGAGAGAAAGTGCTGGTGCCTGAAGTCAAGGACAGAACAAAGATTAAGGGTCTCTACAGGCCCCCTTGATCCAGCTGTTTGATTAGCTGTGCAGGAGTATGAAGGGGTCACGTTGTTGGAGTTTTCCTAAGGACGAGTGTGCCATCTAGTCAAGGGCTGGTTCTCATGAGTAGGGGATAGATGTTAATCAGAATGGCGATGCTTTTGCCTCGTGATTAAAATAATGAATTTACCATTGAGCTGGAGGGGCATTTTGATGCTTTTCAGCCCCCCCCCTTTCAGAAGCATCTAGAAAGGAATAGGGATAGAGCGATCAGAGGTAAAGGCACTTTGCACTGAGCCTGACAACCTGGACTTGTTCCCCAGTGTCATGTGTATACATACAACAACATGAATAAATGAAATAACTTTTTGAAAGCATCAGGAACTTGAGGGGCCAAATGAATGGCAAGAGCTTAGAAAGGAGACATAGATATATTTGGATTGTTGGGTATGCCTGTCATGAGGCCTGGTTCTAGGCCATCTCATGGATGCTGAAGGGCGTGCGGTTCCCCGTGGCTGTTGGCTAACCCATTTCTCTGAATTCTAGACTATTATCCTCCCAGTGCACAATGCTGAACTGTGGCTGGATGAGTGCTTGGCGTCTGTGTTACAGCAAGACTTTGAAGGCACCATGGAGCTCTCTGTTTTTAATGATGCCAGCAAGGTATTTATGAGCCAGCTGTTGGGTGACTTAATGCTTTACAAACCACACTTAAGGGCGTTTCCTAACCGGCAGTATCACACTTACAGGACAATTCTAGGACCATCATAGAGAAATGGAAGGTGAAACTGGAAGATTCTGGCATCTCTGTAGTCGTTGGAGGCCATGACTCTCCTTCTCCCAGAGGAGGTAACATGATACATTATAATTATAGTTTTTTTTATCAACCTATGAACTTAAATGGTTTCATATTGTTCTAGTCTAGAGAAAAGTATCCTGGTGAAGAAAAGTATCTTGGTAATCTTTAGGTCTAGTGATTAGGTCTGCTGCCTGCTAAGAATCAAATGGACCTCAGCTTCTGTCTGTCTTGTCTGTCTCTCTGTCTCCTCTCTTTCTCTCTTGACAGGGTCTGACTGTATAGTCCCGCCTGGCATGGAATCAGTATGTAGACCAGGCCAACCTTGAGCCCACAGAGATCTGCCTGCCTCTGCCTCCCTCCAGCCACTTTCTCACCCTTTGGTAACGACTGATTGCTGTCTCAGTGTCCACTTCCAATGTGTAGCTGGAGCCTAATTCACATGTAGGTTTTAGGAGGTGTGACCTTTGAGAGGTGATGGGGTCTTGCGGGTGGAGATTCATGATTGAGAATGGGGTTAGTGCTTCATAGAAGAGGCCCCAAATAGCCCTTGACACTTCTCTTATATAAGGACAAAGGGAAAATAACCTCAATGAGCCAGGAATCAGTCTTCACCAGATACCAAATCTGGCAGTGCATTGATCTTGGCTGTATGGAGGTCTCTTGAGTGCCTGATGTAGTTCATGTCTACAGATTCGTTAGTTCTGGACATATACTATCAACACACCATAGTATGTACTGTTGTAACTGGCTTAGTCTCTTAAGTACAGTTTTATTAATATTCATCTGTTATAGCAATACTTTATTCCTTATTAGAGAGTAATTTCGTTGCACAGATAAACTATGTTCTATTTATCCATTTCATCAGTTGATAGGCATTTAGATTTTTGCAGTTGGAAATTCTTTTTGTGGTGCCCATACAAATATTTGTGCACAAGTTTTTGTTGGAACACTGATTTTTCAACTCTTTGAGTATATGAGCGTTGTTTTTTTTTTAAATCCATTGAGCATATGCCTTATAATTCTATATTTATCATCTTGAAGAACTGCCAGACTGTTACTCTCACTGATTATACTATTTTACACTTTCCAATTTACTCACGCACACTATCACTTGCTGTTTTCTTTTGTCATTACTATTGTAGCCATTCTGGTGAGTGTGAAGTAACTCACGGTTTTGTTTGCATTTCCAAGTGGTTAATGATGTTAAAAGCCTTCCATGTACTCTGGTGATGTGTATCTTTGGAGAGGAATCTGTTCAACTTTTTGCTCACTGTTTCCTTGAGTCTTTTTCTTTAATTTATTTATTATGTTTATAGTGTTCAGGGCACAAAATCTCATTATAGATGGGTGTGAGCCATCATGTGGTTGCTGGGAATTGAACTCAGGACCTCTGGAACAGCAGTCAGTTCTCTTAACCTCTGAGCCATTTCTCCAGCCCAAGTCTTTTGTCTTTTCATTGCTGAGCTCTAGAAGCAGTATACATATGTGGCATACCAAAGCATTATTAGAATGTATAATTTACATACATTTTCTCACATTTTGGGGGATTATCTTTTTATTCTTTTGTGGTAACCTTTGCTGCACAAAAGTTTACAACTGATGAAATCCAGTTTAGTTTTTCTTCCTGGCATGTCTTTTGGTGTCAATATCTAAGACAACCATTGCTTGATCAAGGGAGTAAAGAAATAACTCCTTTGTTTGTTTTAGAGATTTTTATTCTTTTAGCTCTTATATTTAGTCTTTAATCCATTTTGAGTTAATTTTTATGAATGGCAGGAGAGGTAGGAGACTAGACATCTTTTTTGAAAAATCTGTAGATATTATTTCCTTTCAAAAACATTTTTTTCTTTCTCTTTTTTCTTTTCTTTATTTTTTTATGTTTATGGGTGTTCTGCCTGCTTGTATGTCTATGCACCACATGAATGTACCTGGTGCTAATGGAGACCAGAAGCGGGTGTCAGATTCATGGAGACTGGAATTACAGACAGTTGTGAGCTGCCTCCTAGGTGCTGGGAATTGAACTTCGGTCCTCTGGAAGAGCAATCAGTGCTCTTAACCACTGAGCCATCTCTCCTGTCATCTACAGCTTTCTTTCTTCCTTTGTGTTTGTGTGTGTGTGTGTGTGTGTGTGTGTGTGTGAGAGAGAGAGAGAGAGAGAGAGAGAGAGAGAGAGAGATATTGATTGAGAGAGAGAGTGGTTTTTCAAGACAGAGTTTCTCTGTGTAGCCCCAGCCATTCTGGAACTCCCTTGTAGAATAGGCTGGTTTTAAACTCAAGAGGTCTGCCTGCTGCATCAACAGCTTTCTTAAGAGTCTTTTTTCTCTAGAGAACTTGTCAGGAACCAACTAACCACAGACGCACGAGTTTACTTTTTGTCTCTGTTCTATCCATTGTTTTCTGTCACCATCCTTTTGCCAGTACCATGCTTTTTGCTAGTATAGCTTTTCATTAGGTTTTCTGTTCATCTGTGTTGCATATACACGCAGATACTTAGCCATTGGTTGGTGTATATTCTCAGCCAAATAAATTGTTTTCTTAACTTCCTTCTGCTTATTTTTCTTATTGTTGATACTGAAGATCTTATGGTTTTGCTTAACTTACTTATTAGCACTAATACTTTTTTCTTTTTAAAGATAGTGCAGTGTATTCACAGAGCCAGAGGTAGTCTTCCTTATGATTTGATCTTGGACTTGTGTGTGTGTGTGTGTGTGTGTGTATGTGTGCTCATGTATGTGCACATTTGTGCCTTATAGCCCAGGCTAGTGGCCTGGAACTCACTGTGTTGCCTAGGGTGGCCTTAAACTCATGATTTTTCTGCTAAGGATCCTGGGTATTGAGCTTATAGGTATGTGCCACCATACCTAGCTCCTAGTTTAGTCCTCTTCTTTTTTTTTGTTTAATTGCCCTGGCTAAAATCTCTTGTAAAGTGCTGAAGTAGTAAAAGTAGACATCCTTATCTTTACCCTGACCTTAGAGGCAAAGCTCACAATCTTCCTCTGTTGAGTATGGTACTAGCTAGGGGGTTTACTAGTGCCCTTTATTAAACTATGGGGTTTACTAGTAGCCTTTGTCAAACTAAGGAAGTCTTCTTGTGTTGCATGTTTATCAACAGTACTATTTTTAATCACCAAAGGGGTAAGTGGGTTGGATTTTTGTCAAGTGATTTTTTTTTTTTTTGGCATCAATTTGAGAAACTGATTTTTCTCCTTCACCATGTTGGCTTATATAATTACACTGATAACCATTGTTGAACCATTTTTTCATTATTTGGGTAAGTCCTACTCAGTCATTCTGTGTAATCTTTCTACTAGACTGCTGAATTCAGTTTCCTGGTGCCTTGTGTGTGCGTGTGTATGTGTGCGTGTGTGTGTGTGCGTGTGTGTGTGTGCAGGTACATACATGGAGGCTAGATATCTGGTGTCATTCTCAATCTTATTTTTTGATATAAGGTCTCTCACTAAACCTGGTGTTCACTGGTTGGTCAAGAGTAGTTGGTGACCACTCTTCCTGTCTCTGCTTCTCCAGTGCTAAGATTAGAGGCATATAACACCACGCTTGGCTTTTCATGTGGGTGCTGGAGATACAAGCAGTCCCTCGTGTGTGTGACAAACACTTTACTAACAGAGTCGTTTCCCATTTCTTTCTTTCTTTTTTTAAATATTTATTTATTTATTATGTATACAATATTCTGACTGTGTGTATGCCTGCAGGCCAGAAGAGGGCACCAGACCCCATTACAGATGGTTGTGAGCCACCATGTGGTTGCTGGGAATTGAACTCAGGACCTTGGGAAGAGCAGGCAATGCTCTTAACCTCTGAGCCATCTCTCCAGCCCTCTTTCCCGTCTCTTGTTTAAGATTTTTTTTAATTTTTTTTTTTCCGAGATAGGGTTCATCTGTGTAACTTTGGTGCCTGTCCTGGAACTAGCTCTTGTAGACCAGGCTGGCCTCGAACTTACAGAGATTCTCCTGCCTGTGCCTCCCGGAGTGTTGTAATTAAAGGCATGCGCCGCCACCACCCGGCCTAATTAATTTTTTTTAGACAAGCTTTCACTACGTAGCTCTGGCTGGCCTGTAACTTGCTGTGTAGTCAAGCTGACCTAGAACTTGCAGATCCACGTGCCTCTTCCTCCTGATTTCTAGAATTAAAGGTGTGAGCCGCTACATTCAGCTTTTATTATTAAGGGTTTCTGTGTGTGTGTTCATAAGGGATGTTGTTGTATGGTCTCTAGTTCTTAAAGTATTTTTTAGTGGCTTTGATGGGAATTCTGACCTGTAGGACCGCTTAGGAAGTGGGAAAGAATGGGACTGGTGTTAATTCTCCTGTTTGCTAGACTTCATTGACGAAGCCATGAATTAGATCCTGGGCTTATTTCTTTGCTTTATTCTTTTTTTTCCCTTTATTCTTGAGTCAGGTCTCTTGTTCCTGGGTCACTTTTTAGTTTGTATGTCCAGGAGTTTCTTTGCTTCTCTCAGGTTACTGGCTTTAGTGTCCAGAGTGTCCGCTTCTAGCCCTCTGGACCCTCATCAAGGCTGACAGTGATGTAACATTCCTCATCCCAGTGATTCCAGTCTTCCTTTTTCCCCGTCTAGCTACGTTGGTTACTTTGTTCATTTCTTCATAAAAACATGTTTTTAAATTTTTTATGTGCATTGATGTTTTACCTGTGTGAGGGTGTCAGATATTGGAGTTACAGGTAGTTGTGAGCTACTGTGTGGATGCTGGGAATTGAACCTGGGTCCTCTGGAAGAGCAGTCAGAGATGCTGAGCCATCTCTCCAGCTCCCCTAAAAACAGCATTTTTTAAAATTTTTTAGTTGCTTCTTTTACTCTGTTTCTTTCTGGTCCTAAGTGTTGTCTTTTTGATTGATGGATTCTTTTATCAGTATATAATGTTGTACTTTATTTGTTTTCTTGCTTAAAATAATTTAGGAATAAAATCAGTTTTGTCTGGTATTTGCACAGTTACCCAACTTTGTTTGTGCATGGAATATCTTTTTACATGCTGTCTTTCAGCTTATGTATGCATTTGGATCTTTTACAACATTTAGAGGAGGTGTTCTTTTTTGGTTTTTCAAGACAAAGTTTTTCTATATAACAGTCCTGGCTGTCCTGGAAGTTGCTTTGTAGACCAGGCTGGCCTCAAACTCTTTGAGATCTCTCTGAGATCCCCCTGCCTCTGCCTCCCACGTGTTGGGACTAAAGGTGTGCGCTACCACCTCCCAGCTTTAGAGGAGTCATTTGTAAATTTACTGTTTTGTTTTGAGATAGGATCTTACTGTTTAATTCAGGCTTGTGATTCTCTTGCCTTAGTTTCCCCAAAAGCTGAGATTGTAGATAATAAGATGGCTAGATAACATTTTTAGGAATTGTTCTGCCACTATTTACCTTTTAATTGAAGAGTTTTTGTCCGTTTAAATATAAATGTACTTCACCTATAAGGACTTTTGCTATTTTATTGCTGCTTTATAAAAGTCCTAAATCTCTTGTGCTCATTCCTCAATCCTTTAATTCTGCTTTTTTGCAGGTGCTTGCTTGATTAGTGTTCTGTTTGATTTCCTTCTTCTAGCCTGTCTATGTGTTTATGGTGAGTTACTGTAGGGATTATAATAGTCATCTTCAGTTTATCAGTAATCTGGGTCGAATTAATATCATTTCAGCTTCAGTTCCTCGCAGCTCTGAACAGCCTTACTTGATGTTACAAAAATTACATCTTTGTTTTGTGTCCATAGAGATACATTATAAACTGTGCCTATTGACAAAGATTTTGCTGTCTTACATATCATCTCTTAAGTCATATTGCAAAATATACAGATAAAAATAAGACAATGCCATCTTGTATATTTGCCTGTGCCACAGTTTTATCAGTACTGTTCACATCCTTGGGCTTCAGGTTTCTGGTTAGCCCTAGGATTCTCCTCTGTCCCTACGGGCAATCCATGAACTTCCTCAGTTTTTATTTACTTGGGGATTTCTTTTTTATTTATTAAATTTTTTTAATTAAAATTTTCCGCCTCCTCCCCGCCTCCCTTTACCCTCCCTCTCCCTCCACTCCCCATGTTTCACTCCCCTCTTCCTCCCTCTCCAGTCCAAAGAGCAGTCTGGGTTCCCTGCCCTATGGACAGTCCAAGGTCCTCCCCCCTCCATCCAGGTCTAGGAAGGTGAACATCCAAACCTGCTAGGCTCCCACAAAGCCAGTGCGTGCAGTAGGGTCAAAACTCAGTGCCATTGTCCTTGGCTTCTCAGCAGCCGTCATTGTCCACCATATTCAGTGAGTCCGGTTTTATCCCATGCATTTTCAGTCCCAGTCCAGCTGGCCCTGGTGATATCCTAATAGATCAGCCCCACCATCTCAGTGGGTGGGTGCCCCCCTTGCGGTCTTGACTTCCTTGCTCATGTTCTCCCTCCTTCTTTTCCTTTTTTTTTTTTTTTTTTTTGATTTTTCGAGACAGGGTTTCTCCGTAGCTTTTGGTTCCTGTCCTGGAACTAGCTCTTGTAGACCAGGCTGGCCTCGAACTCCCAGAGATCCGCCTGCCTCTGCCTCCCGAGTGCTGGGATTAAAGGCGTGCGCCACCACCGCCCGGCCCTCCTTCTTTTCCTCATTTGGACCTTGGGAGCTCAGTCCATTGCTCCAATGTGGGTCTCTGTCTCTATCTCCATCCATCGCCAGATGAAGGTTCTATGGTGATATGCAAGATATTCGTTAGTATGGCTATACGATCAGGCCATTTCAGGCTCTCCTCAGCTGCCCAAGGACCTAATTGGGTACATCTCTCTGAACCCCTGGGAACCCCTCTAGAGTCAAGGCTCTTGCCAACCCTAACATGGCTCCCTTAATTAAGATATATACTTCCCTGCTCCCATATCCAACCTTCCATTATCCCAACCATCCCATTCCCCCAAGTTCTCCCTATCTTCCCCTTCTCACTTTTCTCTTACTTGGGGATTTCTTGATTCCTTCATCTTTGAAGGATAATTTTTGTTTGTTTTTGTTTTTTGAGACAGGGTTTCTCTGTGGAGCAGCCCTAGCTGTCCTGGAACTAGCTCTTGTAGAGCAGGCTGGCCTTGAACTCACAGAGAGATCTGTCTGCCTCTGCCTCTGAGCGCAGGTATTAAAGGCTTCCTCTTCCCTCATAGGAGAGGTGGAACCCGTTAGGTTTCCCTTGCCAATGACCTGTGTGCAATTTTGTCCTAATTACATGGGCTCTTGGGAAGGGTTAAAGGCTGTAAGTGTGGAAGGACCAGGAGAAGGGCCTCCGTGCAGCCCTAGGGAAGCTGTCTTTCCTGCTGAGTGCAGACCTAGTGTGGCCACTTTAAGGCCAACTCCTGACCGTCACCCCTACCCCTTTCTCTGTAAGTACGTTTAGTAAACTCGGTTTTCCCAGGTGAACTTTGGTGAAATCATACCTCAGTTTGTTGTTGGGAAGGGATTTTAGTAACAGCCATGGATAGACTACCCAGACGTATAAGTCAATCCAATAAATTCTCTTAGTATATATTCATTCTCTCTCTTCCGCTTTACCCTCGAACTCTGATTAATACACCCTATAAGTGATAAGTCATTTCCTTCCTGTAACTATGGAGTTTATTTATTCATGTTTTGGGCACTTTTTTCTGTGTTGTGAATTACTTGTTTTGGAGTTTGTTTAGCTTCCTATATGTTGCTTACTGTTTGAATGTGTCTGGGGAGTTTCCCACCATTATCCTTCAGTCATTTTTTCCCTGCTTATTTATTTCCACCACTTGCAGCATATACACCATGCTTAATGGTGTTCTTTGTTCTCTGTTGTGTGTTTTGTTTTTTCTCCATTTTTCCAAGGAGCAAAATTTTTATCCATCTCTTTCCAAGTTTCCAGATTCTCCAGGGTTTAATGCAGTCTTGAGTATACTACCGAAAATCGGTTTCTGGTATTATATTTTGTAGTTTTAGGGTTTTTATTTGGTTCCTTATTTTTAATTCTGCATTCTTGTTAATGCTGTTTTGAAAAATATGATGTTGTTAGAGCTTTATTTCTGTGGTCATGGCTTCCTTTGCTTGTAATGTGTTTGTACTGACTGCTCTGACTCTCAGCTCTAAACCTGATGTCTGGCTTTTCTTACTGGAAGTTTTTGCTCTCTGCCCTTTGACCTGAGTGTAGGGTATGCGTTCCTGTTTCTTTTCCTGGCTTCTGTTTTCTACTGGAAAATGACAGTACAGATAACAGGTGTCTGGTTGCTGATACCTCTCACCTCCTCAGAGGCAGCTACCTGAGATGACTTTCGTCTTGGCTGGACGGTGGACCTCTTTCTCTGTCTGCACCTTCAGCTACAGTCACTGCTGCTTGCTGTTGTTTTGTTTGTTTTTGTGACATTGTGGGGAGTGAATTACTGCAGAGACCAATCCAGTCAAATTTAGGCCCTATTTAGGGATAATTCCTGAGGTCAGTGTTTTTAGTGCAGACTCCTGTTCCCATCACCTCTTCAGTATTTTAGGGCACCTGGTATCACTACATTGTTAAATGTGAGGTCTGTACCTCTGTGGTCTGTGCTGTGCTAAGCCTAATTCTCCTTGGACATTGTGATTGAATAGGAATGGTCCCCATAGGCTCATATATTTGAGTGCTTGGTCATTAGGGCGTAGCACTACTTGAGAGGGATTAGGAGGTGTGGTCTTTGAGTAGATGTGGCCTAGTTGCAAGAAGTGTGTCACTAGGCATGGGCTCAAGCCAGGCCCAGTGTCCCTCTGTCCATGCCACCTGGGGATCCAGATGTAGAACTCTCAGCTACCATGTCTGCCTACATGCTACCCTGCTTCCTGCCATGATGATTATGGACTAAACCTCTGAAACTTTAAGCAAGCCCCAACTAAATGCTTTCTTTTATAAGAGTTGCCTTGGTCATGGTGTCTCTTCACAGCAATAGAACACTGGTTAAGACGGTCATATAGTCCAGTCACAGTTCTGGGCTGCAGATAAGAGAAGCTCCTGTATGCCCAGACTTGCTGAATGAGCTGAGGACTTGTGACTAACTGTACAGTAATCCCTGATGTCACCTCAGCTTATCTCTCCCCATGGGATGCCAGCTCTGTGTTACAAGCCAAGATCAGGACACCCAAGGCCCCTAGTTTTCTAGGGACACTACTGTCAAGATAGAAAGAGCTTCATTCTATGGGTCTGGGAAACAGATGGGAGCATCCAATTATCATTCAGGAGTTCGTAGTTCTCAGCCGGTTCACCCGGGACTTAGTTTATTCCAGGTAGCTGGGCCAGGATGAGAAGTGTGTGAACTGGCTAGTTTCATGTCAACTTGATATGAGTTACCTGAAAGATTATGTTGGCTAGTTTTATGTCAGCCTGACACAGACTAGAGTTATCTGAAAGGAGGGAACCTCAATTGAGAAAACACCTCCATAAGTTCTGGCTGTAGGGCATTTCTTAATTAGTGATTGATGGGGAGGGCCCAGTCCATTGTGCCATCCTTGGGCTGGTGGTCTAAGCAGGTTGAGTAAGCCAGTAGACTGCACCCTCCATGGCCTCTGTATCAGCTCCTGCCTCCAGATTCCAGTCCTGCTTGAGTTTCTGTCCCGACTTCCTCCAGCGATGGACTATGATGTGGAAGTGTAAGCCAAATAAACCCTTTCCTTCCCAAATTGCTTTTGGTCATGATGTTTCATCAAAGCAATAGTAACCCTAGTGGGGTATTGCTGTGACAGACCTGACCATGTTGATTTGGGAAGGGTTGTGGAAGGACTTTGGAACTTTGGTCTAGAAAGCCATTGAGTGTTGAGAGCTCAGCGGGCTGTTCTGTGGGAGCTGGGAAGATGAGAATGTCAAGAACAGTGCAGAAGATGGAGACCTGGCCTGTGAGGTTTCCGAGAGAAGTTTAAAGACTCTACTAGGCCTTTCATGAGAAGCATCTGCGGTGTCTGGTCAGCAGGAGCTGAAGAATCGGCTGTGATTAACAAGGAACCAGAAACATTAAAGTTAAACCTTTGCTCTGCTGGGACAGTGGATGTTGGTCAGTCGGGGCTGAGGAATCCGCTGTGATTAAGAAGAGACCAGCATCACTGAGGTGAAGTCTTACGGGACGTGTTTGCTCAGGGTCAACACAGAGAAGCTGACGTACAGGTTTTGCCAAGGTTTTACTCGGGCCGGCAGCTGAACTTCATAACGTTAGAGTCATCCAGGGTGGTCCTGGTTTTGAAGGCATGAAGGGGACATGGAGAGCAACTAAGGCTTGACACTGTGTGGCAGGGCTGGAGTCCCTGAAGAGATTCCAGGAGAGGCTGTTGGTGAAGATGCAGCCCAGTTGTAGCAGCAGACTTCAGCATTTTGGAGACAACCACCAAGAACCGCAGCAGTGGTTGAGTGGAATCAGCTGGAGCCTAGAAGACGCGTTAAGTGTGATGCAGAGGGCAGAGTCAGAGACGTGACCCAAGCCCGTTGGAGGAGCACAAACGATCGTGAATCAATCCTGGACATTGGGTATCGAGATAGTTATACTGTGGGGGTTTGGTTTTGCTTTGTTCAGATGGTGACTGTGCCCTGATTGTTCCCTCTTGCAGTAAGAAAATATTTATTTTTGATTTTTACAGGACCCCACAGTTAAGAGACTTTGAATTTTAAAAAAAACTGGCTATTTTAAATAGACTGATTTTTTTGTTTTGTTTTGTTATTTTTTTTTAATGTATTTATTATGGATACAATATTCTGTTTACATATATGCCTGCAGGCCAGAAGAGGGCACCAGACCTCACTACAGATGGTTGTGAGCCACCATGTGGTTGCTGGGAATCGAACTCGGGTCCTTTAGAAGAGCACGCAATGCTCTTAACCGCTGAGCCATCTCTCCAGCCCCTTGTTTTGTTATTTTTGAGAGAGGGTTTCTCTGTAGCTTTGGAGCCTGTCCTGGAACTAGCTCTTGTAGACCAGGCTGGCCTTAACAGCTGCAACCTCCCTTTGAGTGTGTGCACCAGAGAGTCAGGACCTAGAGTGTGTGCTCTTTCTTACACATTGCCCTCTGGCCTCTGCTAACATGAATCCACACGTTTACACTTCGTCTTGTGTGGTTGTGAATCCACAGCATGTTGTCACTAATTTAGCTATGGCTCTGTGAAAAGGATATGAACATTTTTCATATTTCCCCATATGCCTTTTCCCAGTGTCCTTCTTTGCTTCATATAGATGCAGATTCCCATCTTATTATTTTTCTTCTGACTAAACGACTTCTGAAAACATTTCTTGTAGTGATTGTCGTGGTCAATGGATCCTTTTAGATAGATCTTACGTCTTTTTCTGGCAGCATGAATGTTGGCAGGTGGCCCTGATTAACACAAGTGTGATTTCTCTTCATGCCTCTTTATTGGCTCCAATTCTTCCCCTGAGGGAGCCCCTCCCCCAGCCATCTTGACGCTCTCTGCCTATCTACTGTACCCCTCCCTTCCTTCTCCCCTTCTCTCTTCTTTTTTTTTCTTCTCCGTCTTTACTTCTCTTTCCATGAAGTCCATTTCCCTTTTGTGTACAGGTGGGAAGTGAATTCCCTGAAGGACTCTGGCTGTACAGCCCTCTTCTTACCCAGTTTATACAGTTTAGAATCCTGGGGTGAGATTAGCAACTTTATTAAATCACCACCTCCTCTACCTCTTGTTAGATCTTCACACACTATCATGGACTTTTTACATAGATAATTTAATTCTGATTAGATAGTATACATTTGTTTTGGTTTTTGTTTGTTTGTTTTGTTTTTTCGAAAGAGGGTTTCTCTGTAGCTTTGGAACCTGTCCTGGAGCTCGCTTTTGTAGACCAGGCTGGCCTCGAACTCACAGAGATCCGCCTGCCTCTGCCTCCCGAGTGCTGGGATTAAAGGCGTGCGTCACCACCGCCCGGCTTTGTTTTGGTTTTTATTTCCTAATTTTTACTTTGGTATTTTGCTTGGCATGAGGAATCTAGAAGGATAAGATGAAGTCACATTCATGATGGCAGAGCCCTGACTGCTCCTGACTTGGAAGGAAGCAGGTGATCACTTGGTAGCCATCTAGAAGCTGGGATGTGAAAGAGACTTACTGCACTTGTCCCTCCATACACCTGTATCCGGCTTTCTTTTGGGCCACCAGTTAGCTCCCAAATCTTGGCACAGAGACTTCTTACTAGTTAGGAGTGTTCGGCCTTATCTTATGCTTGTCCCACTAGCTCTTATAACTTATTGCAACCTGTTTCTCGCCATCTACATTTTGCCTTGGGGCTTTTTACCTTTCTTGTATTCTGTATGTCCTACTCTATGACTGGCTGGCCCCAAGAGACTCCCTATTTGCTCTCTTGTTCTCTCTTCTTCACTTTCTCTGAGCCTAGAGTCTTTCCCTATTTATTCTCTGTCCACCAGCCCCGCCTATCCCTCTGCTTCCTAGCTATTGGCCATTTAGCTTTTTTTTTTTTTAGACTACCAGATGCCTTAGGCAGACAAAGAAACACGTCTTTACATTGTTACACAGATGCAGCATAAACAAATGTAGCACAGCTTTACATAGTTAAATAGTCCACAACACAAACAAATGTAACAAACACACCTTTGCCAAGTTAAATAGTCGCCAGTAACTGCCTTCCTCCCAGTGACCCCTCCCAGTTACTTGTTTTTTTACAAATAAATGTATGTTTTGGTAAGTTACAATCTATTCTTTCTTCCTTAGACCCATTGTTATTATGATATAGTTACATCTTAGAAGCTTGTTGAGGTTCTATTATCCTGAAACTCTTATGCTACTTGTTTTGCCAGTAGGTAGATTCCAGCAAGCAGACTTTGTAAAAGCGGTGTTGACAGTATTGTAAATATGCAACTCACAGCATAATGTATTTGGTGTTGAATCAGAAGGAGCAGCTACCCTGGGGCTGGATTTCCTGAAAGTTAGAACCTCCTAGAGCCTTGGACCATATTGTTTCTGTGGCATTGGTTTCTACTCACATGCTGTTTTGCCTTCATTTCCCTTTGAAATTTTTTTCTTCTTACATGTTCCTTTTCAGTTTTCTGAAACTACTATTTAAAGTAATCTTTGTGCCTGGGGTATAAATGGTAATGTACTTAAGATTCCTACTTGTCTGCAGTGCCTTTTTAAGTCATACTTAGTTTGGCTGGACAAAGAATTCTAGTGGCAAAATAATTTTTCTCATAATTGTAAAGGACTCACCTCGTTACCTTCTAATGTGGCATCCAGACTCTTGTTTTATTTTTTAATTATTTTTTTTTGTTTTGTTTTTCGAGACAGTTTCACTGTGTAGCTCTGACTATCCTGGAATTCACTCTGTAGACCAGGTTGGCCTCAAACTCGAGATCCGCCTGCCTCTGCCTTCCCAAGTACTGGCATACGCTACCACTACTTGGCCCCAGAGTCTCCTTATTGCTGCACTATTTTTTTTTTTTTTTTTTTTTTTTGCTTCAGGTGTAGAGCTGGTAAGTTACTTGCGGTGAGATGGTTACTTGTATCCAGTGTGGCTGCATTTGGAACATCTGTGATACTTTAAAGCACCTGGTACCCAAGTCTTGCCTAAGATGTTCTCACAGCGTCTGTCTGGAATAGAGTCCTGTTTCAGCACTGGAAGCGGTAGAAGTATTCCAGGACCTCTGAGAAAAACTTAGGGTTGAAAGCCAAGAGTAGCATGCTGTCTTAGCCAAGTTTCTGTTGCTATGATGAACACCATCAACAAAAACATCTTGGGGAGAAAAGGGTTTATTTCACCTTATAGCATACAGTCCATCACTGAGGGAGTCAGGGCGGGAACTCAAAAGTAGGAACCTAGAGGTAGAAATTAAAGCAAATACCATGGAGAAACACTCCTTACCTACTTGTACTTCCTGGTTCAGCAGTTCGCTGTCTTATACACTGCAGTACCACCTGACCAGGGGTGGTATCACCTACAGTAGGCTGAGCTACATCAGTGATCAGTCAAGAAAATGCCCCACAGGCCAATCTGATGGAGGCATTTTCTCAGTTGAGGTTCCCTTTTCTCTAGCTTATGACAAGTTGGGTGTCAAACCAGTACACACACACACACTGTTCCCATTTTGTTTATGTTGTCCAGATGGGGGTGGTTCATACAGCTCTAGTGTATTCTGAGAGCAGGCAGGGTTCCCATTAGAAAACTTGTGACAGCCTGGGTGCCTAGGACCTGCTGCTGCTAGGACCAACTTAGATCCAAGCCTGGTCTCTCAACAGCTTCCTTTGAGACTTTGGGGTACAGTTGTGTGGATGGAAGGTGGAGGGAACAGGTGGTGTGGGTGTACTTGTTATAATCTGGTGGCTGTCAGGAAGAGGAATAAGAGGAAGAGACAAACCTTGCCATTACCAACCTGGTGCTGCACGGATCCTTTCTGCTAGTGTTGCGTCCGGATGATTGCTTTCAGGAACATGGATAATAATATGGATGATAATGATGGTCCTGTGGCCTCAGGTCACCTAGTGATGTTTCCTCCCTTCCTTTCTTTCCCCACTACCTCTCATCATGTAGCCCAAGATGGCATCAGCTTTGAGTAGCCAACCCTCCGGCCTCAACCTTCTGGTATTATAGGCCTTTGCTACCGTGTTTGCTTTACTCGATTTTTAGAGTGTATATCACCATGAGCTTACACAGTTCTTATTTCATTCTTGGCTGGGGCTGTCATGGTTTCCCTCCCAATATCCAGACATCTAGGTAGCATGGAATACTGGGCCACAGTGTCTTCAGTACCTTAGGCCAAGCTCAGTCCTCAGGAAACGGTTTGCTAGCTTTCTGAAAGGAGCTTATACTTCACACCCTCCCAGTCTGAAAGCCTGCCCTGCTGATGTTACTTCCTTTTTCGGTCCCCGCTGTTTAGTTCATCTTGTGTTTGTTATTCTGGGTGAAGTACAGGGTAGATGTAAGTAGCTGAGGTCAGCTGCCAAGACTCAGCTGAACCTGTTCTGTCAAGACAAACCCAAGTGTTGCCTCATCATGGCTGTTTGAGGAAGCAGAATGGCGTGAACAATTCTTAAGACAGAATTTAAATAAAACTACTTCCTAGGGCAGAAGAGGCGGCTCCATCTGTAAAGCGTTTGTCTTGCAAGCATGAAGCCCCAAGTGTAATTCCTAGAACTTGTGTCAAAAAGCTGGGTGTGGTGGCTTGTTTGGAGGCCGGCAGATCCCGGGACAGCCAACTGAGCCTGTCTGGTGACATCCAGGTCTGCGAGAGACCTTGTCACACAGAAGATGGTAACATCTGAGGTGGTACAGTTCCAGCAGGCTCTTATCCCCACTCATCCAACCCTAACGTCTGGAAAATCTTAATATCTTCTGGAAATTATTTTCTAGTTTTATTATCTTTGAAGTAGAAAACTATGTATAGGTTATCACAGAATATACATTTCAACTTCTGAAATTCTGAAATAATGAATTTGTTTTTGAAACTAAATATTCCTTGATATACTTAAGAGAGGGGTTTTGCAACCTCTGTCATTGAATGGAAAGAGCATTTTGGTACTGATGTTCATTGTCACCACTGTAAAAACAGGTTTTGTCTTTCATAAAACACAAATGGCTTGTCACTGAGTGTCATTGTATCTGAATGCATCTGTCTATGATAAGGACATTATAGAACGAAGGACCCTAGGTAAAGTGCTGGGAGATGACATCACCTCATTATTGTCTGTGGGAAGTGAATGAGAATTCATGGCAGTTCTGTATGGCACAGTGGAATTTAGTTGGCTCTTAGGAAGGACATGTTTTCCTGTAATGTGTTAAGTAGAACGTGTTACCTTCATCTTTAACTAGCATAAATTCGAAGGTTCTGTTTTCAGAAATGCTGGGTTATTTGCAGTGGGGAGGACTAATTTTTTCGTTACATTCTCGTAACAACAGGAATGCACTTCATCATGTGACTTTTTACTAAGGGCAGAGTGAACCACAGCCCACTGCTCCTCTTCCAGGAGTGAGGAATGTTAATATCTCCATGGAGCTAGGTTTTTCCTGTTGGAACCATGGCAACCAGCTGCCCTTACAAAGGGACTGGCCTCCCCAAACATGGAACCCCCACGCACAAACATTTGACTTTCTTCAAGGCTGTAATATTAGAGCAAATTCCTTGTCTTTGCCAAACATAAGATTCATTGTGAGAATCTTCCAGCATTACACGGATTCAGTTTTTCTTGAAATCTGACTTTCCTTAAGCAACTTTTGTAGCAGAATTCTGTTAATTTCAGTGTGCTTGTGAGGAGTGTCATCTTGTTTTTGAGGTTCTCGGGAGGGTTTTATCCTGCATGCTTGCCCTGAGCCACAGGGATGGCTGGAGTTTCCTGGTGGTGGCAAACCTATCTCACAGTAGGAGGCATCACGTTACCTTTCTTGGTCATTTCCCCCTTTACTTTTATTTATGCCTATAGTTCATCAGAATCTGGTGCCGTTGCTAACTGGTTTGGACCGGCCAAATTCTAGGGATTAAGGGTAGAAATTAAACTGCTGTTTGGTATGAACCCTGCGGAAAGATGCTGCTTTGGGTTGGATCTTGGGGGCGTGAGTGAATGGGGCAGCTTCCCCGTGTCTTTGTCTTGCTTCTGAGTCATATCATTCCCCTCCCCCTTGGGGGAATGGGGGAGGGAGGTGCAACTCTTTTGTATTAATAGACCCTGTATAAGAGGCCTTTCTTACAGCAGAAAGTCGAGAGTGTCATAGTTAGCTCTAAATGCATGTTAGGGTGGTGTTCCCTCAGGACTGACAACTTTCTTCAGCTTGTCTTAACTTCAAATGCCAAAGAGATTTATTAGCTCAACTCTGTACACACCTGTTTTGCTTTGCGTGACTTTTCGCAGTGGCATCAAGACTTGTAACGATGTGGTTAACGTGATTCAGGTGTTGGTCGTCTCTTTTCCAGTAGAGTTCTCGTTCCTTAAAGCCCCATTAGTGCCCTCTTCTGGACTGAACACCTTTTAAGGGATCTGCCTTTAACACCCAGGCTGAGCTCCTGTCCCTTTCTGCACGGGGCCCCAAATTTCCAAGCCTTTGCAACTGTCCTTCCCATAGGGCAAATTTGAGCTGCGTTAGCCCAACTGTCAGCCCCTCCAGAAGTGGTTTGTTCTTCCATCCAAATCACGGCTACACCCAAGTCACCAGGTACTCTCCAGTGTTTGCCCTGCATTTTCCATTTCGTATTTATATCAGTTATAGCACAGTTCTTTCTGTAATGCTCTTTGTGGTGATTTTATCTTCCAAACTCTTGTGTGTTTTCAGCACATTTAGTTGTCACTGTGGATTTTTTTTGTTTGCTTTGGTTTTTATGTCTCGGATGTAATATCTTTGAAGGAAACTTTATAATATATATACTTTAATATCTATCTCCTGGGGATAAGGCATCGCCAGCCCCTGAAGCCCAGGCTAACCTGGCCTCTCCATCCAGGACAAGCACTTTCCTAGCTCTTAAGCCCAGAAGAACCTCTTTGCTCTGAGTTCTCTGTCCCCTGCAATCTCTGCTCTGGGTCTGAACTCTTTGCTCAGTAGTACAGTAAGGATCACCTATGATTCTGTGTGAGAGATCCTGGCCTCTTTCCACTGTCAAATAAGTTGTTTGTTTTTTTTTTTTAAATTTATTTATTTATTAAGGATTTCTGCAAAAAAAAATGTTTTTTTTATAATATGCATTTACTAACCCCAGCTGTGGGCTTTTAGGATGACTAATCGTGACTAAATAAAGTTCTGTTGGGTCTGTAGTAATCAGCGTTTGCTGCAGTCAGAGCTGAATATTCATGCTCGGGCAATGACCTGGGTTGGGTGGACACACTCAGGTGTCACAGATGTTAGCAGTCGCTTCATCTCACTAGGGACACAGCTAGCCATCCTTGAAGTATTCAAACTGAGGTATTTGCCAACCAGTCACACATAAGCAGGCAGACTTTTAGACTCTCCCCGAGGCTATTTTACTTTTACTTTAGTGTTGTTCTAGGTGCCTGTCGTCACTTATTGCTGGCATTCTCTGCTGTCATCAGTGAGCATGGGCATTACTTTCTCTTTACCTTCCTTTCATTCCTTCAAAATTATATCTAAAGTTTTTCTAGTAGTGTGAAGTGACCTTAGCTTTCTTGGAGTGTAAAATATAGTTTTATGCTCTTGAATGTTGAATTCTAAAAGAGCTATTTTCTCTCTCTTTTTTTTCTCCTAACAGTTGGATATTCTAAAAACCAAGCAATCGCACAGAGCACCGGGTCTTACCTTTGCTTTTTGGATTCAGTAAGTAACTCCCTGTTTTGTTGATAATGGCTTTGTGTAATATTGACCAAATAATGATTGTGAATTTTAGTATGGTTCTTAAAAATAAATTTGTCGACACGTTATGATGAATCTCAAAAGTCAAGTTTAATAGGTTGTTGCTATACGCTGCCGTAACAATTAACACTAAGTAAGATCATTTACAAATGTGAAACAGGACCACAGAATATAAACAACATTAACATAAGCATAGTACTAGCAAGCATGATCGTAAGAGATTAAAAACATGGAAACAGGTCCTGACAGCTAGAGCAAAATATGAAGCGGATTCGTGGGTGGGGGTCAGGAGTGGACCTAGCGGTGACAGGTAGACTTACACAGAATTTCAAATCAGTCAAAGTTATATTAAACTTTTAATTTGTAATCAGATTAAATTAGCAAGATACTTCCACAAAGTAAGTTTTCAAAATGTCAGTGTGAATTGGGACCACACTGATAGCGTGATTGTATATTTTATTCAGGAACTTAAAATGCTTGTGTTCTTGACTCCTGACTTTCACAATTGTTTATCATAACAAATTAGAAGCTGGTTACTGTGTGCTGAGCACTGATGGAGAGCACTAGCAGACCGTCAGAACTGTCACCTTTATGGGGCCTCCTCAGGAATAGGACACTTAGCTGCAGCAGATGAACAGAGACTGTATACAGATTGTGCTGTGCTTAGAAACCCTGACAGACTAAAGCAGAGCAAATCAGTTTGTCTTAAACAAATACAACTTTTATGTATCTAAATTATTCCATACGTTGGGTCCCTGGCTTCTTAGAAACATGCATACCAGGGCCCATGATATGTTGGCCACTGGTTTATACAGCTGTTACAAGTTTTGTTTCTGTCTCTCATTGGCTACTCCAGGTCCATGGAGGTAGGAAGGTCACATAGGCCAGGAGATGCAGCCTCCCTTTCATGCAAGGGACGGGAGGAGAACTGACCCACAGGGTTACCTTGGGAGGTCTGACATTTTGAAGTCAGAGTTCTGCATAGTGTTATCTTTATTGTATTTAGACAGCACGCTTGTAACTTGTTGAAGGCAGATGTTGCCAGTTGGACGAGGAAGTGTCTCTGTGATTTTTGTATTTGACCTGTCTGTTTTAGGCTGAAGTTATTTATAAAACAGCTTTGGTATTAGCCATGCAGAACCCACTTCAGCTGTAGGAAGCAAGTGGGGACTGTCGCTGTCTTTGGCCCAGTGCGTGTGTCTGGCAGAAAAGATCCATGTGGACTGCTGCTCTACTGAGCTTTGCCCTCAAGTTTTTGGCTCCACCTTCAGGTGCTTAGTTGTTCCCTTAAGCTGAAAACAGAAAGCAAGCTGTTCATTCTGAGCCTATGTGTAACTAGCTCTGGAAGCCATGACAGACAAGAAGGGGAGGGAAAACTGGGACCTGTGTCTCATATCTCACAATTGTCTCTTTGGTTAGTTTTCTCTTGCCTTATAGCTAGCTCCATGCAGGGAACTACAAATTTTCATGTGAGTGTGTCTATAATTTAGGTGGACTCGTGTTATTTTATAACAGGAGTCCACCTAAAAACCGGGCAGTGGTGACATACGCCTTTAATCCTAGCACTTGGCAACTCCCCATTTGTGTAGCCAAATAGCATGGCATCTGAATTGGCCATCTTCTTGAGGGGTATGAGCCCATAGCCCGGGATCCATGCTACTCCAGATAAGGTCTGCATTGGATGGTGAATCCTAGCAGAGGCCTGCAGAGTTGCAGGGCTGCAGAGATTCAGAGCTGAGGACAGGGCTCCTTCATCCTCCTCAAGGTTCTTTGGATGGAACAAACTGAAAGAGATGAAGTAGGACCATAGATATGTGACGGATCGTAGCGATGGGGGAAGCCCAGCACACTCGCGGTCACTTCCAGCCTAAAGTGATCCCAGGTTTATAGGCTGTTGCTGTATGGGAGGCTATGTGTGTAGTTTGAGAGGAAGGGAGGTAACATGTAGGAGAGCTTCTGGTTTGAGGAATAGTCACTGGGCCAGTGCATTTTGCTTGGCCCACGGAATAGCAGTGGATTGCCTGTGATTTTCTGTGCTGCTATCTGTCTGGTATGCTGACATCCCGTAGCTTCTACATCAGAAAAGTTTTATGTGGAATCCTCCGGGAAGGAACCACAGGTCCTGGAGAGAGATGAACCACATGGGGAGGAAGCCAGCTGTCGGTCAGACTCACTTTCTGAGGCTCCAGTGGGTCAGGGCCTGACAGCACTGACAGGGAAAACATAACAGGTCGGAGTGCTGTGGATTTACAAGCCCTTTGGCGTATGTAAATCGCCAAAAACTGTTTTTCAGAACAGGCTCAGGAGGTGCTGGGATTGTACATTAGTCCTCCATAGTTCAGTCCACAAGGTTATGCCTGACCAGGAACTTTCTTCCTAAGTTTTCACATCCCATCCAAACGCCAAACTCAGGCAGACTTAGTGTGTGTGTCCTCAGTGGCATTTGTTGGTGTCCCCAAGGCCTTTCTGCACTTAAGCATATCTCGCTCAGACTTCACAGGAAGCCTGTCTATCATTTATTCTCAGTTCTCTTGACTAGCAGGATTTCACCAGCTTTTTTTTATAACAGAATGGAAAAGCATTTCATTCTTACTTAATGCTTTTTTAAAGTTAAAAAGTGTGTGTGTAGCCGGGCGGTGGTGGCGCACGCCTTTAATCCCAGCACTCAGGAAGCAGAGGCAGGTGGAGTTCTGGGAGTTCTGGGAGTTCGAGGCCAGCCTTGTCTACAAGAACTAGTTCCGGGACAGGCACCAAAGCTACAGAGAAACCCTGTCTCGAAAAAAACCAACCCCCCCCCCCAAAAAAAAACCAAAAAAAAAAAAAACTGTGTGTGTGTATGTGTGTGTGTGTATACACACATCATGGTATAGTTGCCCAAGGAGGCCAAAAGAGGCTATTGGGTCTTGAGGAGCTGGAGTTACAGGTGGCTGTAAGCCATTTGATATGTTGGTGCTGGAAACTGAACTCAAGTTTTTAGAAACACAGAAAGAGCACCTGACTGTCTCTCCAGCCCATAAATACTCATTCTATGAGGCTTCCAATTTCTTCTCGCAGACTGCCCCGTCATTCCATAGTGGTGATTGCCTGTGCATAATTGTGGAATTTCAGCCCCTCTGGGAATTTTATGCACATCTAGGAATGCCAGTAATGATGGTTCAAATCATCTTCTCACTGAGAACTCCAGGTAATATTCCTTGGCATGAGCCCTGAGCTGAATGCACTCTGCTTTCACGGTTGGTGCTGACAGCATCTTGGATTTGGCCTGTTAGTCTCTCCTTTACAGTCCAAGTGCCAGCTGATTCCTATAAACCGATCAGAGTGGTCCTGCCCACAGAGGGAGTGGGAGCCAGCAGGTCAAGTTTGACTTCCATGAAGGGGAAACCGTCCCCTGCAGTAACACTTCTGACTCTTTATTGAAGTTCTCCTTTGCTTTCATTTAAAAAAAAAAAAAAAAAAACTTTCCATTCTCTAGCCTCTGGGCTACCTTCTTTTTCTGGTGGCTTCAGGAAAAGACCTATTTATATTACTGGTCACCGTGGTCTGTAACGTTTAGTACCTGCTTCTCTGTTAACTCTTTGGATTGAGTCTCTGTTCATCTTCCTTAGCTTCTCAGCCATTTGGCCAGGCCAGTGAGTGTATTGATTTCATTCTCTCTTTGCTCTTACTGTAGTTGTTGACTCTGAACAGCAGAAGTGGTAGAAATCATATTTGAATGTTCTTTAGGCTCTTGAGAGCCAAGCAGGACTGACCATTTATGCTTTTTGTATAGCTCCCCTAAACTGTAAAATTAGAGCCTTGGTTAATTCCATGTGTATTAGGAAGAAACCAGAAGTTGAACAGTAAAGTCGTGGGGGGGTGGGGGGGGTGGAGGGTGTGGTCATGTGTATGCGTGTGTGCAAGAGAGGAGGATGGGAGAATTGGTCTCAGTCCACTGATAAAAGTGCTCCTCTTTCTCTCTCTCAGATCCACCTTCACAGACATAAGCATCTTGCCTCTTTTCCAGGCAGCCTTTAGGCCAGTCAAGTCAAGACATAGAATTAATCGTCATGTGTGTGTCCACCCTTTGATAACATGGCGTGTGTACACCTCTCCTTCCACAGCACCTGGGTCCAGCCAGAGTTAGGTGGTTCTGTAATACACTGTGCGGCTGTGCTGCTTATGACTGAACATATACAGTCTCTTCGTCAGAGAGTCCTAGTCTTCAGTTGATGTACCCAAAACTGAAATAGGGGAATGAAAGGAAGGAAACAAAGATGTTTACCTAATGTGTTTGTAACAAAATAAGGTGGAAATGTATTGGAACTTTGATAGCCTCATTTCTGTAATGGGTCACATGGTCATAGTTATTATAACGGCTCTCCAAGTCCACGTAGTGGGGAATGCAAGCAGAGCTGCTCACCAGGACAAAAGAGCAGATACAGCATCCTTTCACATACTTAAATTCAACCCTAGGAAAGTTGGCTTCGTTGTTTATTAAGTGCACACATAATGAAAAAAATAAGAAAGGACAGTGGAGCCCCAAAAGCCCAAACCGAGGTCACTCGGAACAGGAAGTTGCTGGAAGCAGCATCAAGGCAGATTCCCAAAGTGTTGGCAATAGGCAATTCTTTCTGTCTCCGTCCATAATTCTCTGTCTCATAATCGTTTATGAAGCCCCTCAGTGGAGTTGCTTCTTTGCCTGGAAGGCGACTAACACCTTTATTCTGGAAACTGTCTGGGCCATTTGTCATGCTGCCTGAATCGTGCTGTTGTGATTTCTTATTAGCCTTAATCACAGAACACGATCAAACCAAGAGACTCTTTTTTAAAAAAAATATTTATTATTATGTATACAATACTCTGTGTGTGTATGCCTGCAGGCCAGAAGAGGGCACCAGACCCCATTTACAGATGGTTGTGAGCCACCATGTGGTTGCTGGGAATTGAACTCAGGACCTTTGGAAGAGCAGGCAATGCTCTTAACCTCTGAGCCGTCTCTCCAGCCCCCCAAGAGACTCTTTAAGAAATTTCCTGCACTCTATACTTCCTAGTCCTTTGTAGAGAAGTCATCTGCATCCCCCAGGAGTCTGGGTCAGCCACCTTCGCATGCACCCTAACTCATTTCTTTATCTGTTTGTTTATGGGCATAAGGAGTCCAGAGTGGCAAGTGGCCCCTTAATTTCTGGTCCAGTTATTGTAGCATTATTTTATAAGTATTTCCCCTGTCACCTACTCCCACACCCTTTTAAATATTTAAATCTTTGTTGATTATTCGTCCTCTGAAAATACCTTATTTTACTATGAAGTGAAGTATTCCTGCAGGAAAATGCACAAAACCTTATATTGTGGAACATATATAAGGAGCTTCCTATTGCCAGCATCTCAGGAATCAGCCACGATGTGGCATCCTGCTGCACAAATTCTAACTATTCTTAATAATAAAAACCCAGAGTCAGATATTGGGTGAATGCTGAAAGATCAGAGAAGAAAAGGACCTGGCCACTAGAGAGACCTTTTACCTCTACCAAATCCTCGGACCAGAGTGGACATGATCCTGTCCCCACCAATTCTCAGACTGAATGTATTGGGCTCCTATCTCCTCCCACCACCTTGTATTCCTCTCTCCACCTTCCTAGTGCTGGGATTAAAGACTGTGACTCCCAAGTACTGGGATTAAAGGTGTGAGCCACCACCTGGCTCTGTTTTTCTTTTAGACTGGATCAGTATTGTGTAGCCCAGGGTGGCCTTGAGCTCACAGAGATCCCTCTGTCTCTGCATCCCCGAGTGCTGGGATTAAAGTGTGTGCCACCACTGTCTGGCCTCTATGGCAAACTAGTGGCTTAGCTCCACACTCTGATCTTCGGGCACATTTTGTTAGATCACAAATAAAATATCAAAAATATCACCACAGCTTCCAGCAACTTCCTGTTCCAAGTGACCTCAGTGGGCTTTTGGGGCTCCATGGTCCTTTCTTTTCCTTATTTTTTTTTATTATGTGTGCACTTAATAAGTAACGTGGTCTACTTTCCTACGGTTGAATTTAAGTATGTGAAGTGATACTGTATCTGTTTTTTGTCCTGGATTTGCTGATCAGCGCAGCTGTGACTGCATTCCCCACTGAGTGATCTTTGAGAATAATATTGGATGTAGCTTGTTTCTCCATTTGAAATTCTTGACTTGGATGTTCCATGTCTGGAAAGTGCTGTCCAAATCTAACTTGGATAGAGGACCTTTTCTACGCAGATGGTAACAGTGCTAAGTCTTAGGAAATCTGCACCTTCATCCTGAGCTACGCTTTGACTGCCAGAATTCTTTTTCCCACCAGTCACATAGTTGCTTTTCTTTGATGACCAAAGAGCTTGGTTTATGAACATCTGAGTTGCCTATGCTGTTGTGTTCATGGACTGTGTGCCTTTCTTACTACGTTGGGGTTGCTTTATATTAATATAAAACGTGCTCTTTACACAGGACGATGTCATGATGCCCCAGAGAGTGAGGCTGCAGTATGAAGCTGCCGTGCAGCACCCAACGAGTGTGAGTACAACACCTTTTCTGTGTTGTTGCCATCTTTAATGGAATGCTAGTCTTTTTATTTTAGAGATTTTATTCCTTGGGATTAGAAAGACTGTTTATAGTCAGTCAAATTGGGGAGATTTGTGACTGCCATGTTTCTGAGCCTTTAAGGGTATAAACGTGTTTCTGGCTAGTGGCAACAAGAGTAGGAACCAGATGCAAAACTACCTTGCTGCCTATAGAAGTGTAAGGTGTTCTTTTGAGAGAATGCCACTAAGTGAGATCAGAATTCTTAATTTCATCAAAGAAAAGAATTTCTTGGGCTAGAGAGATGGCTCAGAGGTTAAGCGCACTGGCTACTCTTCCAGAGGACCTGAGTTCAATTCCCAGCAACCGCATGGTGGCTCACAGCCATCTATAATGAGATCTTTTCTGACATGTAGGCAGACATGCCCACAGCACATTGTATACATAATAAATAATCTAAAAAAAAAAAAAAGAATCAATTTGAAAAAAACAAAACATCAAAAAAAAAAGAACTTCAGGACAAGTCAGTATGAAGTAAAGGAGTTTATTAAGAAGGGATTTTTAACATAGATTTAAGCAGAGTATTAATAGACAAGTATTTAGGAAAAGATACCATACCCCCAAGTACGGGCATAGACTTCTCAAGAGAGTCACTTAAGGATCTTATCATAGCTATACAAAGCTGGGCCGTGGTGGCACACGTCTTTAATCCCAGCACTCGGGAGGCAGAGGCAGGCAGATCTGAGTTCGAGGCCGGCCTGGTCTACAGAGCGAGTTCTATCAAGGACAGCCATGGCTATGCAGAGAAACCATCTTGAAAAACAAAACAAAATCACTGTACATATAATTTTGATGACTTCTGAAGCTACATTCTTTAAAGGATTCTAAGAAATTCTTTTTTCTTTGCTGTTTTGTTTCTTTTATAAATGAGATCAGAGAGGGTAGTTTCTGCGGTACGTTGGACAGGATTAAAGGGTAATAAGGTAAAACCATAGGTCAGAAGAGTTGAAGGAATCTTTTATATATTAGGTTACAAGGAGTTAAGACATGTTTTTACTGTAAACAAAGTTTACACTCTTGTGAGAGTCTTAGAAAATTGACGTTTTATAGCTGGAGAAGGGAAAGTAGTAGCCAAATGCAGCAGGGTCAATAACATGCTTAGGCCTCAAGCATGATCTGTTATCATGTTATAATACTCTTACTTGAAATAAAAAGAAATTGACCCTATGTAGTTAACCTCCACAGGAGATTTTTTTTCCAATTATACTGGAATTCTTGACTCTCAACTAGAGAAAGACTTCAAGCAAAAACTCCTTCCTAAGCAAAGGGCTCCTTTCTATGTGCCTTTGATGTCCACTGTCTTTCTATCCTGTTACCGTTTTGGGAAGCCGTTGTCACTTTGAAACAGAAAAGACAGATTTCTTTCTTCCTCCCCTCCTCCTCTCCGTCCCTCTCTCTATTGCTTGCTTTATGATGCAGTGGTTATCCTCTGCCATGTAGCCACTCGCCCAGGACAGGGTGTTGCTTCCTACCAGGGAGTTCAACTCCATGTAAAGTCAAGTCGGACTACAGTGGCCTTTATTTCCATATTACACTGGTCCATTCGGAGGGGAAAGGACACTAAGCAACCTTCCCAAAGCATACTTTGAGACATTCAGATCAACCTTTTACCATCAGGGCAGCTGGTTATCCTCCCGCTGCTTTCACTAAGTCGGCACCTTTTACTTATTTCTCCCCTCCCCTCCCTTTGATCCTGATGTACAAACACAGACCTCAGACCCCACTCCTGGAGTAGGGAGTTCCCGATTCTTTTTGTTGTGGTTTGTTGAGACAGGGTTTCTTTGTGTAACAGTCCTAGCTCTCGAACTTGCTCTGTAGACCAGGCTGGCCTTGAACTCACAAAGATCCGCTTGCCTCTGTCTCCTGAGTGCTGGGATTAAAGGCCTGTGCCGCCACCACCCAGCTATCCCTATCCTATTTCAAGTCAGAGGCTGAAGACTTATGTGCCCTGAGCTGGGGTTGCTGATGCTGTGGAGGACACCTGTAAGATAAGAGGACATGCCTTGGTTGCTCCTGAGAGGTCTCTGGCAGAGGATAGTACCCTTATATCCCCTGAGGCAGCTCTGTGATTCTTGGGGGTGGGAGTTGTTCCAGGTAGGGATGTGCCCGTATCAGTCCCTATTACTCTGCCTGCCTCACCAGTCTTCCCAAGCCCGTCCTACCCAGCCTACCTTTGAGGCTGCTTCTGACGCTTCAGCCACTTTTGTCTGCATAGAGGGTAGATGTTGAACTTTACCCTGGGAGATCTCAGAACCTCTTCTATTATAGAATTTTAAGGCAGGGACACGAGCTACTCTGCCCATGTAGGCAGTAGTGTGTGATCATGTGCACTGCCCTCCTCGGAGCAGAGGGCATCAATGTAACCACCTTCACCATGGTTACCAAAGGTTCTGGGGGACTCGGACCCACAGGGTGTGTGCAGGACTTCTGTGTGCAGTGTGTTTCAGCAAGAGAAAGGAAGATCTGTAGCCTTCATTGTGTCCCGAAAGGGTCATGAGTAAACAAAGCTGAAGAGCCACAAATCACAGTGTTCAGTGACCACAGACTCTAGAAGTCGCTTTTCTAAAGTTCAAAAGCATAGAATATTCCACCCCCCCACCCCCTTCAATTGGGAAAGATGTCAGGAGATGGCCAGCAGTGTCTGGCAGCATGCGGCTGTCATGGAGCGAATGGGAACTCCATTTACATCAGGCAATGTCGTCCTTTGGCTCCCCAGGGTGGGAATCACTAGGTCTCACCCAACAGTTCAGGGTTTGCTACCCCAGTCGCCAGAGATACTGGCAGGTATCCTCATCATCTGGAGAATTTTCTGGTGTGGTCTGTTTGTTAGGAGTAAAATAAACTTCCGTGCTGTGTCTGTGAAGGGAACACAAGGGATAGAATTTCCAGAAGTTCCTCTGGAGTGCCTGCCTGCCAGATGATGTTTGTTGTGGAAGTCAGGGGATGAAGGACAAGCCCTGCTCTGAATTGAGCCTGCTTGCTGCCCGACTCAGTAGGACATGTTCGTCTGTGCTTTGCCTGTCCTGACGGTCGTGCTGAAATCAAGGCACATGAACCTGTCTCTGCCCCAGCAGAGAAAAGCTGTCTGGGGCTGGGGCTCCAGTTCTCCTGAAAGATACTGTATGCTTTACTCAGAAGTGAGAGTTTCCAGTTATTATAATATTATATATGCTGGAAACATGTAAGGAATTCTGTAACACGTATTGACATTTTAGATAGCTGTTTTCAGATGTTTTAATCCCTTTCATTTCTACCCAAAGCTAAAACTAAGCAGATTGGCTGCATTAATGAACTGAATTCTGCGGTTTTTGTGCCATTCATTCATTGAAATGAGCTGTGGTATTTAGAGATGTTCAGGAATTAAAAAAAAACTGTCAGTTTCTGTTATAGTTAAGTCAGCCTTGACGAGTTAAAGCATTTTAATATATTGCTTAAAGTTCTAGATTATGACTTTTCCTGTCATCCTCACTGAGTTCTCAGATGCTCCGTCCAGCATCCAGTAGACAACCTTGTGCTGCGTTTTGCTCCCAGCCTTAGAGTCTGGTGAAGAACTTCTTTCTCTTCTTGACTCAGGACCGTTGGCTCTGTAACACAAAATTAGCCTGAGAAGAAGCGGTTACTGGGATTCTGGGTTTAAAATCATGGCTTACGAAGTCCTAATCTGTAGTTGCTGGTTGGTGGCTATGTTGATTATTATGCTTAGTTTGTTCAGAAGGAATGAAATGAATGTTGGCAGTCTGTCCCTGCCCTGTTGTTACTTCCTTGAGGCCATTTACAAGAAAAACCACTTACTTAGTAAGGGAAGACCCCTGATGGCAGCTGGGATAATGTGTCCCATTGTTTGAATCACTGCAGAATTCTTGGATTTTATGTTTGGGGCATTATTAGAAGCTCTAAATGTAATTTATTATTGTCATTAATTCCTATCCTCAGTCTCCTGAACCTTTGCAACCTAAACAGTTCTGGAGCTGATAGGAGAATGTGGGAAGCCTCATGCTTGCTCTGCAGGATCCTCGGGTTGTCACAAGGGGCCTTCCCACTGGATTCCTGAGCAGAGGCATGGAGGGAAGGGTGGTGGTAAGCGGGTGAAGACAGGAAAATCACATCATCCCACTTGTGTGGCCCACTATAGACAAGCATGGTGGTGAGTGGTGTACAAATAAACACTAGATGGCTGATAGTTCTCTTTGGAATCCTTGTACTTAGGCTGTGTGGGTGTCTGCTGAATCCAGTAGGCTGCAGAAATCAAACTCAATGTTAGAAGTAGGCACAAGAACATCTGTCACAAGCACTAAGCATAGATGAGTTGAGGAACCACCAGCCTTCCTCTCCCAGGGTCTACCTCTACAGAGTAAACTTTCTCATCCCCCAGTTCAGGCAGTAGCCTCAAAGACAGCAGAGCTAACATTTTCTATCCGTTCCAATCCATATCTTTGAACTCTTACCTACAGATGAGACAGGAACTTTCCTACAGCTATAGTCTCACTGATCCTCATTTAACCTGTAAGGTAGGAGCTTCCCCCATAAGTGGACTTTTCTTTCCTACCAGCCAGTTCCCGACTAACCACACAGAGACTTATTAATTATAAAGCTCGCCTGATGACTCAGGCTTATTACTAACTAGCTCTTACATTTTAAATTGACCCATATTTCTTATCTATGGTCTGCCACACGGTGGTACCTGTTTTCAATATGGCAACTTCATCTCCTGCTTCCTCTGTGTCTCCTGTTGACACCTCAGACTCCTCCTTCTCCCAGCATTCTCTTAGTCCAGTTCTACTGCCTAACTTTATCCTGCCTGGCTATAGGCCAGTCAGCTTTTTTATTAAGTAAGCCAATCACAGTGACATATATTCACACAGTGTAAAGGAATATTCCACATTCCCCCCAGCTATATGGTCTTACTGGATACTTGTGAGGTAAGAGGTCACCCAAAAGTCGAGTCTTTCACTAACCTTCATTTACCCTGTGAACCTAGGACTTCACCCCTAAGTAGAGTCTCAGTGACCTTCATCTTCTTGGTAATGTAGGACCCTTATCCCAAGGACAGCCTCACCAACCCTTGCCTACTTGGTAACATGAAAGCTTTACTTTCACTTTGGGTATATGTAGTCGGAGGCCGCTTGTTTTTTTTCCTGGCTGCCCAGACTCCCAAAATAATCATACAGAAACTATATTATTTAAATCACTGCTTGGCCAATCACTTAAGTGTATTGCTAGTTAGCTCTTACATCTAATATTAACCCATTTCCAGTATTTTATATTTTACTACGAGGCTTGTGGCCTACCGGCAAGGTTTCAGCTTGTCTGTCTCTGGCGGCGGCTCCATGGCTTCTCTAAATTCCACCTTTCTTCTTCTAGCATTCAGTTTAGTTTTCCCCGCCTAGCTCTGTTCTGCCCTGCTCTGCTATAGGCTCAAGACAGCTTCTTTATTAGCCAGTGGTATTCACAGCATACAGAAGGGAATCCCACCTAGCAAAGCAAGAGCTTCACTGTAGCACAAATCATAAAAACCCAGAGAAAGATACTGGGGTTCAACCTGAAGGTCAGGAAAGCAAAGCAGCTTAGCCAATAGAGAGCTCCTACCTCCGTGAAATCTTCAGAGTAAAAGGGAGCAAGTTCCTGTCTTATCTTCCTTTTTAGGGCTGGTATTAAAGGCATGGACCACCACTGCCCGGCCTCTATGACTAAATAGTGTGGCTCCTGGTATTAAAGTTGTGTGCCACCACTGCCTGGCCCATGACTGACTAATGTGTTCTGATCTTCAGACAAGCTGTTATTAAAATGTAAATGAAGAATCACTATATTTCTGGGCAAAGTCTTGAGCATACATATGGTGGGAGCTTTGCTCCTAAGTAGAATTTCACTGACTGTTGTCTACCCAGCTACGCATGAGCATCAACTCAACTGCAGTTTCACCGATTCTTTTTCATTGTGTGAGGCATGAACTTCAACCCCTAGCAAACCAGCCCCAAATGTACTAGTGATTTTTCTGTTGCTGTGACCATGACCGAGGCAACTTAGGACAGAAAGAGCTAATTGTGGCTTATGGCTCTAGAGAGATCGTGTTGCGGGGGAGACAGCAGCAGGTAACGGGCATGGCATCTGGTGCAGGAAGGTGAGGGATCACATTCTCAAGTGCAAGTGTGAAGCAGAGCGTGAACTGAAATAGAATAAGGCTTTAAACCCTCAGAACCCACCCCTAGTGACATACTTCCAGCAAGTTCATACCTCCTAAACATGTCCAAATAGTGCCACCAACTGGAGGCCAAGTATTCAAATGCCTGAACGTATTAGGGCCGTTTTCATTCAGACCCCCACACCAACCCTGTTCTTCCCACAACACGGAAGCTTTATCCCAGGTCCACTGTCACCACCCGTGACATAAGAATACTTGTCAGAGTGTTGTCAGTGGTTGTTCATGTGTTCCCGGCCGCTCTGACTTGAAACAGTCACACAGAAACTATATTATTTAAATCACTGCTTGGCTAATCACTTAACATGTATTTCTGGCTAACACTTATATCTTGTTTTTTAACATTTTATTTATTTATTTATTTTAAAGATTTATTTATTTATTATGTATACAACATTCTGCCTCCATGTATGCCCGCATGCCAGAAGAGGGCACCAGATCTCATTACAGATGGTTGTGAGCCACCATGTGGTCGCTGGGAATTGAACTCAGGATCTCTGGAAGAGCAGCCAGTGCTCTTAACCACTGAGCCATCTCTCCAGCCCCATTTATATCTTAAGTTAACACTTTTCTGTTAGTCTGTGTATCAACACGAGGCTGTGGCTTACCAGCAAGGGTCTGTCTAGCGGCATTCTGTTCTCTCTTCCTCCTGATGCCAAGGATTTTTGCTTGAATCGGCCCCCAATCCTTGGATTTCACACTTATTTACAAAACCTTAAAATCTTTTTGTTGTTGTTTTTCACAGATCATAGGATGCCAAGTGAGGAGAGACCCCCCAGACTCTACAGAGCGATACACACGTTGGATCAACCAGTTGACATCGGGTCAGCTGTTGACACAGGTGACAACCACTGGGTGTTTGATCTTTTATAGGCTCAAGGTTAGAGTCCTCTGGGACCATGTCCAACTTCTTGACATATCCTGTCAGGGTTGGGCTTTGTAACTTCGGTCATCTACACACTATTAACTAGACAATGTCTAGTTGCTTTGAGCTTTGATGGGTCAGGTCAGTGTAGGACATTATCTCAAGTACTGGTTGCTCAGAATCCAAAGAAAGCATTTTACTCTGCAGTGTGTCCTTAACGTGGCCCAGGTGGATAAGCATAACATTGGCAGCCACAGTGGCTCCAGAATCAAATACACAGTTGCTTTAGCAGTGGACAGAGAGTGGCTGTGTATGAAGAGTATATGTAGAGGTAGAAGGATGGCTATAATTCTGGTATGCAGGTGTGAGGACAGACACAGTTTCACCTAGTAGATACTGACTTAGACCTAATTCTGTTGAGTGAGGATTTGTGGGCATCATGGAGCCAATGATTATGGTTTTCCTCTATGGGATCCTCTGTCTATCCCCGCAGGCAGGCAGAGAATGTCTTGTCACCTTGTACAGAGGCAGTCAAGGCCCAGCACCTGCCGCAGAGCCCTGATTCATGTTGCTGTCACAGGCTTTTATGCTGTGAATAGAAAGATATACTCTAAATTGTTGAGTGTGTGCAAAACAGACATTGGGCAGACTGTGACTGTTCCATGCATCTGTGCCGCCTGTGAGAGCAGGAAGGTAACACCACACCGGTGGAACCAGTGTGCACACAGTGTATCAGGATGCCCTGGGGCACAGATCATTGTTACATGTCTTCTGAGAGCAATTTCCATCCAATATAGTGGATGCCCAACATGAGTTCAGAATCTCTCCCTAGGAGGTTAGGTGCAGCACGCCGCTCCTGCCAGCAGAAGAGACGACTGCAACAGGATCCTTCTCAGAACGCCCTTACACTTGAGGTTTGAAAGAGGCAAGAAGCCCCCGTCCCCGTGGAAGCAGAAGAATATATACGGTGCCAGACAAAGCCCTGACGTGTCATCAACCCAATGGCTCAGGCCAGAATGGAGCGATAAACGTGCTAAATAATGATTGGCCAGATCGAAAGACTCCCCGCGCTGGGGAGGGGGAGCTCACACGCATGTGCACAAGTTCTCTCAATTTGACGTGGAACAGCAAACGGCGCCCAGGCTCCGTGCCCACGACATGACAGCGCCATGGTGCGCGCTACATCTCCCCCTTTTATATTTTAAAGCAGAAACCCGATCTAGTTTGAGACCTCATGACGTCCCCAACGATCAAGGGTTAGGGTGCGCTGTGCGCGTCATGCTGTGTGTCCTCTCATGGGCAATGGCAGCAAGGCCTATGAGGTGCAAGGACTACCAGCACGTTTAAAAAACATTGAGAACTGGGTGTGCCTGTCCCAGTGCAATGTCTCTAACGACTTGGGGTGCGGAGGCCACATCCAGTTGTAGGTCATGCTTGAGGCTAGCCAGCCAGACCTGAGGGGAGATGCCATGTTCGAGGGCGGCAAGGGCCTGGACTATAATTGCTTTGTCCCGAGCTTGCCGTGCACGAAATCGGCGCAGAAGCCAAAGGCAGAGAAACACGCCGAGGCAACATATGGCACCGAATACGCCAACCCCCACCCACTCCTTAAAGAAAGAAAAAGCGGATTGCAGCCAATCAGTAAATTGTCCAAGGGTTATGGGCTGTATACGAGTATCGTTCAAGGTAGCAATCTGCAACAGCTGGTCCTGGATCAGGTTCTCCGCTTCCTTGGACCAGTTGCCGGCAAGGAATTCGCCTAGGATCTTTGATTCATTTCTGGAATTATCAAAAGAAAGTGGGGTTATGCATACATGCTTTTGATACGAAATGCAACCCATTTAAACCAAATCAGCCAAATCATCAATTTGACTTTGTAAAAAATCAATTCTTTGATTAGCTGCCACTATGCCTGACAGCATGTGTCTATTTATTCTGCTTTGAGTATCCAGCACTGTAGCGGCCTGTGCAACCACATTATTAATGGTATCTGCAGTTTGTACTTGATTGGTCATAGCCACTGCTGCGGTAACTGCGGCAGCCGCTGACACCACTATCGCTGTTACTATAGCGGCGGTGAGTCCAAACTCCCTTCGTTCTCGTAAAAGAGTAACGAGTGGGAACGCATCAGGATCCGTTTTAACAGGAATTGGCACGAATGTTGGTATCCTCATAACCACTACAAGGTTCCATGAAGCATTCCAGCATTGAGCTAGAAAGCAATCGGTACTCCTGCAATCTACCTCTTGGGTAGCATTAGTAATATTAGTTAGCAGAAACACAAAAGGAGAAGGTACACACACTGGTGCTGCCACCAAGGTAGTATTGGCCAGCTCCTCCTCCTGAAGTACACGAAGTCACCTACCAAGGGATGTTTCGGTTATTATACCAGAAACATTAATCAGCCGGGTGGTGAGCTTTTGGATTTGGGCTAAGGCGGAAATGTCTGTTGTTGCTCCTGCCTCATTGGAAACCAACCATTGATACCAGGACCACCCATCCCCTATGGTAGAACTTTTGTTTGACTGATTATAAAAATATCTCTTCATAGATGGAGAAAGGGAGAATCCCTGTGAAATCTGTAACTCCTCCCATGTCCTGCCCTGACAGGCAGTATAGGTGGGAGGGAAAGAAAAATCTGGGACACATGTGGGGATGCTTTAAATTCAGTGCTATCATAATCTCTAAGAGAGGGATCTTTCATAGGCACCAACAATGTGGTATTCATAGCCAAGGTGGTAACGTTAACTGAAGTTGCATTACTGGATGTACCACCGCCTGATTGGGCACCCTGAACAATCTGATTTAAAGCTGATGCCAATATGCCTATATTCACCTGACTATAAAGCAAGGGATCCATCCAATTAACCAAATTCTTTTGTTTTAACAGAATGCATGGGGTTTTATGTTCCAGGGAAAAACAAAAGGTCCCATTAAGCACAACTTTAGTTGAATTAAATCGTTCTATCTTATCATCTCTAGGGACCATACAAGGGGCTTCCATATCGCATGAGGTGGAAACCAAGGTGGGAATAATAGAGGAATTAGCGTGAACAGGCATAGGTATTGGCCATGCCCTGGTTACTGCCCACAGTTGCGTCATTTTCATCTGTATCATTGGCGTCCACAGGAGGAGAATCAGCACCACGAGGGTCGTCCTCATTGTCCTGTATCCGTTTCAGCTCTCTTGTCAGTCTTGCCGGGACCCAAACCGGTTGTTCCTGGCCCTGTGGAAAAATACAAACAGCTCCCCTGGATCTAGCAATCACTGGATCTGGGCCACACCATGTGTTATTTAACACATCTTTCCACTTTACTTCAACGTTTTCGGTGGGTAGAGCCCCAGCATGTCGGCTGGCCGCTGATCGTCCCTGATCATCAAGGTTTAAAAAATTCAAAGTGAAAGTAGCTAGGGATATGGCATTCTTGGGTGAATAGCCCTGGGCTACTCCCCCTTTTTGTTTTTGTAACATTTCCTTTAACGAGCGATTAGCCCGTTCTACAATGCCTTGCCCTTGTGGATTGTACGGCAGGCCAGTGTGATGGCAAACACCCATCTGAGAGCAAAACTGCTGAAAGGTTTTGGAGGCATACGCAGGACCATTATCAGTTTTCAAGCGTTTGGGTTTACCCCAAGCGGCCCATGCCTCCAGGCAATGAGTTACAACATTAACCATCTTTCACCTGTAAAGGGTGATGCATGGATCACACCAGAACAAGTATCGACTGATACATGCACGTATTGCATACGGCCAAAACTAGGTACATGGGTGACATCCATTTGCCAGAGGTCACCTGGTAGCAGGCCTTTTGGATTGACTCCAACATGTGGTGGGTGGTTGAAAGGGACACAGGCCTGGCAAGATTTAACGATGTCCCTAGCCGCTTGTCTAGGAATGTTAAATTTAAGCGTTAGTGTCCTGGCGGGCACATGATATAACTCGTGAAATTGGCGTGCTGCTGAAAAAGGATCTGATGTTATCATTGGAAAAGCTCGGGTGGCTTCGTCGGCGCGAGCATTGGTCTCTGCCATAGGACCTGGCAGCAGTGTGTGCGCTCGTATATGAGCCATGTGAAAAGGATGCGACCTCTTTCTAATAGTATCACGTATGGACAACAGAATGGAGACCACGGGGCTCCTGTCAGAGATCATTGCAGAAGATTCAAGTTGATTTATAGCATTGACCACACAATGGGAATCTGAGTAAATATTAAGAGGACCTGTAAAGGTGAGAAACACCTCCAGAACCATTTGACACTCCACTAGTTGTGGCCTATTTGGCTCAAAATGTTTAATGACTGTCTCCCCTCCCTGGACAACATAGGCTCCCACACCAGAGCTTGACCCATCAGTATAAATGGTGACTGCATTATCCAAGGGGCAAGGCTTGGTCACCTTAGGAAAAATAACTGGATGATTCATGACAAAATGTAACAGTTTATCGGAGGGATAATGATTATCAAACCTGCCAGAAAATGCACAGACAAGAACAGCCCAATCATCTAGTGTTGCACTCAAGACTTGTATTTGTTTAGGGGTATATGGCTGGATCAACAACTGTGGTTGCATAGCAAAATGTGTTAAAGACATCTTTATATCCATCATGACAATAGACGCCACAGCCGTGGGATAATACTCAATTGTTTTGTGAATGGAGGCATGAGCATGTATCCATAACAAAGGCCCATCTTGCCAAAGGACAGCTGTGGGTGCTGACTTAGTATGCAAAATACACAACACTAATTGTTTATTCTCATCATATCGTCTTAACTGTGCATTCTGGATGGCCTGTTCAACCCTCTCCAAGGCCTCTTTTGCGTCCTGTGTCAGCATTCGAGGGGACGTCACTCTTGGGTCTCCCTCCAAAATTTTAAAGAGGGGTCTCAACTCAGCTGTAGTGAGCCGAAGGTACGGCCGAAGCCAGTTGATATCACCTAGCAATCTTTGAAAATCATTAAGTGTTTTAAGATTGTCAAGTCTCAGACTTATTTTCTGCGGTCTGATAGCCTGTGGGGTTATAATAGCTCCCAGAAATCGTCCCACCTCTTCCTTCTGTACCTTTTCAGGAGCAATTTCCAGCCCATAGTTCCTAAGTGTGTCAACGGTGGTGGAAAACGCCAAATCAAGCACATCATTAGTAGGGGCAGCTATCAAGATATCATCCACATAATGGCATAATCTCAAATGTGGAAATTTTAAGCGCACTGGCTCCAAGGCCTTTTGAACAAACAACTGGCACATGGTGGGGCTATTGGCCATTCCTTGGGGCAAAACCCTCCATTGATACCTTGTATCAGGTTGTTCATGACTAACGGATGGAATTGTAAATGCAAACCGAGGACAATCCTCCTTGTTCAAGGGTATTGAGAAAAAGCAATCCTTTATATCAATAATAATGATCGGCCAATCTCTAGGAAGGCTAGAAAGCAAAGGCAATCCCCTTTGCACTGATCCAAATAACTGCATTTGCTGATTAACTGCTCTAAGGTCATGTAGGAGCCTCCATTTCCCTGATTTTTTCTTGATCACAAAAATAGGCGTATTCCAAGGAGATTGAGACATCTCCAGGTGCCCCAGAGCAAGTTGCTCTTCTACCAATTCTTGTGCTGCCTCCAATTTTTCTCTAGAGAGGGGCCACTGAGGGACCCAGACTGGAATGTCAGTGGTCCAGGGTATAGGGATGGCATCCTCAGTGGGCCCTAGGAAAAACCCAGGCCTCGACGTCCAGGACTCATTGAAGGCATGATCAGTTCAGGGGTGCCCTGAAGCCCCTTCCCTAGTCCCTTGCCCGGAACATATTCGGACTGCAGCATTAACCGTTGACTAACATCTGAATACTATGTAACAAGTTTTATTCTCATTCTGACTCAAAACATCTCGCCCCCATAAGGAAATGGGGAGATCAAGCACGAAAGGTTGAAATAGTCCCTTTTGTCCTTCTTCATATGTCCAAGTTAATTCTTTAGCACTGACCTTTGGTGTATTGGCATACCCCAGGCCCTGTAATGTTTGAGATGATAGCTGAAGAGGCCACCGCTTTGGCCAATCCCCCTCTCTAATAATGCTGTGGTCTGCACCTGTGTCCAGCAATCCTTGAAACGTTTTGTCTTCTATATTAAGGGCTATGATTGGCCTTTGATCTAAACCCATAGACAGACAAACAAGATCTGTGCCAGTGGATCCAAACCCTTGATCCCCTCTATTCATAGCCTTGGCTGGAAAATGGTTATGCAGACTAGGCAAGATCAACATTTGAGCTATGCGATCCCCTGGGGAAATAGCTGTAATGCCCCTTGGGGAGGAACACATGATCTTAACTATGCCAGTATAATCAGGGTCTATAACACCCGGGGTTACTACCAGCCCCCTCAGAGCAGATGATGAACGTCCTAACAGTAAGCCCACAGTGTCTCTAGGCAACGGACCTTTAAATTCTGACTCGATGGGCTGCACTCCCATTTGTGGTGTCAATACCAGCCTGGTGGCGGCACAGATGTCCAACCCTGCAGAGCCCGCGGTTGCCCTTCGGGTTTCTGAGGTGGCTGCTCTGCCTGATCCTGCAATGCCCCATACATTTGAGGGCCCTGGGGACGTGGGCCCCTCTTGCCGTTTTTTGAACCTGGTGGATTAGTAATGGGCCGACCATTGATGTCTTTCACCGGCCGGCATTCATTTCCCCAATGCCTCCCCTTTTTGCATCTCGGACAGAGGCCTGGTTGACGTCCTCCACCTCCCTGCCTCCCTTCTCCATTCGGACATGTTTTTCTTATATGACCCGGCTGGCCACATTTAAAACAGACTCCTGGCCTATTGCCAGACATCCGGGCAGCAGCCAAAACAGCAGCTGCCAGTCCAGAATTAGTCAATGGCCCTCCTATTTCCCTGCAAGCTTTCATCCATGCTTGGAGTCCTTTTCCTTTCCAGGGGGTGATTGCCCTCCTACATTCTTTGGTACATTGTTCATAGACGAGTTGCTCTACTAAAGGCATACACTGGTCCATGTCTCTAAATACTCTTCCTGCTGCCTCCATCATTCGAGCGACAAAGTCTGAAAATGGCTCTGCTGGTCCTTGTATTATCTTGGTTAAATTACCCGACACTTGGCCCCTGTTAGGCAGGGCTTTCCAGGCTCGTATGGCTATTTCATTAATTTGTTGGTAAACTTGAATAGGAAACACGGTCTGATTGTTTATCCACTGTCCTTGACCTAGTAACATGTCTGCCGTCCAGGCAGCATTGCTGTTATCTGCATTAATACGGGCTTGCGCATAAGCATAGTCGGTATAAATGGACCTGAAGTCCAAGTATTGGCCTAAAGTAACACACGCCTTAACAGTACTCATCCAATCAGCAGGTGTCATTGCCGATTGTCCTAGGCATTCTACAAGTCCGAGCGTGAAGCTCGCAGACACTCCATAAGTCTGTGTGGCCTCAGCCAAATCCTTTAACTGTTTATAATCAACCGGCTCATGAAACCTCTGCCCTGTGTTGGGATCCTGAAAGACGGGGAACACAGCAGCCAATCGGCTCCACGTGCCAGGCTTAATGAAGGAAGCCGATGTGGCAGGAGGTGCCGATGGGCCACTCCTGGTACCACTAGCTCTAGGTGAATCATATGGCGGGGGCTTAGTACGCTCCGGACTACACTGTCCCCGTTCATCCTGAACTGCAGCTTCCTCTAGATCTTCCTCTAGATCTTCCTCCTCCACATCTAATTGGTTCTCATTCTCGGAGGACTCATCTATACAAAAATTAGGAAATTCCTCGAAGAGTGGATACCGCGTATCCTCTAGCTCCCTGTCTTTCTCTGGAGCTTTCTCTTCCCTCTTCCGAGAGCTCTTGTCGCCCTCCCTTTTCCGAGAGCTTTTGTCGCCCTCCTTAGGCCTATGTTTTTTGCATTCTCCTGTCTTTTCTTCCTTGGTATCTAGCTCCGACATGCTATCCTGGTAGGCTGAAAGCGCTCTTCGGCCTTCTTTTACTGCCTCGACGCATCTCACGTCCCGCAAACAGGCTCGTACCAATTTCCATAATGGATGACTTCCCGGCTGAAGCTTACCCTCCGCCTTTGCTGTCTCGAGGGCCCTACCTAGCTTGTTCCAGCATGGGAGATTGATGTCCCCCGAACCTCCAAACCATGGTGCTACTCGATCCACATCCTCCAAAAACTTTCTTAGGGTACCCTTGGAGATTTTTAGATCTCGGTCCCTAAGCAGCCTCTGGATAGGGCGCGAGAAAGGCACCATGCCAGTGGGTCCAGACGCTACATTTCCCATGCTGTACGTTATCTGCACACCTTATGCACAAGTTGAAATGCCTACCTATCTACACTGGGCTTACTTTCAGTTTCACTTACTGCCGGTCCCAGCAAATACACTCTTGACCGGCTCTATGAAAACGTGGAAAAAAGGCAATGGGTCAGCACCAAGACGACCATACCCTGAATGACAGGGGCTCCCCAGAGCGGATTCACTCCTCCACTCAGCACGTCAGAAGTAATACTCACGGAGAACTCACCGGCGCCGCCGCTCCGAGCGTCTAAGTTCTGAATCCTCCTGCTTCCGCAGGGGTCTCTGCCTGATGCCGTGATGGAAGTCCCGGGGTTCGGCACCACTTGCAGCACGCCGCTCCTGCCAGCAGAAGAGACGACTGCAACAGGATCCTTCTCAGAACACCCTTTATTGGAGCACTTACATTGAGATTTGAAAGAGGCAAGAAGACCCCGTCCCCGTGGAAGCAGAAGAATATATACGGTGCCAGACTAAGCCCTGACATGTCATCAACCCAATGGCTCAGGCCAGAATGGAGCGATAAACGTGCTAAATAATGATTGGCCAGATCGGATGGCCAGATCGAAAGACTCCCCGCGTTGGGGGGGGGGGGGCTCGCGCGCATGTGCACAAGTTCTCTCAAGTTTGACGTGGAACAGCAAATGGCGCCCAGGCTCCGTGCCCATGACATGACAGCGCCATGGTGCGCGCTACAGTTAGGTTTTGTGCCTATGGAAAACTGTGTTTTAATTTTGATGTTTTTAAATTTTATTTTGAAAACTTTGTTATTGTTACTATTATAAAGATGTTGTGATAAAGATCTCACTGTGTAGCCAAGACTAGCCTCTAACTCAAGATCCTTCTGCCCCAGCCTCCAGAGTGCAAAGGTTTCAGACATGATGTTATTTTAAATAGGGTTGGCTACTTCATGAACAAATTGGGAGAGAGGAGAGCCAAGAGAAAGTAATGGGGTGGTGGTGAGTACGAGCAAAGTGCAGAGACACATGTGTGAAAATATAGTGTTATACATGCATATGTGTGAACATAGTGTTATAAACCCATTATTTTGTACAAAAACGTTTGAATATAGAAGTAGCTTTAGCTGTTAAAAAATAAATAAATTTGGATATTAGAAAAAGTTTTAAAGAAGCATGCTAACTATATTCCCACTCTTCTGCTCACTTACTTGTCATGCAAGGTCCTGTACCCTCCTTCCCAGGTGTGACCCAAGGCTTTTCTGACTGACTGTAGGATGCCTTAATCTTTGAGGTTTAAACTTTAAGTCCTCATAGAAAATACTGAATTAAAACTGGGCAGTGGTGGTGCATGACTTTAATCCCAGCATTCAGGAGGCAGAGGCAGTTGGATTTCTGAGTTCGAAGTTAGCCTGGTCTACAGAGTTCCGGGACAGCCAGAACTAAACAGTGAAACCCTGTCACAAAAAGCAAAAACAAAAAAGACTGGATTAATTTTTTTTAAAGACAGGGTCTCACTATGTAGCCCTGACTGCCTGGAACTTGCCATATAGATCAAACTGTCCTCAAACTCACAGAGATCCACCTGCCTCTGCCTTCTGACCACCACCACCCACCATAGAAACTGAATGTAAAATTCTGCACCTGACAGTGTTTATTGTGTGTGTATATCGGACCTTTTCTAAGAAGTATTCAAATAGTCAGAAAATATTTATCAGAAACTTATTGGGGGACACTCCATAAAATTGGAAAGCTAGTTAAGATGGAGGCGCGTATAAGATTCAGGTGGCAGGCCCATGTTCTGAAGAGCTATACAGGACAGCAGGAGATAGAAGGAACTCAGTCCACAGACTAGGATCCTGGGAAATGGAAAGAAAACACAGTCCTGTCTGTGAGAATCGGGTGAATATTTAAGGGAATAACGCCCGTGCTTGCTTTTGTAAATGAAGGCTGTGCTGTGACCCTGAAGCTGACCTGTCCAGAGAGGTCTGCCCAGCTGCTTCTCAAGGCCTTGGCCAGGCTTCTGAGAGTGAGCTGCTCAGCCGATGCTTAGTGCTAAGGTGAACTGGAGAGATCCGGGTTCTTCCCAGGAGCCTTCAGAGGCCTTCGCTTGTGTTTCCTGGGGCCAGTCATGACTGGACGGGTCCTTTTGGATATATCTGTGGTAGTAGAAGAGTAGTAGGCCACCTGCTGGTTCTTCCCAGAGTGTGGGTGGGGGACCAGGCCTGGTTATCAAGAGCGTGGCGTGGGTGTCTGTCTACCTTACAGGATCCTAGCTGGACAAGGCCTTGGGACGGCTTGTGTAACAAAAGCCTTAGGGTATTGCAGCAACCCATCTGGGCTCTTTCTCTTGGGCCATATACCGAGATTGGGCCCAGGGATGCCAATAGTAAATGCTTCAGACGTGAGTATGACATTAGTGGTGGCTGCTAGGGACCCCGGCTTATCCCTTCCCCATCAAGTGACATCCCTCTAGACTCAGAGTCAGTCTTAGCAGAAGGGAGGGTCTGACTGACTGCCATGTGTTTGGGTTTCTTACATAACCCTTACCAGTTTCATAGTGCCTGCTCTTCTTACAAACTCCTTTTTAAATTTTTTTTTCCATTTATTTTACATACTGACAGTTTCCCTTTCATCCTCTCCTCCTGTTCCAGAGGACCCAGGTTCAATTCACAGCACCCACATGGCAGCTCAAAACTGTCTCTAACTCCAATTCCAGGGGTTCTGACACCCCCCCACACAGACATACATGCTGGCAAAAGACCAATTTATGTAAAATAAAAATAAAACAACAACAAAAAACTTAAAAAACGATTGGTCAAGGCAGCCCAGCATAGGGAGTGGGTTCCCAAGAGCTAGCTTAAGCACCGGGGCAGAGCTCTTATTAGTTAATGTAATGTGTTAGGTGCTGGAGGGCCAACTGGGCAGACCCTTTTGTTTAGCTCATGTTTACAGAACATGCCTTGTCTAAAAGTTTTTTCTGAAGTTGAGAAATATTAAAGATACAGATGTACAGAGAGCAAGGTCGTGTCATGGATGGCCCCAGGCTTCCTCAGCACTGACGTGTGGCACCATGCCTCATATCCCATTACTTTGCATATCACTGGAGAAAGGGCTACTCTTTAAAAAGGATCCAGATGAATCAATATGTATAAAGTTAGTTACTGTGATTATGCCCTGTACCCTTCTCTGTCTGTGATTCTTGTGTAGCCCTGGCTGTCCTGGAATTCGCTCTGTAGCTCAGACTGGCCTCTACCTCACAGAGATCCACTGCCTCTGCTTCCTGACTTCTGTGTCTGGGATTCTAACACTCCCAGTACAATATCTGTTCCTTTATTTTTTTGTTTTTGCTGGGAAAACCTGTGTCTTCAGTTCTAATAGACACCCAAAAGAGTTCCTCGGGCTCAGTTTCATTGTTTGTAAATTCGAGGGTTTCACCATTAGACCTAGGTCTTTTCATAACTGACCACACAGTAACCCATTCATTTGAAGATCTTTAACAAAATTAAATAAAGGAAAAATTACAACTGGTTTAGAAGGCATTGCACGTGATCATCCCCATGCTGTAGGTTCTGGTGACCCAGGGACCCTATTGTCTGTAGATATGAGAGACCACTAAGTCCTCTTGCTGACCCACAATCAACTGGGACTCTTGTGACAGATCAAATGGGGACCATGGATGTGAAGCAAAGGAGGTAGATGACTAAGAGGGAAAGACAGAAATGCGTTCGTTCCAATTGGGTAGCACTTACCCTCCTCATGTTCTTTGTTACAAAAGAAAAATAGACTTCACCCAGGACATTCGTGGCTTATAGGTTTTGAGATTTGTTAAACTTGATTGAATATACATCCAAAGGCACTTTTATACCATAATTTTTATACCATAATTTTAAAATGTCTTTGGCCGAGTGTACTTACTGTCGTTCGTGGGGAAAACGTAAGAGCAGACTTCAGACTAGGACCTTAGAGCAGTGTCCGAGCAAGTGAGGCCTTGCCTGTGAACTTCACACTGACAGCTTAAGGAAATGGGTTATCTGACTTCTCATGGGGGCACGGGGTAGCCCGGCATGAAGGAGGTGACGAAAGCAAACAGGGAAGGAAGAAATCATTAATATGGCCATCAGTGCCACCAACGCTCTCCTCCCATTCCCTATACTCTGTAGTCTCACTGTGTGATATCCTCACAGTCTTCACCCTTCCCTTTTCGCTGCTGACTCTTCTCAACTCCTACTTCCTACTCCCTCTTGCCTGTTTGTCTTTCCCTCTCACCTGGCTCCCTTCTTGGCTCCATGTCCCTCACTCCACCTGCTATGCCCCTCATTCTTACTTTATACCCCTGTTCCCTGTCTAAAATCCCTCTGATCTGTCCATAGCCTTTTCTCTTAACTGTTCATGCCCCTCTTGGCTGTTCACACCCCTTTCCCAGAATCCTCACATGTCCTCTTCCTGTTTATGGCTTCCCTTTTTGGTCCCCCTTCCTCTCTCTTGCCTGCCCATACTCTTCTCTCTACCTGTTGATTTTTCATACCAGACTATATCCAAATGTAATTTCTTGAGCTGGGTTAGCTGTGCTTCCTTGCAAGTCTATGGGGCCTCAGTCTTCCTGTTTGGAGCACTTTTATTATGGCTGCTCTACTGACCTTGACTCAGCTCCTTGATCATCAGTATGGCGGCGAATGTCTTCAAGACCACCATTACCTAGCCTCATGTTAGCAGACAGTGTAGGCACACAGCTTCTCGGCTGGACTTTACTGACTTTGGCTCCAGCACCAATTCCGAGATACCTCTCCTCAGCATGGGCCCTGTGGAATACCCTACACATGAACTTTCTACAGTCTGAGTCTAAACACACCGGATGGCTTCCCTCTTCTTTCTTACCTGCTCGCAAAGCTTTCCTCCAGGAGCTGAGATTTGGCATCTGAAGATTTGGCACTATCAACACTTGCTCTCCCTGGAGTTCATTCTGTGAGGGTCTTTAGAACTAACTGCTTTCTCTGCTGCATGTTTGCTTACTCTCTGTCTTCTGTATTTCAAATACAATTATCGTAGCATTTCTACCTCTGTCAGTTTACAAAGTGGGTGACTGAGGATGTGCTGCCCAAGTGTCAGCTGAGGCTGCCTGGATACTCAGCATTTCTGATCTGCCTGCAGTTCTTGTCATTGGCTATTAGGGGCACAATAGGATTGTCTGTAACTTAGTATAAGTTGCTTGGCAACAGTAAGGAAACTATTCCTTAAGAAACACTTTTCTTTGAAATTTTAAGCTTGTCTTTTTCCACTAAATATGTTTTCAGAGTTTATCCACAGTGTAGAAAGTGCAGAGGTTTATTCCCTTTTAAAGCTGCCAAACAGTCCATCATGTGCGTCCTCTCCCGTATTTCGGTAGACAGCAGGTGGTCTTTGCCCTTTGGTGATTGGGAATAACACTGCTGTGAGTGGCTGTTATGCATTCTCTGAGCTCTCTGTTCAGTTCTGGGCTTATAACATAGGAACAGTATTGCAGGGGGAGCTGGCCATTCTGGGGGCTTTTGAGGAACTCCTCTACTGCTTCCCACCATAGCCAACCATTCTGTTCTTCCATGGACAGTGAAAGACTTTCTCCTGTTCTCCAAAGCATCTTCATTCTTGGATGTGTGTGGAGGATACTGATAAAATAGACAGAACAACGCTTTAAGATGTATCTGGGAAGCGGCAGCCCTGAAAGACTGTGTGTGATCTGCCCTTGCAGTAGTAAATGGTTCCTCTATAATGAAATGTTTATGTTCTTCTTTCTCACCTGTCTCAGGGACAGCAATATAACCCTAGCATTTGCAGAGGGTCTGGATGTGGGGGTAGCACAAAGGCCCTCAGGAATCTGTACATTTAGAAGGGGAGACCAGAGCTGTACATTCATGAGACCTCTGTCCTCGAGATGCCAGGACCAACTAAACTAGTCAGCTTGTTGCCAAAAGCTGACACCAGCTCTTCACTGGGCAGGAAGCTAGTGGTGGTGGCCATCAAGCCTTCAAGCAATAGAGGCTGCCTCGCTGACCCCATTCCAAGTTCATGAGCCCCAAACTGGGATTAAAGCAAATGGTACTGTATTAGCCATAGGGTATGAGCAGGGCCCTGCCCCTACCGCAGGTCCTAACATACTGGGACAGCACCTGATCCAGGAGTATATATTTACCATAAGTAAGCCAGACCCTCTCATTTCTCATTTGAATTGTCAGAACTAGTTTCATAAAGTTTGAGACTGGATTTTTTTTTTTTTTTTTTTTTTTTTTTTTTTGGTTTTTCGAGACAGGGTTTCTCTGTGGTTTTGGAGCCTGTCCTGGAACTAGCTCTTGTAGACCAGGCTGGTCTCGAACTCACAGAGATCCGCCTGCCTCTGCCTCCCGAGTGCTGGGATTAAAGGCGTGCGCCACCACCGCCCGGCGTGAGACTGGATTTTTGTAAGCCAAGAAATATGGCAATCTGATCTTATCCCTATAAGACGAATAGACAAGCGTTAAGTTTAAAAATATGAACTAAGCCACCCATGTGTGGGAACTTTGATCAGCTGGGCAAAACCAGTTTTTTGGAAATATTTTCCTATGCTTATGTTGACCTCAGTGGTACAATGTCCTGTCCTTGGACCTGAGTGTATTGACATGGTGTTCACACGTATAATGACATCATGGGGCACAAGGTATCCACAGAGCACTAAAACAGGGCAGCATGGCAAGGTTTCCCAGCCACAGCCTTCGAGAGGGACTTCTCTGTACTTCAGTGTAATGAGAAGGACCCTCTAGGAACCAGGTGCTTCCCAAACCCTAGTCTAGAGGACTAGCATTCACAGGTGCCGTCATGCCATTGTATTCAGGCAGCTGTCGATTTGTCTGACATCTAAAATTGCTTGTGGATGGCCTGCCAGCATCTATGCCCCCCTTTTTTTGCTCAGTCTGACTTGGTGAGAGAGTCTTAACTCTATTGGAGTAAACAGGGATCCACGTGCCCGAATGAGCCAGCATCTGGCACCACGACCTCTTCTAAATCTTTCCAGTTAGAATTTGAGATTTTAAGACCTGACTGAGACTTGAGTGCATGGTTTTCAGTTCTTCTGAACATGAGATTTGGAACCTCAGTACCTACAAGGGTATCTGGGAGCATTAAATTCAGCCTCTGTTCTTCTCCTAAGCAGTTTAGGGAATAGTCACTCACCATATTTCTGTCCCATGCTGCCTGCTTACACCCACCTCAGTAAAGTGAGCCAGTGAAGGGTGTTTTGAGTAGGAAGAATCTCACATCCAGCTGATTTTCCAGTCTTGTATAACTGTTTTTAAGGCATGATGGTGTCCGACTTGAGGAAGAAGGCATCTGGTACTATTGAGTACTTTGAAATGAGTGTAGCCCACAGTCCTGTATCCTGCATTATTTCCAGACATTCAGATGAACAAATGCTCCCTGGTGTTCCCCGTAGCAGGGGACCCTTTATTCTCTAGGACCTAGAGAATCAGAACATTACAGGGACCAGCATGCTGGTTTGAAACAAAACACTGTGCCAGTCACTTGGGTCCCTTCAGTAAATCATTCTGTTGCGATGTCTGTTTAGGCAGTCACCATGACTCACGGGAACCACACCAAATCCCTGTGGAGCTATTCCGCAGAGCTGCTAATGACTTGCTTGGTAGACAAAACTGTAGACTGTTGGGGCTCCAGGCGATATTTAGCTGTGCCTGAGAAATCCCTGTGCAGAGAATCCCTCCCAGGACTCCCCACCTGCCTCTGCAGGAAACCAATCAATGCATGTGTGTGCATCAGGGCCGGTGCTAGGATGCCTGCTCTGGAAGTCGGCAAATAGGTCCACGTGCAGGTTACCATCAGAGCACCTGACTTGACAGAGCATTGTATTTCACCCACAGAAATGACGTTTCACCACAGAACTACCCAAAACAGGAGGGACAGAAATATTAAAAGTCTCCAGCCCCTAGGCAGCCAGTTGTGGACACCAGGAGTTATGGGCTGTCTTTGCATCCTTGCTCTGTGGGAGTGTGAAGCCTGCACAGCCTGCCCCTTGTCTTCCCAAAGAGGATAGAAGTCCTGGATTCAGAGACAATCTTCACGCTTTCTCGTAGGGTAGCATTTCTACCACATGTCACTAACAACATCATAGTTGTCACCACAGCATAACAAACCACTCCAAAGTTTAGTGGCATAAAAGTCTGTTGCTATAGGTCAGTTTTGTGGATACGTGGAGTCTGCAGAGAACCAGGGTCCTCATGCCTCCCTCTGCCTTTCTGGCTGGAACAGTGGGGTCTGGCCCTGTCTGCGCAAACCCAGTTTGGGATTGGGACTTTGTACCCTGTGCCTACCATCTCTAGGTAGATATTCAAGAGTTTCTGAGCCCTGACTACAGCTGGTATCACTGTCTGGTGATTACAAGTCTCGGATGCTGTGTCTAGACAGGTCCTGCACACTGCCCACAGCTGTAGTAGTCAGGGCTACTTTGCTGCCCACGGTCCACTCTGTGCTGCTTCTGACAGGAACGTTCCCTGCCCCTAGACCAGGGGCAGTGCCCACAGCCACTTCCTGAGTGCCTCCTCCCTTATGTGCCCCCCCCCTCTCCTGTTGCTTTTCTTGGAAGATCTTGTGTTCTATATATTCATCATCTCCTCACTTCTGTCCTATCTTACTTTTCAGTCTCTAACCAGGTCTTGTCTGTTTCTTATAGACCATTCTGCCTTATCTTCCATTTGCCTTTCTGCCTCTCCAAGACCCTGATTGAGCCTCTATGCAGGAAGCTGATTGGCCAGTGAGTTGACTGCTAGGCTGGTAGCTGTTCGGCTGACTGTGTGGCCAGTGCTCTGGGAGTGTGTGCCCCTCAGCATCAGATGGCTTGGACCACAGATGCCTGGTTGTTGTGCCACCTCATCACCCTTGCCTCCCGTGGCATTTCTTCTGGCTCTTGTTGGAAATTACCAGATACATCACATCAACTGTCAGAGGAGTCCATGGAGAGAGTACCCAGTCAGTGTTAGGGTCTGTAAAAATGAAGGTCATTTTTCTCAACTTTCAAAGGCCAACATTTTTAATTTTGATGAAATCACTTTATGAGTTTAAATTCTATTTTGAAACACTCTGCCCAACTTGCAAACATTTTATTACGTATTTTCTTCTAGAAGTTTTAGTTAAGACTCTTAGGTTCAGTCCCCTCATCCATGGTCACCTAAGTTTGTGCATCGTTTGAGATAAGGGCCGAGGTTCGTCCAGCTCAAGCACTTGGTGTATCTCCTTTGCTTCACTGTGGCACTTGACCACACGCGTGTGGATCCGCGTGGAGATATGCGTGCACATCTGTCCTTACTCCAGTGTCTGTTGCAATGTTACAGAAGTTTTCATCATGCTGTATTAAGTGTTTTTCTACTTTTATAGAAATACTTTAGCTAATTTTTAAATTATCCTAAATTTAGAATTGATTTGCACAAAATCTGAGATTCTTCGGTGGCATTGATTAAGAGGCCAATTAACAGAATTTGGTTAGATGTTCTTTAATTATTAGAACTGTTAATACAGTTTTCATTTGTAAGTGTACACATTTTACTAAATTCATCTTTAAGTGTTTTTAGTATGATGCTGTTATAAATAGTTTAAAGCTTTTAGCTTCCAGCTGTTGCTAGAAGGCTAGTAGCTGTTTGGATAGTCCTAGAATTGTTGATACATTGTATATCATAGACAATCTGAATGCCATAAGATTGTTGTTTATCTTTGTTGTGTTGGATAGAGGCTCCCAGGTGTCCAACTGCAGAGTACTCTAGCCAGAAAATAAGTTGGGATGTTTTGGCAAATAAAAGTTGAAAATGGAGCCGGGCGGTGGTGGCGCACGCCTTTAATCCCAGCACTCAGGAGGCTGAGGCAGGTGGATCTCTGTGAGTTCGAGACCAGCCTGGTCTACAAGAGCTAGTTCCAGGACAGGCTCCAAAACCACAGAGAAACCCTGTCTCGAAAAACCAAAAAAAAAAAAAAAGGTTGAAAATGGTAGCTCAATTTTTTGCTCTCTGATAATTTCCAGATACCAGCATGAGATTCTTTTTCCCTGATGGCCAAACAAAAGAAACATACAGAACATAGTTTTAGGGGAATAACGTTTGTACGTGAGCTAAGTTTTGGTGAGCAAAGGCGTCAGGGCCTCATAGTTCTTTACTCAAAGGCTAAAGCTGACCCCTGGGGGCTGCTGGAAGGTGCTGAACTTGACTGTTCGCTGCCACATCCCCCAGGAGAGACGCTAAGTGGAGGCCTTTTAAACTGGTGGAGACTTACTGCAATGCCTGGTGTTTGGTGTATCTGGTGAATCACCTGAGTGGCTGACTCGAGGGTTGGCCCATGCGATCCCTCTGGTCAGATGTCTACTGGGCATTTCTCTGCCCAGCCGTGGGGCCTGTGTACTGTGGGATTATGACGGGATAGGGCCATGCAACATAGTTCTGCTGTCAGAGCGTGTCTTCAGAAACAAACAAAACCTCAGCCCTACAATGAGGTTGTAGCTTAGAGCGTTTGCCAGCTATGTGTAAAGTCACGGATTCTGCCGTCAGCGCCGTCACACAGCCTCACATAACTTAACCCTTGACTAAGAAATGACAGGTTACAGAGCTAAGGGACGAGGGCAGGTTTAAAAAAACTGCCTGGGAAAAGGGAATCTGAACCTAACTAGAGCAAGGTTGCTTGTCTATGGGTTCTGAATGTTGTCCTGGGGCCCTGTGAACCGCGAGGGTTGTTCTACATACTGTGGAGGACTGTTCCCCTTCCAGAGGCCAGGTATTTTCACTTCCTTTCTGCTTGGTTAGGCTGTGGCTCTCTGAGAGATTTGAGTGCCCTAGGTGTGTGGTTCATTTCTGCAGGTCCTTGCTGTGTGTGGGCCCTGCTTCTGCCCCCTTGTGTGAGGAGGTCACACAAAGAAAGCATACTGAGGGGACATTTGAATCCTTTTTTAGTTTCTGTGTCTGCACCTGATGGGCCTTTAGAGGGTTCTGTAGTTTGGGATGTGTAAGTAACACTGGCTGCAGGCTACTGCTGTGTATCTGAGATTGTGTTGTGGCCATGGTTCGGTGATCACCTCAAAGGAAAGTATACATAGCCTCAGACATCTTGTCAACCTGTCCCCACTGGTTATGGGGTTAGCTACTTATGGCTAAGACAAAGGCATTTCAGGAGTTAGTGAAGATCTTGGAAGTCCTCTGTGGAAGCCACACCCAGCTAACTACTAATGGCCTTTATCTTCTTTCCTGCATTTCCATGGGTAGGAGCAGGGGGAAGGTAGCCACAAGATTCTCAACCAGCCCTCCTCAAGGGATTCAGGAGTCACGAGTGTTAGCCACCCCCCCCCCCCATACACCTCCTTTCTCTTGTTTTACCACAGCTTGGTCCACAGGAGGAACAAGTACTGTTGGCCTGTTCCATGGACAGGAAAACTAAGTTTAAGCTTTTCCCAGGGATGAGGGAGTCTCAAGATCTGTTATCAAGTTCCTTATAGGCAGAGCTCGGTCTGGTCCAGCACCCACAGGTAAAGGAGGCTATGGAGACCTCTGTATCTATTCTGCCTTGACACAAACCTAGAGTCACCTGGGGAGAGGGACCCTCAACTGAAGAATTTCCTTGATCGTATTGATCTGTGGCTGTGTCAGTGAAGCATTTTATTAATTGCTAATTGTTGTTGGAGGCCCAAACCAACTGTGGACAGTGCCATCCCAGATAGGTAGGCTTGGGCTCTCTAAGAAAAGATCGTTATCAGATCAAGCCAGTGAGCAGTATTCCTCCATGGTTTTTGCTTCAAGCTCCTGCTTCCTCAGTGATTGCTAATGACCTAGAAGTATAAGCCAAATAAACTCTTTCTTCCTAAAATTGCTTTTCGTCAGAATGTTGTTATCACAGCAACAGAAAGAAAACTAGGGTAGCATATGTGAGGTGGTGGCCCATTGGTAGGTGAGCCCCAAAGATAGGGCTCTGCGAGCTGCTCTGCTCCTCCACACCAGCCATTACTAACAGAACCAGGCCACCCTACTCCTGGAGAGCACAGCTGGGCAGAGACGTTCTTCCTGGGAAGGTTTCATGGGCTGTGTTACGGTGAGCATCTCTGCCTTCAGCATTTTTAGCAATTGTTTTTGTTTACTGGACTATAATTTTTTATTGGAACATTTTCAGTTCATTGTTTGCAGACAATGTACAAGGATAAAACAGAAACACATTATACCATGCTTCCCCCAACTTCTAAAGCAAAAATAGAACCATGAAGAAAGAATAAGATTTCTAGAGACTTCCACTTAAAACAAACAAAATTAAAAACCAGACAGAAGTTGAAGACTTAGCCTCACGCTTCAGCCCAGGCTAGCCTGGAGCTGGAGGTCCTCTTGCCTCTGGGTCCAGGTGCTAGGATTTTAAGCATATGCCACCAAGGTCTTAATACCTGGGTAAGAGACTTCTTCCTGACCTGGTAACTGGATGATTTTGGCCTTCTAGACTAGGTCCCGAGACTGCTGTGTTCCAGTCTTATAGCCCTCTGCTAGAGAGCTCTTGATCCCTGCCTCAAGGACAGTCTCTAGAAACTTCTGAGTCTGGACCTCAAGATTGGTGCTGGGACACTGTGCACTGGGGCCGGAAGTACTCAGCATACTACTGGGTCGCAGCCTCGTAGACCCCAATGGGAGATTGTTGGGTAGAGACTTCAGGGGCCAAGTGGGAGAAGAAAACACTGGATTTCAGCTTCCTGAGCAAGATTCTTTGAATTTTGTACCAGGAGCTTGTGGAGATGATCAGCCAAGATTATTACCTCGGATACATCGTGTTGGTAGTAAAGTTACCAGCACATCAAGATCTCAGGTGCACCTTCAGGGTTCCACCAATTTGTGTGAAACGGCGTGCATCTCACACTTCACATGTGGGAAGTGTTCTTTAGCATTACCAAACGTCGCTTCTACCAGTCACAACTCCAGGTGAACTACTTTCAGGGTCACCCCCATCCCAGGCCTGGGGATAGCCTCCCTGTTTCTGGGAGTTGTGAGCAACTCTAAGGGCCTCCTAAACAGGCCGCTTCACCTGGCGTAATGTCGACAGGGTCATCTGTGTCTCAGCGGCTGTCAGAACCTCATCCTTAGGGGCTGAGTCAGACCCCATGACGCGCTTGGGCTACATGCCTACCCGTGTTTGCCGTCATCTTCTGACTGTGGCGAAAGTGAGTTTACAGACATCTGTTCCAGGCCTGCTTTCAGTTCTTGGGTGTGCACCCGCAAGAGGAATTGCCAGATCATACGGTAATTCTATTTTCAATTGTTTTGAGGAACTGCTGAGCTGTTTTTCACAGCAGTTGTACCAGCAGTGGTGGGGGTAAGGGAGTCCCTGATTTCTTCATAGCCTTACCACACACCCCTAGCATCTGATTGCAGAGTGGGGGGACGGGGGAGGCGGTTGATAGCAAATTTCTGTTGGGGGCAAAGGTGCATCTCATGTTTCTCTGGGGCCAAGCAAAGCTGAACGGCTGTTCATGTCTCACAGTGCCTTCTGTGGAGAAATGCCAGATCACATCTTTGGTCCATTTTAGTTGAAGCTGTTAGGTTTTTGTTGTTAGTTTTTGTTGGTGGTTGGTAGAAGCCTTATTAACACCCCACTCTGAGAGTTGTCTTTTCAGACCTCTTAATTGCATAGTGTGTTTCTGTGTATAATGCTCGTGTGTATGTTTAGGTGTGTGTGTGTACATGCAGACTTTCTGATAAAGTCCTCTCAATACAGATCTGTCTGTGCTAGGGAGTGTAGGAGTCCCTTCTGGGTTATTGTCATCCCTTGTCAGCAGAGCTGGTCCAGATGTTTCAGGACCCTGAGGAAGGGGCCACAACGCTGTTGTACCCTGCAGGGCATCTTTTCCTCATCTCCCTCCCTGTGAGGAGGGAGATAATAACCTTGTTATTATCATTTACTGTCACCACCATGAGATCCTGAAGTGCCCAGGCCAGGTATCCTAATGTCAACCTTGGGAACTGGGGAGAGTGGAGAGCCCTCTGCACTGAGGATGCCCGCAAGCCTGGCCTGTGCCTCTCCACCGCCTTCTCTGTGTCCCTGAGGTAGCAGAGGTGTAAGAGAAGTTATGGAATGACCAGGTGCCTGACGCCCATCTCTCACTCACCAGCAGAGGGGACTTGTTTTATGCTCTGGAATTATAGCATCCACCAAACTGCCAAAGGATGCTTTTCTCTGGACTTGTACTGAATCATAGGCTTAACAACGTCTTCGTGGGAAACCGTGACCCCTGAGTCAGTGATCAGTGGGCCAAGGCCTTTGGTCCTCCCAAGCTTTAGCTTTTTGCTAATGTGGGCTTGTTGTATTGGTAAGTGGGGAATAATCAGACAGGGTTATTTTATATCTCGTTAGGGTTGTAAGTAAAGGGACATATGTGTACTCAGAAATCAATCACCTGCTGCCCACATGCATCCCTGTTTAGGGACCCAGCTCAGTGACCACTGAACATATTACATTTCACATCTTGACACATGAAAATGTAGGATTAGTCCAAGAATAAGTAAATGTTGATTGAAAATTAAATGTTGATTACAAAAAAACAATGACTGGAAAGTTTCTAGAGCATCGGTAGCCTTGCAAGTGCCATCTTGCTGGAAACCAAATTTTAAAAATCCCAAGCAGAAACAAGTTCTTAGGTTAGAACCTGCCTGAAGGACCAGAGTCACCAGAGCTGCTCACTTTCTCAGGATTGATAAATCTCCAGGATCCTGTTGATTGCTCTCGCTTGACTTGCCCTGTGTCCATCACGAGCCAGGCATTCATGCATGTGTCCACGTGTGGTCTATACCTTACATGTCTGTGTGTGCATGTGTGTCTTTGGAAATATGTGTAATGCGTGCCTACATTTCTCTGTGGCCAGGAATGTGTGTGCATAGCCTTACAGATTGATGTACTGTGCTAAACGTCACTTAGCCTGGACCAAGTTTAGCATCCCTTCAAGAGCAGAGCCACAAAGACACTAGAAATAGAAGGAACATAGCTCGGCATGTTAAAGGCTGTGTGTCAGAGCTGCGCCTAGAAATTACATTAGACTGAGTGAGGAAAGCCAAAAGCATTTCTTCTAAAATCAACAGTATCTACTCTTTCACAGCGTGGGACTTGAAAGTCTAATCTTGAGCAATAAAGCAAAAGGAAGAAAAGGGGTGCAAATAAGAAAGGAAGAAGTCAAGTTATTCTTGTTTGCACCCAATATTATCCTATACTTAAAAGGCACGCCCCCAAAAGACTCCACCAAAACACTCTTACATCTGTTAAACACTTTCAGCAAAGTATCAGGAGATAAAACCAACTACAAAAGTCAGTAACTTTATATGCTAATAAGGAACTTAACTAAGAAAATTTCACAGTAACATCATAAAAATACCTAAGAATAACCCTAGTTAGAAAGATGAAGGACCTCTACGATGAGAACTTTTAAAACTAGGAGTGGAATTGAAGAGAACTTGAAAATAAAAAGACCTCCCATGCTCATGGATTGGGAAAATCGATATTGTGAGTATGTCCATTTCACCAAAGCAATTTACAGGGTCAAAGTAATCCCTATAAGAACTCCAATAATGCCAGGCAGTGGTGGTGCACACTTTCATCCCAGCACTCGGGAGACAGAGGCAGGAGGATATCTATAAGTTCAAGGCCAGCCTGGCTACAGAGCTAGTTCCAGAACAGACAAAACTACACAGAGAAACCCTGTCTCACAAGAACAAAAAAATAAGATAACAAAAAAATTAACATAGAAACATAAAGGACTCTCAAGAGCCAAAACAACCTTAAGCAGAAAGCAGTAGTATAGTTATCATAATACCTGATTTTAAATTATACTACCACACCGTCATAAAACTGGGAGACTGGTGGTACAAAATCTGGCATACAGACCAATGAGCGGAAAAGTCATTAATCAGACTTCTTTGGACCACCAGCTTCTAAATAATGACACAAAGACATTATATTCATTATGAAAGCTTGGCCTTAGCTTAGGCTTGTTCCCAATTGGCTTTTATAACTTAAATTAACTCATTTATATTAATATGCATTGTGCCAGATGGCTTGTTAACCTCTCAAAGTGTTGCTACCGAATCTCTCCCAGAGTGCCTATCTATGCCTGGAAGTCCACCTATCCTTTCTTGCCTAGCTATTGGCTGTTCAGCTTTTTATTAGACCAATCAGAGATCAAAGACCTAGGCATAAAACCAGCCACACTGAACCTCATAGAAGAGAAAGTGGGAAGTACACTTGATCACATTGACGCAGGAGACCACTTCCTAAATATAACCACAGTAGCACAGACACCGAGAGAAACAATTAATAAATGGGACATCCTGAAACTGAGAAGCTTCTGTAAAGCAAAGGACATGGTCGTCAACAAGACAAAATGGCAGCCTACAGAATGGGAAAAGATCTTCACCAACCCCACATCGGACAGAGGTCTGATCTCCAAAATATGCAAAACTCCAGAAATTGGTCATCAAAAGAACAAATAATCCAATTAAAAAATGGGTACAGGCCTAAACAGAGAACTCTCAACAGAAGAATCTCAAATGGCTGAAAGACACTTAAGGAAATGCTCAACATCCTGAGTCATCAGAGAAATGCAAATCAACTCTGAGATTCCATTTTACACCTGTAAGAATGACCAAGATCAAAAACACTGATGACAACTTATGCTGGAGAGGTTGTGGGGAAAAGGGAACACTTCTGTGTTGCTGGTAGGAATGCAAGCTAGTACAACCCCTTTGGATGTCAATGTGGCGATTTCTCAGAAAATTAGGAAACAACCTTCCTCAAGACCCAGTAATACCGCTTTTGGGTATATATCCAAAGGATGCTCAATTGTGCCACAAGGACATGTGCTCAACTATGTTCATAGCAGCATTGTTTGTCATAGCCAGAACCTGGAAACAACCTAAATGCCTTTGACTGAAGAATGGATAAGGAAAATGTGGTACATTTATACAATGGAGTACTACTCAGCAGGAAAAAATGACATCTTGAAATTTGCAAGCAAATGGATGGAGCTAGAAAACATCATATTGAGTTAGGTAACCCAAACCCAAAAAGACAAATATATGTGCACTCACTCATACGTGGCTTTTAGACATAAAGCAAAGAAAATCACAATCCCAGAGAACCTAGACAACAAAGAGGACCCTAAGAGAGACATACATAGATATAATCTACATGGGAAGTAGAAAAAGGCAAGATCTCCTGAGTAAATTGGGAGCATGGGGATCATGGGAGAGGGTGGAAGGGGAGGGAAGGGAGGGAAATATAGCCCAATAAAAACAAAAAAGAACAGGACTCAGCAATGAGGATAATAAACTGGGCTTGTATTCTTGTTTCCCAGTCCCCTGGCTACCACTTGTCAGTTGTGTGTCCTTGGGTAAGACAAAGGAATAGCAAAACCCTCTTTATAGAACTCTGAGAGTAAGATAACAATCAGAAGGTACCTTAGGTGGGTGAGGAAGGACAGAGAGACATCTGTACAGGGTGATCAAATATCCTGCATCATAAACCCATGCTGTAAGGATCAGTGTTATCTCAGGACACTCCAAGACCAAGTTCTCAGCACAGAGGTGGTTTATTTGCCCCAGATGGACAAAAGGCAGGGAATAAGAAAGGGGATAGAGGATGAGGGAGAAGGGGAAGGGAGCAGAGATATTTGTCCCAGAGGGGGACAAAGGACTGCCTCTGGAGAGAGGAGACAGATATGACCCATAGGAAAATGACAGTTTATAAAACTTAAAAAGGGAAACCCTATGTTAGGATGAGGTGTTTAATTTAAATTGGGCTTTTTTGGTGGGCCAGAGGAGGCTTTTGATTGCTGGACTTCAATACTTCAATAGCTGGACTGTGGTAGTCAGCCTCAGGAGGAGGAAGTGGCGAAATAAGGAAATAGGCCTTGGGGGCTAGCTTCAGAAATGTAATCTAATTTTTTTTTTTAGCAAGGCAGAGTGGATGGGGGAGAAGGGCTGGCTGGAGTCCTTCCACATGCAATTAAAGCCACCTAAAGATTTTATTTTTAATTCCTGTATATGGGTGTTTGGCCAGTGCCAGTGGAGGCCACAGTGTTGTGCCTGTACCTCTGGGATTTACAGATGTTTGTTAGCCGTGTGGGTACTTGGAACTGAACCCAGATCCTCTGGAAGAGCAGCAAGTTCCCTTAACCACTGACTCATCTCTCCAGATGTGCCAAAAATCACACTGAAGAAAAAAACCCGTGCCTTCAGCAACTGCTGCTGGGAAGACTGGCACGCACGCTATCCACTGAACTACATCTCCAGCCTGAAAGTATTTTCTTCATTTTGTTTTCGGAGCGCCTTTTGCTAGTACCTAGGATCCAGTTGAATTTTGCTTTGCAAACTTCATTTATTGCCAAAGATTGTGTATGTGTGTTTTCCTTTTTTTTTCTAACTTAATCATGTGATCTTCAAATACGGAGTTCCTTTCCAAAGCAGGCTGTATTTATTTATTGTCCACTTGCACTGGCTAGAATTTCACTGACAGCATTGAACAAGGATGATGAGAGCAGACATTTCTGACCTCAGGGGCAGCCTTCCAGCATCTCACATGTCATGCATGGCATCCACTGTGGATTGGTTCTGTTGTTTTTAAGCACTTCATAGCAAGTTAAGGAAATACATTCAACTCCTAACTTAAATAGGCAGAAATATCAGTATCCATTTTATGTATTTTTGAGATAAGGTCTCACTGGTGGAGCTCTGGCTGGCTTGGAACTCACTATATAGACCAGGCTAGCCTCAAATGCACAGAGATCTGCCTCTGCCTCCTGGATGCTAAGATTAAAGGCAGGTGCCTTGCTTGGCTAGTATCCCCATTTTAGATGGGAAAGCCAGTCTCAGAGGTTAAGCCTCTTACCCCTGGGTCACAGACCTTGTCAAGAGCTAGCCACTTGAGAGAGTAGCACTTGAGGCTCTAAACTGGAGCTGTTAGCAAGGCCTCTCCAGTGGGGCAGAGGGTCAGCCTAGGGACAACCTCTGATTCTGTCCTTTTGGTCCAAATCCAGTCTAAGATTCTAGCTGCAGGAATCAGGATGACAGTGATGGGGAATGGGGGCAGATGACTTGTTATTTTTGCTGAGAGTCTGGGCCTTGTGCCATGGGGAGGAATCTCTCCTTAGGAGAGGCGAGGGGACCGGGTAGATAAGCATCTCCTCTGAGGTGGAGGGAGGCTCAGCTTTGGAGAGTTCTAGCAGTGAACTAAACTTGCTGAGGCTAGGTTCAACTTGACCTCTACAGATAGACAATAAACTGGGCCTGATAGCACAGCCTATAATCCCAGTCATACTGGAGGCTGGGACTGAAGCTGGAAAGTTAAAGACCAGTTTATTGTAGAATATTATTTTAAGATGTGTTACATTTGTTTATGCTGTGAACATTTGTTTTAATGGTGCAAAGATGTGTTGCATTTTTTTATGTTGTATTTAACTCTGTATTACTTTGCCTGTCTAGAACACCTGATGGTCTAACAAAGAGCTGAACAGCCAATAGCAAGGCAGGAGAAAGGATAGGTGGGGCTGGCAGGCAGACAGAATAAATAGGAGAAATTTGGGAGAAGAGCAGGAGAGATCAAGGAACATGAAAAGAAGGAGCCAACCACGGGGTAAGAGTAGAAATAAGACTATAGAAGTAAGAAAATAAAAAAGCCCAGAGGTAAAAGGTAAATAGGATAATTTAAGAAAAACTGACTGGCAGCAAGCCAAGCTAAGGCCAGGTATTTATAAGAAAGAATAAGACTCCACGTGTGTATTTATTTCAGAGCTGAGTGGTGGACCCCAAAGAAGCCAAAAGAGTAAAACAACCAACACCACCAGCCAGGGTAACTTAGTGCCTCAAAATTTAAAGCAGAGAGGACTGGGAATGTAACTCTTGGTAGGATGCTTGTGAGAATTTCTGGAATCAATGGAACAAAACAAAAAGAAAAAAAAGACCTCTAAACAACCTCCCAAAATAAATAAATCATATAGAGAACTCTGTATTGACTAGCATCTACAGCCCATCGTCCCTGTGGGGCTAGTGCTTGGTCAGTGGTTCCTGGATACCACAAGATGCCCTGAATCCCGTTCTAAAGGATCCTTGAGGCTCAGAAAGAAATGAGAAGGTCTCGGAGTCCAAACTCCACTAAGCTTCTCTGTCAAAAAGTGGAAGTAGGAGCTAGAAAGCTTAACCACACTCACTCTTACAGAGGAACCAGGTTGTTACCAGCACCCACAGGGCACCTCACAACCATCTGCCTCTCCAGTCCCTCTCTATCAATGCCCTCTTCTGACCTCTGAGGGTACCAGGCATGAATATGGTGGACAGGTGTACATACATGCAGGCAAAATACCGATACACATAAAATAATAAGTCTTTAAAATATACGGAGCCTGGCATGGTGGCACAATGCCTTTAATCCCAGCACCTGGAAGGCAGAGGGAGGTAGATCTTTGTAAATTTGAAGCCAGCCTGGTCTACATAGTGAGTTCTAGGACAGCCAGAGCTATATAGTGAGATCCTGTCTCAAAAAGAAAAAAAGCCAGAGAGCTGAGGCTTGTGCTTGTGGATTGAATCCTGAAGCCTGAAAGTGGTTGCTTTTAGGGTTTCCAGGGTCCTAGTGTCTGTGGCTCAGTATTGGAGCACACAGACCTTGTTTGAGCGCCCCCTGTGTGGTCACCTCTGTATGAGTAGGTATTATCCAAACTGCCTGATACTTGGACCCTTGATAAGAATCTGGGAAAATTCCTCCTTCCTCTTCCAACATCTGGCTGCCCATCAGTTGTCTGGTGTCTGACCCTCGTGGACTGGAATTACCCAAGTAGGACCTGTCCTTGAAGCACTAAGGGAAGACGGCTTTCACAGCAGTGATGTTGGCATGGCCCTTTGCCTATGGCTCCCTCATCTGCTCCAGCTGCCACCTTCAAGCTGCTGAGGATGGATGTAGAAACTTACCCAGGCATTCCTAGATCCTGGCTCCCCCAGATGTCAACGTCTGTCCTGTCCCCTGTTGCTCCCCCACCGCCTGAGCAATCTCCCTGACTCCCCAATGAAGCAGCCTCATTTCTTTTTGACAGCCTTTCCTTGGAACAAAAGCTGGAAGTCTATCTATCCCTCCATCAGGGGCTGAGCCAGACTTCAGGGAGGTGGGAACTAGACTATTGGGAAGGGTCCCTTTGATGCTTTTTCTTGGTGTGATGTTCCTAAAAGTCCAGGACCTTGGGATCTCTCTACCCTGGGATGTGGTATAGTAGTCACCACGCATAGCAAGCCTGCTCAGCCACCATAGCCTGGAACCTAGCCACATAGCTGACCTTCACCGCTCAAATGGACACTACAGCTGTAGAGATTTGTTGAGTGGTGGCGATGAGGTGGCCATCATGCTACCTAGACACGCCTAGACACTCACCCCTGGAGAGTCCTGCTACTGACTGGGGGATAACAGAGAAAGGAGACTGTTCATCAGGGCAGACTCTTGAAGCAGGTGATGCAGGAGTTAGGGCTGTGTATCTTCCTTACGAGGATTGTGGCGTTTTCTCCATCAAGGGCATACCTGGCTTAGACATGCTTCAGTCCCTCACCATTGTCTTTGAGAACTGACTATTATTATTTGTTTTTTTTAATTGATTATAATTTTTTGAGCTAGAGTCTCATGTAGCCGAGGCTTGTCTGATCTTCCTGCTGTAGCCTCCTGAGTGTTGAGATACAGGTGTGGTTTTAAGATTGTTTAAACATTGATTGATTCTCTATATGAGCATGCTTCTTCTGTTACCTGTATATGGAGGTTGGGGGACAGCTTGAGAGAGGCTGTTTTCTCCCACCATATCAGCTTCCAGAGATTGGACTCAAGTTGTCAGGCTTGGTGGAAAGGACCTTTATTCATTAAACCTAATTTTAAAAAGTTCTTTTTATTGTTTATTCATTGATATGTGTGTTTACGTTGGCATGCCGTGGTACGTCACCAGTGCTTAGGTTATAGGTGTGTGTTACCACATCCAACAAGATTTGGCTGCTCTTTTACCTTTCTGATACAGACATTTGTCCTGGGTTCAGCTGAGACTGGGCCCAGACCATTTGTAGTCAAGGTAACGCAGGTGTAAAATCTTCCTCCCAGGAGATGCTCTCTGGGCACTCTCTGCCTTCAGGAAGCTCCAGCCAGTGCTGAGAGGCCAATCATAGATACTTGCATGTCAGTATGATGACAGTAAGGTCTAGGGAGGGTGTCCCTGGGAAGAGCCTTTTAACTAACGACATGTTGGTCAGGATGAGTAGGAGCTGGCTACTAAGAAGGTGTGGCGGTGTATGAAAAAGGATGAGTATGTTCCATGTACATGACAAACCCTAAAGTCCTAAGCAGTGGAGGCACTGACCTTAACTGAGTTCTGTGGCACACCAGACTTGGTGCCAGGGTTTTGTGTACATTATATCAGCCGATGCTCTCAACAGCCCAGGGCTTTTCTTGGCAGAGCTCTGGGTGTTACCAAATGCTACTGCATCTATCTAGGCTCTCTCATCCTCAGTCTGCTTTTGGTGCATTTGTCCTGGGGTAAATACCACCTCCTCATGGGTATGGTCCTATTCTGTGACCGCTAAACTCCATTCACGAGCATTTTTGTTGCCTCTGTTCATAAAGATCACTTATGTGTGCTGCTTCCATCCGGTGATCCTGGCTACATAGCGTGACTTAGAAGGACTCTGCACAACTGTTTTTGGAAGAGATTGTGAAGAGGGTGTTGGTTCTTTAAGCATTTGGCAGCGTTCACCAGAGACCCACCTGGCCATGGCTTTTTTGTGTGTGTGTGGGAAGGCTCAAGCTATTAGAAATTACTCAGATTTTGTGTCTTGAGTCAGTTGTGATATTTGTGTCATTCCAGGAAGCCATGTTGAGCTTCATTATCTAGTCGTGGTTGGAATCCTTTCACACTCCTTCAGATTTCTCTTCTTGCAGTTAGAAGCAGTGTGTTTACTGTCAGTCCCCACACACAGCTTCACCTCCTGCATAAGCAGAGGGTTCCCTAATGTGCTTAGCAGTGAGCATCAGCTGGAGAGTGGGGACCTAGGAGTAGCCTGGGTTAATTTCCTCCTGTCTGTCTTGTGAATCCTGTTCCCACAAAGAAGGGGCATAAATTCTTTTGTCACTTTCTTAATGACACATGAGTAAAAGACTGTAGGTTGTTCCTGACAAGCTGGTCTTTCCTATTAGTGACATTGGTGCTAATTTCTCTTTTCTCTTAGGTGTTCACCTCCCATGGCCCCACAGTGATCATGCCCACGTGGTTCTGCTCTCGGGCCTGGTTTTCCCATGTGGGCCTGTTTGATGAAGGAGGACAGGTAAGTGCCAACCAGTAGAACTTGGGCTCTTTCTGGGTTCCCCTAGGTGGCGGGTGTGTGTGTGTGTGTGGGGTGCCTGCAGGGCACCGATAATCAGGCCAGGATTTTCAGGAAATCACTTCAGACTCTTTCCTGTAGCACAAATAATAAAAACCCAGAGACAGAACTTGGGGTTCACAACCTGAAGGTCAGAAAAGCAAAACAGCCAGTCCCTGACTCTTACCTCACTTTAGTCCAAAATGACGATCCTGCCTCCAAGAATCTCAGAATGAGACTGTGTCTGTGAGCTGTCACCTTCCGTTTTATATTCCTTTCTAGGGCTGGGATTAAACACCTGGTTTCTGTGGCAAACTAGTGTGGCTACTCGGATTAAAGGTGTGTGTCATCATTGCCTGACCTCTAGTGGCTTTAGCCTTGCCTCTGGTCTTCAGGCAAGATTTATTTATCAAAATACAAGTATACCACTACACTTTCCAGCACCCCCGTGGTACTCATCATTGTGCTAATTGCAGTGGGTTTCGGTGAACATGCTTGGAGCCACAACGTCTCTGGTGCATCTTGGCTGTGGGCTCACGGTACCTCAGCTTGCATTAATGCTGTTGGTGGGAAACTGTAGGTGGTAAGGAAGGTATTAGCTACTTTGTCTCTACCTCTGGGTCTGTTGAATCCTCAGGGCTGGCTTGTATCCTGCAGGGAGCCGGCTAACAGGCCATATGGCCTTGCTGTCCTCCAGCCCCTGCCTAGCAGTAGTGAACATTCTCACTCCCAAGCAACATCTCTGCTGGTGAGCCTGACCCCAGTCTGAGCTAAGCCCATCCTCAGATCTGTTTTGTGTTATTTACTCTCCCTTTTGAAACCAGTTTGAGTAGGTATTGATTTTTCCATCCAAAACGTTCCCACCTCCACACCTTCCTGTTTGTTAAGGCTGTATGATACGGCTCAGAGACCTGTCTCAAGTTTTGTTTCTGAGCACATTGGTGTTTATATGGTGTGGAAGGAAGTGAATTTTCATCAAGGCAGTATTTGTTCTGCTTGAGACAAGTGTACTTTTCACCTCCATGTCTTTCTGCTTATTTCCTGGTTCCTAGCTCAACATCGCCCCCTTCTGACCAGGATGTTAAAATACAACCTTGTAACAGACTGAACTCAGGTGATATCCTTGCCTTCTGACGCATCCAGTCTCTCCCCTTTTCAGCATCTCATTGAGGGCCTCCTGGGAAACAAGCTAACCATCCCCTTTTTTGCCACATTGATGAGATCTCCATTTTCCAAGGCCATGCAGCTCTGTGTTCACTGATTGCTGATAGTTTGCCCCAAGACCTTTTCTGCCCCACAGAGTAGAATTTAAGGCAGGACTGGACTTAAGATCCACACAACAGCCTACCCTCTGCTTCATCCTTATGTCTTAGAGTTCATTCCTTACCTGCTGAGGAACAAGTTACTAATCTCCATTTCTTTCATGTGACCTGCACCAACCTACATCACCCTTGAGTATCAACAGTGGATTCTTTTATTGAGGCAAAGTCTGGCTGTGGCATTCAGGCTGAGCACTAGCTTCTGGGCTCAAGCGATCCTGTGAGCTCTGCCTCCCAGAGAGCTGGGGCCACAGGGGCCACCATCCTTGGCTCTAAACATAACACCTTTCCACAGCTCCTGACGGCCTGGGTCAGTACCCAGCATGGTGAACACTGTCCTCTGGCTTTTTCAGGGGGTACCAGAGGACTTGCTGTTCTTCTATGAGCACCTTAGGAAAGGGGGCGGCGTCTTCCGTGTGGACCACAACCTGCTCCTCTACCGCTATCACCCGTATGCAGCCACACACTCGGTCCTTGAGTAAGTAGGACATACCAAGTCCTGGAAATTCCTGGGACGGCAAGGACAGGTAAGGTGCCGGTGTGGCCGGGCCCAGACCACTTGTAAGTCACTGGTGTGATTGGAGTCAGGACTTCATGAAGCTCATAAGGGTGGGGTGTAGGGAATACCACTGAGGAGGAAAGTGGTGGGGTCAGAGTATACTGTAGCACCTCATAGTAAGTCCTTCAGGGCTACCGGATGTCCTGTTTCAGAGGTCAGGAAATACCAGTGCCAAAGCCAAATACCGGTTTCCCTGATTGTTTGGGGTGAAGGCTTGCTCTCAGCTTTGTTCTCATTTGCTCTAACCTAGCGCAGCTCACCGTGGGACCCAAGAAAAGATCTGATGGGCTAACGACGGACCCCGTTTCACTTTTCTTTGGCACGGGCCATCTGTCCTTGGCTCTCCAAGCCCACTGGTTAAAGATGTAGAACCAGGCTTGCTCTTAGTATAAAAGAGAGAGCTTCTTAACTCTTCAGTCTGTGCTGTGTGTGAGACAGAGGTGTGTTACAAGAGAACGAGCAACAGACCATGGTTCTCACTAAAACCTCAGTCACATGAGCAAACTAGGTTCAGAAGTGCGAATGAAACAAACCAAGAGTACAGCTGTCTTAAAAATCGGCTAGTATAGGTTTATATTCATCCTGTGTAAACTATACCTGCATTAGAACACACAGCAGTGTTTCTCCCAAGAAGGAACCCCTTCCCAGTGTCCACTGATAGAAGTAGAAATTAGTCCCAGAACACTGTGGGAGCTATCTGGGCACCAAGCTGCGGGTGTTTCTGGTACTGATTCTACTGGCTGACCGAAACACTACACTCATCTCCTGTCATCCCGTAGGCCACGTGAGCGTGAGCGGCCTTGGGATGCGGCCATTTGTATAACGGGGGTCCTTCCCATGCTCGTCCATGAGTCTCGACTCCTGGGTGGTGGCTTGCAGCCCACCCAGCAGGCACTCCTCACGCCCTCAGCAGAGCGGCCTGTGTAGACAGAGTTCATGCCTTTGTGTTTTCACAGTAAGCTTTGCCACCCACAGCATAAAAATAAGTGATCTAATGTGAGTTTCTGTGTTGGATTAAAGTCTTTAAGCTGTGAGCCGCACCACCTCCCAGGATAGCAGCTGTAATTACAACGTGAGGCTCGCTGGAGAGTTGTCTTTGTCTAATCTATCAGAAGTCTTCAGGTGGCAATACCTCGATTCTGTCGTTTTTATTTCAGGCTCAAAATGGCCTGAATTTGTGTCATTTGTCTTTGTTCATGTGTGTAATACCTCAGATACCAAAGGACATAGAGAGAATAGCCCCTTCAGGAAATCAAGCATTCCTTAAACTCGTGAGCTGTTGAACCGACTGTCGCCACTTCATCTGGTGCCTTCATTCTTTCACTGAGGGTTCTTTGGTCTTACGATATGTTTAACCTTTTATGATACCCAGGCTGCTTATATTCTGCAAGCTGTTAGCTTCCCATTATCACAGTTGAGGTCTGAAGAGAAGTATGTTTCTGACCTTGTTCCCTGGCAGTATGAGGCTGGGTTCGTGCTTTTCTCAAATATTTGGAGAGAACTAAATGGGGCCCTTTCCCCAGATAAGTGCAGCAACAAGATGCACCTCAAAAGTAGGAATGAGGGGACCAGACACGTCCTGACCCCTGGTATTCAGCCCAAGACGGCTTGTGCTGACATACGGCTGCTGTGGTACCTGATGGGACAGGTGGGCCATCCCCCATGTGCCTCTGGCAAGATTTTTACAGCCTTTTGTTTCTGGCCACAGATGCTACTGACCAGTGACCATGCCTTCTGGGAATAGGGGCCTTTCGCACCCCACCAGCCACCGCTTACCCATGGACTCTTGTGGGTGGTACAGTGCTGAGTCTGTGATCTTTCAGTCTCAATGTGGACATTTGGGTCCAAGAAAACCAGTTCCCTTAGCTGTTGACCCCAGCTCTAAGTTGATGGTCTCCTAACAAAAAGACACAAACTTGCTGGATGCCAGATGGCCTGTTCTCCAGGCAGATTCCTAGGGGAAACAAGACCAGTGCAGGATGCTCTAGCAAGGCCCAGATGTCCTGCAGTTTCTGCATCACACCTTTTAGTAACTGCACGCAACCCCCCTTCCCGTTAGAAACCACCTAACAAAACTCAGGATGCTAAGAGCCTTACAGCTAGAGCCCAGTCCTGGTGGACAGGTTTGGGATTGCAGTATAAAGTCATTGGTGCCCAGGGTTTTGGGAAACCAAGTTGACTTCACTGTCCAGTTAAACCCACCATCCTGTAAATAAGCTTCACAGTAAGCTTCACAGACGGAGCATAGCAGGATCAGGGTTTTTTCTCACACAGAGATACCCCAGTGGACCCAGCGAGTGCGTGGGCAGGATCTCACCAACACATCATCCGTGCTTAGTCTCTAGCAGGAGCTGCTGTTGTACATGTTTACTTACCTATGACCATGTCACATACATACATGCAGAAAGGCACATGGGCAGTCACGGCACGTGTGCACATATACCGCACAAGAGCACTGTGCATGTACCCTCATGGATTTGATGCATACATCACATCTTGCTCAGGGGACTGACCAGAACAGACCTCTTGAAGTGACCAACGCTATGGGAACAAACTCTCAGGGTATCCTCAGAGGTCAAGTGAGGACAAGCAGCCCTCTAGCCGCGTCTAGGCAGGGCATTCCTTGAGGAGCCCGAGAGGACATAGAGATGCCTCATAGCCCCTGCTACATCTCCTGTGTTCATATCCATGAACCCTTCACAGTGTGCTGTCTCCATGCAGGTTTCCTGCAAAGGCCCTTGCTGGAGGCAGAAGGGAAGGGGTGCTTGGGGCTAGGATGAGATGGAGGTTGGCTTGCTGGCATCTCACAGGGTCTGAGAAGCCTGTGCCTGGGGTTGCTTCAGCCTCATTTTGTTGAGAACCCTCACCTACACTTAGAGCAGACAGACAGGTGTGTCAACACCTCTGCTGGGGGGTGCCAACTAGTCTTGATCTTTTGCCTTTGACTTTACCCTCCTGCCTTCTGCTCCCATATTGAAACTGGCTGGGCCCATCACTCTAAAGTTTGCTGAGAGATACAAATCAGAAGGTCCTTTCTTGGCTTATGACATTGCTGAAGTATCTGACCCTTGCTTGAGGTCTGGTGTGAGATCAAGGTTCTCACTCTCAGGGCCTTCCCTTTCCTTGGGTGACAGTATGGCTGCAGAGGTATATGTATGGGGCTGAAGCAAGTCCTGTGTGTGACTTTCTCTTATAAAGGGGGCACTGCAGCCATCGAGAGAACTGGCTGGGGTTCTGGCTGGGGTTCAGGATTAAATGTTGTTCCCCAGAACCTCCAGGGAATCCCCTACCAAAACCACTGAGCTAGGCACAACCCTAATTAGAATGTTTTCACACAGGAGATCTCAGGGAGATGCTGAACAGGCAAAGCATGCTTTGATGTGGGTAGTGACGTCAGGAGGCACAGCCCTGAATACAAGGGAGGCACCATCCAAAGGACAGAGTGCTAGGGTCTGGGAGGCCCTTAGATGAGGGGCAGCAGGTGAGGAGATCTCAGGAGAAAGAACCAGCCCTGGAGATCTTCATCCAAGGGCCTACTGTGCCCAGAAAGGGACCTCTAGGGTAGAAAGTTTATTTCCTAATGTGACTATGACCTTACCCAGGCCTTCCTTGTGAGTATTGACTCCTCTGTGAAATTAGCCCAGGGTGGTTTGGTCCACTCTCACTCCTTTTCTCTTTCTAACTCAGAAGGACTAGTTGCCACATTTAGAATTTGGAACCTGGGGAGATTGAACTTAGGTCCTCATGTTTCTGCAGCAAGCACTTCACTGACGGAGCCAGGTTCAATCTCTAGCACCCACATAAAAAGCCAAGGCAACACACACCTGTAACCCCAGTGCCGAGAAGGGAAACAGGATCCCTGAAGCTTGCTGGTAGTCTTGCTGAGTTGGCGAGCTCCAGGTTCAACCCTGTCTCAGGTAGGGTAGAGAATGATAAGATACCTGATGCCAGCCACTGGGTTTTGCATGAACCCTCCTGTTTGTGCACACGTATACACACCTGCCACATACTGGAGGCACTCGTGTGCTGGTGGAACTGGCAGCTGTGGAGAGGCCCCCATCCATCAAGTCTGTATTTCTCAGGGTCCCAAATAGAAATTGGGATCAGTATGAGTGGCTAAAGGCTTCCCAAAGAGCATTGCTGTACATGGTGGCTCATGGTGACCTCTAACTATGACAGTGGTAGGTAGAACCAGATCTCCCTTGGTTTACACTTCATGTAAGCCGTTCACGTGTGTCCCCAGGACTAAGGGGTAAGGTGGCTCTGGAGCCCACATCTGGCCAGCCCTAGCTTTTCCCTCTGCTTGGCTACAGGGTGACCATCTGGACCCACCGTGTCCACTTCCTAGAGGAACAAGTCCTGCCCCGTTGGAAGTGCTTCACCATTTGGAATGCAGGCAAGCAGGGGCGTAGGTTATACCGCAGCCTGACAGCAGCCAGCCGGTGCAAGGTAGGACCCTGTCCTCCTCATCCCGTTGGCCACTCTCCTGACTCCCTCAATCCTGTCATGTCTTTACCGTACACCCGCGACCACCATCTGACCTGCCTGTCCGTGTTCACCCCCAGGTGGTGGCCTTCTGTGATGTTGATGAGAACAAGATCGGAAAGGGCTTTTACTGCCATGAGGAGTCTCAGGTATGTAGCCATGTGCAGACCACCAAAGCACCTTAGAGGGGAGGATCATCCATACCATGCCAGCTTCCCCTTATACTTTGGCATTTTTGGCTCTGCCCAAAAATGTAGCCCTCAAAGAGTCTCCAGGACCCCTTAGGACTCTGCCCCTGTCCTTGGGGGAAACGGCTACATGTTCCTTCGGTATGGGCATCAATGTTGGCATACCAGAGTTGGTTCTTGTGGCTATCAGGTGGCTGGGGCTGCTAGAATCCGGGACACAACCACCTGTCCTGCCCCGACTGGCCCAAGACTTCCATCAGCTACTTGACCACAAGCTACTGAGAGTAGAAGCTATGGTTAGGACAGGTTCCAGGGAGTTCCTTCTGCGTGACGCCCTAGTGACTCATGGCTGGCACCATCTTTATAGGAGAGACCCAAGCCGAAGGTCCCCATCCTGCATTTCCAAGCTGCCCGGTCCCCCTTTGTCATCTGTGTGAAGCTGGTGAGTGTTGGCTCTGGTGGTGGGGCCCCTCAGTGCTTTCCCACTCTGACAAGTGACTAAAACAAAGGACACCAGAGCATAGCCCGCTTCCTGTATCCTTATTGTAAATCAGCTACAGTGGTATCTTGTTTGTGCCTTAGTAAGTAAGCTTGCCTGAAGATCAGGGTGCAAGGCCACACTAGTCAGCCGTGCAGTGGTGGCACACACCGTTAATCCCAGCAGCCACACTAGTTAGCCATAGAGGCCAGGTGGCGGTGGTATATATGTTTAATCCCAGCACTAGAGAGGAATCTAAGACTGGAGGAGACAGGTGACCATAAAAACACCCTGAGCTAAGTTAGAGGTGGGGGATGAGGTGGGCATGCCTGGTAACCCCCTTGTAAAGCTGTTCTCAAAGTCATTGTTCTGAGCCCAGCCACCACGTTCAAGCGCTGTGGCTCATGTTACCTGAAGGGCAGCCTTGCCCACATAGAGTAACAGCCTGGTGGTGACCAGTGGGGCCACAGGACCCTGCTTCGGTTCATCTGGTTTCTCTGCTTTTGGTCATGTGGACATAGGTGCCAAGCATCCTGTTTCTGTGGAAAACAAGGTTACTTGTGGTCAGTGTTACACAGAATCCCAGTCTCTCCAGGAAAGGAGTCCCCAACAACTGTGCCAAGCTAACAATGACGGGACAGCAAGGTTCTTGGTGGAGCTAGGGCTAACCTTTCTTCATCTGCTCTGGACACTGTTTCTTGGCTGGTCAAGCATGTGGCAGATTCCCTCTTGGGAGTCTGCTCTTCAGATATTCCCAGAACTCTTTAATGGGGTGACATTAATGGATTCGATGGTGATCCTGCATAGGAAGTTCTTTCTTATACAGAACGTCATGTTTTTTAACAGAAAGCATCCATCACAGTTGAGTTCACCTGGAAGGGATGTGTACTGGGCTGTGGAGGGCTAGTATGTCCTGCCCGTGGGACCTGCCCCTGGTCATCGACCGTGTGCAATCCTGATGGTCAGTAGCCCTGTCCGTCCATGGCTTTTCCTCACTGTAGTAAAATGGACCTGTCTTTCACTGAGAAGCTTCTGGGTGCAGGCTGAGGCAGAGCTAAGCCAGCCTTGTATCCCAGTCACTCTTGTCAAACTGTATCTGCTCACCGCTGGCCTCGGAGCCACCCACCATCCCGCTCCAGCTTTGGGTCCAGGGGAGTCTTATTCCTAAAGGTCTCATGGCAAGTGCTGGTAAGTTGTCTATTATTTGCTTGACTCCTTTTATTCTTGGATAGTTTGTCTCTCTCCAAGTCCTATGGGAATTTCTAGACATCTACCAGGAGAGACAGCATGGCCACCCTAAATGTCAGCAGCCGCAGGACAAGGTATTACCAGCTTCAAAGATAGTGCTGTCACCCTCTGTTACAGTGATGGATATGGTGGGCCCTCAGCAAAAGGTGCGGCTGTCCCCCACATGTGGGGCCATAGGTGGAACTCCAGCCTGTGTTTCAACCCGTGGCTTCCAATCTGTGACAGCTCATTTCCGGTCATTACAGGGGTAGGCCTGGGTTTTAGCCCCCCAGAAAGTGAGACACGTCTATCTGTCTGTGTCTCCTATAGAGTGGTGTCACAGTAGCAGATAACAGTCACACCTGGAAACGGGTATATGATACTGTGGGAAAGAAAGGCCCCTCCTTAGCTGTTTCCACTGCTTACCAAGCATCTTCTAGCAGTCTGTAGCATTTCTCTTAACACAGTAAGGAAGATGGACCTGCCTGTGATTGTGTTACATACTTTGGATATTCTTTGTGTGCATGGTATATTTGTGTATGCTAGGGGAGGTCAGAGGTTGACACTGGCTTCATCATCACTACTGAGACAGGTTCTTTCACTCAGCTCCCTGACTGAGCAAGACTATAGCAGGGAAGCAAACCATTGGGTTCTCCTGTCCCCGATTCCCCACTGCTGGCATGCAGGTGTATACCACCACACCAGCCTTCACAGTGGTGCCAGAGACTGAACGCAGGTCCGCGTGTGCGTGTGGCAAGCACTTTACTGAAGCCATCTCTTGTTCCAGAATTTTAATTTATAAGCTGATGGTATATTTTGCCGTTTCGAGTAACTTACATTATTTGACTTTGACCCTCATTCTGAGATGGATTACACGACCCACACCTATGACTAGGACTTCTGCTCTTTGTGATACAGTGAGAAGTTATTTTAATAGAAAGGTTGGTACATCTAATTGTCCCGGCCTCACATTAGGCAGCCCATTCTCTTGGTAAGGCTGAGATGATCATTTCTGCTCCCTGGTCTCTCTCTACCAGTTCCTGCTCACATTCCAGGGTCTCACCACAGAAGGAGGCTATTTTTACATTTCTTATTTAAAGGAACTTTTTGTATTGTGGCCCGTGACACACAGAAGATGGCTCGACACAGGTTAGCAACCACTGACCTGCAGGTCACATTTAGCCCTCCACCTCTTTTCGTAAGTATCTTTATTAGAAAAGAGGATGTGCGCTCACAGGGCAGAGTTACAGCCTCCTTAAGAACAGTGCAAATGTTCCAAGGGGCTGGACGAAGTGTCCAAAGTACCCTATGTAGGATGTGCAGGCTTCAAAGAGCTATGGGCAGTAGCAGGACACCATATGAGGCTCACAGCATGGCCCCAGCTGGCAGAACACCTTCCTGGCATCCATATAGCACTGGGTACACACAGTAGGACCGTCTGCTTGCCACTCATGTGGCCATCTGTGAACAGATCCCAACTCTTTGTCCTTATGACTGATTCCTCTCAGCACCTATGTGGTACAGATTATTGGGTCTTGTCAGGGCCATGGCTTGTGGGAGTTACTGGCCATGCTGCCGTGAGCTCCATTCCTCTGGTTTGTCCTAGAAGAGAAGTCTGGCTGTGACACCTCCAAAGGCCACCCATGTTGGATGGCCTGTTTCTACCCTTTTGGAGAACTATCTTGCTGTGGTGTGGGGGTGTCTCACTTGAAGCTGAGCACCACTCATCTGGTGGGAATTTAGATTCAGCCTGCCATGTTTAGAACTGGGATTTCTCCTCTACAACTCCGGTGTTAACCCTTGTTGGCTTGTGTCCTGCAGACACCCCTTCCCTTCATGTGTCCTCTCACTCTCCCAGAACATGTTAAACACAGGAGCATCCAGTGAGTAGTTCCGTGTTCAACAGTGTTAAGTCTCATGGGGGCAGACTCTGACCTACCCTGCCCCAAGCCCGATAACTTCTCTGAATATGGGGAAGGGAAAGGAGGGGAAGTGAGAGGGAAAAGAGGAAGGGCGGCAAGTGTGGCCACTGTGGACATTTCTGCTTTTTCAGGCAGCTCACTCAGGTGTTTCACTTTTACTTTTTGTTTTTTGAGACAGGGTTTCACTTTGTAGCCCTGGCTGTCCTGGAACTCACTCTGTACCAGGCTGTCCTTGAACTCAGATCTCAGAACTTGAGATCCGCCTGCCTCTGCCTCCCAAGTGCTAGGATTAAAAGTGTGCGCCACCACTGCCCAATTCACTCGAGTGTTTCTGACCACCGGTAGCAATGATGGGACAAGTAGGGTCAGTGTCACAGCCCAGCTCAGAGGCCTGTTGTGCTGGCCCAAAGACAGATGCCTTAAGAGAAACAAAGCGGTCCCTCCCACATCCTACCGGATGCCACTAGTTGGGCTGTTCTTTAGCAAGATTATGGTCCTTGCTCCCTTTAGGGACTGGGGGTGGGGGTGACAGGTAAGAAGTCACGGGGTGGGCACTTGGTAGATCTTGCAGAGATGAGACAAAGTTCCCTGAATAGCAGGAAGGAAAGGTAAACCAGAGAGTGCCTTATCTGCCTTCTGGAGAGGGGCAAGGCCAGACAGCAAGGGCACCTCTCAGTACCTCACCCTACCGGTGGCCAACACCAGTCCTAGCTGCAGCTCTGACTAGCCTTTGGTTTCCCTCTCCCCTAATCAGCAGAGGGAGGGTAAGTGGGCCCAGTCTCAGTCCCTGCAGCAGTCAAGAGCACGAGGAAGCCTGACTGAGCTGGATCTCCTCTCCCCACAGGACCTCACAGGGGGTGCATTTGAAGACAACCTGAAGTCACTGAACTTGCAGGAAGGCCGGGACTTCGTTCATTTCAGCTGAGTTTGCCACCAGGTGTCTGCACTGCACCCACTGCAGGTTCTGAGCCTTGTCTGCTCTACTCCCTTCCACAGACAACTGTCCGTCACTCTCTGCTTCCTCCAGCTCCTCCCCTCACGTTCTGTTCCTTAGTTTTCACCCTTTCATTTCTGCTACATAACTTGAGGTCTTAATCTTCTAAGCACCACTTTAGGCAAATTTCCTGTGTTTGGTAACTTGGACCAACTGGTTTTTTTGTTTGTTTTTTTAGTTTTTCGAGACAGGGTTTCTCTGTAGCTTTGGAGCCTATCCTGGCACTAGCTCTTGTAGACCAGGCTGGCCTCGAACTCACAGAGATCCGCCTGCCTCTGCCTCCCGAGTGCTGGGATTAAAGGCGTGCGCCACCACCGCCCAGCTCCCAACTGTTAATTTTTAAAATACTACTTTACCTTTTAAAAGCAGGAGTCTATATTATCAAAGTTGCTTCTAGGTTCTAGAAATGTCTATTAAGCCAAACTTTTCTTCATTTTTCAAACCATCTGTACTAGCTACTTTTCTCATTAGTGTGACCAAATACCAAACAAGCAGCAAATTCTGGAGGTATATATAGGCTTGTGGTTTGAGGGTGGTATGGTCCGTCAAGGTAGGGAAGGCATTGACGGTAGGCATTGTTCTTCACAGCTGGGACTCTTCACCCTCTCATGTCTTTAGAGAGAGGACCAGGCTCTAAACCCCATCATCCAGCAACCCACGTCTTCACAACAGGCCCTAATTCCCACAGGTGCCACCACCTGGGAGTGAATGATTAAACTCAAGCCTGTCGGGCATTCACATTAAATGATAAGATTTAGCCTCTCAATTTAAGTGCCCATCCCAGATGGTAGGCTGGCTTTGCTCTTCCTGATTTGCTTTGTTACTTACTGAGGTAGTGTCTTACTGTGTAGCCCAGGCTGGCCTTGAACTCTCCCTCCCATCTCCACCTCCTGAGCAGTGGGCTACAGACGTGTGCCCGGCTTAAACATTGTTAGTACATCCACATATGTGCAAGGTTTAAAGCTCTGACATCTTCCTGCTCAAGGAAACGTGGGCATCTCCCTCTCCAAGGCTGAGCCTTCCCAAGTTTTGTCTGTGTCCCTCCAGGTTAGTCTTGTCTTTAGATGGGGACTTGAATGCACTCCCGTTGTGTCAACAATCTCCTTATTGATGTTTGTCACACCTGTCCTTTTTCTCGTCTTTCATGTTAAGACTCTCTCTGCTGCTGCTGTGATACCTTCCTCGGCAGCTCCTGGCGGGTCAGCAGGCTCACCTGGTGTCTGGGTTTCCTACACACCACCCTCACTCAGATCACAGGACTAAGACCCCTTTTCTACCTCACTTGTCCATTTGAAGAAATTTTACCTGTATATTAAACCCCATATTAGCTACCATGCATTTCTCCCTTGCTTGGTATCCTGACGGAAACTGCCTGCATGAGGTCATTTTCTGCTGCTTAAAGCTCACCCACAGAAATCACTGCTTTTCAGCTGGGGATCAGGGATACTCTGACTGCACTGAATACTACAGCCCACTTTCTTGAATGGTAGTTACACTGTGGTAGTCTGAATGTGTTTGGCCCCCAGAAGCTCATAGGGAGTGGCACGATTATGAGGTGTGGCCTTGTTAGAGGCTGGATGGACAGGTGACGCGGGCCTTTAATCCAGACCTTGAGGCTGGTGGTCATATCTTTAATCTGGGCCACACCTTCTTGAGGAAGTGTGTCACTGTGGGGGTAGCCTTGAAGGTTTCATATACTCAGGACACTCACTGCCCAGTGAGTCAGTCAACTTCCTGCTGCCTGCAAGATGTAGGATACTCACCTGTTTCTCCAGCGCCTGCCTGCTTCCTGCCATGAGGGACTGAATCTCTAAACTGTGAGCCCCTGCAGTTATATGTTTTGAGATGCCATAGTCATGGTGTCTCCTCATAGCAATAGTTAACCCCACCGAAGACACACACCATACACATGATTTAGCCAAGCTGACAATTTTTCAGTATAATGCAGATCTTACTGTCTTCCTCAACTCCAATGTCCGCTGGTGAGCTGGTAACCACTGGACTACCATCTGCCTTCTTAACAGTAATTTTACCCACCCAGGGCACCTGGTGCCAGCTCAGATCCCACCCCCACCTCCAAGGACTGGTTGTCGAACCATGAACATTCCTAGTCTGGGAAGCAGGGATACAATATGGACTTACCAGCTGTCCTCCTGGGTAGCTTCTGACCTTGCAGAATTCTGTCTTGAGCTGGGGCCTCATCCATATAGGACCTTTGCTTTTGCTATTTTCTCAGAAGCTCTTCTGTTTTGTTTCCTAATCTGTCTTTTAATTTTTTTTTAGTATAAATATTGCACGTGAGTGTAGTTTCTGCTGAGGCCAAAGATACTGAACTCCCCCGAAAATGAACTTACAGGTGGTTTTATGGGTGCTAGGGATGAGCTCAAGTTGTTTGCAAGATTACTCTTTCTTAACCACTGAGCAAATCTCTCCAGCTCCTATCCTAATCTCTGACCATTTCTACCTCTTAACTTTTTTGCAGGGAGAATTGTTATTTATGGGGAGGGATAGGGTTTCCTATATCCCAGCCCAGCTTAAAATGCTCTGCATGCCTCCTCAGAGATGATCCTTCCAAGTGCTAGGATCCTAGGCACCTACCACCACACCCCGTTTATATGGTGATGGATCATCAACCCAGGGTTTCTTCTGTTTTTGTTGGGACAGGTTTTTCTATGTCATCCTGGAACTCACTATGCAGACCAGACTAGCGTCAAACTCAGAGACCCGCCTGCCTCTGCTGGGATGAAAGGTGTGCACACCATTCCTGGATGTTTCTTCTTCACTCAACGCAGTGAAGACCCAACAAGAGCCAGAGTTCCTTCCATGAGGACAGATTTCCGTCTACCAGTGTTGAGAACACAGCTCGGTAGAGTTCCAGCTTTATTAGGTTTCTTGTGGCCTTTTATCTACTCTGCCCTGCTACCACCAAAATTTCATCCACTAGAAAGAAGCAGGGACATGGCCTTGGGCACACACAGCCTCTATGCTCTCTCTCTCTCTGAGGTTAAAGCTCAATGAGCAACATTCAGCAGGCTCCCAGGCCTCGGATATAGACAGATCAAAGAGGCAGGCATGAGGCTACCACAGCAGGACAGGTAATGTACGTCCTGGGACAGGAAGTGCAAAGGATCCAGGCCCGGGGACCAGAGCTGTCCCATAGTCCCACAGGGACACTGGATTCTGAGGATCTCTTGCTCAGACCATGATAGGACTGCTGGGGACGTGGCTGGCTCAGCATGAGGAGGAGAGAGCTCCTGCCACTGCATGTGCCCAGCACTTCCCACTCCACCAGGGTGTGAGCATCTGCCATGCTACAGAAATCACTAAGTGCCTAAAACCCAGCAAAACACCAGGAGCGGAACCCACGGTGGATCTTCACCTAAGTCCCAGAGATGGAGGCTGGGCTGTATGGAGCATGATTTAATGGGAAGCACATGGTGTTAGGACAGCAGAAGTACGGGCAGACCAGGCCACCAGAGGACAGCATGCATGAAGTCACTGCGCTCTGTGGATGGCCTCCCAGTCCAGCTAGCAGCATGTGCCACCTTTCTCAGGTGTGTGGCACCAAGTTTCCATGATGGTAAAGCTTGTTGTAGAGCCTCGGGGCAGGGCATCCCAGCTAGGCAGGCAACGGTTCAGCTTCCAGGAGCAGGCTGTAAAGATACACAGCAACGTCAGGCTAGTCCCCACCCTCTGATGTATGGCTAAAGGCTGCCATGTCCCAGGATCCTGGCAGGTTGGTGGACAGAGTAGGTTGCTAAATGTTCTTTCCATTGATAGGGAACTTTGAAGTATGTGAATGAACAGAGTTGAAAAACTCAAGTTCGCTCTCCATATAGGAGACTGAGACTACATCCTGGCTCCCCAAGGGGGAGGCCCTGGGAGAACTCAGGCACACAAACCCAGCATAGCACACACAAGAGAGGGAAAGAACAAAATCCTTTCCAGCATGCGAGGTAACAGGAGCTCAGGGTTTAAAGCTAGATCATCAAAGCAAAGCAAACAGGAAAAACAGTAGCTGACTGTCAAGACTGTGTCAGCTAAATACCAAGGCCTCAGGGTTAGGGCAAGCCCGGCTCAGAGGTCAAGGTCAGGGATGAGGCAGTAGGCAGGGAAAGGGTGCTGGCCCCAGGGTAATCAGGGACAGAAGAATAGAACAGTGAACAAGTTAGCAGGATGGGAAATGAAATCCAGATAAAGAAACTGTAAACAGGAAGGTCAAATAGGAAACAGAGACTATGAACATAAACTTGTCAGTAATTAGAGTAAACATGAAACACTAATTAATAAAGACCTGTAAATGACACAAAGGCATAATTTACTGTACAGAAGACAAGCTAACCAGATGTCACCACTAACAGAGGCAGAGGGGATGTCAAGTGTAGGAACACCTAGTTAATAACAGCTCCAGAGTGCACCCCCCAAAGTTCAGACATAATTAAAGGACAGCCGAGACAAACGCAAACACTGCTTCGTCAGTACTGATTGGAGTAAGACGACAGAATCCCCACCATGGGGGCCTGCAGCAAGGTAGGAAAGTCATCTCTGTCAGGCACACCTGAACTGTCTTCTAGGAAGGGATGTATCCCACCGGCCAGGAAAAGCCCAAGGGTGGAGAAGGACTGGCTGACTGGAATGTTCCTCTGTCCCTGACTCACCTAGGACTCCAGCATGAGGCTGGGCTTCTGAAGGCTTGGGTTCTATAAGGGCAGGGAGCCCATGTCCTACGCCACAGCTAACATCCGACAGCAGCTTCCACAGCCAAGCACAGGCAATCAAGAGGACTGAGGCCCCAGTGGGACAGAAGTCCAGGGAGACACGGAAGCCTGAGGGGACAGGTGTCCTCAGAGTACATCCAGGCAGGGATGATAAGAGAACGGACTGTGGGACCCGGTTTACTTTAGACAGGAGCTCAGAACAGCAGACAGCACAGGCCCCATGTATCCTCAGAATACTTGTTACCTTTGTAGCCAGCTGGGGTCTGGGCACACCAAGGAGGTCACACAGGTGATTCCGCTGCCCTCTTACAACTGGAAGCTCTGCGTCCCTGGGGAGTAAAGCATTTGAGTCCCCGAAGCCAACATGGTTCAGTTTCTTCCCCCAGAGTAGATACCAGGGCCCATACCCTGTTCTAGGAACATACAGAAGAGACGTGACCTCAGGCTAAGAGGCTTCTGCATCTTCATTAGAACGCAGATGCTGTTGATTTCATTGAATAGAAAGGTACAAAGCATGTTTTGTAAGGGTTAGTAAAAATAGTCCTCTGTAAACCAGGTGTCATATTCTTCAGAGTTCCTAACACCCATGTAGGGCAACTCACAACCACCTGTAACCCCGGCTCTAGGGGGATTTGGACATCTTTTTTTGGCCTCGGCAGGCAACTGCACTCACATATGCAAGCCCTGACACATGCATACACAAAGTTCTCCCTCCCTCTCTGCTGTCCTTTCTCAAGATGAGTGTTTTAGGAAGTTGGAAGCAATGCCCATTGCTTCCACAATGGAAGCAGTGTCTCATCAGAAGGCACCGTGCTAAGTTTCTACTGACAGCAAAGACCTTGAAATGCATTCTGGCCTTCCAGGCCCCCACAGCTCTCACCGAGGCAGGAAGGCCACATCCTAGCATGAGCTCCTATGGAGATCGCTGTTCTGGGGAGCATGCATGAATATACATCACAAACCCTCACTTGCTACCACCCCAACAGACCTGCCAGCATTTGAGATCAGCAATACCCCTCTCCATCAGTCTGAGTGGACAGTGTCCGCAGTAGCAGTAACTTGGCCTACCTGGCTGTGCCTCCCAAATAGTATATCTGCTACAGGGGACAAGTCAGCTTGGTAGTACATACATATGTGACTATGAGCAGCTGTATGTATGTAATCATGTATGCAAACATGTATATGAATGTGTACAGTGCCTGGATCACAGGTCATATAAGGTAACTGCTTCCAGGCTCAGGCTGGAATGTCTGAGAATCACACCCACAGGCTGTACACCCCACCACCACCATCTCCTCTCCACTTCTTGACTTTGAAGACAAGTCTCTAAGGCCATTAAAACAGGAAAGATCACAGGGCAGTAGGAAAATAAAAGTTGCTAACTGACACCCACTTGGTGGCATCCTGATGACCCTGTATTCGAGTTACTGAAGAACACCAGCTTCTGAGCCACTCTGCCCACCTTGCTTACAAGAGAAAAGCAGTCACACATTAAACATTTTCCTGAAGCTCCCAGGATGTGTCTGTCCTCAGCCCTATGTGAAGCTATTGAGGGTTAGAAATGTCTCCCCTCTTTCCATCAGAAGCTAGGGGGACAGGAGAGAAGTGGCAGCAGCTCAGGCAGCCCCTACTTACCAGGCTGTGTCACTGAGCACAGACATGACGTCATCAAGCACGCCTGCATCCACCAAGTCACTATAGGTGAGCACCATCTCGTACAGCTGGCTTGCTGTGGCCTTCCGGATCTGGGACAAGAACAGCAGGTCAACAAGAGGAAAACCCATCACCACTGGGAAATGAATCTGGCCACAGCCCAGACACTTCTGCCATCACAGACATGCAGCAGAAGGAAGATCAGCAGCCTCTGTCAGAAGGGACTCCTGCCTGGGATCCGTCCCTCTTGCTAGTGTCCTGTGACAAACTGCTTCAGATGGCCTTGTCTACCCTGTAATGTGCCTTTTTGAGGGTGAGCGGTGGGCCATCCCACTCTACCTCAAAAAAAAAAAAAAAAAAAAAAAACCTACTGTCCTTTGCAGAAATTCCCTGACTACTTAGGGGAGAAATTTCCCTTTTGGGATACTTAGAGAGTTCTTGGGTAGGAGGGGAATCCTAACCCTAGGCTGTTGACACCCCACCCTCAGCAATGCTTCCTTATGCTCACCCTGCCCGGTACCAGCACCCACGTTGCTTTCATACGAACGCCAGCCACTTGACTACCATGACCCAGGGCTGCCTACGCCTGGAAACCATCTCACCCCTGTGTTTACTTCTAAACCTACTTCAAAGTTACACCAACACACACTCGTCTAAAGGCCATACATGAGCACAGACCTTTAGATGGCCTTGAGGTGGGGCGGACACACTCACCACAGGGAAGGGGTGGCCAAGGAGGATGAACAGCTGCAGAAGGACCTTCTGTCGCACATCACCATTGAACTGCACCATCCCACAGAGCCTGCAGAAAGCCCACAGGGGACATGGAGCCGTGCCATACTCATGTTACCCAAGGACCCAAGACACATCTGAGACCCAACAAGTACACAGCATAAACCTTGAGCCATGTGTTAATGTGTGTGCACCTATATACACACCTGTGTGTTGTGTGCTAGTGCGCTCCCATGTGGTATATGGTCATGTATCCAAGTGTGCACTGTATACTAATGTGTTCCCATGTACTTGCCTATACATAATGAGATCTTTGTGTTAGCATGTGCCTGTGTGTATCTATCAGATTGCCTACACATGAACAGTGTTCTGTGCCAGTGTGTACTTGCCCAGATGCCTGAACTGGCATAGTTGTATTCACATTCCTTGGGCATGTGAGAGGTAGAGCTTTCCTGCAGGTTGACCCTCCAGACTCACAGCAATCATCTGACTTTTCCCTTCCTCACTGAACACTCCAACAGTCCATATTTTAAACAGCTTTGTGATCAAAATTGTATTTCCCACCAAGTCCCTCCATCTCCACCCAGGAGCACTTAAAACTCACACTGCAATGCTCGCCCGAAGCTTCTGGACATCTTTTGACTTCCTGATTTCTTCCTTACAAAGTGTGAGCAACTTCACACAGAAGGGGTGGCTTGAAGGGGAAAACAGTATTGTAAGTAGGTCTTTACAGGAATACAGAGCAGTATGGTTCATGCTCTACTGGCATCCAGTGTGCTGTTGGTACCAAGTAACCTGAAGGTCGGCTTGCTCAACAGATGCTGTGCCATGTGGCATCAACCACTTTCTTTCATTCCCAACACACACAGCAGAGAACAGCTATCCTATCTCACTACTGGTGAGATATGCCATCACCCACCTTACCCATGGTATTCAACACCTGGGCAGGCAGGCCCAGCACAGCTATGGTATGACCATATCCAAGTGACCCACCCAACAGAAGACCCTACCAGCAGGTACTATTCATGGAAAGAAGCCATAGGAGGGGTCCTAGTCATCCCCAATGACCTTGATACTGGGCTACCACACCAGGCTAGTCCATGACAGTTAATTCCCAGGTCAACCCTGGTATGAAGAGAATGCTGCCGTACCCTGGGACTTTGATCCAGATCTCAGTCCTTCCCTGACTAGCTCTCTAAAATACATCCTCAGTTGGTCTTCCTCTGGGACTCAAGCAATTCTATTGCTCTTCTAGACTTAAAGGTCCCACACGCCACAGACTCTGTGGTCCCAATGGTCCCAATCCAGGTCTACACTGAACTTGGTCATCTCCAGCATTCCTGAAAGACTCCTGAGCTAATCCACCAGGCATGAGCCTCCCGTGGTTGGTGTCTAATGAACGTCTCGGCTCTGCCTGTCTGAGTGGGGTGACATGGCTTCCTGGCCACACCTGGTATTCTGAAAGATTTCTGTTGTGGAAAGACACACACCAGCCATAACGTTTTCCGGCTGCTATGGCTCCCTCACACTCACATCTGTTGGCGTCATGCCCCTGGATCAGCCACAGTCTGGCGCCCTCTCAGGCCTGACCTGATCAAGTCAGTTACTACTCGCACCTGAACACATTCTCAACATGACACCAGCCTGATGCCCATACAGCACAGACCTTCTGGGGGGGGGGGGCAGAAAATAGAAAGCAAATAGCAATGAGCAAAGGAGACCAGTCTAGACCCAGTGGATTTGAATCCACCACCAGTTAACTTAAAAGGAAAATTCAAAGCTCCAGGCAGTTTCTAAGGAACTTAGCTTTCATTTGGTGAAGACCACAAGGCAAAAATGAGCACAAAAGTATCATCCACTCAGGAAGGCAGCCTGGCACCTACGTGGTTCCAGGGCTTCGAGACATCATGCAGCTGGACTGTCTGCTCCTCTGGACAAGAGGCAGAGGAACCACAGACAGCAGGAAGCAGCATTCGTGCCCTATGTCCCATAGCCTCTGTCCCGCTATGATGGGCTCAGGCACACTCCTGGGCCCCAAAACACAGCCCACAGACTGTTCTATTTCCATCCAGTCCTTATCACACCTCAGGTTCCGTCAGCTTCCAGACCTCTCTGCCTGCCTGCCCTAGTAAGTGGACTACCCTCACCTGTCCAAGTCTACCTTCCTACCTGGGTAACAGTGAAGCTAGCCTGAGCAACACAGCAAGGTACCAAAACAATAAATACATTTTTTTTTTTTTAAATTTGGGCAACTAGGTTTCACCAGATAGGGAGCATTAAGCAAGCAGATACTTACTTCTCCTCAGCAGTAAAGATGTCGAAGCACCCATTGGACAGCAGCTGGTCCAGCATTTTCAGCAGTGATACAGACACCCTGAGAGGACAAGATAAGCAAACATGAGACTCACACAAGCACCCAAGAACTATGAGCCACCCATGCGAGGGACAGGCAAATGCCACTGACAAGTTAAAAAAACAAAGCAAAACACAAACCCTGAACACCATGGCTCTTCCTAGATGAGTCTAGAGTCAAGACAGCCTTGCCACATTCTTAAGGACAGACACACCAGCATTATAATTCTTACAGAAAGCCAGGATGACTATGGGAAGTAAGAATAAAGCAGGAGCCAACGTGGCTCCTTTCAGGGCTTACCTAAAGCAAAGGTAAGAACAGAGCTGCTGACGTAAAGATGTACAGACGGCCAGGTAAAGTCCAGCATCACCTGTACACCTGATGGTTTTGACAAGGCGCAAAGCCAGGACAGTGAGCAGTCCAGCAGGCTGTGCTGGACAGCTAGACAACTGGACAGTCATTTGCAAAATTAAACAAAGCACTCACAAAACTATCTCAAAACAAACCATAGGGCTAAAGATAGAACCTAAAGCTGAAGCTTCTGGACGAGAGGAGCTCTCTAGGACCTCCAGATTAGGCAAAGATTTCTCAGCAACAACACTAGCTCACTGAAGCACACGGCAGGTGAGAGGTGGCTCCTTCAAACCACAGACCTAACAAGGACTTGCCTGGTCCAGTGAAGGCATCAAAACCAGGGAGGAGGAAAACCCAACTAAACAGCTGTGGTGTCAGGGAAGGCACACCTCAGACTCTAAGAGGGCGGCTGAGTGTCAAACAGAATAGCCACCCGAGAGGCTGACCACACCATTGCTGGTGAGACATGGAACAGACGGGACCAGCAGTTTCAGAGAAGTTAACAACTGACATGGCCCCACAGTCCATCATACAGTGTGTACCCAAGAAAAGGGGGTGTGCATCCACAGAGATCCATTCCTGCATGTCCACTGCAGTTGTCTGCAAGGCCTGGAACATGAAATGCCCAAAAAGTGAGTCAGCTCAACAAGAGGACGGACAGACAGATGGGGTGATGACACTGCCTGCCTGTTTAAATGGAATGACACAAAAGGCCACCTCGACTTAAGGTGATAGCAGATCAGTGGCTGCCAGAGTGGACGGCTGGGAGAGCTCTGGGGCAGGAGGAACAAGAAAGGTTTCGCACACCCACAGGAACCACCCCACATACTTCATGGGTTGCCTTTCCGGTTTCTTATATTCTCGATGAGGTTATTACAGACAAGAAAAGTCAGGGAATATTCCTACAGACTAGAACCTCATCCCACTTCACATGTTATCTGGCATCTGCACACGCACACAGAAAAGCTCATTTTCCTGCCTTGAGGGAGAGGGATTGTAGGAGGTGAGTGCCAAGAACCGGTGAGGCCCAGAGATGAATGCTGGGGTTCACTGAAGTTACTGAAGGGAGCCAGCAGGGCCTGACAGTGTGCTGGGCCCTGCTCCTCACCTACTAACTGTGACCATGTGTCCCAGGGAAACCTGGGCTCTGTGGAAATAGGATTGGGGCACAGGCACCATGACCTCCCAGCCTCAAGATATCCCTCACCTGTCATTCAAGAGGTTGTCCTCAAAGACCTTCAGGAGGGTCCCACTGAAGCTCTCCAGGAGTTGAGCATCCTTCTGAATCCTCTTCATGTACTCAAAGAGGCTCTGTGTAGAATACCTGACCTAAAACCCGAAACGTAGTACTGAGGCACAGCATGGCTAGTTTTTCCCTTGGTCCCCCAAGGCTACGTCAACGACAGTAAATGCTTAGGACCAAACAGAAACAACTGCAAACTACAAAGACATGAGGGCCTTCCAGGTGCTGGGCTGTTATGACTGAGCATGTGCAGTGCACACATCTAAGGACAGAACCCTCTGGAAGGAGTCCCCTGGATCCCCTTGTCCTGCACAGCCCGATACCTCCTTACCGTAGAAGCCGTCAAACCACCAACAGACACGGCCAGCCCCAGCAGGACATGGTATCTGTAGGTGGGCAGTTCCAAGAGCTGGGTGATGAGAGGGAAGGCCTGGGAAGGTGCATTCCAGTTCACAGAGGCCACGTCAGACCTGAAAGAAAGCGATTTCCTCAAGGCCACGCTTGGAGGGGCTGGGCTGCAAAGGGGATCCGTACCTGACAGTACCTGGGGAACAGGCTTTCCAGTTCTCTGCGGTGGGGAACATGGGGAATGGGAGGGCTGTCGAAGTGCAATAGAGTCAGGAACACCTGGGCGGCATGGGCACGGAACCGATCAATCTTCTCGCTTGCCTGCTGGGCAACGCAACACATGACGCGCTCACAGCTGCAAACAGGACACGTGTCTTAGTTAGGGTTTTTATTGCTGTGATAAAACACCATGACTAAAAGCAATTTGGGTAGAAAAGGGTTTATTTCCACTTGTAATTCTCAGGTTATACTCCATCACTACAGGAAGTCAGGACAAGAACTTAAGGCTGGTGGCAGAACAAAGGCAGAAGTCATGGAGGAATGCTGCTTACTGGCTTGCATGCCTTGCTCAGCCTTTCTTATACAACTCAGGTCAACAACAACAACAAAACAGAAAATAACAACAACAAAAAGCCAGAACAGTAGAACTCCAGGCCTCAGCAGTGTGGCAGAAGAGGTTGAGAATCACCGGGGCTGGATCAAATGATGGTGGCCCCTCCTGGCCGGAATCTCGGCTACAGAACCGGAGTTCAGAGACCACCACAGTCTCACTCTCTGAAGCTGGCTGCCAAACAGGCCAGATCAAAGGAAGTCCTGGTACAGGGGTAGGGGGGTGGGTATCCTGTCCTGGGGACATGCAACAGGAGGAGGCCCCTGGCCATGGCCCACAAACTGTGGAGGGGCAGACAGAGGTCAGAGAAGCTACTCTGAGAAGGGATAAAGACACAGGGCAGCCCCTGCGGTCCTCGGATACTCACATGTGGGCCTCAATCAGCTGCGGCTCTGTCCGTACCAGCAGAAGTATCAAGTCCATGAGGCTCGTCATGGCAGCTTCCCGGACCCTGTGAATAAGGAGATAGAGGAAGGTCAATCCAGGACAGGGATTCAAGCCCTGGTCCCATCAAACACATCCATCGGGTCCTGTGAGAACAGTCTACAAGGAGCCCATGAGGGGGAAAAAGTCTTGAGACACCCAGTGACCACACACAAGCTTGGTTCCAGAAGGCCCAAACACAGGGAAAGTTTCAGAGATTACAGAAATCCCACTTCAGTGTAAACCATCAGAGAAACCCAATGCCGGCAGCTGGCAGTCTTTATTTAAATCCCTTGACTGGAGAATGAGGGACGTGCTCTCGCTCATACTGTCAAGCAAGAGGGCTCATTCTTAGCATCTGAAGACAGACTGGACAAGTCTCAGCAGGGCCTAAGACATGTGCACACATCATCGAAGCAGCTACTTCCCACAGCCTCCTCTTCTGTGAAGCTGGCCGCTGTAGTCTCTCTGCACAAGGCTGGCGCTTCTTGTTCTCACCAGAGAGCAACCAACATTCATACCCATTCTAGACTTTCCTTCTTGCTAAACAGAGCTGTCATTAATTCATATCGAAGAAAAAAAAATTGATCTAATTCCAGAGCAAAAGTAGCCATTTAAACTGGGATACAGGTGCATTCAGTGAGTCAGGAAAGGAAGAAATAAACCCTCAGGCTTAGGGTCATCTCTGCCTCAATCAAACTCTATGGGGCTTGTACCAGGTTCCCTCTGAGGCCCATGGGCCCTTCTGAGGGGAACTTGCAGACAGCAGTGCAGGCCAGGGTTCCAGGGGACTCCTCAAAGTCAGGTGAGGGTCAATGGACACAAAGTTAGCCTGGGGATGTAGTGAGCTACAGGGACATGGGTGCATATCAACAAGGGATGCCACGGGACATAGGGAAGGAGATCTGCAGAGCATGCTGGGATGAAATGGGGTACATCTGCAAAGAATGCCAGGGAATGGGGGAGACCTGCAGAAAGTACCATGGGACACAGGGGCATGATTGTAAAGTATGCCAGGGGACACGGGGAAGTCTGGAAAGTGCCTAGGTCTAGGTGCACAGTTAGAAAGCACACACAGACCTTTCATGGTGCCTGCCATCTCTGAAGCTGTGATGCACAGGGTGAGGCTCCAAACAATACAGCAGAAACCAGCAAAAGGACAAGCTGTGCTTGCCAAGCACATGAACAGGGGAAAGAACTGAGTCCTGAGCCTCAGAGGACCACTGGCAGAGCCCTGGGGCAAGGGAAAAAAAATCACATCCCAGATAAGCTCCTGGGAGCAAGGGCAACTGCATAAAGCCATTGTCATGGAGCCCAGTCTATACGGCCAGGTCTGTCCAGACTTGGCCACCTCTCTCTGTGAAGCCCTTCCACTCTGTGACCTGAAAACATAGTAGACAGCAGTGTATTTGGCTGGCCATTATCACTACCTGCTAAAAGAAAACTATATAGCCCTACAATTTAACCCACAACATAGAAAATCCAGTTAAGAATTTCAAGTGAATAAAACCTAACAAATGCCAAAATAACAGGAGCAACAAAAAGAGACTGACCAAAGGTACAGTCTTTACAATAACTGTATCTGAAAAATATGAAAATAGAGAAAAGTAAATGAAAAAGACAGAATTTCAAAAACAATTAGAACCTCTGAGAAAGTCAAGGTGTATGTGTCACTATGTGCCTGTAGGGTTCCCTCCTACGGAAGTTTGAGTCGAGCCTCCCAGTACCATGAAAGCTGGTCCTCAGGGAGGAGGCCTCTGAGCCCCATGTCTGAAACGCACGATGTCTTTAGCAATAGGGACTTACCTTCTACATCTGGGAGACAACCAAGGGCACTAACTAGTAACAGCCTGCAATGTTTTAGGACTCCCTTGGACAATCCTAACCAACCCAAAAGAGGGCTTCTCATGAGTTGTTAGGGTTTTTATTAGATGGTCTTTGGCTCTCTAAGAGGGAGCACGGTCAGCCCAGATGGAAAAACTTTATTTAAAATACACACATGTGTTTATACACCAGCTTACATGTACTATAAGTGTTTTGTACAATTCCATATGACTTCTTCAGACTCCTTATTATTATTTTACCCTCCTCCTTCTGTGTGGGAAACTAACTGTTCTCTAAGTTGACCTAAGACCTGTTCAGTAAGAGGGAAATCATACCTTATACTAGAAGCCCAGTCAACCCTCTAGGATTTGTGAAGTCATGGCTCTTGGAGGAGAACCCACAACCGCCACCACAATACTGACCCAGCATAATCCCTAACTTCAGTCTAAGCATTTGTCCCTGTACCCACAGAGAAGTGTAGTCCCCACCCTCATCAGGGAAACTTCTCTTTGCAATGGTCAGAGATCTTCAGAGAAAGCCACAACCAATCAAAAGGCAGAGCTGTGGAGCCCCAGCCCCAACTCACACATCCGCAATATAAGCAGCTAAGCCGCAGGGATCACTGTAGAAGAGGAGGCAGAAAGACTGTCACCAACATTACTGCCTAAAGCTGAGCTGAACAAAGACAACAGACATGGTAACGTGGTGTGGGAAGTCCTTCTGTATAGGTGGTGCTTTTATTGGTTAATAAAGAAGCTTCTTTTGGCCAATGGCTTAACAGAATATAGCCAGGCTGGAAGAGATATAGAGAGAGAGTAGGCAGAGTCAGGGGGAAGCCATGCAGCCCCCCATAGGAGACAGATACCTCCGCTGGAGCCTGCCAAAACTTTGCTGGTAGGTCACAACCTCGTGGTGATGCATAGATTAATGGAGATGGGTTAGCTGAGGATATATGAGCTAGCTAGCAATATGCTTAAACTGTTGGCCAAACAGTGTTGCAAATATTATAGTTTCTGAGTGATTATTTCGGGTCTAAGCAGCCGGGAACAAATGAGCCATCTCTGACAACAAACACAGATTGAGGTGGGCAAAGCCTCAACTCTACATGAACTACTAAGGAATTTGGAGAGTGGGAGAAATACACACACACACACATACACACACACACACACACACACACACACACGGTGCATAACAACAACCAATGAAAAAAGGAAGCCATGAATTTGAAAGAGCAAAGAGCGGGGTATATGGGAGTTTGGAGAGAGGAAGGAAAGGGGAGAAATGATGTACTAAAAGAAAAAAATTTAAAAAGAATGTCTGGTTCCATCAGTTGCTGGATGAAGGTTCTATGGTGATATTTAAGATATTCATCAGTCTGACTACAGGGCAAGTCAAGATCGGGCCCCCTCTCCTCTACTGCTTAGGGTCTTAGCTAGAGTCATCCTTGTGGATTCCTGGGAATTTCTCTAGAGCCAGGTTTCTTGCTAACCCTATAAAGGCTCCCTCAATCAAGATATCTCTTTCCTTGTTCTCATCTCTGTCCTTCCTCCTTCTCGACTATCTCATTCCTGAAGTTCTCCTCACCCCTCCTCTTCTCCCCCCATCCCCATGCTCCCAATTTTGTCAGGCAGTCTTGTCTGATGGGAACAGAGGCAGAGACCCATATTAGAGCACTGGACTGAGCAACCAAAGTCCAGTTGAAGAGTGGGAGGAGTGAGAACACGAGCAAAGACATCAAGACGATGATGGGTTCACCCACTGAAACAGTCTACCTGAGCTAATGGGAGCTCACCAACTCCAGCCAGACTGGGAAGAAACAAGCATAGGACCAAACTAGTCCCTCTGATTGTGGTTGACAGTTGCATGGCTGGGGCAGACTGAGGGGCCACTGGCAGTAGCACCAGGATTTATCCCTACTGCATGTACTGGCTTTTTGGGAACCTATTCTCTTTGGATGTATACCCTGCTCAGCCTAGATAGAGTCAGTTATAAAAGCAGTAACAACTGCTGGGGAGAGGAAACTCTTCAGCTGGAGAGATGCGTACAAGTAGGGCAGAGGTCTCCAGAGACTTCTGTGAGCTGTCTCCCCTGCTAGGGAGTGCCTTTGAGTCACCCGTGTGTAAGTAACTCCTACTTCAGGAGACTGACTGGCTCACCACGCTAGACTTGGGTGGGATTGTTCTTCGGCCTGTATTCAGTGCCTTACACTGGGTAAATAGATGATTGTTCACACCTTCCATGGAAAAGACACACAGTGCTCACCATTCTTCTGTCTTGAACTTCAAGAAGGAATCCAGGTGAACTAGGTCTTTTGGGAGTCTAGGAGCCTCAGAGAAGAAGCCTAGGACCTGACAATATTTATCGTAGAACCAAGTCATCAGCTCCATGTGGGCTAGGTTCACAATGCCACCTTAGGCCCTGTCTGCTACCTAGCCTGTAGTACATTCTGGAAGGGTCTGGACAACAAAACATGTCCAAGGCGCTCCAGCCCACATGACATGCCACAACCAAGACGACAGATCCTTCTCAAGGAGAAAGACAACCAGGAGCAAGAAATCTCCGGCAAAGCAAGATGGCCATTGTCAATGAGGAACCCTTGAGGTCAGACCAAAGGAGCCGTTTCTCATGGACATCTTGCCAAGAGACACTACAGGGAAGCAGCCTTGTAGCTGAAAAGCCACACTCAGCTGTGCCAGGGAAGACCTTGGCATTGTGGGAAACGGCCAGGGGGTCCCTCAAAGTCTCCATTCTCCAGGCTCTGATGAGACTGATGTCAGCACAGGAAAACCTGTCTATGTAGACATCTATATCTACATGGATATGTTCAGACAGCTCAGTCCATGACAGCTGACGGACCTGAAGGGAGCTGTCCTAGGGAAGAGGAAGATAAGCTTGCAATGAAGGAGCATACAGGAAATGCCAGCAAAGATCCAGTGCAAACACAAATTAATGATCAATGTAACATGAAATTAAAAATATTAAATGAGCTTAATAGTAGAGAAATAAAGGGAGAATCACTAGCAAAGCAGACTATATAGCATTTATACAGCTAAAGAAGAGCAGCAACAACAGAAAGTTGTACAAAACGAAGAAACCTTCAGGATCTGTTTGGTATGTGACGGGTGCTCGAGTTTCTGGAATACGAGGACATGGGGGATCTCCAAAATGATCTGTAAAGTGGGGTAACCAGCTACGAAATAGGATGTAAGAAGAAACAACTAGCTGGGCACCCAGAATGAAAGGAGGGGAAAATGAAGAGGCAAGAAGAACAAGTTAGAAAGTAATATCTGAAACATCCTATGTAAAGGATAACATGTTCTCTCCATGTTCTGATCCCAATCAAGACAGCATCTTTTACGAGCTCCTTCTGAACTCTTTACCATCATTGCCTAAGGCCAGGAGGTATGAGGGGGTATGAGTGGGTACGAGGGGGTGTGAGGGACTGTGAGGGGGTACGAGGGGGTGTGAGGCACCCGGTAGAGCTGCTGACTCAGACAGCAGCAGCCTTGTTCTCTCCCTCGCAAGGTGCTGCAACCTGGGCAGGAAACTTGCCCTACAGGAGGAGAAAGGGAAGATGACCGTGCAGACTAAAGAACTATGGATATCTGAGCAGCAGAAGAGGGCTCGCCTGAGACGTCAGTACAGACCGTTGCTATGAGCGTTTCTAGCATGACTTAATGCCTATTGTTTCAATCCTGGGTACCTCAGGATGCCATGCCCTCCCCTATCTCAGAAGAGAAGTCAGTGTACAAACACTGTCCTTACCAGGCTCCCACATCCCCTCTGCTGTCTGTGGTATAATCGTTCATGCAGTCCAGCAACGCAGTGTAAACCTCGGAAATGTTCTCTCTGCACACGACTTCATCTGGAGGGCCCTCTGCTTTCACGCCAACCGTCTGGCAAACTCTGAAATTAAGATATGCATGTCTGTGAGCTCATCCTTCACATTACAATGGCCTGGGGTGTCTTGCTGCAGGGAACACCTGGCATGGCACAGGAGCCCCAGGCAGACTTCAGGGCCCAGGGCACCCTTCCCACTGCAGATACGGAATGGTGCTCACTGTGAAGTCACCTTCACTGCCCCACAATCTACAAGGTAGCTGGCTCTTTCTCTCTTCCACCCCAATAAAAAGGATAATGCTGCTTTGAGAAGTCAAGACTGAATGGGCTTGCAGAACCACAGGGAGCCAGAGAAGGCAGACAAGGCCCTCACACTGCATCTACAGACAGAAGTCACTAAGACACAGGGTTCAGGCATTGCTCCCTTTGTCAGCCTCAAGCTGAGGCACGATCCCCAACTCTTCATCCATTTTGTTTGTTAATTTAGCAGTATTGGGCATAGAACCCATGGCCTTGTACATGCTAAACAAGCACTCTAACCCTTGGCTATTCCCAAAGCCAGCACAATGCTTTGGTTTGTGTGTGTGTGGTTTAAGGCTTCAATGTTACCATGGCTGGCCTCAAACTGCTGTTCCTCAGCTTCTGAGGTGGCTTTCAAATGAAGATACAAATGTTCCCTGACAATGCTCTAGAGGGGGAGAATTAGAAAGCAATAACAAAGCAGCTCTATACATTTCTGCTCTCTGCTAGCTAGCATGGCAGGTAATCCTTGTGGTGCTTGTTGGTGCCCACCTGCCAGGCCAGGGCTCACCTTGAGATTGCCTTCAAACCGTCTCTCCTGGCCTCAGCAAAGCTCACATCCTTGGGAGAAGTACGGGTGACTGTTCTTAGACCTGTGAGAACCTGAGGGCAAAAAAGTCCCCCAAATCAGTAAATAAGTATCAGCTACAAAGTAAACATGTTTTTTAGAGACAGTCTCCATAAGCTTGCAAACCCTCCTGTCTCACTATCCTAAGTGCTGTGTGCACCACCAGACGTGGCTGTCAGCACACTTCTGTTTCGGACAGAGATGTGGCTCTGGAGCCACGGACACAGCAGCCATGGGTGGGGCTTGCCAGGAAGTTCACGATTCAGTTTCTGGAAGAAAGTTTGAAAAGAGATCCCATAGCCTCCCATCTGCTGCACCCGAACTCCAGCACCTGCTATGAATCTGCCTCATCCCTACAGGAGATTCCTCTCTATTGTTCCCATCTTGGACAGGGGATAGCTGACATTCTAGATCTCAACAATAAATGAGCAATTATAGTTTTATGTTTTCTCCTACCCACTGCCCTCGACCAGCGAACATGCGCACATGTGTGTGTACACAATCATACATGCTACAGCCTGTGTGTGGAAATTAGAGGGCAACTTGGTGGAGCTGGTTCTCTCTACCTTTATGCAGGTCCTAGGGATCAAACTTGGGTCACCAGGCTTGCCGGAAAGTGATTTTATTCACTGAGCCACCTTGTAGGCCCAGGGCTATTACTTCGTAAACTGATAGTTCAGTTCTAAAATCTTTGTTTATCCACATTTCAAGTGAATAAACCCCAGGGTGAGTTCAGTTATTACAACAGCTATACTCGGCTTTGTACAGGGTTCAAGGGCCTACTTGTCACATCATCAGAACTGCCTGATCCCACAGGAGGAAAGAGAACCAGTATACATAGAAGCAAACATGGAGTGTGTGTCTTACTGCATCCCAGCTTGTGTGGCAGGCAGCAGGGGCAGACAGAGTAAGAGCACCTGGGGGAGGAGGTGTTGGTAGGACCAAGCCTAGTGTTTAAACTCAGAGGGGAAAAGTGCATGGTCTCCAGAGTCAGGCTGGAGGCACGCCCAGGTCTTAGACAAGGACAGGTGATAGAGGAGATGCGGAGAAGGAAAGACGATGGGGAGAGAGCAGGCCACACCAAAGCAGAGGAAGCAGTGTGAGAAAAATAATAGTACATGATATATTCTTCTATGGCACAGGCAGAAAAGAAGCCCATAGGACACCAGGCTGAGACAAGAGGCTGGCAGCCTCCAACCATACCCAGCCTACCTCCCACCATGACTACCAACAAGGTGGGACACAAGGCACATAAGGAACATAAAATTTCATAAGAAATTTTAACTACATGGCTTTATTATTAGGGAAATAAATTGAGATGGTTACAAGAATAGAAGACACATGCCAGCACCAGCTTCTGCACAGAGGCTACCATTTTCTCATCAGGAAGCCAGTTTCTTCAGACAGAGCCTCCTACCCTACAAACCTGAGCACAGCTCTCTATGCCTTGAAGGAGCAGTCAGCAGCCATTGCTTTCATGGCCACGTGTGCTAATACTGAGAATTCCCGCATCAAATTCCCAAGCAGAGGTGTGCGGATTACTTGCCAGCCCTTCCCATCTGTGCCCCCTCGGTGCTGTTGGGACCCTCACCTGCTGCAGATGGCCCCTGAGAAGGAAACCTGGAAGGGCACCCAAGGCTGAGGAGAAGCCACAGCGGGTCATCTCCTCTGGGCTCTGGAGCTCAGCAAGGTACTGTGGAATCAGTTCCCCTAAAAAGAAAGAAATATTTAGAAGTGGCCTGTGTCTAGTGGTGCCCCTCAGAAATACAAGTTAGATGTGTAAGGTGAACCAGGACAATGATGCAGACATACCTTCAAAGTGAAAGATAAGCTATAAGAAAATTTGTATAAGGTGGTTTTAAGGTTTCCTTAAGATTTTTGTTGTTGTTATTGTTGTTTTTTAAGACAAGGTTTCTCTGTGAAATAGTCCTGGCTATGCTGGAACACACTCTGTAGAATGGCTGGCCTAGAACGCACAGAAATCTGCCTGCCTCTGTTTCCCGAGTGCTGGGATTAAAGGTATGCACCACTACCACTAGGTTCCTAAGATATTTTTCCTTTATGTCTGTGTTTTGTTTGTTTGTTTGAGACAAAGTCTCTCTATTTAAACCAGGCTGGTCTTGAACTCACAGTGCTCTCCTCATCTGGCATTAGGGAAATGTATTACTGCTAAACCTGGCTTTCATAAGGAATTTTAACTACCTGTCTACACTATGATCCCTGCTATAGGCCCAGCATACAGCACACTTACTCTCAATGGTAACATCTGCCTCCCCAGCCTCCTTCATGTAGTATTTGTTGCAGAGGGCGGCCAGGGCCGAGACAGCTGCCTCCTAAAACAGAAGACATGAGTGAAAAAAGGGTCTAAGAAGTCCTCAGCCACAGATGCGTGGGCCACTGCAATCTGACAGTGATTATGTTTAAAAACAAATTAAAGTATGTCATTGCCACAGTTTCTCTAATAAATCTTCTGACTCTCCAGTGTGTCTACCAAACCTGTCAGATGTATCAATCACCTTAAATTCTATGCACTAGTAACCCTAACGTGAGAACTCTATTTCTTCCAAACAGTACAATTCTTATGTATTCCTATATGGCACAGTTAATGTAAGACAAAACATGCTTCTCTTCCCAGCAGCAGCAATGTGGGGATTGAGTGTCTGTTTACAAGGACAAGGGGCTCAAGGCGGCCCTGGTAGAACCTGGTGTTATAGTAATAAGGGCGGCGGGGCTGCGTCCCCAGCACCCCAGCCGCCCGCACGGCTAGCTTATGCCCGAAATAACAACACACAAACTGTATTCACTTAAACACTGCTTGGCCCATTCTCTTCTAGGCTAATTTTTACATATTAATTTAGCCCATTTTTAATCATCTGTGTATGGCACCCCAAGGTGTGCTTACCAGGAAGATTCTAGCCTATGTCCATCCTGGGTCGGAGCTTCATCCCGGGAGCGGGGCATGGCGTCTCTCTCAGGCGTCTTCTCCCGAGAGGAGAGCTGTCGAGACTGACCTCACTTCCTCTTCCTCCCAGCATTTTGTTCTGTTTACTCCACCCACAGGGCCAAGCAGTTTCTTTATTGTTTAACCAATAAAATCAACAGATTGATATGACACTCCCACATCATGGTGTAAGGAACAGGAGGGTCCACTGGCATTCCGCACAGAAGTGTATGCAGAACAGAAAGGGTGAGGAACCAATCTTAGCCCCAGTAACCCTGATGGAGACGGGATGATGCAGGGTCACACAAATCAGAAGGTGGCGATGTGGCATCTCCCTAACTCCCCACCTCCCCTCTGCAAGAGATGACTCGACCTCAAATCAAACCTTCCATTCCACCCCTCCCCAACTGAGGAGGGGCAGGGAGAAGATCAGCATGGAGTCCCTCAGAACATCACAGAGTTGCGACACACACTAATTAAGCAACAAAAAATACGATCATGGCCAGTGGGACTCGATTATGGACAGTCTTCAAAGAAAATTCTGAGATATCAACCATGAGACCTCCAAATTTAACCAGGCAGACTGTATTTAACCAGGAAGAATTCCACAGAAACAAAAGAGAAGGAAGTGCAGGACAGGCAGGGGCTCATGCTTCCGCACCTTGTCTGGCACGTCAAACATCAACCATTACAGCCCACGGCCTACGAAATGGGCTGTATGTCACAGCTCAGATCCCGAAAGATGAACATAAGCGAGCATCTAGTTGCTCAATCTCGTCTTCATGTGAATACTTTCCCAACCTGACCTACGGCTACCAGAACTCAGGTGTGACTGGGCACGTTATCACTATCAAAATAGAGAAGAAGACTGGTAGAAATAAAAAGTATAGTGAGGAAGGGTAAAATTCCTGGTTACCATGGTCACTCTAGGCTGCCTGTGTGAACCACGCAGACCCGAAGATGGTGCTGCAGACTGTGAGGTTAGCGCATGAAAGGAGCGCTACAGACAACAGGGGAGAGAAACCCGCGTGGCATACCTTGATCTGCTGTCGGGAATGGCTGGAAACAAGGTGAAGACTTCTAAGAGTGTCATCTATCAGCCACTGCCAACCATCTGGTGAGAAAGCAAAGACAACGGCTAACCTGCCTCAGAGTACTCAGCCGACACTCACAACAACAGACACGCATCCTGGAGAAACTCCAAAGTGAACATTCCCAGACCGTGTAAAAGTCCAAGGGCCCCAGTTCCAGGAGGAAGCCCACCTCAGGCTGCTAAAAGTTAGCTCCCCCACACCCTGCTGCTGCCACCACTGTGTAGAAAATGCCATTCCCTGTAAACCAATGACTTGCACATCACGATAGAGAACTCCTCTTTTGTAACAGCTGCAAGCTTTAAGACATTTTTTAAAGATTTATTTATATATTCATTTATTATGAATACTGTGTTCTGTCTGCATGTGTGCCTGCAGGCCAGAAGAGGGCACCAGATCTCATTACAGATGGTTGTGAGCCACCATGTGGTTGCTGGGATTGAACTCAGGACCTCTGGAAGAACAGTCAGTGCTCTGAACTACTGAGCCATCTCTCCAGCCCAAGTGATCTTATCTTATCTCTTTCTCTTAGACAATCTTTCCTGGTCCTGTACAACTTAAACCTAACTTCAACTCAACTATATCTAATAAATGGACTGGAGATATGCTTGCTCTCTGTTCAGCTAAATAAAATTAGTAACTTTAGACGAGGCTAGAGCAGACTTGAGGGGGACTGCCCTCTGTCTCAGCAATGAGAACCATCTGGGCAATAAATAAGTACCAGGCAAGGAATGACCACAAATTTCCAGGACTGGAGACCATGGTGGCAGGCAGAGCCACAGCTAAGAGCACCAGTAGAGGATTCCAGAAGAACTTCCCACTTCCCTGTCCTTTCTAGAAGAGGGTGGCAGGAGGTGGCAGCAATTCCAAGACAAGATGTACCAATACTGCGGCCCTTTAAACTTCACCCCACCCCAATGAGTTCATCTCTTATTCTGTAACCCAAATAACAGTATTAAGAAAATGTTATCTGTGTCACTGAGGAAAGCACCTACCGATAACGGTGTCGCCTTTAAAGGGCATTCTGGAAAGTGACAAATTCTTTATTAAAATGCACACTGTGGAAAAAGAAAAAAAATTATTTTCCAAAAGTGTATAATCAACACCTAACTCTTCCACCCACCTTCATGCTGGCCAGGCCATAAGCAAATCCAGGCTATCTCCCCAGATGGACACCAGGAAGAAGATACTCCAGACCTAGCGTGATGACCCCTCTTAAAAAGACCTGTGGGAGCCAGCATGGTGCATTTAATTCTAGCATTCAGGAAGAGAGAGGCAAGTGGGTCTCTGTGAGTTCGAGGCCAACCTGGTCTACAAAGTTAGTTTGAGGAAAGCCAGAGCTACTATTACACAGAGAAACCCTGTCTTAAAAAACCAAAAAGGAGGAAGAAAAAGAAGGAAAAGGAGGAAGGAGGAAGAAGGAAGGAGGAGGAGGAGGAAGGAGGAGGAGGAAGAAAAAGGAAGAAGAAGAGGAAGAAGGAAGAGGAGGAGGAGGAGGAAGAAGGAAGGAAGGAGGAAGAGGAAGAAAGAGAGAGGGGGAGCGGGAAGGAAGGAAGGAAGGAAGGAAGAAAAGAGAGAGAGAGAGAGAGCAGGCTGTGGGGGACAGTCCAGAAGACATCTATCTCCCCAAGTATAGTCAGAGTCCACTTGGACTTGCAGAGCAGTTCAAGGGTCAAACAGACAGTTTTGACCGGTCTCAACTAGGGCTACACCAGCACACCAAAACCTGCTTCCCCCGCCCTGCCCCCACACACACCAGACTAGGATATCAGCTGCCAATGTGGCCAGTTCTGGCCAGGATATCTGGAGATACCCCCCTAGACAAGCCAGGAAGAACCTGGGTTTTCTATTACATTCAACTAACTGGGAATATTCATCTGATTATGCTGTGAGATCCCTGTGCACACTAACACAGGATCTGATTAACCATTCTGCAATGGTATAATGCTTTTGTACAATGTAAAGATCTGTCACTTGTATTGGTTTAATAAAACACTGATTGGCCAGTAGTCAGGCAGGAACTATGGGCGGGGCAACCAGTCTAGGAGAATTCTGGGAGAGGAGAGGCTCAGTCTGCAGCTGACACTCAGAGGCAGAGAAAGCAAGATAAGAAGGTACCAAGACACAGGGCTAAACATAGATAAGAATTATGGGTTAATTTAACTTGTAAGAGCTCATTAACAATAAGCCTGAGCTAACAGGCCAAACAGTTTATATATTAATATAAGTCTCTGTGTGTTTCTTTGGGACTGAACGACTGCAAGATCAGGCGGGACAGAAACTTCTGCTTACACCATCCCTTACTCCACAGAACTTAGTATAAAGAGAACATCTGCAGCTGAAATACCCCCAGATCCACCACAGCTACCAGACTTGTGGTATGCAAAACAAATCAGAGCCCCAGAGCTGGGAAATGGAATAACTGGACACAGCAGAGCATGTGCACAGACCACATTCCCATCTTCCTGGGACAACAGCTAGGATCTCCAACAGAAAGAACTGCTACCACTTGGTATTTGGGGGCCTGGCCTGACCTCAGAGTACTCTTCCCCCATACTGGAATGAAGGACAGCAGTTTCTGGCCCCAGACATACCTGCTTGTCTCATAAGCTCTCCTCCCAGACCCCTAAAAAACAAAAGGAACAAACAGTTAAAATCTTTTATACATAAAACATGCAACACCCCTCCAACTGTAACAGTTTCAGTTAGGGACATAGTCTGCCCAAAGTGTGGGCTACATTTCTGGCAAGAAACAAAAATCTGTGGCAAGATCATCCTCTGGCAGACGATCGTCCTTTGAGCTGTCAAAGGAATCTTGGTCACACAGAACCAATCTCAAACGCTGCTTAACCACACTTCACAACAATGCCAGGGTGACCACTGTGTGGTCCAAAGCAGTGGGACACTAATGTTCATCATCACCCAGCCTGCCTTCCAGAAGCCACCCAACCTGGAATGCTAGCAAGCAGGAGCTGGGAAAACAGTACTGGCTTTGGAGGCTCCGGCTTCTGGCCCCAACAGTAACAAGATCTGCCTTAAAATTAGGAAGCCAGCTGGGCAATGGTAGTGCAGGCCTTTAATACCAGCTCTTGGGAGGTAAAGACAGGTGGGATTGCTGTGACTTTGAGGCCAGCCTGATCTACGAAGAGTGAGTTCCAAGACAGCTGGTGCTGTTACACAGAAAACCCTGTCTTGAGAAAAATAAAAAACAAAGCAAACAATTAGGAAGCCAGAGAATACATGTGCTACACAGCAGACTTCTAACACCTCAGGCACCACCACGTAAGTCACATGGGCAGGTGTGGGTGAAGCCCTAATGGAACCCCTGGATGTCCTGTGATGACAGGCTCAAAAGAGACAGAGATGCTTAGCGGGTGAGGCCATGAAGGTCAGAGCCTGCAGCACAGACACAGAGAGTGGCACGGAGCTCTATGTGCCAGGAAGAAAGAAAACACATAGGAGAAGAGGGCAAGATGCTTCTCAGCTACCCAGGCTGAGCACAATCTTCATCAGCTGGGAAGGAAAGGCCATAGCAGGGTCCTCATAGCGACTGTAAATCAGCAGCAGGTTAGCACCGTTCTAAACAACCCAAGCTATGATGCTGTCTTGAAAGTGTTTAAACAAAACCAGAAAAAGTGTGTGCGTGTGTGTGTGTGTATGTGTGTGTATGTATATGTATGTGTGTGTATATGTATGTGTGTGTGCGTCTGTGTGTATGTATATGTATGTGTGTGCGAGCGTGTGTGTGTGTATATGTGTGTGTGTGTGCGTGTACGTGCAGGCACACGTGCATGTATTCCAAATCCAGAAATGTAAATTTTGGGAAAGATGGAAATTTAATGAAGAACTACCAGGAAAACAGGACCACAACTAAAGAAATCAACAACCCAGAAATGTTCAAGCTGATAAAGTTCACACGAGGTCACTAATGCAGCTATCATATCCCTCGTGTTGTCTAAAAGGATGGAAGGAAATGTAAGCAGAGAGAGGACGGAAACTGGGGGAGAAGACACAGAGTGATGTGGGATCCCCTATGTATGTTGTGATACCATTGGTTAATAAGGAAACTGGCTTGACCTGATAGGGGAGAACAGAGCTGGGGGGGGGGGACTAAACTGAATGCTGAGAGAAAGAAGGGCGGAGTCAGAAGCCATGTAGCCCCACCGGAGACAGAACTTTATCTGGTAAGCCACTGCCAAGTGGCCATACACAGATTAATAGAAATGGCTTAAATTAAGATGTAAGATCTAGCTGATAAGAAGTTTGAGTTAATAGGCCAGGCAGTGATTTAAATAATATAGTTTCTGTGTGATTATTTTGGGGCTGAGCAGCCAGGAATGAAACAAGCGGCCTCCTCCAACAACAACAGAGAACATGAAGAACACTTTAAGAATTTGGATATGTAAAAGAAAAACTGTGCCAAATGTAGTTAACAAAAGATTAAAAAGAGCAGAAGAAAAAATTTAACCTAAAACAACAGGAAGCAGGTCTGTGGTACCAGGAGCTGGGGGAGGTATCTACCTCAGGGTGGTAGTTACAGGCTATGACTCTGTAAAAGTATCCCAAACCTTACAAAATTAAAATTGATGAGCTTTCTCATAAAGTTTAATTAATCTACAGGATAAACAGGATAGGAAACCCCTATATCTGTCTTCCAACACGCAGATGAGAATAATAATGAATACACATCTGAAGATATAGACACCAGGCTAGGGCCTCCCCAGCCTCTCACTGCCAGCGACCCTGCTGGAAAATCAGTCTGACCCCTATATCACTCAGAAATACAGTGTGACTGCCAGCAGCAGCCCAGTCATCACAGGGGTCTAGGAGCCTATCTGGGGACTGAGATGGCACTTCTTTGACACCTTGTGGCTTTCCACAAGCTCTCCAAATAAAATCCCATTGTTCTTCCAAATCTCTATACTATTTTAAACGGTCTCTTCTGTAGCTTTAGGCAAACACTGCAAAAATTAAATACATTTTTAAAAACATTACGTGTATGGATGTTCTGCCTGTGTGTGTATCTGTGCACCATCTGCACGTCTGCTGCCTAGGGAGGTCAGAAGAAGCACTAAATCCCCAGAATTGGAGTTACAGATGGTTGTGAGCTGCCACGTGGGTGCTGGGAATCGGACCTTGGTCCTCTGGAAAAGAAGCCAGTGCTCTTAACTGTCATCTCTCTAGTCCTCCAAATTAAATTGTTTTAGTACGTTTTCTGGGGGTCATTTTATCCTACTGCTGTAAAAAATAAAAAAATTTTAAAAATCAAGGCATTTTTATTCAGACCTGGACAAGGTTTAGGAACAGGTCCACACTGAGACTTGTGTGGTGGAGAGTTCTGACAGGATACTCTCAGCTCCACAGAAGCTCTCGGGCACTGCATAGCTCACTGTGTGCACCTACCATCACTACCTACTCTTAAAGGTTTGGAAAGCAGTCAATAAGACACACAGGAAGTGAGGCTTCCCACTTAGAGAGTACAGGACAGTAAGTGCTCAGCCCCACGCCACAAAAAGAAATAACACAGCAAGAAATGAAACAGAGTGGGAGGAAAACGGGGAACTCCTGCGTCTCACAGAACTCAGATCCAGAATATACAGAGCTCTGACTGCTCAACAAGAAAAGGAAGCGGTGAGTATTTAAGAAAGCGAACGAGGGCTGGATGTGGTGGCACACACCCTTAATCCGGCCCTCAGAAGGCAGGCTTGAACTCTGGGTTTGAGGCCAGCCTGATCTACATAGGGAGTTCCAAGATGGCCAGGACTATGCGGAGAGACTGCCTCTCAAAGGGGAAAAGGGATTGAATGAATGGTCACTCGCAGGAGACCACAGGATGCTCAATACCATGTAGTTACTGGGGACACATAAACCACATTCTCAAACAAGACAGGAACATGATCACGACTACAGTATGCCACTGCAGACCACACACACTCAGGTGTGGAGTTGGTTGGGACACAGGTTAAGGGCTGGGTGATCTGCAAAGAAATCTTCTAGTTTCTTAAAGATACACACCTGCCGAATGACCCAGGAAAACTATTCCTCATATACCCAAGGAAAGGGACACACACGTACACACATGCTGATGTGCCCAGCAGCTTCATTCCACACTGCACCCTGAGCTGAGATGACATCCTTCTTAGGAGTAAACGTGGACAGAAAACACAGGTATGATGGAACCACAAAACAGGGAAACTGAGGCAGGTGAGCTGCCGGTAGAAAAGGGCCAAGTGTAGTGGTACATTCTTCCAGCACTCGGGAAGCAGAGGGAGCTCTGCAAATGCAAGGCCAGCTGGTCTACACAGTGAATTCTAGACCTGCCGGGGCAAGACAGTGAGGTCCTCCTGTCTTCAAAAAGAAAGGGAAATCCCTGGACTGGTGAAATGGTTCAGCAGTCAAGAACTCCAGCTGCTTTTCTAAAAAATCCAAGTTCAATTCCCAGTGCCCATGCAGCAGCAACCATCTCAAAGAAACCAGACACCTTCCAGCCTCCTAGGGCCCTGCATGCATTGTTGTCTACAGACACACAGGCAGGCAGAGCATCAATATGCATAAAATAATTTTTTTTAAAAGACCACAGTGAGGCATAGTAAGAACCTACCTAAAATAAAACAAAGCAGAAAAACAGCATACACACTAACAGGAATGAATCCCAAAAACACACTGGAGAAAACCAGACCTAAAGGCTTTACATATCATCCCATTTGCACAGACTGCAGAGACAGAGCACTCGAAGTGGTAGACCCAAGAGTCAACAGCCACCAAAAGCAGAGAGGCAACCCAAATGGGCAGGACACAAGTGTCTTCAATCACAGAACTGCCAAGGGTACACTGAACTGTGGGGTGCCATGACTTGTGACTTCAGCTTCTAAAATGCCTAAAGACACCAAAGAGTTGCAGCCTCCACGCCCTTGAATCCTGGGCTAAGTGGCAGCTGCATATCTTCAAAGTGAACATGTAACAGTTCACAAAGTTAAAAATGTTACAAAGTTACAATGCTACAAAGTAAACATGAAACAGGACAGATGAAGGTTAGCTATTAGCTTAAAAGTACAACAAGGGGTAGCAAAATAGCTCAGTAGCTGAAGGTGCCTTCTACCAAGGCTGACAACCTGAGTTCAATCCCTCCCTGGGAAAGCACAAGACAGAAGGAAAGAATGAACTCCTTCAAGTTGTCCTTTGACCTCCACCATTGCACATGGGACGTGTTTTATACACACGCACATACACACCACACACATACATGCATGCATGCACACACACGCACACAAATATAATGTAGGTGCTTCAGTAAACCAGTTGTTACAGACAACACACATTTCCATTACACACATAAGAAGTTTTACTCTGTAGGCTTACCTATAGAGATGCCGATCATAAAGCTAAAATTAAAGAATGAAAAGTCAGTTATTTAAAGTTATTTAGGTTAATTTGTCATGCATTAAACGGTGGCTATCAGCAACATAAGAATGATGACAGGGAGACAAGTTTGAGCTCTTAGTTGCCAGGGAGCCAGTCAGGAAGGTCAGAAGACAAAGGCCCACCTCATCCTGGCCTCGCTTATGTTTTTCAGGTTCATTTCTCTAAAGGGAAACTGAGGCACACAGACATGAAGAAAGAGGGTGGCCCCTTTCGTCCTGGCCCACTGATCACCACTGATCAAAACTCATCATGCCAAATGGCTCTGGTGTTTTCTGTCTTCAGAAAAACTCAAAAGTAATTTAGTTCATTGTTAGTTCCACCAAACTCTTCAGACATACCAGAAATTCCTACAAAAACTAAAAGCAGCATCCCTGTTACTACCCACATTCCTCAGAAACAGGAAATCCTGGTTCAGAGGACACAGGGGCTCCATTTTCTCAGCCTCTGCATGGGGCTGCCACCCTCACTTCCAATACTGAGCAAGGGTGCCAGGCTCTGCTTCAAGGCAAAAAATGTTAAAACTAACCAAATGGCCTCATCACAGTCATTATGATCTAAGACAAACCGTTATCATAAAAAGAGGAATAGAAAAATATTTGCAACTGGAGAGGGTACTCAGGAATGTGGAGAAATCTTAATTCCTGGAAAATACCCTGGATTCATACTTTGGTGTGGGAGGTCCTTCTGTCTGTGTGTTGTTGCTTTTATCGGTTAATGAATAAAGAAACTGCTTTGAACCTATGGCAGAGCAGGGCTGGAGCCGGACGAAACTTTACCCATAAGCCACAGCCATGTGGCGATACAAAGATTACTAGAAATGGGTTAAATTGAGATGCAAAAGTTAGCCAATAGCAATCTAGAGCTAATGGACCAAGCAGTGATTTAATTAATATGGTTTCTGTGTGGTTATTTTGGGAGTCTGGGCGGCCAGGAAACAAACAAGCGGTCTCCTACAACAATACTTTTTTATGTCACAGAAGGTTTTGAGAATCTCCAAATCCCAGAAAAGTATACATGCTTCCCATTCCCTAAAATGTACAACATTTGGGATTAAATTTCAGGAGAGTGGAGATTAGGACCTCAGGGTCAAAGGTAGAAATGAAAGGACGTTGTTTTATGGGTACCCAACTCTCCAGAAGGACATCTGATCCCTCAGCTGGGAACTCCTGTTAAGGACCAATGAGACACCAATACTGCCCTGAGACCCACTGATTGTGATACCCATCCAACAAGATGGCTTCTGGCCCCAGAGAACAAGTCTAGTCCAACTACCAATTCCAGATAAACTCCCACAAGGGTAATGTTGGTGGAGAGAACCCATCATGTCCTGGTCAACGAGGTAAGCAGACCCTGTCCAGGTGGAAGAGGTTCAGACAGACCACACAAACCTGCTGGTGGATCTGCTTCAGGCTCTGCACTGCCTTCTCATCCAGATAGTCTGTGACGGGCCTGCAGAAAGAGAAGCACAGCACTGAGTTCAACAAGATGAAGCCAGAGCTCAGGTTCACAGTCAAGAACACAAACTCAGAAAGATCAGCCTTGTCCGTGCTCCCACAATCCCGGGAGATCTCCTACTCCTGCTTGTATGAAAGCTGTGCTGACGGCTGGAGAGATGGCTCAATGGCACTGTTGCTAAGCCTGGGATCCACGAGGTAGAAAGAAAGGACTGAGTCCCCTTCAGGTCGTCCTCTATCGTCCACATCTGCATCACAGCAAACTCATGCCCACACGTGTGGCTGTAAGTTCAATATTTTTATACATATGCGCATTTTTGCCATCATGTGTATGTGTGTCTTTTGCCATCATGTGTATGTGTACCATATGCAAGACCGAGGCCCATGGAGTCCACAGAATGTACTGGGAATCCCTAGAACTGGAGTCACAAAGATCTGTGAGCCATCACTCGGGGGCTGGGAACTGAACCCGGGTCTTCTGCAAATGTTCTTTACTACTAAGCCATTGTCTCCAGGCATTAAATTTAATTTAAAATAGAAAAAAAAAACCAAATAATAAGAACATAAGCAGAGAAGGGAAGACACCCACTATCAATCTCTAGCCTCCACATATACACATATGGACAAGTACATCTGTACGCGCATGCACACACACACAATGCTGGTTTCGGCAGCTGGGTGCTATCTTTATGCTCTGACCTATAGCCAGTTTGCTGAAGACACAACCTTATGATCAGGACAGAAGTACCCTTACTGAACACTGGGCCCCTGCTGACACCGTGGAAGTCCCCTACAGTGACATGCTCTGAATTAATGCTGTAGATTGAGCTATGGCATGTGCCAGGCAGAGCCAAGCAGTGTCAACTACCTGTGGTGCCACTGTGTTTCAGGCCTAACTATGCACAGCCACAAACACCCTGGGGATCTGATATCTATTACTTGCTAGGCTGAGCTTTGTGGTAACTAACTCCAGCACCCTGGAGATCTAGTCTGCTAGGTGCTAGGCAGAGCCACACAGAGCCCCGATGCCCTGGAGGTCTGAAATCTCCTTTGTGTTGAACAGAACCATGTAAAGTCCAACACCTTGAGGCCTTGTATAAACCCAACATCTTGGGAATGTGTCTCAAAGGTACCATGTCATCACAATGCACTGCTGAGACATGTCCTGGCCCATGTGCCTTCCACCAAGGACAGCAAGGTCTTCAACATTAGGTGACCATTCCACCCATACAGATTGTGAGCTGTGTTCTGAGGCCAAGGGACAATCAACCTCCTTGGGGCTGATAGGTAGGAATGAGGTCCATGCTGTCACCCTGGCCCAGGGAGCCACCTACACACAGGAAAAGACTTAAGTACAAGTTTCAAGCTTGAACCTAAGGGCAGGTCATAGATGGCACTGTGTCTATAAGATCTTATTTTTGAGGAATCAATTGCACAGTGACATAAGGAAATCACACAGCTCTTGGAATGCACCACGGTGCATGGTCCTGAGTTTTTGCTTTGTAGTTATATTATAAATAAAGCCAATGCGTGGGGGGTGGGGGGGAAGATTCCCAAAGAAAACTTCCAAACTTGTCTTTTTTTTTTTCTTTCTGGGTTTTTCTCCAGACAAGGTTTCTATGTGAATCTCTGGCTATCCTGGAACTCATTCTGCAGATCAAGCTGGCCTCGAACTCTGAGATTCACCTACCTCTGCCTCCCAAATGCTGGGATTAAAGCTGTGTGCCACCACTGCACAGCCCAAAGTAGTTTAAATTACTCAAGTGACAAATGGGGACTGAGGAGATGACGCCTTGCCACACAAGTCAAACAACCTGAGTTCAGATCTTCAGAACCCAGGTAAAAGCCAGACACAGTGGTGCATCTGTACATACCCCCAGAGCATCATCTGAAGCTCACAGGCAGCTTGGTGAGCCGCAAGGCGGACACCGTCTTCAACAAGGGGGACCATGAGGAAGACGTTCAAGGTTTCCTCTGACATACATGTGCTCTGTGGCACACACGTGTGCATTGATACACATTCACACACGGAATGGTAACTGAACTGCTCAGTGCCACCCCTGAACAGGTGGTCATTGCTCTTGCTGTCTGAGTCCTTGGGATGAAGAGGGGAATCTAAACAGCAGAGGCAGCAGAGGTCCCTTACAAATGCCAACCAGCAGCCCTTCCCTGATAAGAGAGAGTAGTCCTAACCACCGACAGCCTCAACATACAACGAAACCCAAAACACACAAATGATCAACCATCAGAGCAGACACACTACTCTCCAACCCCAAATCACTACTGTTACCTAGTTTCTCAGATGACATCTCCTACCTGTTGCTCTGTGAAACCAGCTTGTACAGGGCATAGGTGATCTCTGCGCAGGAGAGGATGGCACCATGTCTGGTGTGTAGATCTGAGCTCAGTGTCATCAACAATAGTGCCGGGAAGACTGCAGTGGTCAAATTGGAGAACACACCCGGGACAACTCATTACTCAGAAGCATTTCCTCTGGGGTTGGTCAGGGTCAGCACCCCTGTTTCTGGTGGGCAGAGATCTCTTCTGGGCAACCAGAGCAACATGCTAGGGCATGGCATATAAATCAGTACATGCACACAGGCCCCGGGATGCCCAGTGATATCACATCTGCAGATTCTCCCATCTGCACCTCTGCCCCACAGATGGTGGTAGCACTCTGCCTGAGGGCAGCAGGCAGATCAAACGCCACACAACCATAAAAGGTGACAGGCACTTCCATCCTTCCCAGTGAGATAAAACCTCAGCCTCTGGTGTTTATGGAGGAGAAGACAGAACAGCTCCAGATTCTAAGTCACACCAATCTAAAGGCACTGACAACCGCTGAATCCCCCATCATTTTAACCTACACAATGCAACCCACAGACTCCTTGTTTTGTGGATATCACCTGTGCTGAACGCCACCCAAAGCTGCCTCTGTACAAGCACATTGTGTTTGTCTTGGTACTCTATCCTGGTTTAGCCTACAGCCTACTCTTCAGCAACAGACATAGGACGTCATCTTCATCTACTATGAGAACAGCACATCTTTCTGCTTGTATGACGGCCGTAGGAAGTGGAACACACACCTACCATGAGAGGCCATGTACTCGGGTACTTGTGGGGTCAGGTTGTGCAGCGCTTTTGCAGACAGTTCTCGGATGGCCCTGAGAAGTAACAGTAGCTGTTACAGAGGGGTTTGCACACTCGCTCCTATCGGCTTTATTCAGCAGCCCTGAGATGGAAGCACCCAAGGATCTATCAACAGATTATATATAAGCAAAATATGGTAGATACAATGGAATATTACTCAACCAAAAAGGGAGAGAATTGTGACACTTGCTATGACAAAAATGACTGTTTGTAGCTAGTAGGTTTTTCTACTAACTTTTGTAGAAGGCTTCTTTTGTAAGGCTCTAAAGTTAAGGACTGTTTTAATTTTTAAGGGTCATATATATGAGTCAGAGACCCAAAGCATTAACTATCTGTCCCTTTAAAGAAAAAGCTGATAGCCCATACACAGCAGATTCAATATCATGTTACATTTTAAGACATTTATGAAACATTTCATAATGATAAACACATCAGGAAGATTAAAAATTAGAGGTATACATGTATCTAAAAAGAAATCCAAATCAAAACACAGGAAAGAACTGACAGAATTAGACAATCAAGCAGATTTCAAAAGTTCAAAAACTTAAGCTAGCTCATGGATTGCATATTTACAATGTAGTTTTAAATGTCTTGTTGGCTCGTAAACTAATATAAAAAGGCAATTTAATTTTAACCTCTGGCTGGGCAAGCCTAGGTGCTCTTCTCCCGATAAGAGAGCTAACATCCCATCTTCCTGTATACCTGGCACATAAGGTCCTGAAGGAAGGGAAGGTTTCCTGGCAAGTGGTCACAGCTAGCCCAAGCGAACAGCTCGGAGGCTTGGGCCAGAGGCTCCTCGCTCCGGAGAGTCCAAAGCAGACTGCACACAGCTATACAAGCATAAGCCGCAGCCAACAAACATTTGCAAGGCTTTGGTCCTTGGGAAGCTGAAACCCCAGTATCAGAGTCTTTCAACCACAAACACCGCTCTGACACTGGGCTTTGGAAGGGGCACCGCGATTGTACTACTAATTCCCCCAGCATTTGCCCTGTGTTGGCTGACCAGGCCTACCTAGAAATGGTATCAAAACACTGACAGGGCTTACATCTAGGTTACAGTTGCCTTTCTTCTTTGAAGACACATTTACCTACCTATGAAATACCACGATGGCCCCAAAGCTGCCACTGTCATTATGAAAACTACCACTAAAGTCTGCTCAGCTCTTAGGTGACAATATGTAAGATACCTAGGGAGGCCAAGCAGAGCAGAATCGGTATGGAGGCCGGTCAAACGACCAGGAAGACCAGGCTATGCCAGCTGCCTGGACTGCCCTGTCCTCAGGCGATAGCTTCCCTGTTACATATGACAAGCGTATTCAGCAATAATTATTTACGTCTCAGGATTCCCTGACCAACAGCCCCAGAAGTGAAACCAGACAGACCATTAACAAGCATGCCACACACAGGGACTGGGATTTTCTTTACTTATCAGAAATAATTATCTTAAAATAGTTTATCTACAATGAGAAAATACACTCGTGACTTATAAGTTCAATTAAACGTCTCCTGTTGGGGGAAAAAGGGGAATTTTCAGAGAATACAAAACCACAAAACCTACCCATCCCAATGGTTGATTTTCATGGAAACCAAGTGGTCAATCATCGGCTTGGTGTATTCTTGGAAGCCAGCAATAAACACACTGAAAGACATAATATTAAGATCTCAAGAAAGGGGCAAATATGAGCAGGTACAATGACACATGTATAAAACTCTCTTAAGCCATTATTTTATGTATTGAAGCCAGAACCCGTAGCATAAATTCTAATTGGTCTTAATAAAAACCTGGAGTCAGCTATCGGGGTGAAAGCTGAAAGATCAGAGAAGCAGAGCAGCCAGCCACTAGTTCTTACGGAATCCTCAGACCAAGGGGCAACCTTGTCCCTATGAATCCACAGACTGAATGCCGTCTCTTCGAAACAGCATTTCAGATTGAATGCTCAGGCTGAATGCCCTGAGCTCCTGTCTCCTCCTGCCTTATATTCCTCTCTCCACACAGCCATATTACTCCTGTCTCCACCTCCCCAGTGCTGGGATTAGATGTACGTAATCCCAAGTTCTGGGATCACCTTTGTGCGAGCTCTGTTTCTCTTTTAGACAGATTCCAATCTCATGTAGCCCAGGGTGGCCCTGAACTCAGAGATCCATCTGCCTCTGTCTCCTGAGTGCTGGGATTAAAGGTGTGTGGCACCACTGCCTGACTTCTATGGCTACCTAGTGGCTTAACTCTGCACTCTGATCTTCAGGCAAGCTTTATTTGCTAGATCACAAACAAAATATCACTACAAGAACCTTCATGTACTACTCTTGAGAATGCAAACTAAAACAATTACACTCAAAAATAGTTTGGCCATCCCAGCACTCGGGAGGCAGAGGCAGGCGGATCTCTGTGAGTTCGAGGCCATCCTGGTCTACAAGAGCTAGTTCCAGGACAGGCTCCAAAACACAGAGAAACCCTGTCTCGAAAAAGAAAAAAAAAATTGTTTGGCCATTCCTTCAAAAGTAAAATGTACCTACCAGATGACCCTGTGTTACTGTTACTCAAGGCAGCAGAGCATTCATCCAGAAACCATGCCCACAGCTCAGCAGCATACCCAGGGCTGTGACTGGGAGCAGCTCTCTGTGCTCATGCAGCTGATGGAGAAGCAGACTGCTTATTCATCCATGCCACAGGAATGGGTTTTTTGTTTGAAGCCTGGGCTTTACTACATACCCCCTGGTTGACATGGAATTTGCTATGCAGCCTAAACTAGTCTCAAAATCACAAAAGACCAGCCTGCTTCCCAAACACCGAAATTGAAGGCATGCATCATCAAACCTGGCTTTTTGTTGTTGTTTTAAAGATTTTTTTCCATTTGATTTGGCTTTTTGAACTTTTCAGAATTACACACGAGTACTGTATTTACATCATTTTCATTCCACCCTCTCCCCCCAACGCCTTCTGTCCACCCTGACTCCTTTACAATTTCATGACCTCTTCAACTATTAGTGAGTGGGCATGAATAAACACAACCTTCCAAGTGCTGCTGGTCTCATTTAGTATGTGCTCCTTTAATAATACTTAAGGCTGACCTACCAGGGGGCTTGTCTCTGGAAGAGAGTGATTCTTCCTCTGTCAGCAGCCAATAATTGCCTACAGCTCCTCTAGCTGAGCCTTGTGAGTTTCCCCACCTACACTGGACTATGATCTGGGGGGGGGGAGGGGTTCATAGTGCAGGTCTTGTTTATTGTTTCCTGGGTACAGTGCCCTGTCATATACAGAAGATATGATCAAGGAAGATGCTCTGGTCCTCGGGCTCTTACAATCCTTCCACCTCCTCTTCCATGTTTCTTGAGCCTTAGCTGTATGAGCTGTGTTGTGGACAAACCTACTGAGGATGGGTACCAGTGATCAGTTGTTCTCTGCATTTTTACCAATTGTGCATTTCTATGATAGATTCTCTGCTGAAAAAAGCTTTTTGATTTTGGATGAGAGCTGTATTTATCTGTGGATATACGGACAGATATTTTGAAAGCAGTTGGCAATTACACTGGTTCAGAAAAGGTAACAGTTGTAGGCTCTCCTTTAGGGGGACCTCACCAGCCAGGGCAGCTTGGCGAGGTTTACAGTACCTGATGTGGATACAGTTCCTCCCCCCTTTGAGGAGGCCTTAAGTCCAATTAAATTATTGTTCAAGTGCCACTGTGTGCCCTGGGTATTTTCTGCTGTGCTGATCACTGTGGTTCACAGACTTTTCAGCTGCATAGAATTATTAATTGCTTTTCTGCCTGGGCAGCCTGCACAGCACCTTCAGATACCATGAAAGCTAGTCCTCAGGATTATTCCAGGTTAGTTCCAGCTCAATTCCTCCAAGTCCCTTTCCGAAGTGTGCTGCTAAGGACAGCAGCAAAAACCTATTAACTCTGGGAGTCTCTTGTAACTTTCCTGACCAGTAACTCAAAAGGAGGCTTCCCATGCCTGACACTGGGGTTTTTGTTACATACTGTGGTCAGGATGAGAAATGTCCCCACGGTCTCAGGCACCTGAGCAGCTGGTTCCCAGGCGGCAGCGCTGCTTTGGAAGGCTTAGGTTAGACCAGCCTCGCTGGAGGAAGTATGTCACTGGGGTGGGTTCCAAGAGTAAAAGGCCTCACCCACTTGCATTTCACTCTGCTTCTTTTATATGGTTGAGGTGTGAACTCCAGCCACCATACCTGCTGCTTGCTGCCATGATGGAATCTTAGCCCTCTGGAACCTTAAGCCCAAATCATCGTGTTCTTCAATAAGTTGTCTTGGGCATGGTGTTGTATCACGGCAACAGACAAGTAACTGATACAGTCGATGGCTCTTGGGGGAAGCAGTACCACCAAGTGTTATCACGTCATTATTGCATACATGTATGTACGCAACACACTTCTCTATTGTTCATAAATGTTTAAGTAAACATAAAATGCTTCCCTGTGGATTTTCCCATCATCCTTAGTGTCATTGTTTGCTCGTGTTGCCTTTAAAGTCCTTGGATTCTTTGATGATGTTCATGACTGTTCTTTTAAATTCTGTATTCTTGGTTTCATTTTGGTAATTCTCACTTCTATAGAACTGGTGGATCGTGGTGAGTGGTGGGTGAACTGGAGCAACAGAGGTGACTTCAATTCAGAAATAAACAAATGGAACATACTGGATCTGCTTGGGGTAGTGTGCAAGTTGATTTACCCGTCTATGCCTAGGGAATGTGAGGCTGCCATGAATGGCCCAGAGTCCTAAGCAGTCACCAAGGCAGGCCAGCATACAGGCTGTACGACTAAGTTTAAGCCTTGGGGTGGGGATAGCACAGGCCAGCAGAGTTTCAGGAACTCTCCAGACTAAGCCAGCACACAGGATATGCAACCCAGACTAGGTCTGTGGGTGGGGAAGGTGTAGGTGGGCCGGGGTCCAAGGAACTCACCAGACTGGATCAGAGCACAGGGTGTCTGACCCAGGCTAGGCCTTGAGGGTATGTATAGTTTGGGTAGGCTAAGGGTCAGACAGACCCAACAGATCATTTTTAGTCATTTAATGTGTTACAATCTGTGTTAGTATAAACTACACGTGTGTGGGTCCCCGAGGAGGCCAGAGAAGTGTGCTGGATCTCCCGGAGTTTGTGTTACAGGCAGCTGTGAGCCTTCTGACTTAAGTATTGGGAACTAAACTCATATCTTCTGCAAGAATAGCAACATTCTTAACCAGAGTCCTCTCTCTTGAATTTCTTGACACAACACATAAAATGAACAAACTGCAAAACAATTATCCTAAGGGAAAGAAATTAAACAAATGTGAAAAGTAATATATAACAGAAAAATAACTTGGTGATGGTGCTCACAACCATTACCCATCTGGCAGTTTAAGTATCCTCCTCTCTCAGCAACAGCAAGCTTCATACTCTGTATGCCTGTAACATGCGTTAACTACACATCAGTAAGGCTATGAAAAGTGTACAGAAAAATAGGCACAGTTGTCAATTTACACTAAAAAATATAAAGGAAACAAAACCCAAATTTAAAAAAAAAAGGCCTACATTTGCCTAGGAACATCACTAAAAAAGAAATAAAAATCCAGTAAGCACATGGAAATATGTCCAACACAGGACATAAGCAAAGATGAAATGCTCTGAAAGGAAAGATGTTCAAAGACGGGCTGCTACTGATCTCAGAAAGGTATGGAGAGGCCAATGTGAGTGTGGTTTACACATTCACAGTCCTGTACAGAGTAAAATCGCCACAAATTCTCACGCCCTTGTGTAACAGAATTAAATACACATTCACATAAAGATTTCTAAGTGTTTACAAGTGCCTTATTCGTCAGAATAACAAATTGAAAAATGCTAACCACTGACCAGCAGGCACCCAGCAGGCAGGCACCCGGCAGGCAGGCTACATGCACCACAGCAGCATGGACACACACCACAACACACAATACAGAGGAATCGCGGTGTTCAGTGGAAGAACTCAGACAAGGGAAAGCTCACTCTTCAAGTAATATGAGAGAACACAAAGCACCTGCACTCAGAGCGAGGCAGAACAGATCACAGAGAGAGTGGGAAGCCTCTGCACAACGGCGAAAGTATAGTTCCCTGGGAAGGTACACTGTCAGCACCTGCTAAACTGTACAATAACAAGAGACACACTGTAGGGTGCAAGGGAAGCGGAAAAAAGTTACAAGGCTGAGGGTCCAGCTCAAGGTGTGAGAGCTCCCCTCGCAAGCTTGAGGGTATGGGTTTCCTCCCAGAACCACTGGAAAACAACTCTTAGAAACAACAAGGCAGGGCTTAAAAACAATCTACAGGTGGGATGGATCTTTCTAATTTAGGAAAAAAAAAACTAGAACCGTGTAAGAAGTTAAAGTATTAAAACACAAACTTAAAGCTCTAAGAAAAATGTCTTTCAGGAAAAAAAATAAAAGTCAAAGCAAACAAACAAAGAAAACACACACACACGCACAAAGTATCTTCTGCTGGTATCACAGCAGACTTCCTTGAAATAATCAAATTCTTCCACTCAATAAGGACATCCATCCATAAGAAAAATCACCAGGAGCATCAAGGGCAGTGCATACTCAACCTCCAGAAGCTAAGCTCAATGCAGGAAATGAAAAAGAATTTAATGCATCTGCCAAACGACTACCGAGGGCTTACCACGGTCAGGAGCTGAAGGACCCACTGTGGACAGGGCAGCCCTGAAGACTACCTAGGGCTTGCACACGGTATTAAACAAGCACTCTGGTGAGAGCATGCCAGGGACCACAACTTCACTTTTGATATTTTCATGTATAACACACAAGTAAAAAGTTGTTATCAACCATGCAGCATTTATGAAGACTGACTGGCCCCAAGGATCTGCTGAGATCAGTGTCCAGACACAGATTGCTGTGCTTCCACTCTCAGGAAACATATACTAGCTAAACAGTGGACCAAAGATGCCCCTCACCTAGCCAGCCAACCTGCCCATATGCAACATAAGCAGACTCTCAGTAAACTGTTAACAGGAACTCCTGCATGGGACCAGGAGATGGAAAGAAGAAATAAGTGGCTTTTCCTAGGAGATAGGAATGGGGCCACATCATCAAGGACCTTGGCTGCAAGGTTCTATGGCTTGTCCCTTGCATACACAGAAGCCAGGTTCACACCCAGTCAGCAACGCTAAAGCCTGCAGCAGGGTCAAGGAAGGGCAGGATTCCAGAAAAGTGGACAAATAATTTGTGCCTCACAGAAGAAGGGAGCAGAGAGAGGAGACCAGACCACCAGAGGCCACTCCTATCTCTGCCACCAACTAGCTGTGACCTTATGGATGACAAGCCTGAACCTTGGCCCAAGGCAGCAATGAAGCCATAGGTAGCATGCAGGGTACTGGGAGGGGGGAGACAGACACAAAGGTACAGGAAGGGAAAGGAGCGAGCTAGCATAATCTAAGGAAGATGTCAGATGCCAGGGTGGCGGGACAAAGCATTAAATGGGGGTCGGGTAGCCAGGGACAGGAGGAGGACCAGAAGGGGACACATGTTTGAAGCTGATGAGGGATGTGTAAATGGCAGAATTAAGACACCCAGCACTATGAGGACAAGAAACGGAACAGAGATGATGGTTTAGGCAGGTGGAGGCACTCCATCTTGAGGTCGCCTTGCTTTGAGTGACTTAGAGGACACAGTATATGAGATTCCTGGAAAACAAACTACTAGATAATAAAAAAGGTGACAATTTTTCAAACGGTGCTCAAGGCTGGAGATGTTGAGAAACTGACAAATGGACCGAGAAAATGGCCTGGCAGAAAAACACCACGTCCAGTGGCCACGGGGGTTAAATCACATAGACCAAAGTTCTTCACCCAGTTAACAGACAGACTTTGGTATGTCCACAGGGACAGTGACAACCCAGCCACATTCCTATGAGGCTTTGTGTTCCATTCCCATGAAGTCCAGGGGTGAGAAACCTGAGGACAGAGCAGGCAAGGCAAACCTTGGTGGACGTCTGGCCACCTCCTAGAGGTAGACACGTCCTCCCTGAGGACCATGAAAAGATTCTGTTTTCCAACTACTCACTTGCCCATGACCCACACGTTACACAAATGCATATTTAAAACTACAGTACAACTGTATGTTATGAAACATGTACTTTTTTTAAAGGTTCTGACACAAAAGCCTGCAGGACACTGAAAGAATATATCAGTCCAGTTAAAAAATAATACAAACTGTTGTATGACGTTTTCTTCTTTTGGTTTTTTGAGGGGTCCGCCACCCAGCTCCCAAATAAATCACGTACCCTGAGGCTTATACTTAGTTATGAAAGCGCAGCCTTAGCATGGCTTGTTATTGCCAGTTTTTTAAAAATTATCTGGACTACCTTTGGCCTCTGAGCTTTTATCTTTCTCTATTTCTATACCTTTCTCTCCTTGTTACTCAAGACTTGCTGTGCAGCTGGTGGCTGGCCTCTGATGTCCTCCTCTCCTTGTTGTCTGGCTCCTCCTTCTCTTTGTCCTTGGCTCTCCTATTTATCCTCTCTGCCTGTCAGCCCCGCCTATCCTTGCTCCTGCCTCGCTATTGGCCGTTCATCTCTTTATTAAGACCATCAGGTGTTTTAGACAGGCCCAGTAACACAGCTTCACAGAGTTAAACAAATGCAGCGTAAACAGAAGTCACACACCTGAAAATAATATTCCCCAACAACAAACGATACCTCCAAACTTTCTAGTGTTATTTCATTTGTATTTTAACAAATAAAACTTGCCTAAAGATCAGAGAGTAAAACTGCCACACTGGTCAGCCCAACAGACCAGGCAGTGGTGACACACACCTTTAATCCCAGCAGCCACACTAATTTGCCACGGAAACTGGGCAGTAGTGGTGCACGCCTTTAATCCCAGCACTACAGAGGGATATAAGATGGGAAGAGAGACTCAGTCTCATTCTAAGGGTTCCTAGAGGCAGGACCACCATTTCGGACTTAAGTAGAGGTAAGAGCCAGTGGCTGGCTGTTTTACTTTTCTGACCTTCAGGCTGAACCCCGGGGGATATCTGTCTCTGGGTTTTTATTAATCATGCTACAGAACATCTGAGAAAGAATATGAAGAATCCTCAAATTCCCACCAGGCACAGAGCCGAGGGCCACGGGCCTCACTATGTCCTTCACCATGTGAATGCTACAGATTTGCTCACACCACGATACATCAAGACATGTGCTGAACACGCACAGTCTACCATGCGTCTTCAACACGCAAAGGTGAGCACCAGCTCTGGGTCTCACCAAATATCTTCCCAAGGGACCTTCCTCCACTTTTGATTCTGGTCCACAGAGCAGAACACCTAGCTCAGAGGAAGCTCCTCTGTAATAGCCTGGATCCTATCCCAATTGAGGACTGTCCCAGGCCCCCAAATTCAACACAGACAGAGCAGAGGGCCCAGCCTTTCCCAGTACCCATCAAGCACGTAGTCCCTTCCTTAAATCCTCATTGTCTAGTACCCCAATACCACTTGCTTCGTGGACCAACTTCCAGATGACTTTCCATTCACCACACAGTGCTGAACAAGCATATTGCATTTGGGGGTTGTCTTAGTTTGGGTTTCTACTGCAGTGACAAACACCAGGCCCAAACCAACGTGGGGAGGAAAGGGTTTACTTGGCTTACACTGCCACAGCACTGTTCATCGTCAAAGGGGTCAGGACAGGATCCCAAACAGGGCAGGAATCCGGAGAAAGGCGCTAATGCAGAGGCCATGGAGGAGTGTCGCTTACTGGCTTGGCCCCATGGCTTGTTCAGACTGCTTTCTCATAGAACCCAGGACCACCAGCCTAGGAATGCCAGTACCTAATGGGTTTGGGCCCTCCCCAATCAATCACTAATTAAGAAAATGCTCTACAGGATTGCCTGCAGCCAGATCTGTATGGAGACATTAATTGTGGTTCCCTCCTCTTGGATGACTTTAGCTTTTAATTGACAATAAAATTATCCAGCACAGGACCTCGGAGCACACTATGTCCCTGCTTGACCCCACACCTGGCTCTCAGTCACGGCCTTCTACAAGCCCAGCACCTGCTATTATCCCTGTAAATCCTACCCTCCAGGATGTAGTCAGGGAGATGAGACCCTGGTCAGAGGCCCTGTGCAAGGAGGCAGTGAAGCCTGCTAATGGGCGGTCCTCAGAAGACAGCAGCTGGTCTGCTGCTCAGACCAGAGCATCACATGGGCCCAAGGTGCTGGAGAAGAAGCGTGCTGGGGCTAGGTCATGCTCTTTGTATTTTTACAGATCGGAAATAATAATATGGTTAAGTTTTAAACTGATGTGGAAGGAAACCTTAGCAACAAGTAGAATTTTTCTAAGTCCAACTTAACTACCATCTATTTTACCTAGGAAACTCCAGAAAAGGGGTCACAGAACTTCACATACAAAATCAAAGCGCTAATACTCAGCAAACAAAGAACACAAGGACACGAGACATGAAGCCCTGGGCCGAGGGGCAATGGCATGCAGCGGTGGGCACGCGTGGTTACACGCTTCCTGGGTGGGTTGACCACTTTTTGATTTTAGTTATTTAGTTGTTTGTTTGTTTGTTTAAAGTCTGTCAAGGCTGGTTATGGAGACGTGTAAATTCTGCACAGTCTGCACAGCAGGGCTGTTAGGAAATCTACCCCCAGGGCATAAAATAATCAGGAACTTAAAAAAAATGTACTTGGCATGTCTCTCCTAACTCACATCAACTAAACTACTTCATAAAGCATCCCCTTTTCACGTTAGCATTACAGTGCAAAACTAGTCCCTAGTACTTAAGTTATGCAAGTAAAAATAATTTGATGTGATTTCTGAAAACAGCAGGTAAGGGTGTTAAATATTTATTCCTTGACCTGATTTCTTAATCTATCTTACTGATCTGATAATCAGATAATTTCAACTTGGACACACTTTTTTTATTAAAAAGAGAAAAAATGCACAGTCATTTCTAATCCAAAATGTCATTTTGAGAGACCAATACATTTGTTACACCTGGTGGGAAGGACATGTGTAACTGTGTTTGTGGCTACTCCCCGTATGGTACCAACCCCGGACAGTGACGTGTGAGCACACACGTGTGTACCACGGAGTATAAAACTGGTCTGAAAACACTTCAATTTGTCCTTCCTACAACGTAAGTTATGTCCACACCAAGGAGACCACAGTATAATGAACCAGGGAACAGCAGAAGCTGATGTTTGACACCCAAGCCTTATTACAGTTGTGTTACACACGTTAAAACTTACCTTATCACAAGGAAACAGTTAGATATGTTTCCAACTGCAAAATAGTCTGCTGTCGTCAAAATATCAATTCCATGAGGGAAAGTACCCTGAAAAAAGTAAAAGTGAAGAAAATAGAGAAGTTGAGAAATGGGACCTGAAATCACTGGTCACACGCTCACAACAGAGTGGCTCAAGCTGAGCCACACGGCTCATGGGTGCCCAGATGGTTGTCAGTGTTCATCCTGCCTGCCTGGCCAGACGCTGCGGGTAGTACAACTCATTCTTCAAACCCACTGTTTCAACTTCAAGTGCTATAAAAGTCCTTCCTTTAAAAACACAGTGGGGGCCAGGCGGTGGTGGCGCACACCTTTAATCCCAGCACTCGGGAGGCAGAGGCAGGTGGATCTCTGTGAGTTCGAGACCAGGCTGGTCTACAAGAGCTAGTTCCAGGACAGGCTCCAAAGCTACAGAGAAGAAACCCTGCCTCGAAAAACAAACAAACAAACAAACAAAACAGACAAATAAACAAAAAAGTACTGGGTCCCAACTCTTGGAGCTTGGTCCCCCTTTCTGGTCACAAAGACAACAGCATAGCCGGGCGGTGGTGGCGCACGCCTTTAATCCCAGCACTCGGGAGGCAGAGGCAAGCGGATCCCTGTGAGTTCAAGACCAGCCTGGTCTACAAGAGCTAGTTCCAGGACAGGCTCCAAAACCACAGAGAAACCCTGTCTCGAAAAAACCAAAAAAAAACAAAAAACAAAAACAAAAAAAACAAAACAAAAAAAAAACAAAGACAACAACATAGCCCTCAATTCCACAGCTGTTTGTTGGAGCAGAAAGCCAATGAAAGACAGGCAAGCCCCTGCCTGTCTCTGAGACGTGGACCTGGGCCCACAACTTACTAGTTGCCATAAGGACGGATGAGGCTGATAGAAACAGCCACTTTCAGGGCTAATGGCCAACCTATAAGAGATTCAAGGAAAGCAGCCATCAGTCCCCCAAACTCCAAAACAAGAGGCAGGCCCCTCCATTCTCTCCTACCAAGAATATGCCTATTGGAACTCCAGCCCAAAAAGCATCACATTATTGGTATTCCCTTAATATTATCCCTCGTGGTTAAAAGAATCTAGAAACTAAATAAAAAACTTTATTTAAAAATGTAAATATAGAAAGTTGTAGCCAAATGTAGAAAGCCTTACAGCTTTGGGCCCAAAGGTGAGTCTGTTCCAAAAGCAGAGGAGATTCCAAATCTATGCACAACACCGGCATAAGCAAAAGCCAAGAAAAGCGGCAGGTACCCACCACCAGCACATCCCTGCATCTCACACAGCCAGCTCACAACAGTCTCAGACGTGCATCTACCAGTATATGTATGTGTGTGACCAGATCCAAAGAAACTGACACAAAATAAAGACATTGACAATCTGAGTCTGAATTTCTACATGGAATTCAGGCTATTTATTACCATGGAGACAGTATCAAAAACAAAAGTTTAGTCCTTGAGCTATATATAAATGCCAGTTAGTCTGAGGACATGGTAGGATGCACCACCCATCTGGAATCCAGAAGAGCTGAAAACCCAGGCCTAAGTAAAACACCTGAGGTTTGTCAGCCTCCTGCTCCCTGGCCTCTGTCCTTAGAGCTACCCCAAGCACAGAATGAAAGGGCTAGAAAACACAGCCAGCAGAGGAAGCAACTCCTTCCTCCGTGCAGCCCACCTTCAGGTTCAGCCTCAATGCCTTCACCCTTTCCGTAAGCTAATCCTGGAGCCTTGATCACTAATACCTCACAACTTCACAAGCACTACCCAACAAACAGTCCCCCTGAGAACTAGAAAGGCTGCCCCAGCCTCTGCCTGTGAGGAGAGTGATGAGCTAAGGTGTCCTGGTTCTGCAGAGTACACACTCTGTGTGCTCTTATCATATTGCTTGATGATACGAGAGATGTAAATGTCTTTTTATCAGAGGTAAAAGAAGACAGAGGAAATTCTATGTTTAAAAAAATTGGTAAAGACATCATCTGGCTAGAATTTCTCCAGATTAGCATATTCTTAAAGTCAAGATTTCATTCTCCCTAGCAAAATGCTAGTCCAACTTGAATTAGCCAATCAAGTAATGTAATGCCAAGCTCTAAGAACTCAGTCTGTGAGGCACAGAGCCCCTTGCCTTGGGGTTAAAAATCAGAGCAGGACCCCCACTGGGTGTGCATGCTTGCTGGGTTGTGAGTGGCTTTGCAGTAGGTGGTGGTGGTGTGTGCCTTTAACCCCAGCACTCCGGAGGCTGAGACAGGTGGATCTCTGTGACTTTGAAGCCAGCCTGGAGCATGGTCTATACAGAGTTAGTTCCAGGATGGCCAGTGCTACACAGAGAAACCCTGTCTCAAAACAAAACAAAACAAAACAGAAAAATAAAGGTGGCTTTTGCACCTTTCTGCAGAAGTAAAACTTTCTGCTTTAACAGAATGCTTTGGATTAGGTAATTATTATCAAGGAGACCCCAACGTCATATATAACAACGAGAGAGAAGCCCACAGCCCAGGCAAAGGTACCACTGCAGAATGATTCACAAAAGGACAACAGCTCATGACTGAGCAGGCAAGTAGAGCCCAGGTTTGACTGTGACCAAGATGAAGGAGAAGCAGCAGTACCCATATCACCCAAAAACAAAATAAGCAATAAGCTAAGGCTTGCCAATCATGTGGCTGTCCTCTCCTCCCCAGAAAGGGGCCTCAGCACCCTGCACCCCAGATGTCTCACTTGAACACACAGAAGTATGGCATCTGGGAAAACCACCTGCTCAGAGATGTGACTCAGGAACACTCCAAGCAGTCACACAGGTACTCAGCTAGACACAGCAGCTGCCCAAGGGATAACCCTAACATGCAAAGATCCCCCCAGGATACAGCAAGGGAACGGAGCATACTTACAACACAGACACACACGCACACACACAGACACACACCCACACACGCGTGCGTGCACACACACAACACACACGCACGCACGCACACACACACACCCCTACTTATTGGAGAGCCCACTCAGCTAGCCACTGGGGTCTTGGCCAGGATGGAGGCAGGCAAGATCTAATCAACTCTGATGTCAAGACCTACATCTCCAGCAATCCAGCCCAAGAGGAGGAGTCACACACACCCCTACCCAGGTCACTGGGCAGGCCTGTTACTTCCTGAATTATTCCCAGCATCCTCTACTACAAACATATGGCAGCTGACAATATTCTTACCTCACGTCCCAAGCCACGTATAGGTTCTCTGACCTGGAGCACATCCATCCTGGTCTACACGTCTCTAACCCCATCATCCTTCTTCACACACAGCCTACTCTGCACACCACGGCAGGGCTTGGCCATCCTTCGACCTTCCTCCCTTGTAACATTAAGAAGCACCCCAGCCACTTCTGTCATGAAACCCTAGAGCAATCATTCTTAGCGGTTTCCTCTGGAACTCTCCTCCCTGCTCAGACTCTTCGCGGTAGCTGCCACTTTCCCCAGCCCCTAACCCAGTAGGATCTCAACCTTCTTAACACTGTAACCCTTTCATACATGCCGTGGTGACCCCCAACCATAAAATTATTTTTGTTGCTACTTCATGTATGCTATTATAATGAATCGTAATGTAAATAGCGTGTTTTCTAATGGTCTGAGGTAAGCCCTGTGAAAGGGTTATTCCTCAACTCCCAAGGGGTCATGACCCATAGGTTAAGAACCATTGCACTAGCCCCTCTCCAGCCTCCTGCGAGACTGACCACACACTTCAGTGTGCCAGAACCTTACTCGTGAATGAATCTAAACCCTACTTTCAAGGCCTGTGATGGGTGTCAAGAGTTACAGGCACAGCTACGACACTCGTGAGCATCAAGGCTTTTGGGAGGTGAGGCCAGAACTTACTACAAAGGACCCAGCCTCCAAGCAAAACACTAGGGACGGGTCAAGGCCTACAGGATCCAAGGACTCACTCACCAGGATAAGATGCTTGGTGCCTGGCACAGGTACAGCCCACAGCAACATGTAAAGCAAGATCCTAACCTGCATAAAACACTCATACAGAGCCTCCCGGAGCTCCCTGGTCACATGACGGTGGGTCTGGGATCAGAACTGCCATGTTTATTAGCTTGCTCTGAGGTGAGGCACATTCATTACCCACACCCAATAGTATAAGAAGATATGAAACCAAAGTTGTCAAAATTCCCACCTCTAAGCCTACAGGAAGTTTCAAAAATAAAGATTTATAAAGTGGCCATACCTGTCTCCCCACGTTCTCCTGGAAGGCAGCCTAAGGAGCAAAAAGAACAAACAGAGCAGGTGAGTGAGGTTTGCTTCAGCTCAACATCAGAAGATAAATTCAAAACAAACACAGCTCAGTGTAAATGACCCATGGCTTTACTTTTTAATAAAAGTCCTCTTTGTTAGCGGACCAAAGCCCTGAGGGTGGTTTGTCACTGTTTTTGTGTCCTGGTCCTCTTTAAAACCACAGTTGAAGAATTCCATTTACAAAATCAAATATAATAAGAGATTGGCCTTTCCCTGGAAATACACTTTCACACTAACACCCCAACGAAGGTCCCAGAGGACAAACAACCCTGAGAACAAACTCCACGATCACCACTCCCCACCATCCCCAACACCTCAGGGTTGCCTCCTAGAGGGAGCATGCCTGACTCCAACCAGCTCTGGACTACTGGAGTCCTACATGCCAGGCACAGAATCGGGGATGAAAATGCTCCATGTGAACTTGAACAAAATTAGATACCTCCAGGTAAACCTTGTTCAGGTGACTCCTCTTTCTTTGGAGACAACTTTTCCTGTCTCGCACATTGTCCTACCTAGGACTGTCTGAACAAAGTGACAATGAAACCTCATGCGACTTCCCCGAAGCATCCACAGCTGAGTTCCAACCAGGATTAGAGACCCTAGGGAGCTGGAGCAAAGCCGCACACAACCATGCGACATGCACCATCCTGGCAAGCAGAGGTGAGAACAGATACAGGGGGAGGGCAGTGGTGGCAGAAGAAACACCCCTTACCTAAGGAGACATTGCAGCGTGGGGTAGGGGGTTGAGAGCAAGCAGAGATGTACAGAAAGAGAACTGAGTCATGGGACCCCAGAATCTATGCATCAACCCCACTGGACTGGTAAACACCAGGACAGAAATGTGGAACAACTCCAGGACAGAGCCTCATGGCAGGGTGGAGACACTCGGTGACTGGCCCTCAGGTGGCTCTCACACGCTTCTAAAATGGGAAAGGAGCTGCTTTTTAATGCTGGCCTTTTTGTAATTTCTGCAAACTGCCCCCCTTGAAGAGTTACTATATATATATATGAGTGTTTCATCTGCCTGTGTGTATGCGTATCACACACATGCCGAGTGCCCAGGGAGGTCAGAAGCTGGACCCCCCCAGAACATTGTTAGGGGGGGTTGTGAGCTACTGTGTGGGTGCTGAGAATCAAAGCGGGGTTCTCTGGCAGAGCAGCTACTGCTCCAGCTCCTTACAGTCAATTCTTTTTCCTTTATTGGGGGGTAGGGGATTGTTGCTTTTTCTTTTTGTTTTTGTTTTCTTGAGACAGGGTTTCTCTGTGTAGTCCTGCCTGTCCTGGAACTTGCTCGGTAGACCAGGCTGGCCTCGAACTCAAAAAGTCCACCTGCCTCTGCCTCCCGAGTGCTGGGATTAAAGGCGTGCACCACCACTACCCAGCTGTCAATTCTTAAAGAAAGAAAGAAACACAGGAAAAGGGTAATGTAAAGAGATGCAGTGTCACCTTAATTATAAGCAGGGACATCTCCACACAAGGTAAGAACTAATTCAAGATTTATGTGGAAACCATCTTGAAAATAAAAGATTAGGGGATCACCCAACACAATATGAAGACAGACCACGTGGATATCACTTCAGAATATACGCTCAGCTCAGACAGAAAACAGAAGAATGCTGGGACAGGGTCAAGTGGCTAGCAGCCTTAATACTGAAAGCACACACCAAAGAAAGATAAATAAGACAAAAACCTCACTCCAATAGCAAACTCCTGTCCATGGAGACGCTAAGAAAAGGATGAAAACAACCACAGACTAGGGATCTGCAACACACATCTCCAATATAAAGGCCAAAAATCTAGAATGCATAAAGATCTCTCAAAACTCAACAGTGAGGACTAACAATACAACCAGACAATGACTGAGACTTGAGAATACATCTTACTCAGGTGGACACAGAAAGCAAATGAGCACCCCAAACAGACTCAGTATCATCAGAGAAAAGGAAACTAAAACCACACACATATCAGCAAAAAGTAAGAGCAGGAAGAAACCAGGCAACCCCACCACGTCTCGGCAAAGATGAGGAGAACACATTATAGTACAGTCGCCCTGGGGAACAGTTAGCAGCATACTGGAAGATGGGACCCAGAAACTGTACTCCAGGCATACACCCTAAGAAACAGAAACTGTGCACACACAATCTGTAGGAAAGCGCTCATAATAATCCTGGGTCAGCAGCAACCCAAATGCCCGTTTACAAGTAAAGCCAAGACTCGGTTAGAGAACAAACCCACTCACAGTAGAAGGTGAAGACCAGGAATTCCCAACGTACTAGACACACTCAGTGAGAAGACCAGACCCAAAGGCTGCTACTTCAGCAACAGAACAGCACTACAAAGCTGGAAAGGTAGACTGAAGATTGCTAGCAGTGAAGAGAGAAGCAGCCATGTTTAAAAGGATCACGCAGGGACCTCTGTGGTGATGACTACCGTGTGCCTTAACTGTAGGGGGTTCACATATGTATGAGATGCAGACATACGAAGCTAACCACACACACAGGACACAGAACACCAAGAGTTCTGACTGAGACTACTGAGTTGGTAGACATAACCTATGATGTTACCCAGTAGAGACCTGAGGAAAAGGGTTAACAGACTTTACTGTATTCTCACAACTCTACGTGAACCTCAAGAATATCAAAATAAAAGGCAAAAAATAATACAAGAAACAATTGGAATGAAACATTAAATAAAATACTGGGTGAAAGTCTCTCTCTCTCTCTCTCTCCTCTCGCCTCCCCCTTTCCATCCCCCTCTCTCTCCCCCTCTCCCCTGTCCTCGCCCCCCCCCATTTCCTCTCCACTCCTCATCCCAAATTTCCCACGAGGGCCACACCCACTGCCTGTCCTCAGGAGAGGAACAGGCCTCTTCGCAAAGTCAGCAGCACATCTAGCCTGCTGGACACTATCTAGCATGCAAAACCTGGAGTAGTTAGCAATGTGTAACTGATCCTTTCCACCAAGCAATGCCAGGACTCTACTGTCTAGCCCCTGCATGCTGACCACCAGAGAGAGCCGGCAACAGGAAGCTCTCATGAGGATCCAAATCAAAGGCCCTGTTGCCTTAGAAGGACTGTGGCCACCAGACAAGGGACCCAGGAAGAGGAGAGGGGTCATCAACAACAGTTGCAAGGTAAGGCCACAGAACTGGCAATGTCTGGCCACTTCACTTCTCACACCTCCTGGATCCTGGCCAGGTAAACAGACATCTCACACACCCAGAAAGAGAAACCCTGGAAAGGCGTCGGCCAAGAGGCTGAAGCAGCACCCAGAGCAGCGGCTGCCTGAAGAAGCAGCTTCCTGGAAAGAAGTTCTTAGTGCACTCAGAACCTTTATGTCTTCAAATGGGCCTCAAGTGTAGGCATCCTTCATTTCCCTGTGTTTAAATCCCACATCACTAGATAAACAGCGCTGGACTCAAAAGGAACACAAGGAACTTCTTGTTAGTTTAATAGGGTTTTAGCTTCAAGAAAAAACAAACAAATTTACAGAGTTTTATTTCACCTTGTCAATTACCCTCATCAACTCAGATCACGAAACCCAACATGGACAAGTTCAACAGAAACACCTGGGTGAAAGCCCCAGGACCTGACTGGGGCCCAGTACCTCTATGTCCTAAGCGCAGGACAGGTGCTTCTTCTTTCTTAAAGCCAAAAGCGGGGAGGGGAGCTAACAGAAATGGACAGGAAAGACACTTCCTCACGCCAAAAAGAGTCACCACAACAGGGCCCTGTAGCATGAGAACACTAAACACAGTCGGGGGAGCCGGCTTGCTCAAGCATGAGCTCAGTCAGTTCAGGTGGGATGTCCCTGGCGTGGCAGAAATGCATTGGACAGGAACACAAGAACCTGTAGTAAACAAGATTAGCAACTCAGGTGGAGGGGAAAACACGCAGCAGGTGTAGCATTGGTGCTATCCAGTTTGGCCCAAAAATGCTTGCTCGGGTACAGATCTGTAAGTGACCGAATGGTATCAGCCAGATTTCAGACAATGACACAACCAGTAACTACCATACAGGCATACGCGCCAACAGCGGAAGCAGAAGATGATGTCATCAACAGTTTCTACACAGATCTACAGAACAAGGTCACCAGGGTGCGTAAGAACGACACTAATGATTATGGGTGACTTCAGTGCAAGAGTGGGATCCGGAGAAAGAAAGGACTATAGTGTTGTGGGAACATATGGATTCGGACAAAGGAACCAGCGGGGAACGACTGCCTGACCTCTGCTATGTAACTGATTTGTACAAATCCAACCCAAAATTCAAGCAGGCCAAACCATCAAGATGTGGGACGTAGGAATCCCCTGACAAACACACATACAGCCAAGCCCACCACATTCTGGTCAGCAGGAAACTTTTATCTGGCATCTAAAACAGTTGACTTGGGGTCAGATCACCAACTTCTATGGCCAACATTCAACTCAAACCTAGGAGAGGGATGCCAGGCAAGATGACCTGCAGGATCGAACATAAACAATGGACCCAGCTGTGTGGAGAGAGCTAAGAGACTCGCTGAAAACAAGATGAGGGAAATCATTAAACAACTGTTTACAAACATAGAAAGTGAATGGAAGAAAATCAAAAGAGCTTTACAGGAGGCTTCAAGGAGATGCTTGGTTAGGCAAAAAGGGCAACACCAGTAGAATGGCTCACTACAGAGATGGTCAACCTGGCGGGAGAAGGAAACTAAAGAGCAACCCGCAGGCAGCAAACACAACTACCCGTGAGGGAGGTCAAAGAGGCAGACTCCACAATAACACATCTTGTCTGTGAAGCTATCAGACGGATAACTGCCAGATATGCTCCTCAGTTTGGGTGATTAAAGATGGGCAAGGTCATTTATTAATAGAACCAGGGGAAGTAAAGCAAAGATGGAGACAATACTTTGACACCCTGTACCATGACCCTAATGCTGTCAACGCAGACTACAACGAGAAACACTTCAGCAGACACTCAAACATCAGGGACGATGAGAAAATATTAAATATTGACAGGAGAAAGACAGAGGAAGTTATCAAGAGAGCGAAACACAGGTCCAGGAGTGGATGACATCATGGTGGAGGAGCTGGAGGCAGCTACAGTAGGCTCAGGGGCCAAGGCACTTCTCAGACTCTTCAGAGAGACATGGGAACACGAAGTGATTCCCACGGAATAGAAGCACTCAGCCATAATTCCCATACACAAGAAGGACAAGCTGGACTGCTCAAATTACAGGGGTATTAGTTTGTTGTGCCATAGCAGCAAGACCTTCCCCATCATCCTGCGAAGGATCAAGAGGAAGTCCTAGCAGAGGCCTAGTGAGCATTCAGAGCTAACAGGAGCACAATTGATCAGATCTTCACTTTGAGGCAACTGGCAGAAAAATACCAAGAATTTGGAAAAGTCATGTCTGTTATAGCGACTTCAGGAAGGCATTTGATAGCATTTGGAAGAAAGGACTTTGAAAAACAATGAGGTTCTACAGGTACACAGAGAAAACCATAGGATACTAGAAAATGCCTATAAAGATACCTTTGCATCAGTCAAAGTCTGTGGAGAACTAAGTAGTCAGTTTAAGACAATCATAGGAGTGTTGCAGCGATGCACCCTATCCCAACACTCTTTAATATATTCCTGGAATTAATAACAGCATGAGCCCTGGAGGACGAGGAGATAGGTGTGCAGATAGGTGCTGTGAAAATCAGTAACTTGTGTTTCATCAATGATACAGCACTACTTGCTGAAAGTCCAAACAAGCTGCAGGCCATGGGACATAGAGTGCTGGAAGTCAGTGAAAGCCTTGTATGAAAGTAAACATCGAGAAGACTGAGATGCAACACTTGGGAAGGGCGCACAAGGATTTTAACGTTGTAATAAAGAATCAGAACCTCAAGCTAATAGTCAACTTTGCCTATCTGGGAGGAAACCTCAGTTGAATGGAAGGAACTATTTTAGACAGCAAGAGGCGGAGGTAGAGAGGGATAGCAAGGGCTGCATTGCAGGCACTAGGAAAAGTTTGGTCCGCAAGAGACATAACAACAACAAAATTACAAGTATATGAGATGCTTGTCTTGAGTTGCCTTCTTTACAACTCTGAAACCCAGAAAATGAAACACTTGTCAGAACAGCGGCTTCATGTGTTTGAGACAGCATGCCTCAGGAGGATACTAGACGTCACATGAAGAGACAGACTGTGTAATGTTCAGAAACATTTCCATCTGCAGAAGGAAGTAAACTACAGAATATGGCAATGGCGCTTGAGATACTTTGGCCGTGTTATGAGAATGAATGACGGCAGATACCTGAAGACAGCACTGCTTGGAAGAGTGCACAGGATAAGGCAAAGAGGAAGACTCAAAGAATGCTGGATAGTCAGCATAAAGGAAGACTGGAACCTTGGGTAGTGCAATAACAAAGGCATGTAGGACTGTCCAGGGTAGGAACAACTGGAGAGCCGCCATCAACGGGCTGGCCATGCATGCGTAAGCATTGCCGGGACATAATGATGAATGACGGTCTCACTTCATCCCAGGTCACATAAAGCCACAGGGCTTTGATTTTATTACTGTTTCCCATAAATATGTCCTAGGTTACAGAAAATAATAAAGAAAACACAAAAATACATTAGTTCAGATTTAATATAGACTTTGCCTAACAGTTAACTATGAGAGCAAGGTCACTAAGACCTCCCAAGAAAGCACTGAGCCTACTAACTGCAGACAAAGTGGAGTCCCTCTGGGCTGGTGACAGTTTTAAAGGACTCTGGGCAGGCTGCTTGCATTCTGGCTGCTTCTTGGTGCAGGTGTAGGCAGAGAGCCAACAGCAGTCATGAAAGACCACAGTCAGACATCCTGAGACAGCAAGACCTCAAAGATCACCTGACCAGAACACCAGAAGCATGACCCCTTGGCTGAGATCCCATGACCAGAACACCAGAGGCATGACCCATTGGCTGAGATCCCATGACCAGTACTGAACAGCAAGGCCTTCTAAGCCCTCCATAGTAGGTCTTCACATATGAGTACCCAATATGCTGGATCCCATGCCAAACACACAGCTGATGCAGCAATGGATATATAGAACTAGGTTCAGGGCCTGCGTGCATTCCTACTGCAGTGCAGCCAGAGGTCAGGTAACAGATAGAAACTACATCACTTGGGACAGGCAACTGAAGACAGGGACCACTGTGACAGAGAAGATGAATTCAGTTGAAGCCTTTGATAACACCAAGTTACTTCACTTAACTGATGTGGGATACCTTTCTGTATATGGGTTGCTTTTATTGGATAATGAATAAAGCTGTTTCGGCAAATGGCTTAGCAGAGTAGAGTCAGGCGGGAAATCCAAACAGAGCTATATATAGAGAGAGTATGTGGAGTCAAGGAAACACCATGTAGCTGCTGAAGGAGAAGGACACGCAGGAACCTTAGGAACTTTACCAATAGGCCACAGCCTCTTGGCGATACACAGATTGATAGAAATGGGTTAATTTAATATGTAAGAGCTAGGAATAAGCTGGAGTCGGCCAAACAGTGTTGTAATTAATATAGTTTCTATGTGATTATTCAGGTCTGGGCGGCTGGGAAAGAAAGAACGGTCTCCGTTTACACTTAACAACACAGAAGACTTGACCTGAGAAACAAGGAAGGTGGGCAACTCTTTAATCAGTAAAAACAAAAGCAAACAGTGGAAATTTTTCAAAAAAAAAATGCCTAGATAGGTTCTTCAAATACTACCAAATAATTAAAGTAGAAAAGCATCAATCTCTTAAAAATTATGGTACAAAATAAAAGAGAAATACTTCTGCACCCTCAATGTGTTAGTTCATCTTCAGTCAAACTGCAGACAAAAATACCTGAACAAAAGATTAATAACCCCCATGAACAGATTCAGAAATTCTTTTTCTGAGAACACTAACAACATAAAGAAGGGCCTACACGTGAGTGGAAATTACACTAGAAAGGAAAGGTTATTTCAAAGTCTGAAAAGGAACCACACAGTGTACCACATAAAAAGACACAAGCCAAAGACCACTTGATTACATCAAAGTCGAATACCTATTCATGATTTTAAAACATGAATAAAATGAAAGAAGCTACAGGAAAGAACTTCTCAGCCTGCTAAACAGGAAGCCCCTGCTGACATGCAGAGCCGGGTAAGTCTCCCTTTTCCTCAGTTCCATGACTTCAGAGGTCTCCTCTCCGTCCCACTCTAAGGCCCGGCTCCTATCCCACAGAACACATCTGCAACACTGCCAACTCAATCTCAGGCCTCCCATGGTATGGAGATCTCATTGGTACTAACAAATCCCACCCACATCTGCAACACTGCCAACTCAATCACAGGCCTCCCATGGTATGGAGATCTCATTGGTACTAACAAATCCCACCCACATCTGCAACACTGCCAACTCAATCACAGGCCTCCCATGGTATGGAGATCTCATTGGTACTAACAAATGCCACCCACATCTGCAACACTGCCTACTCAATCACAGGCCTCCCATAGTTTGGAGACCTCATTGGCGCTAACCGACCCCCTGTGCACCAGCACCCTCCCTTTCCCTTAGTCTCAGAGCAGCCGCAGTCAAATGCTACTCAATCTGTCTCTATGAGAATGCAGAGCCTCAGAGCTCAAAACACCACAGCACTCCTGACAGAGCCTGGATCAGCTATGGCCTCCCACAGCACTCACAGACCTGGCCTCAGTAACTGACCACAGCGGCCAGTTATGTGTGGAGTCAGCTGGAACTGCAACATCCCCACGCGGGCAACATCTCAGTCTCTTCCCCTTGTAATTCATGAGACTTTGGTCTCATCAATGGCCCTAGTCAACACCCCTATTGACACAATCTACCCAAACCCACCCCAAAAAGCTGATCTCACGGGACCTGGGTAACTGAGCTCAAAACACAAGGCCCACGGTCAGCTATGAGGCCAAAGCCCACCCAAGGAGATCCATTCCGATGTGGCCAGGAAAGCAGAGCTAAACGCAGCTTAGTAACAGCTCTTCCTGAAGCATAAACCTGCAGTGCCCTGTTCTGTCATTCCTGGACCAGTCCTGCCAGGCCATTTAGGGTAGAGTCACAGGATAAATTTCTCTTCCCCTGCAGAGCCGGAGCCACCCTGAACTTGGTCTGGGTAACGAACAGAAACCTGTTCACCCGTACTTGTTCAAGATATTTCACCACAGCTGGCTGTGGCTCTCTTGGCAGCACTAGATGGAGGCCTTGAGCCCTGACTTCCCCGTGAATTCCACAGTAAAAGCCCTACAAATGTTACTGTGGCGACTGCTTTACTGGGCTCTTTCCTCTGATCTCCTTTGCCCAGGGGAATGGGTTTTCCAGGGGGACAGAGGCCCACCTGCAGGACATTAGCCACAGTTACACCCCCAGCTCCAGGAAAGGAATGCTCCGGGGACAACAGAACTTACAGAGGCAGCTCTTCTGCAGTTCACGTTTCGGTCAAAGATGGCGGCAATGACCAGCGCACTGTAAAAACAAGGAAAATGGTTAATTAAAATGAAATATGCAAGGGCTGGGAAAATAACTCAGTCAATAAACTGCTTGTCTTGCATGAGATCCCTCATAAAATGTTGGTGAGGCAGTGCATGCTAATAACCCCAGCCAGTCTAGCCTAACGGCTGAACACCAGGCCCACAGGAGACTCTGTCTTAAAGGAGTGGACAGAATTCCTGTTGATGACACCAAGCTTGTTTTCAGCCCTCCACATGCATAGGAAGGGGCACAGACCATGTGACATCCTCCCGCTGTTCACTTGCTGAGTGAGCCTCTCGGACAGCGACAGCAGGAAGCTCAAGGTTCCTAGAGTGACCTCGAAGATAGCAAGAGTTATAGCCCCAGCCCTAACAAATGTCCTGAGCCTCTAGTACCTTGGAGAAAAATGTCTTTGCCCTCCTGGGATCACATGCGCTCGACAAAATGCAAAGACAAATGGTGCCAGAGGATAAGACTTGACAGCAGACAGACAAACGGTCACAAGTGCATGGCTGACACTACCTCCTCCACACACTAACAGCAAGCCAGAGCTCCATGCGCCCTGCAGGCAGCCTGCCCCTGGGAAGCACCCAACCTTATGGCTTCCACAGTGCTCACAGGCCTCAACCCAGTGTGAGGCACAATGGAGCGAGCACTGTCTGTATCATTAGATGAAGTCAACGGGACGGAGACCAAGACTGGATCTTCTGGTGATCCTCATGCAAGAAGGCCACCACTACACACAGCCTCCTGACCTCAGACCAAGGCCACAAGTCAAAATAAGCCTTTTCTTTACAAAGTAGTGTCCTTCAAGTATTTGATATAGCAATGAGTGAGCTGCTAACAGGCAGTCAGCCGATTATAGCAGTCACCACAGAAACACTACATGGAAGGCAGCTGTTAAGTCTCAACTTTTTCTAGAGCCAGAAGCAATACCACCACACCAAACCAACTTTCCCCAGCTCTCATGACACCCAACAGGTTTTAACTAAGTCTTTTTCTTATATAAAAACTTTATTACTGTCAGAATCTAGAGAGTCCTTGCTCCTCCACATCTCATGTCTCTCACCTCTCCTGCAGTCATCAGTTACTGCCATGGGTCCCATCCTCAAGGGGAACCCTTCTCAGGGAAGCATTTCCCCATCTAGGATTTCTCTCCTTGGTCCAGGAGAAGCCCCAGGGATATTCTCAGGAAACAGCAAGGTGCGAGACCTATGGATCAAGGACCAGCCAAGTATGTCTTTCTCGACCTCATTCTCAACTTTCCCAACCATGTAGTGGGCATGCAGTGAGCATGTAGTGAGCATGCAGTGAGCATGCAGTGAGCATGTAGTGGGCATGTAGTGAGCATGCAGTGGGCATGCAGTGAGCATGTAGTGGGCATGTAGTGGGCATGCAGTGAGCATGTAGTGGGCATGTAGTGGGCATGCAGTGAGCATGCAGTGGGAATGTAGTGGGCATGCAGTGAGCATGTAGTAGGCATGTAGTAGGCATGTAGTGGGCATGTAGTGAGCATGCAGTGGGCATGCAGTGAGCATGTAGTGGGCATGTAGTGGGCATGCAGTGGGCATGCAGTGAGCATGTAGTGGGAATGTAGTGGGCATGCAGTGAGCATGCAGTGAGCGAGGCTGACCTGAGCTTTAGCTTCAATGTTTTACTTCCTTCCTCCTAGGGACAAGGCTGTACCCAATTCACCTTTTTCCTAAAACACTTTCTACAGGTTACTAGGTAACTTTACAGCTGCAGATGAGACCTGATAAGGTGGTAGAGTTAGGGGAACCCCTACTGGGGCCTTCTCCCAACTCCACTTGTCCTTCTCAGGTGTGTGGGAGGCCAAGGGAGTACTGCACACGTAAATGAAGGCATCTCTCCTGTGCTCAGCACCAACACAAGAAGCCCCAAGTAGCAGCTCCTCCCATGGGGACCATATCCAGTGGGAGAAGCTGCAGCAGGCCTGCCCAACAATTTTCCTTATGGGGCCATCCTTCCCACAATCACCTTGACAGGTCTGTGTGCTCACAAAAGCCCCAGTTACCACGCTCCTCAGAGCACCGGAATATTTCAACTATTCTTCTCAAGGCAGCGAGTTTGCTGGTGACTGTCCTCTTGGTCTCTGACAGTGAACATACACAGGCTGTTCCATACAGACCTTTCCAAGGTGTGAGCAAGTAAAATGAGCCATAAGTCAGAAGGACTGGGACATGGAGTCCATTACAGGACTCTCATCAGAGGAAACCCATGTGCAGCAGGTATCAGAAGCCATGAGAAGCAACAGCCTCCTACACTACCATCAAGTTAGCTTTTCCTTGAGCATTAAATGCCTTAAAAGTCACTGCTTCATTGACAGTCTTTCTTTCTGTAGCCCAGGTGAGCCTTGAACTCATGGTGAGTCTCCTGCCTTAGCCTCTCAAGTGCTATGATTATAGGCATGAATCAGAATTTACATGTTTCATAAAACTTGAGATTATACTGAAGTAGATGTAACAATAGTTGGAAAATGCTGCTTTGTAAGTAACACCTTCAGGTTAACTAAAACAAATTTGCATGCACTTACGAGTAAAGGTGTTTAAACACTTTAATCTGGGCTAAAATCTTTTTTTAACTTTTTATTCATTTGTGTGTTTGTGTGTGTGTCTGCTTGTGTCTGTGTATCACCTGTGTGCTGAGCCTGAAGAAGCCAGAAGAGGGCTTCAGATTCCCTGGGACTACAGTCACAGTTGTGAGCTACCACGTGAAGGCCAGGGATTAACTCAAGTCCTCTAAAGGAGCAGCCAGTACTTTTGTCCACTGAGCCACTCTCCAGCTCCGGATTAGCTTCCTTAAAACTGTTTTCCTAACTTTAGAACAAGACTGCAGTATTTAAATATACGAAGATGTTTCAAGAGCAAAGGGTTAGGAAATCACCTTCCTACATCACTGTCTTCATGCGTACTAACCTCCGCCTGGGCCCCAGTCATCCTCGGCAGGGTGACCCTGTGTGAATGTCACTACAACACCTGGCACCCACGGTGAAACCCACCATCTGAGAGAGGTGCTGGTGGGTATGCCCACCTGCCTGACTTCCCTGGGGAAGCTGTGTGACAGCTCACCAGGATTCACCGGGAAGGGACCCTTTTTCAGGCCAAGGGAAAGTGGCATGCCTCAGCCTGCTTCTCTGCTTTCTCACAGTCTTATCCCTCAGTTCAGCATGTGCCGTGAGAACAGCATTTACCCCAAACTCATCTTTTTTTCATTTGTATGATACTATGTAGCACTCAAAAGCAAGCATACTTGCGGCTACCTGGCAAATGACGGCACTTCCATACTGACGCAGAGAAGACTAATAATTCATCGTGCATCTGTGGCTTTTTAAGTTGTAAATCGCATTAAAATATAAGCCCTGTGTTTTATTGAATTTCCCTAAGCCGTAAGCAGAAGGTTCATGTACTCCGGGGTCACAGCCTGATTGCTGCCCCGTCCTGGCTACAGCAGCTTTCCCTTCTCTGAGAGCTGGGCCATTCAGAGGCGGAGGAGACCAAGACATAGCTTTGAGCAATGCTTGCTATTTCCTGATTTTTTTTTTTCCAGGACAATCTTGCCCTGGAGGAAGAGATCCTACAGAGCCAATCCCAGGCAGTTCACAGGCAGCCCACGCTGCCCGGCCGGTTTGCACAGTGGAGGTGAGAGTCAGGAGCTGCCCCTGGCATGGGCGGGCCTGTGCCTGGGCGGAGTGAACGTCAACAGGAGCTCAGCTTACAAAAGAGTTTCAGGTGAGGCAATCACTAGAAGGTGACAGGCAGAGCACCCTGGCAGCGGCAGCAGGTTTGCTTTCTTTGCTTCCTGTAGATCAGATCCTGACTTTGGTTAGAAAGACTCATCTAGGTGATAGACAGCCATCCCAGTGCATTTTCGCTACACATCGGGGTTTTCAGGAAGCCAGGTGTGTGGCACAGAACAGTCAGACCTTCTCCACCTGTGTTTGCTCAAAGCCAAGGAAAGATGGTTTTCAGAGTCGATCAAAACTACTTCAAAACAATAAAAATTTGCCCTTAACATTTTCAAAGCAGAGTCAGCACTGGGAGGGGGAAGAACAACTGATCCTGCTTCTTCGGCCAAGCTTAGAAAGGGTTAGTGGCTACCTCTGCATCGGGCACCAAGGCCTCCCTGGTTCTTTCTGACAGATGTTTCTGTTTATTCTGGGAACTATATTTGGATCTCAACTGCACTTTTACAGGATACACGGAGGGGTTTGTGAAAGTAAAGATACCAAGATTTTTATCATGTGCTGGAATTAATGGGCTTAAAACCTGATAATTAAAGAGCATGGTCACCCATGACAAACCTTGCAAGCAAGTCTGCAGGGCACACCCGACCGATACTCAGACACAGAGCTTCAGGCGGGAGGTAGTGCATGCCCCAAGCTCACTGGCGCACCTGACTCACCAGGTGCCCTCCCCCACTGATGCCTGGAGTCAGATGGGCCAGAAAGGGCCAGGCACAAGTTCCTCAGAACCTGTCTGACCGGCTAGAAACCTGCAGCAGCTCAGCTCCAAAGGGCACTGTTGCCCATGAGAGGCAGGTGTGGGCAAAGGAGCCAGAGAAGCCTTCTCAGAAGAAACTCCAGAGCAGCTGACTGCCAGCTTAGGAGAAGCAGGAGGCTGTGAGAGAGACAGCCAGCAGTCCTGAGGCCAGACAGCTGCAGTTTCCATGTGGAACACACAGGCATGAGCTCCTCATCAACCCCTTGGGCTTTTCCCACATGTCAGCAAGTCCAACCTCTCCTAGGCCCAAGAAACACAAGAGTTTCTAAAGACTACAGCTAGACACGGCTGCATACCAACTACTCCCGGGCCAGGAAAGTTAGGTCATTCCAGAGACTGAGCTGTGGGTAAAGCTAAGGCCACTTCTGTGCTCACCCAGAGTCCCGACAGAAGCAGCGTTCTCCACACCACACCCAAAATCTCAACCCAACAGGAAGAGGACCTCACATCTCCCCATGGGACACCTCACACTCAGCAACCGCAGTCCACACAAGCTCTGGAAAGGTCACGCTCAATCTGGCCACCTTCAAGTGTGCATCAGTGTACATTTTTTCCTGAGAATGAAAAGGGGATGGAACGCTGAGGAGGAGACAGGTGCAGCACTAGGTGTGACCCTGACCAGGCACTGGTGAACTGCCAGGAGACTGAAGGATGGGAGGGACCCTTTTCTTCCCTGAGCAGGAAAGGACAACCCCGAAACAAAAGGTCCCGAGTTCCTTTAGCAGCTATGGAAGCTGCTCACCGTACTGTTCTGTGTGTGAGAGAAGCTAGGGTTAGAGAAGACAGGACAGAGCCCAAAGCTCCACCTGCAGCCACAACACCAGGTCACAGCAGCCGACTTCAGGGCTGCCTCATGCCTATCAGCCATGCTTTCCAAAGACTGCTCATGTCCTTTACAAAGCCCACCTGGAGCTCAATCAGGGCTGTGGCAGAGTCCTACAACACTAAGTGAAGACAGGCGCTCTGGTGGGAACTGGGTAACTCTGGCTTTTCACTCTGGACCAGGTGCCCCACGGGGCCCCCCAATCATGAGGAAGCTGACTGGAACCTCTCATTTGTACCTCTTACCTTCAGAAGGCAGCAGCATGGCCTTGGTACCCACATTTAACAGAAGAGAATGGGAAGATAGCCACGCACTGCCTCTCCACATGGCTACATGCTCCCAAGCCAGCAGGCCAGCACCCATTGGCATCACTCCGATTCCTCCATCAGGCCATCCTGCCTTCCTACCTCCTGGATCAGGAGAGGTGGAAGGGCATGGCATAGCATTCTGTAAGTCTGCTGCTCTTCTGATCAAAACTGTTAAACTAAGTGGGATCTGTAAGGACTGTTTTCACTTCGAAGCAGGAGGCTCCTGCACATCAAAGCCAAGGTCCCTCCCAGTCCTTCACAATCTGGCGTTCATCAGTGCCATGACAGGGTCACACCTGGCTCGCACCTATCTCCTGCTTAAGGCTCTATCCTCTTTTCATCCTAAGGAAAAAACTGGGCAATGACCGCAGCTAGCCACCTGAGAGAGCCCTGTGGAGCTAAGCAAGAGGACATCAATCTGAAGAAGCTGCCCGGCTCTGGGACAGTTGAGCACAGGAGAAAACCTTTTTTCTACTTATACTGTATACTGCCAGAAATTTGAAGAAAAGGACAAGAAAGCAGTTGCAAGAACCTCCTTCAAAGCCACATAAACAGCAAAGAGAGGCCACATCTGTATGGCAGTCGGGTAGGAAGCAGAGAGGTCACCACCATGGATAGGGCCCAAAGCTCAGCAGAAGACCTTGGACAGCTGGGCTCCTGCAAGCTTCCTGACAATCCTGCTTACGTCATGTTCCCCGTGAGCTGTGCACCTGGGCTCCTGCAAGCTTCCTGGTAATCCTGCTTACGTCATGTTCCTATGAGTGGTACACCGTCAGTATGTGCTTATGCCCCATAAAATGATGCAGGTCCTGAGATGCTCCTTTCTGATAGCAGGGAGTTCCAATTGAGATGTCCAGGAGGAATATTCTGGAGGTGTGCCTTAGAATGAGGTGAGGGGGTGAGTAGCACCATGGGGATGATACTTGGGGTCCAGGCTCACACTTTCAGAGTTCTGGAATGTAGAAATATCTGTTTTTTTTTTTCTGAGGCTGATTTTGTCTGTCCTGATTTCCTAAGTTGTGTGACTTGCACTTTGTTTCAGCAACTTGTGATATAAACAGTATCGGAGACCTCTGTGAAGCACGGAAGCATCCTTAGAAGAGGAGTGATGGGTGCTGGGTCACCAGACTCCAGTACCTCTGGCCATGGAAGAGTACAGTCCAACGTGCAGGGGTAGTAGCTTGGGTCTGTAGGCTCTAAATACGAGTTTAGTGGCTTCTGGAGCTCCATGCCTCTGGGATAGTACCAGGGCTTTTCTGCCTGACTTTCAGTATTTTTTTTTTCTTTTTCCTATCCCTTTGAAAGATGCAGGACAAATGGGTCCTCAGTACAAGTGTCTCTTCAGTTTTGAGCAGCAATTGGCACATAACACTGGGGTGGGAGGGGGAACCAACTTTCTTTGAGTTTGAGCTTCATTCTGTTCCTTTCTGAGAAGTCAAGGGAGGATGCCAAGCAGCTCATTGTATTTATCATGGTGTGAACATCATAATGGGTCCTCTCTGTCGAAGTCTATTCATGCTCACTAGGACAAGGCCTATGGTTTGCTCTATCCTCAGCACACTGTGGGACAGCTGCTAGAGGCTCCAGAGTCACTAGCAGAAGGGGTTCCATGGTATTCTAGTGACTGAGCTTTACTCGGTTTCATGGCATCTCCCTGAAGTGGGATCCAGAACCCATTTGTTTTCCTGGACAGTGGTGCTTGGAACCCTATCTCCCCACCCAGCAGATCCTGCCCCTGTTGTAAGGAGGCCGCTTGTTGGTTTCCAGCTGCTTAGCCCCTAAATAATCACACAGAAACTGCTTGGTCCACTAGCTCTAGCATCTTATTGGCTTACTCTTACATCTCAATTTAACCCATCTCCATTAATCTGTGCATCACCACGAGGTCGTGGCCTATCAGCAAAGGCCTACCAGCAAAGTTCCATTGGACTCCGTAGGGCTACATTGCTTCTCTCTGACTCTGCCCTCTTTCTCCCAGCATTCAGCCTAGCTTTCCCTGCCTAGTTCTGTTCTGCCCTGCCATAGGCTCAAAGCAGTTCTTTATTAATCAATGGTAATCATAGCACACAGAGGGAAATCCCACATCATGTCCCAGTCCACAAGATTCCAGCAATGCTGGGACTGGCAGGTAGTTGTTGAGAACGGGTTATCTGAGGAGAGACGTTCAAGGCAGATGGGACGTTTGCCTGAGGTAAATCTCCTTCATGTCACCATCACCCCTCAGCACAACCAACAGGCTTTACCTGGAAATGGCAGTCACGAAAGGAGTCAACTCCTGAGGCTCATAGGCGCGTGCGAAAGCCCAGCACACATAGCAGGCGGCATCCCTGACGTTGGCACCCACGCTGCAGGCGCCCCGCTTCTCTTCGTAGGTCAGTGCCTTCAGGATCACTGTGACAACTGGCAGAAGACAAAAGCAAAGAGCAGCTGGTGGCACATCATGAGGCAGGGTCAGAGACAGGCCACGCACAGGCCTACGAGAATCAAAACCTGTCAATCACACCACGTGTACTCATCTATGTTCATAGCAGCAACCTGGAAACAACCTAGATGCCCCGCGACCAAAGAATGGATAAGGAAAATGTGGTACATTTACAAAATGGAGTACTACACAGCAGAAAAAAATGACATCTTGAAATTTGCAGGCAAATAAGTGGAGCTAGAAAACTCATATTGAGTGAGGTAACCCAGACCCAGAAAGACAAATATCATACCTACTCACAATAAGTGGTTTTTAGACATAAAGCAAAGAAAACCAGTCTACAATTCACAATCCCAGAGAACCTAGACAACAAAGAGGACCTTAAGAGAGGCATACGTGGATCTAATGTACATGGGAAGTAGAAAAAGACAAGATCTCCTGAGTAAATTGGGAGCATGGGGGCCATGGGACAGGGTAGAAGGGGAGGGGAGAGAAAGAGAGGGGAGCAGAGAAAAATGTATAGCTCAATAAAATCAATTTAAAAAATGAAAAAAGAAAAAATCAAAATCTGCTCAGAACAAACCCCTGAAATGAAAGAAGTCCACCAGCTCAAAGGCAAAGAGGTATTTTTGAGATTCCTAAGAATCACACAAAGAAATGATGGTTCTTCAAAGCAATAACCACAACCAGGCCCCCAAGTTTGTGGCCATACCAAGAGCATGCAAATCTCAGAAGCTCACACCAGGATAGAAAGGGTCATGCATTTATGGAGAGTGATGGTGACTCCCACAAGTGAGGCAGAAGGATGTGAAGCCACAGGACAAGATTTCAACAACCTCAGGAAAGGGTGGAGACACCACAGAGCCTGGACCAGAGAGGGGCCCTGGAAGTCCCAGGGCTGAGGATCCAGACACAGAAGCCAGTCCTAGTGGTCCTGTGTGCATAGGATTATCTGTTTCACCATCTGAAACGTCTATAGTAGCCAAGAGATAAAGACACATGAATTCTTCTTCTGGTTCTGGTGGAAATATTCAACCAAGTAACTGATATACATGCACACACAGAGACAGAGTAAGAGATGTACATACATACGGACGGACAGACACACACACACAGCAGTTGATATAAGGAGGTGAGAGCATTTTAAGATGTGTTCAAGAATGCTGGAACATTAAATTTATAGCATTCCTGGGTATTTTCTTCAAGGACCTAGGTTAACATATCACAAAGATACTTGTTTATCAACGTTTTTTGTTTTGTTTTATACGAGACAGGGTCTCACTGTGTAGCCCTAGTTGGCCTGGAACTTGCTATGTAGATCAAGTTAGGCTAGCCTACCTCAGTTTCACAACTGCTGGGATTAAAGGTGTCTGGCACCCACCATGTCCAGCACATTCATCAATGTTTATTTGCAGCGCTGTCCAAAACAGCTAAGTTATAGAACAACCTGGTTCTTCATCAAGGGAAGAACTGATAAGGAAAATTATACTGTGCACAACAGGCATATGCCCACAAATAATTAATTAAATAAGGACTGAGGAAACAGCTCAGTCAATAAAGTGTTTGCCATGCAACACTGAGGACCTAAGTTCAGATCCCCAGTCCACACGTAAAAAGGCAGGCATAGTGTCTCACACTTGTAACCCTAGCACTGGAGAGGCCAGGATAAGAGGACTTGCTGGACAGCTAATCTCGTCAAATAGGTGCAATTCCAGACCGCCCTTAATTCCAGTACCTAAAAGGCAGAAGCAAGCGAATCTCTGTGAGTTCAAGAACAGTCTGGTCTACAGAGCAAGTTCCAGGACAGCCATGGCAACATAGAGAAACTATCTTGGAAAACAAACAAACAAAAAACAAAATAAATAGAGAAGACACCCAAAATTGACCTCTGGCCTCCACAAAAACACATAATGTGTGCACAGGCACACATACACACACCACACAAAAAATAATAAAAACAAATGTTACTGTATCTGTTCTGTGTATTCATGTATTTGTGAAGAGTTGCCTATTAAAGATTGAACGCTTCTTAAAGGTTAAACATTATATTTACTGAATCATGTAAGAAATGTATTTACTGTGTGTAGGAGAGTTGTGGATGGGTACACGAGTGCCGTGCACGTGTGGAGGGCAGAGGACAACCTTCAGAATTAGTTCTCTCCTTCCACCACGTGAGGTCCATGGAGCAAACTCTGGTTGTCAGGGCTGATAGTAAATGCCTTTATCTAAGCCACCCCAACAGTCCGGAATTTAATAAGAAGACTGAGAGTTCATTTTTAAAACTCTTAAAAGTGGTAATGGAAAATGCGACAGAGAAAAACTTAAGAAAAAACTTGATTTTTACAATGCAAAGGTGAATGGACTTTTCTAAAAGAGCGTGCTAAAGTCCCAGTTTCTTGATCCCACCCAGATAGATAGCCATTCTGCAGCAAGGAATGCTAGACAGCTCTCACTGGTACTTTAACAATGTGTTTAAAACAGGGCTGGAGGACTAGTAATATGGCTCAGTGGGAGAGCCCATAGGGGCCTAGAATGTGTGAGGGCCTGGGTTCAATTCCCAGTGCCATACCTAAAGAGGGACGGAGGACTATCCAGTAACATGGCAGGAGGTTCCAAAGCAACTGGGGTTCAGTGATCACCCTTACTTGCAGAAGCTGGCCACAAACACTGAAGGCCATCAAGGTAAGATTCACAGCTGGCAGACAAATCAAAGGAGTTCGTCATGGCACCACTAAGGTGTGTTTTGGGGAGGTACCCATCTCCTGCATGTGCGATTGTCAACCAGAAAATAGCACCTAGGAGTAAATATAGGCCAAAAAAAAAAAAAAAAATCTTGAAGAACTATCAATGTTATAAAACCAAATCTCTACTTTTTTGATTCTAAGGGTTTTTCTATATAAATATCAAACGTAGTTATGGATCGATGGAATATGTTTCATATAGCTGTGGCATTTCAGGGAAGCTGTAAAGCGTGCACAGGACAAGTGATGGGCAAGAGGCCTGGACACATACATCCTAAGGGAAGCAACGCAGTGTGCATTGCGGCCTCATGCAGATGCTAGGTTACCCAGCGTGGTCCTGCTAAGAACACCAAATAAAGCCTATCTCCTGACTTGGGACAGATGTCCCTCTAGATGTCCAACACAGAGCCCATCTTCCCAACAGTTTTCCATGTAAGTGGCTACAGTGAAGTCTTGGGGAGAGTGTGGGCCCAGTAAGTGGTCATCCCAAGGTCTCTTCACAGCCAATCTCCAGTTGGCCCTATCCACAGATGCAGCTCCTATATTTCAAGAACTCCGCCCAGTGCCATCTCCCATCAAACCAGAAACACCCTGTGGTTACAAACAAAGGCTGGCTCCAGTGGGGATCACGCTTTTTTTTTAATTTAAATAACTTTTTTTCATTTATTTTACATACCAATCAGTTTCCCCTCCCTCCTCTCCTCCTTTTCCCAACTACCCGACCCCCATCTCCATTCAGAAAGGGGCAGGCCTCCCACGGGCTTGCACAAAGGCTTCTAACAGTGAAGACAGGACCTCTCCCTGGCGCTGGACTGGCTTTTGGTAACCTGTTTCCCATGCTAGATCATTCCTAAGTATGTCCCAGAGACTCCCATACCCTACAGGGTTCCTCTACACCCCAGGGAAGAGGCACATCAGCAGGCAGACTCTTTGGAGCAGGAAGCATCAAGCCAGAAGCGAACCCAGTATCTGACAGACTATTACTCCTGTACACACCCGATGTTTCCCCAAATATAGCGCTGACGGTTAAATATAAACCCAGCAAAAGAAAACCACCATGGCTGCTGTGGACTAGGAATTATAACTACGATCATCTCGACTTACCTATATCCAATGGGCAATGCTGAAAAAGTTGTCAGCTGTTCTACTGAAACAGGCCTGACTGACCTGGAACTGCTCCCAGTTTGCCAGTATACAGCTCAGATTCACACTCTGTTAATTAACAGGGCTGCCCACTAGGGAGCAAACAATGTCAGGAAAATTGGCTGTGGCACCTGTGGGAGGGCAGTGTTCGTATATGTGGTGTCACTGCCAGCTCGAGTCCCTGGGGCTCCAGAGCCTGGACGCTCTGGGCAAGGCCAGCCAGCCAGCCTCTGGCCTCAGGGAAATCTGAATGTGCTGTCAACGTATCACTCCACAGGACAAAACCAATTTCCAGACAGATGATTGTAAGCAGCCGTGTCAGGACTCTCCATGTCCACTTCACTTCTCTCCTACACAGATTCGGTGCTTCCCCGGAGAGACACGTACCACACCCACCGCGGTGCCCAGCCTGGCCAGGGAGCCCAGGTTTCTGTCCCCACGTTGAAGTGAGATAACTGTGGAAACTAGCCCTTTTCAGAGACTACTGACATAGCCAGTCACAGGAAACTCAAGGAATGGGTCTATATCCACCAACAGGACACCTTGACAGACTTTGTCAGGGTGTGACCCTACTTACTGTTCAGAGGACACCTGGTGGCTCCAACTACCCAGACTGCCTGAGAGGCTGCAGGAGCTGTAGGCCCTGAGAACACACTCACATCTTGCCTGTCTCCAGCTAGGGTGAGGACCTTCAGATGTCACAACATGCTGGGCCTCCCGTGCGTGTGTTCTTCTACAATTCTAAGTTAGAAAAGCAGAAAGCAAAGCTCACTAGGGCTTCGGGCCCTACAGCCAGCCAGAGTGCCAATGTTGCTCAGCAAGGACCTGACTGACCTCTCCCTCCTCTGGCCTGCAGCCCAGTCAGCAGTTTTCAGAGACAGCATCCTGGCCTTTCTCCTGCTGAGAAAGATGAAAAGCATCCTCCACAGAGGCACAGCAAACACTGGGAGCCGACAGACCATGTGGCGTGAGGCAATGGCCACCAATGGCCGGCCACTAAGTGGAGGCTGGCCCAGAAAGAAGCTGAACGGCTTGGGAAAGACAGCAACGGCAGATACTGTATCTAAAAATAGGGAAGCCAGACTAAGGCCACTGATTCATACTAAGGCAGTGAGAGCGGCGGCCTGGCATGAGAAGACAGGCTGGGCCCGCTTCTGCTGCTCCTAAGAAGGGCACCTCTGTGGATGACCTCCTGGGCAAGGAAGGCAATGAGCACTCACAAAGCTGGGCTTCGGGGAAGGAGGAGGTGGTTTGGAACAGGAAACTCTTTGCTCTCAACCTTTATAGTCATTATCAGACAGAAATTCAGAAACAGCACTCTCCAGATTCAAAGGTTTAAAAAATAAGGAAACTGTTCAATAGCTCTGAACAAAAACCTTTCTCATGGTTCCAATTACACACTGCAAATACATGTCAAATATATATCATACCCCCAGAAGGCTTCCTTTTGGCAACCTGGAGTCTAGCAAGGTAATTTGAACACCCTTCTCTCTAGACAGCATGTCGTTTGTTTAACACGGGCTGCCTAAGGAAGAAGCAGCCTCCAGGTGAGAGAAGCGATTTAACCCCAGAGCCCCACATTCCTCCCTATGGGGTCTGTAGAGCCCATAAGCCAGGAACGCAAGGACTCGGGCATCCTCTGCAGATGCAGAAGCAACCAGCCCATAAAAGTCACCACTCAGTTACATCTCCTGACAGCCGCTCAGCCACACTAATTTAAAACAAGTCATCACGTTGGGCAATCATGGATTGTGCAGGTTCCTGAGGTGTGTCTAGTGCAAACCCCAGGCTTTACTCGACCTTCCCAATTCAAACTCGATGATAAAAGGAGTTGTAGAGAGAGAGGTACACAATGGCCTGAGAGAGGGGTATGAAAAAAAAATCAAGTCTTCCAATGCAACCCAGGAGGCTAAAATCAGGCAATGCTGGCCATGAACAGACACATCACAGAGAGCAGTGTCTCCCAAGCTGTGCCCAATTCAATACCCTGACCTATCTAATATCCCATGAGTAGAGCCATGCCCACAGAACCTGAGCTTCCGGGATCAGGTGTGGCTGCAGGACCTGCCCCTTGTACCAACAGCCAGTGTACTGTCTTTAAGAATGTAGTCCAACTTGCTCAGGGAAAAATGCCCCTTGAATATACTGGAGACAGGAAGAATGATGCACATAGCACAGACCTGTGGGTTAATTCCCTGCAGGCCCTGGCAGAATGGCCCCAGAGGCCCCTCACTAACCTGCAGCAGCAGCATCTTGCCTATGGCTATGGGATCCTCAACTGTGCAGCAAGGGAGGCATAGACTTGTGGGTCTGGCCTGTCCTTGAAGAGCCAGGGACAGCTCACCCACACTTGGGGAGTGCACTTTTCCATGCCCAGTGCTGCAGGACAGAAATCACCTGGCTCTGCTCTCTCCAAGGGCACTTCAGGTATAGTATCCAGCAGATACCACATTAAGTCCACACTTAATCCAGAAAAGGGTTCTGCATTCATGTGGGTCCTAGAAACCCTCCAACCAACAAGAAACCCTCCAGCTGTCCAGCGGAGAGCCAAGGCCCATCCATCACAGAGCCCAGGCAGGTGTCCCTAAGTCCCCATGAGAAACTCCGACAGACAGGCACACAGTTACCAGCTTGGCAGTGCCCTTCATTCCATGAGTGTTTCCCTCAAAGAAATTCAGTTACAGAAGATATTTCCAACTTCAGGTGAAGTCTCACTAGGGGAGGCCCAACCCACCACACCAGCCTTCTGGGTGCTGCAGGTTCTCCGGGAACAATGACAAGAAACACACAGGTGAGACATGTGCCTTCTCTTCCATCCCCACCAGCTGGATAGTCAGATGAAATCCACAGAACGCCTAGTAAGAAGTACGGGGCACCCATAAACACCACGTTCTTGATGGATGTAACAGGGAGTAGAGAACAGAGGTGAGATAAAGGAACAATACTGAGGAGCTGGCCGGAAGTGGCACACGCCTTTAATCCCTCAGGAGATAGAGGCAGGCGGATCTCTGTGAGTTCGAGGCCAGCCTGGTCTATAAGAGCTAGTTCCAGGACAGGAACCAAAAGCTAGGGAGAAACCCTGTCTCGAAAAATCCAAAAAAAGAAAAAAGAAAAAAAAAAGGAACAATACTGAGGGAACACAAGCCCAAAAGAACTAAGATTACATCAAGAAACGCACAAAACTCTGAGAAGTCATACTGACTGAGCAAGGTCTAGCGGGTGTCCGGATGGAAAGGCCAAAGGCATAGGTCATAATTAGGAATAAGCCAGCAAAACCTCCACCAAGCTACATTCACAGATGTCTGAGAGAACATAGCAACACTCTTTTGTCCCTGTACACACAGCAAAGCTTCCATGTGAAGCCAGGCTTGACAGCTCACACCTGTAAAACCAGCACTCAGAAAGCTGAGACAAAAGGATTTCCACGAGTTCTGGGTCAGCCTAAGCTACTGAATGAACCCTGACTTAAAAAATAGAAAGCAAAACTGAAAAAAAAACAGCTTCTGTGAGAGTCCACATGGTTAGGGTAACAGAGAGGATAGGCAGCAAGAGTCCCCTTGTGCCCCCAAGTATTCCAGAGGGCTGGCAGAAGACACCAACAGTGAGCACCTAAGTTTTCAAGATGACAAGGAAGTCAAATGTTCTGTCCCACTGGAGGACACCAGCACTTCCCCGGGGCTGTGTGCTTCTCTCCAGAAGGAGCACCCTACCTGGAGGTGTTACTTACAGGCCAGCCAACCAAAGGCAGCAAAGCCTCTCTCTCAGTCCAAGGTTACAGGCACCTCCCAAGCATGTTCCACACCCTGGAACAACTACCAAGGTAACACGACAGGTCTGTGCTATCTGCCCTTTCCACAGAGTGAGGAGTCACCTTCACATGCAAGACCCCGCTCCATATTACAAGGGTCTTGGCAGAGGGAAACGGCAGACATCCACGGACGGGCACCCCCAATTCACTTCCCACCAAACCACACTTCATCAGAATAGGCCAACTGAGGCCTAAACTTAGGGCCTAGACAAAATGAATGAAGGCTTCTGCCCAAATCAGCTCATGAGAGGTTTCTCTTCTGTACTGAACTGAAATGAAGGGCAAATAGGTAAGTCTTCAAGACCCCTTCCCCTTGGATGCTACTGTACTTGTCTGGATAGGACGTGCATACGATGCCACAGACTTCACTTCCCTGCACCTGCCCATGACAGCCCCCACAAACTAGGTGTGTACACAGCCCCACAGATTCCATCCTACCTACCCATGGGTATACACACAGTGCCATGGACCCCACTTCTGCCAATGATAGGGTGTGCACGTAGTACCACGGCTCCATAGCCGGGCATTCCCACAGCTGCACCTCCCCTTCTCTGTGTTCGCCATGAATTCACCAACAGCCCATGAACCCCAACAGACTCACCAACAGCCCATGAACCCCATCCTATATTGTCCAAACAAAAGCAGGTTGGAGTACTCAAGCAAGGCCAGTACAGCCTTCCAGGGAAGTAGAACACAGGCTCCTCAATAGAGGGCAAAGGGATGTGAGTCTTACAACTGCCCAAACACACAGGCACCACAACAAGGTCACTGGGGTATAGGTGGACCCCCTGCCAGAAGTTTGGTGGTGCCCAGTAAAGGTACATAAAAAGACCACCAGGCTGACAAAAAAAGACTCGATACCTTCTCCGTTATCAGTCAGCCAGTCTACCTGTTGGCTCTCAAAGACACTCAAGAGCTGACTCAGCCAGGCCAAGCCTTCCCGAGTTTGTATCCAGTGCTACATTAGCCTTTTTAATGCTCCTAGTGGTTCTTTGCCAATTAAACACTCCCAGAGTCCCTGATCATCTTCAACAATACCCAGTGGCTCCCTGTATCTGTGCCATTGGTTCCTCCAGCTACCACCCTGGCAGCAGTTTCCTGCCCACTGCCACCACCACAGGCCACCACAGAGGAAGGACAACCATGAGGCAGGAGGTGCCTCCAGGACCAAGGGTGGCTCCCTGCTGATGCTGTGGGACTGGCACAGAAACACCCACAGCTAATGACAGAGTGGCGAGGACCATGGGTTGAAAGGAGCAAAAACAGCGTCCAGGAGGATTAGAGGCTCAACCAGGAAGTCAGACCAGTTCTACCTGACTTACAGCCAGGGTCCCAACCCCAAGGCCCAGGCCACCAATGACCCAAGACGATGACCCTGGCTCTGGCCTCTAGGAACATCACAGCTCTTTCAGAAGCGGCACGATCCCAGGAGACTGTGCTGTCAGAGGTGTGCCCTAGCCCCAAGGCAATGTTGCAAGAGACACACAAGACCCCATAAAAAGCAATTGGCCCAAGGTCATAGAGGGCACATCTAACCTGCTAGCGAGTCCTCAGTCGTGGTCAAGGGCAAGCCTAGCACCCATCTTTAACCGACTGAAGAGGTTCTGGTGTGACCACTGCACATGTCTACAAATTTCCTATACAAAAATGATCACGGACAGGGGACATGCAGTTCCTGGTGGGTATAGCCCCACTGGGTAGGTCTCAGACTTTCCATCACCACACTGCCTGCCAGTCATCCTTGGCTACCAATTCCAAAGGATGCTCAATTGGTATCGGCAGTTAAAACCTCTAACCCCCATCACTTGTGTTCACTACAGTTACCCATCACCTGCTGGAACAGCTCAAGGCACATCATCCATTCTTCACGGCACTCACTTTCTCCAAAAGACCAAGTCAGTAGGAGAACCACTATAATTTGGAAGTGTCCAACCAGATGTTGGAGCCAGTGACTGGAAGGTGACCAGATCATGAGAGTGCTGATTTAATAGATTAATACACTGGCGAATTTTTAATGTGATGACATTATCGGGAGGAGGCAGTTTAGGAAGTAGAATCCTTTGGAGAAATAGGTCAGTGAGGGGGTATATACTGGGAGGTCAAATGCCTCCCTCTCTCCCTCTTGGCTACCATGAGGCAAGCCACCCTTCCTCCTCCGTACACTTGCACCACCATGATATTCGGCCTCGCCTTGAGCCAAAGAAAGAGGCCCAGCCAACCTTGGACGGGAACTCTGGAACCTGAGCCACAATAAATCTTTCCTGTTAAGTCAGGAACTTTGTCACAGTAACAAAAGGCTAAGTGACACAGAAAACACAGCTTTGAAGACACTGACGCTTTATGGAGTCACGTGTGAATGCACTGAACACGGACTCAGGATCAAGAACAGAGCCTAGACTCCCGTGCAGAAGCTAAGAATTCCACTCATATCTACTAGCTAGACATACCTCAAGTCCCTCCCCTCATCCCTATAAGCCCAGTGTGTCTGGGTAAAGCAAGCAATTGGGTCTCAGGAACTACAGTGATCTGCTCATAATAGGCCCTTCACACAACAGGGATCAGCAAAGACAATGATGAGAACAGAGAACCAACACTTGGAACTTCCACAAAGGCACATGAAGGGTATTCTCCGCTGTTCTCTGCTCTGGAACTGTGTGAAGCAGTTTCAGTGTCCGACATGCTGCTAACCTGTGCTAGGACCGGGTTCTTCAGCCAGCAAAATCAGCTGTAAACTCTGTAGTAAAATCAACTGGCCACACATGAGCACCACCACCAGGAAAGGCTGGCCGGAAAAACACAGAAGACAAGACTGGACAGTGTGGAAGCAAGCTCAGCAAGTGAAAGTTTCTCACTGAAGTATTTCTCATCAATGGGCCAGCAAGACGGCTCAGGAGGCAAAGGTTTTTGCCCCCAAACCTAACTATCTGAGCACTATCCCAGGGGACTGCATGATAGAAGAAAAGAAAACACCTCAAAAGTTGTCTCCTGACCTCTATATGTGCTATGACATGCATGGGAGAAATACAAAAGAAAAATGAATGTAATTTTTTTCATCAAATGGCATAAACACCATCAAAGTGTCCAAAATAACAGAAAGACGTGGGTAGCAAGGCCCCTTGAGTGTACTACAGAGCCAAAGAGGGCAGCAGCACCCGTGCTCACAAGCATCACGGCTCAGGTCTGATCCTAAGCTGATTCCCACTTTCAAAAGCAAACAAGACAACTACGGAACACAAGTAGAGAGTTTTACAATGTACCTGGCTCCTACAGACACATGAATGGTAAACACTGAGACACAGCCCACCTTGATGTGTTGACACTTTACTGAACAATACATATTTCACAGGGAATACCAACTCCAATTAAATAATCGCCAAATAAAAGAAAAAGAATCTGTTCTGAGTGCTGAGATGATACGTATGTACTACCATACTCAGCCTTAAACAGTTGTCTCTTGAAGAGACGTTTGCCCAAATAGACAAGCAGCCGAGACATGAGAAGATGCTCGTCACCGAGGCGAACGTAAGTCAAAAGCACATCAACAGACTCTCCCTACCCACCAGACTGGGTATAGAGGTTGGTTTCTTTTTTCACCACCCCTAGAGATATAAGATAATAATGCACTATGGAAAACAACCTGGTGGACAGAGAAGGGAGTGTCATGAGATTTGGGGTGCACCCAGAAGAGAGAGAAACTGTAACTGAACCAGTATTGCTGTAGAAATGTCCACAGCAGTACTACGAGGAAACAACCCAAACATCACTGCATTCAGTCTTTAAAAGGAATGAAGTTCAGAAACAACAGTGAAAGAAATCAGATGCATAAGTTCTGACTTACTAACTCACAGAGACAGAAGACAAACTGGTAGCTGTTAACATTGGGGAAGACTATGGGAGACTATGTGTTCTGGTGTCTTCTGTGGTGATAGAAATGTCTTGGAAGGAGACAGAAGCAATGGTTGTGCAAACCTACATATCCCAAATGTTACTGAATTACTCACTTTAAAGCAGTCGATGGATCTGGAAGATGCCCTAGTCAGTAAAGTAAAGCCTTGCAAGATTGAGAACCTTAGTTCAATCCCTAGAACCCCATGTTTTATAAATAAATAGAAAAAAGAAGACGGAGGAGGAGGCCAGGCATGGTGATGTGTGTTGTAATCTCAGTGCTGGGGAGATGAAGACAGACATATGCAGCCAGCCTCCCTGCTGGGGAACTGCAGACCAGTTGGAAACCCGGTCTCAGAAGCAAGGTGGAAGGCTGAAGAGCTCGGTGGTTAGAGCACCTACGACTCTGGAACAAGACTCAAGTTTAGCTCCTAGTATCCACATTGAATGGCTCACAACAGCCTCTAACTCCAGTTCCAGGGCATCCAACACCTTCTTCTGGCCTCCACAGGCACCTGTATACAAATATACAACTTAAAAAATAAAATCTGTAAGAAAAAGGTGGAAAGTGCCAGAGAAATGACGCCCAAGATTGTCCTCTGGCCTGCCCACACTTGTGTGTGCACACATGTTTATGCACACATATATGTATTCACACACATATATACACAATTCCAATTTTGCAGAACATTACATGAACTGTTTAAATAAAAGATGAAGATTAAAACAAACTACAAATAAGACAGAATCAAATATGACCAGACAATTTAAAATGCCTAAATATCCATAATATACATATATAAATCTAAAGCTCACTATGCATAATATACAAGTATCTAAATTGAAAACACAAAGTCTGGCAAAGGAAAAAAATCTAGCAATTAAGACAACCTGATGATGATAAAAGCTAAAAAATTATACAAAATCCAAGTAAAAGGAAAATAGACAATACAAAAGAAAAAGGCCTAGGAGACACAATAAGATAAAAAGGGATCCAGTTGAGTCACAGAAAGAGAAAATAGAAATAAGAAAATTCCAAAGACTTAAGGAAAAATTTTTCCAAACTATTGAAAAACCTAAGTCAGATACACAAAACATAACTACATAAAAGAAGACATAAGGAACTCATACCTACACATATCTAGGGTGATGCTGCAATTCGGAAACAAGTAGCCAATACTGAGTACAATCATGTGGACAGCTACCCTGACCATGCACAAACAACCAGTGGGCCCTTGGGGAGCAGACACCCAGGAAATTCAGACAATGACTTACACACCTTAACAAAAGAAGGAAAATTATCCTAAAGAAGAGTTCCGAGATTCAAAGATATCAGAGGCAAATTCTGTATGCATAGAGAGACTGAAAAGAGGCTAAAAATAACGTCAAACACTCAGTAAAAAGAAGCATGGGATCAACAAACACAGCAATCAGGTATGCTGCCCATGATGGTGAAGGCTAGCCTGAACTACCTAGTCACAGAAGCAACAATACAAACACAGCAATCAAGTATGCTGCCCATGATCTGGTGTAGGCTAGCCTGAACTACCTAGTCATGGAAGCAACAATACAAACACAGCAATCAAGTATGCTGCCCATGATCCAGTGTAGGCTAGCCTGAACTACCTAGTCACGGAAGCAACAATACAAACTTTTAATTTTCTAAGGAAAAAAATCTGTGCCTTACTCATTAATGTTGCCACTTCACAATGAGGATATGGTCACCGCTGGAACTCCTTGATACTTCTTAAGGATTATGTTATGCTAATGATGTAGCAACTATTTTTTAATATTTTACATAAACCCAAATCTGTTGTTTCTACTGTTCAAATGTTACATTCACGCACAGTGTAAGACTGTGCAGCATGTATGTCTGGTATCTTGTTTCCAGTCGGCTTCCTACTTGGCTTTATTATTATCGATAATGTAGAGAACTTCCAGGGACTTGTAGCTACCGACTTATCTCTGCGGCCCTATGGACTTTTACTTTCCATCAGCTTAGACATCTATAGTAACATATCAGGGTCACTAGCAGTGCCACACACATGCAAGGCACAGCTCAGAGCTAGCAAGGCCAGGGTTGAGCAACTATACGCACATGACCAGCTAGGGGAGGCAGAGGCGCTGCAGAAGAAGGAAGTACCCTGCCTCACGGGCACTCAGTCTGCTGCTGCTTTCCTCTCTTTGAGAACAGCTGTCTCCTGAACCTCCAGGGAAGACCTGGGATAGTTAACAAGATAGAAAAACTCTGGGCACCAGCCTACGATGTGTGATTTTCTATGAATGGACCATACTGAAGACTTGGGAATGAAAGTGTTTACTCCCTGCTATAAGATAGCCATGGGACTTAAAACTTCAACAAGTAGAGCAATGCCTAACAAGTTCAATGAAGGGTGAGTCTCGCTTAATTCTTACTTTCAAAACCATACAAACTTGAAGCCAGGTGGTGGTAGCACACACCTCTAACCCCAGCATTTGGGAGGCAGAGGCAGGCATTTCTCTGAGTTTGAGGCCAGCCTGGTCTACAGAGTGAGTTCCAGGACAGTCAGGACTACACAGAGGAAACCCTGTCTTAAAAAACAAAAAACAAGCAATAATAACAAGACAAAGCAAACCAAAGAAGACACTAAAAAAGGAAAGGGGGCAAGCCAAGCACAGTAGTACACATCTGTGATTCTAGCACTGGGAAGATGAGACAGGAAGATGATGAGTTCCAGGCCAGCAAGACCCTGGTTTTTTCCCCCTCTTCTTAATGTGTAGCATGAGGAGAAAAAAAAAAGGAAATCTTAACGTCAACTTTTAAATTTTATCTGTCCATGTTCAGTATAACTGACTTCTCTCTGTGGCCACATGCAGAGCAAAACTGTCCAGAAAAGTTCCCGAGCTGCACTGCCAGGCGGGCTGGGAGAGCAGGCAGGTGAGGAAAACTGTGGCAATCCTCAAGACTTGGCCCAAGTTCACAAACCCAAACTGAGTTTCCCAATCAAAGACAAAGCAAGCCGCTGCTCGGAGTTTCAGGTTTCCCTTTAGACACAGAGCATCGGCGCCAACCAACACCAGGAGGGACGGGAAGAACCAGGGACTGCTGACACAAACAAACAAAAAGCCTTTCACCCTCAGTCACTCACCCTGAAGGCTCTTGAGGAACCACAGGAACCTGGTTCCACACAGCTCAGAGGCAAAGGAGCCAGGAGAACATGTGCCCTACACAAGCTGCCCACAGGCCACATTCTGGTAGAGTCAGTCAGGCCTCCCAACACAGGGCACGTCTCAGGGAGACACCACTCACCTTCACCAACCCGGTGGGAAAGGTGTAAGAGGTACCTTTTGTCCTCCCTACTCCCCAAAATAAATTGTCCCCAAGTTTATGGAATGTCAGAGTGGCTTCACCTTAATAAAGAACTAAAACCTACATGATGGTATCACCATCTGAGCCTTCAGGTCTCCCCTCTCAGGAAAGTCAACCACCAACTACGAAACTTTCTGACACACTTTGGCCCTATCTCTCTAGAGCTGCCCAGCTCACTCTGTATTGGTGGATACAATCCACTGATATTCTTAGTTTTGTTTAAAATGAAAAAGCAAGTATACCACCTACCAGGCAAGTTCAACCCACAGCCCAAGGGGCGCATACGGCCAGGGAGAGTGGTAAATGCAGCCTCAGGCCTACACAAAAGTATAAAACTACTTAAAACACTGAGGGGTTTTATTGTTGTTTTATTTTGTTAATTCAATTGCTGGTTCTTGAGCAGAAACTCCATAAAGAAGAATGTCATGTTCCAGAGTCAAAAGCTTGGGCACACCTGAGTCCTAAAGCCTGCCAGGAAGCACTGAGGGCTCCATTCATATGTCCAACTCCCGCCTTGTCACAGACGAAGACCCGTAAGGCTGAGAGATGGGCACAGGCCCCACTGGCCAGGATCTGGCCCACCGTCCTGCAGAGGTTCTAGGAATCAGAGCAGGGAGGGAGGTGGGTCACAACCCCCCCACCCCCCCACCCCGTCTTGGCCGGATGCCCTGCTGGCCCTGCAGAAGAAGCTCTGGACACTTCAGTCTACTGAGCAGCAGCACTCACCCCCTGGCTACAGCTCCAGATCTGCCCGGTGGCTTTGAGCAAAACAAGAACAGTGCCGATGGCCAAACCCAAGTCTAGGAAAGTGTCCAGACCACTGGGAGCAGAGTTCTTCACAGTTCAGCCAGGACTTACCTTAACAGATGGAATAAGAAGAATGAGAGGAAGGGACGCTGGGAAGGAGCCATCCATCAGCTCAGGACTAGCTCAAGGACAGGACTCTCAAGAGGACAGTCTCTCACTACTACAATCCTACCTGAAAAGGAATTTCAATCAAGAAACCCTAAGAGACACCCTCCTCAATAGGAAAGAAGCCATCGAGGCAAGGCCAAAGACAGACTTACTAAGGCCTGGGACAGGCCGATGGACTGCTGCAAACCCCAGAACCCTGTACATTCCCAGGAGTTTGGAACCGGGCAGGATGGAGCTGCTGCTACCCTTCCCCTGCCACTCAAGGACCCTGTCCTCCCATCCCAATCAGGTCACCAGAGAGAGCTCCAGTTCAGGGGAGACCTGCGTAGCAAGCCCCAGAGCGAGCTGCCTGCTGCCTAGAACCGCCCCTGGGGCACTGCAGGATACCAGGAAACTGAAACCAGACTTGTAATAATCACTACAGCAATCTTCATATCCTTTTTACTTTTCAGATGTTCCTCACAAAAAGGAGCACAAAAAGATTACAGGAAAAGTCATCTTGTGACTTCTTGTAAGGAGGGTAGAAATATAAATGATCCCCCTTCCTTCTCCCCAGATGTTTTCTGAGAGAAGCTGCTGTGTGAAGCGACTCCCCAGACTTGGCAAAGTCTCTGCTGACCCTCTTACAGACCACACAGCCCTGCCCTGCATCCAAGGAGACTCAGCTTAGCCCAAGCACAGGAAAACAGATGTGTAAGGACAGGAAGGAAACGGAGAGCCAATCTGTGCTGTGGAGGAGTGCCTATGTTACGTTACATCTGAGCACACTGCTTGCCTTCCACACCCTGCAGTGCAGGACAGCATCCCTCGGATGGTTCCAGCAGGGACCAGGGAAAATAAGCTTTGGTGAAGCTGACCCGGCAGCACCCGTCCGCAGTCAGCGGGGATGCTGCTGTCCAGAGGTGGCGGCTGCCCCAGACACCTACTCTGTACCCCGGCTTACCTCCCATCCACATGATGAAATTGTCACCTACCGGACTAGGTTCCTGGGTCAAGTTACTTAACCCCTCGGTGCTCATTTAACTCTCGTAAAGCAGGTGCGCGGCAGTTCCTGTGACTATAAGGAATGACGCAAGTGCCATGCGGCCCAAGGACCCACATGGAAGATGCCGAGTAACACCAGCTGCCGCTCCCAGCTCTCCCCTACGGTCTTACTTACTGCTCAGAAACTTCATTAAGACATCTAGGTCATGGAAAAGACTGGGACAAAACATAAGGATTTGAACCCCACTAAAGACAACAGAAAAGACCTCCTTCTTTTTATGTGTTTTTGTAAGTGTTCTGCCTGCATGTATGACTATGCACCACGTTATGTCTGGTGCCCTCAGAGGCCAGGAGAGGGCATCAGATACCCTGAACTGTAGCTATAGATGGCTGAGCCGCTGTGTGGGTGCTGGGAACAGAAGCTAGAGCCACCGACAGAGCAACCAGTGCTTTTCACTGCTAAGTATCGCTCCTGACCCTCCTTCACGTTCTAAGGCATAAGCTATGAGGTCAAAGAGGATAGGGAACACAGCAACAGGAAGGCGCATTAGGAGGCTACAAGCACATTTGGTGAGGGACCAAAGAGGAAGCCCAGCCACGCCCTACACATCACAGTCCGTAAATGGCCCAAGGTCGGGGCCACCAACAACTCTGGGATTTCTTTCAACCAGGAGACGAAGATAAATCCCTGCATAAAGTCCTGGAGCCCTCCCATCCTCTCAGAGATTATCACAGAAATATTCAGAGAAGTCAAAACAAGGTATCAAAGCCAAGTCACTCACAACTCTCAGAAACCACAGACACTGACTGTGGAAGATGCTTCATGTCAGAACTGAGAATATAAGGACAAAGACGAGGCAGCTACATATGGTCTCATAAGGCCAGACTACCCTTATCAAAATAGTGGCATGATTTGTAATAACAAGAACCTGGAAACAACCTAGATGCCCCTCAACCAAAGAATGAATAAAGAAATGTGGTACATTTATACAATGGAGTACTACACAATTGTCTATAGCTCCAGTTCTGAGGGCTCTAATATCCTCTTTTGGTCTCTGTGGGCACCGGGCAAGCATATGGTACACATATATACATGAAGACAAAACACCCATATGCATAAAATAAATCTGAAAACAACAACAAAACACAAACACACACACAAAGAATTAAGCATAAAGGTGAGTCAGTAAAATCTTAAGTCTTAAGCAGGTGGGGGCAGAGAACCAGTACTCCAGCCTAGGGAGCCTGTCCTTTGTGCTCTGGTGCTCTGGTGCTCTGGCCCATGCCAGCAGCTTCAGGTATGACCAAGAGCCTGACAACTACCAGACTGCCCTTTCCCAGGCCCCAAACTGCCATCACATTCTAGCCTTCACTGCAGCCCACACAAGCCTCTGAGCAAGTAAGTAAACGGAGTGGGGGAATAGAATGGCTCCAAAATCAAGCATCTGATTTACTGCTTGAAGGGGGGTGTGAGCGTGTTCGCTGCTGCCGCCCTAACGACAAGCAGCACATGTCAGCTCCACCACCAGTGCCGGCCTGGGGCATGTTCCGGCAGGTTCCCGTGACAAGGCAGCAAGGTTACCATCCTCTCTGCCACCCTGGGTCTCGGGGTGACCACGGCAAAAATCCTCGGGGGAGAAGGGTGAAAAGTCACAAGGGTGGTCAGAGGCTTCTCTGGCCCTCACAGCAAAAACACTACTGGCGCTGTCTTCAGCGATGTGTATTTCAGGATGAATGTGCGTCTCTTTGCAGCTCTGTGCATATGCTGGAGTACTGAAGGGAAGTCCAACACTGAATCTTTAACGTACATCAAATGCTCAGAAGCACCGTGTTCTGCATCCTAAAACCCTGACTTCTCTGCGACTGGGCAGCCCTGACAGGACCCCCCACGGTGAACCTAGAGTCCTACAGGGCACCTGGAGTGGCACAGGACTCTCTGGGTCCCTGCTCGGTGAGGCTCAGTGGGTGCAAACACATGAACTGTAGCTGCAGGCGGAGGAATATCAGGTGCATCTCTACGCCCTGAGGGCTCAACTCCTACACTTAAATCCCTCCCACTGGAACAGCCGGCTCCAGTTTCACCGAGCCAGCGAGCCAGCGTGAGAACAGATCCTGCTCCTCAGTCCTCAGCACCTTGCACAGAAGGGCTCCGCATCCCAGCACTGCCCACCTCCGGTAAGTGCTTACAATTTCTTCAAGTTTTCTTTCAAAACTACTCTACAATGTGTCTTGAGGTGTCTGTCTAGGTAGAATGATTGCTGTTGTCTGTTCTTTCCTGCTCTGTTCCTTAGGGATTACTCAGAACCTGGCAGGTGCATCTTGGAGATGCAGACCACAATAACAAAACTAATGGGGCCGATGCTTTATTCCAAAAATACGAGCAAGCTTATTTAAAAATCAAGCCCTCCTTTCTGCTATAAAATTTATTTTAAAAATAAACCAAAACATGTATTTATACTAGCACGTAACTGTTTCCTACTTTTCAAACAAACTACAATAAATTTCAACATAAAAGAGGCAAAAATCGTATATCATATAGAAAAATAACTGTACAACTGCTGGGTTTCACTTCTAGTTTAATACTTAAGACTTCAAGTTTAAAATAAGTGCTGCTTCGACAAAACCTTTCAAAACCAAGAAGCCAACAAAGTTTAAGCTTTTGTTTGGTTGCTAAGGTTACACATACGGGGCGGGAGGGTATTTTTCCTATATGAAAGTTCCCATAAATCTGTATGAAAATAATTACTGATCAAATAATCGGCCAATTCCAACCAAATCACATTTCGTTTAGGCAGAGCCACCTACATTTGCCATCCCGGTGCTTTCTGAGCACTAGAAAAGGCTCTCTGGTATTTCAGAATGTGTGTTAAGGAAACAAGAGGCAAGGTGATCACTGGTGCAGTGCTGGCCTGGGAGCTTTGTGTATACCGTGTGCCAACACAACCGAACCCATCTGTTTTCTGGATCTTTTCTTCCACACATAGTCTAGAAAACTGCTTTCCTCTAAGGATATGGCCGTCCTAAGTTCACCTTCATCTCAAGGAACAGAAAGTTTGGGAGGGAGTGGCGGCCAGTCACAGCAAACACTCAACTGAAGTAAAACTCACAGATCTCGTTCTTGCGACACCCCAGTGGGTAGACGACAGTGGCGTGCCCTTGAGTGGTGCAATAACGCCACATCACAGTGCTGTAATTATAGCATGCCCTTCACGACGTTCCACCTGCGGGGCTCTGTGCCAGACAGCTGGACACCACCAGGACTATTACAGCATGGCCTTGCTTTGCAGGTCAAGTCACAGGACAAACATAGCTGCTCAGCCTGTCAATCGCTGTCCTATAGAGCAAAGCTGTAATTACCTCTATTGTGTCCTACCGGGGTTCCTTTAAATTACTCTTTCTCTCGTCGGTTTTCTAAGTGCAAGCCCCTTACAAACTTTTAAAACCTGCAAGCCACTCACTGCTGCCTTGACGCTGGCAGCTATGTTTCAGGTCCACACACTTAGGGACCTGCTAGAGTGCTTTAAAGACAAACAGAACTCCGTGGCCAACCGAAACCACCCAGAGCTCGCTGTGTGGGCAGGTATCCCGGATGGCACACTGTGGGCAGAAGGAAGGTGTTCTCAGCCCAGGGTCCTTTCCAAGGCCAAGTCAAGCAGTTGAATATAAGAGCTGGTCGAGTCTCAACAAACACGGCTGATTTATGTCAGCAGAAAATTAGGACAGAGCTTACGGGTCTCAAGCTGGACACTGTCCACGATTTTAGGTCACTGCCATGTTGTATAGTCTCTACTGCATCCCAAGAGGATTCAGAGAAGGAAGTCTCAAGCCAAGGTGGTCTGGGGAGGCATGCTTGAGAAAAGGGCTTCCCCAAGAAGACAGAGGATACCTAGGAACTCTCTACCAACAGCCCTTGACCCAGGCTGGATGTCTGTGGGAACACACCCTCAGAACGCCCTGACCATCGTATAGGAAGTGAAGGGGAGGAGGGTAGGGTGCCAGGTAAAACTCCTCTGGGGCACCTAACATGCTAACACTACAGTTCTCAGACAGTCACAGCTCCACATATAGCCTTCCAGAGCTGTATTCCCAAAGTAATAACAGGCACGCCCCGAAAAAGAGACAGCCACATACCCTTCTTACTGCCTTTAGAAAGAGCTTTCCCCTGAATACAAATCCAAACTTACTGTAAACAGTCAAAGGTCTAGGCTTTACTGTTTTGGCAACAATGTGCACTTTGGGGAATATTTAACACTAGAAGCTGCCAGACAGTACAAAGTCCGGCAGGTATAAACTGAGCAAACAGGACTTGGAACAAGCCTCCATGGCCACAGACATATGTGCCTGGCTGCAGTCATGGTTGTGGGTTAGTTTCTTTATATTCATAAACCTCATTTGGGTAGGACAGAGAACTCACAGGCTGACATCATCATCCGAAAGCTTACAAAAGCATCAATTTTATCCCACTTACTTCTCTAACACAGGAGTTTTATAGATGAGTTACACCCGTCTTACACCTGCCTCCGAGCAGCGAGCTTCTGCCTTAATTAGAAATTGTGAAATCCCGAGGGGTCAGTTTATACACAGTTACTGAAAGTACTACAGCTGAGACTCCGTCTTTATACTCGTTCCCTTCCAGTTTTAATAAACCTCAGTAAATCGTCTCACCCAAGAACAGTTGCCCAAGAGCCGCTGGGGCTTATCCCACCCAGCCTGAGGATTCACAGGATAAAAAATAAAAAGGCAAAAGGCTCAAACCAAAACTTCAGATAGCATTTTACTTTATATTAGACTTTAATAATTTAATATATTACATATGTAACTTTATACAATAATTATTTCCTAAGTTACTCTTTAGGACAACATATGGCGCTTTGTAAAACACTTGCCTCCTGAGAGACATAGGAAAACCTTACAATGACAGTGTGTTTATTTAGCCACAGTGGTGTGCTTACTTCAGTGGCATTCCCTAAGGTTGCTTCTGAAGGCCCATCATTACTTCCTTACGTCTGGAAGGGACTTTCTAGCTTATCCAGGACACACAGTGCAGTCCCCGTGTCCATACTCAGCAACTGGGAAGAAGCTCACCCTCGATAAATGTTTGCAACTGTCATCATTTTGATCATGATGCTCCCAGTCAGTGATGAAATCATCTCTCTCAGATCTGTGCCATGACATATCCTATACAGCCATGGGAACCAGTCTTGCAGAGGTTCTCACGCCTTCAGAATCAAGAGTGTAATGAACATGCCAGCACAGGCCTCACTGACTTATCGAGATGCCCTCATCAGCTAGTCAGACAAGGCTTCTCAGGTTCCCTGACGGAGGCAGGGAAAATGTACTCCAGGTTCACGCAGGGCCCACAGAGAATTTCTTTCCATTTTCCTTTTAATGAGAGAGAAAAAGAGAAAGTCACAGGGCTTTTCCTGTTAACATGCTCAGCTGACAGTGTGCCTCATAGCTTCTGGTCCAGGCAGCACCCCTTTTGACAGTCTTAGTCTCCCCCATGCCCAAAAGAAGCCTAGGATCCTAGCTTCCGTCCAGCCATGGGCACCTGATGTTCTTATCTAAAATCTGTGCTTCACTCTCCGGATACAGACGCTCACAGTGGATTGCTTTCAGTATCAGATGAGCCACCATTCTCCAGAACAACCACTTAACACAACAGCCCTAAATTACGGTACTAGGGTAGCTGGTGAAGGGCACTTTAGCTCTTTGTGGGCTTGCTCCTGCTGTTTTGAGGGGGGAAAAAATTGCTAAGCAGCACAGGCAGGTCTTGAACCTGAGACCCTATGCCTTAGCGTCTCCTACATGGGATTGCAGATGTGCACCACAATGCTGGGCATAGTTCTTTGTGTTTGATATGTGTGTGTGTGTGTGTGTGTGTAATTTATTTTTATATATTATGCATGGAGTATATATTTACACAGAGAGACAAATAAATTAGAAGAAAAAAATAAATAAAACCAGATACATCCTCAGAATATAAAGTATACAAGTAGAAATAAGGAACTTGCTCTTGTGGCCGGCCACTCCACCCCACTGCCCACCATACACACGCACACTGAGGACAGGGGAGGCAGACAAGAGAGAGTAAGACTTTAGTGGCTGCTTCTGTTTCTAAGGGTCTGGCTGGCAGACAAGTGTCTGGCTAGGACTAGAGGGCACAGCTTTGCACTTTTCTCACAAACTTAGTTTTAAAGCTGAGAACACTTTTCTTAAATAATTTCCACTAAGTGTTACTTTTAAGTGTTTAAAATACTTAGCAGATCTTTCTCTTTTCACATATTCTACACAGATCATCTCACGCCCAAGCTCCATCTAGAGTCGCCCAGATGTCCAGGCAGGCGGTTTCGCTACGTGCTCAGCTTTGGGTTAGGAGCTGGATATACCTGAGGCAAAATAGTTTCCTCCCTCTGCCTGAACACCACTGCCCCAGTCTCTTGAGATGGCATATCCAAGGAAAGGAGGGGCAAATCTATGAGTTTACTCCCAAATGCTGATGAGTGCCAGGGCATAGAGTCGTGGGGACTTGCGAATCATGCTAGCGGACCTGCAAACCAAGTTTACTGAAATAAAGCGCTCGCATTTTTTGAGTCAACATAAATGCTACTGCTTACTAGGGCTGAGGATGTAGCTCAGTGCTACAGCAATCACCCAGCAAGTACGAAGCTATGTGATCACCACCCCAACATCAGCAAGTACTACCTGCCGATAAAGTGGGCTTTTCATCTGTGATTTTAGAAGCAGCAGGGCAAAGTCCTATGTTCTTAAGTACTCTTCATTTTTAAATATTCACTAATAATAACACAAAGCACAGCAGTAACACAGCTAAGCAGGGCCAAGCTGCCTTGTGGCACTGAACAATACCATAGCAGTTTATTCCCTAGATGCTTGCTCTCACACAGCACTTGGGAAAGAGGCTCTGGTACAGAATCCTATCAGAAACCCCATAGAAACTGACCAAAGAAGGGTCCAGATTGCAGAATAAAGGCCCCCAAAACTCAAAGAATCGCCTTCAGCACGCTGCTCCCTTGGTCCCCAGACAGCTCTTGCAGGTCAGGCTTGAGAAAATGCAGAGCAGGCGGGTAGGGACCCGGGTGTCACCCACTCTCCGAAAGCTCTAGGCTCCTTGTCTGTCTATAGTGTGGCAGTGCCGACAATGACCCGCTAACTGCGCCTAACACCAGTCTCTGCTGCCTTCACAGTTCTAGGTGCCTGATGGAAGGCATTTCCCTTGTTAGACCCCCGGCACATGGGGCTGACCGCAGATAAAGTGCTCAGAGCAAGAACACAGACCGGTACTACCTCCTTCAAGACCATCGCATCCTGGGCAAAGAGTCATCGGCAGTGACCACAGACTGAACAGACCAGAGTCCAGATACAGAGGACAATGAGTCTCCTAAAGGAACGGAAACCAAAGAAACCACACTATATTCCTCGGCCCCCGGGAAAGCCCTTCAAGTACAAATGCTTCCAGTGTCCTTTCACATGCAACGAGAAGTCGCATCTCTTCAACCACATGAAGTACGGTCTCTGCAAAAACTCTATCACGTTGGTGTCAGAGCAAGATCGCATCCCCAAGTGTCCCAAATCTAGTTCGCTGGACCCTAAGCAGTCCCACCAGCCAGAGCCCACCTCAAAGCCAGCCGCTTCCAAGTCTCTCCCAAATGGACTCTCCAGCTTCGATCCAAAGTCTCAACAGGGCTCTACAAAAGAAGATGCCAAAGAGAACCTAGAGATGCAGGCCCGGGGGACCCACAAGGGTCCCCAGAAACCAATCCTACAGAAAGAAGTGACACCAGAAGCCATCCTCAGCACCCAGCTAGACAGTGGGGTTAGGTCTTCAGCATTTGTTCCAGTCGGGGAGCACAGACTCAGGGGGCCGGAAGACACAGAGGCTCCTGAAATGCTGGCATTAACCAACTCCACCACCAAAGCCACCTCTTTCCATGCCAAGTCTGCATTCCATACTCCTGGTTACCCCTGGAAAGCTGGCTCCCCATTCCTGCCACCTGACTTTCCACATAAAATCCCATCTACGAAGGGGTTTGGTGCTATCTCCCCCTATATGCACCCTGCAATCCCCGAGTACCCCCATCCCTTCTATACGGAGCATGGGCTGGCTGCCATCTACTCCCCCTACCTCCTGACTGGGAACACGCCTGAATGTGATGCCACTCTGCTGTCTGTCTATGGGTCCCAAGACCAAAGACACTTCCTGTCTCATCCTGGACCGATCCCCAAGCATCTGAACACAACTCCATCGACATACGACCACTACAGATTTTTCCAGCAATACCACTCAAATCTGCCAATTCCTTACGGATTTTACAGACCAGAGTCGGCATTCCCCCCCTACAGTCTCCGGCTCCCACCTGTCCCTGGCATCACGCGAGATCAGAGCTCTCGACTGCTTGAAGAAGCAGCCCTGGCTTATCCAGCCTCAAGTCCCTCCCAGTTAAATCTTTCAAACTCCCACAAAAAACACACAGAGTTTGAGAAAGAAAGCCCTCTCCCTGAGGCAAAAGATCCTTCTAAAGATGGGCAAAGGGATGCAGAAGAGGCCAAAATGAGTCCCCGAGCGGGGAGCGCTGCCACGGGCTCCCCAGGGAGGCCAAGCCCCACCAATTTCACCCAAACAAGCCAAACATTCGAAGGCCTGTGTGATCTCTCAAACAAAGAGGCCTCCTCGGGAACCCCGGAGAGACTCCAGCAGCCTGAACAGAGCCCCACTGCCTTCAAACCTGTCCAGAGGGGATCAGAAAGTCCTCAGTCTCAACCTCCCACAAGCAGAACAGAGTCTCCAAAAAGGTAAGAAAATTTCTTTCTCAAAAGCTTCAATGTAGTTTTGTTTAACACCAAGTTCACACTTGATTAAAATGCTTTACAAGCCGGGCAGTGGCACCCTTTAATCCCAGCACTCGGGAGGCAGAGGCAGGCGGATCTCTGTGAGTTCGAGACCAGCCTGGTCTATAAGAGCTAGTTCCAGGACAGGCTCCAAAACCATAGAGAAACCCTGTCTCAAAAAAAAAAAAAAAATGCTTTACATGATGATCTTCCTAAAATTTCTCTTGATTTCTTCTAGCCTTCAGGTCATGAACAGTGACTCTCCAGCCCAGACAGGGACCAGTACCTCTCTCATCACAGAGGCCCCACCTTCCAGCCCAGAGGACCACTCCAGGATAAGCCCCCTCAACCTCTCAAAGAAGTTGGAGACCAACCCTGCAGCCACTTATGGACCCATGTACGTAGACAATGCTCAGGCAGACGCCCTGGGCTTCTCGGGGCTGCAGGACCTGCCACTCAATCTCTCTGTAAAGGATCCCTGTAATGCCTGGGCTCCTAGGCCTGTGTTCCCCAGCCCACCGCAAGGTGCTGAACCTGCTGCTGCTCTAAAGACTGAGACCAAAGGTTCCGAAGATAGGACAAGCCCCGTGGAGACACAGGAAGACAAGGCCCACGGCAGGACGGCCCCAGATGTGCACACGGTAGACAGTAGCGATGAGCAAAAGCAAACCGCGGCTGTCGCTCTCTGTCAGCTGGCGGCCTACAGCCCGGGGAAAGTCCGCGTGGGCGATGAGGAAGGCACAGCCCAGGAATCCACCGGTCAAGATGTGCCCACTCTCGGTTCTACAGAGAACCAGGGGGCTCAGTGTGACCTCAGACCCAAAGGACAAAAGAGGACGAGTCAAAGGGACGCAGGAAAATCCCAGCAAGGAACTAAAAAGCCAAGGCTGAACGACACCATACCGAGAGTGCTCACGCTGCGCAAGAGAACCCGGGTGTCCTGAGGCCTCACGTGCTCGGCGCTGTGGCCAACAAGATGCCTTTCACACATGTTCTAAGCAGCATCTTCGCTTTTTTGCTTTTTGGAGGAGGTACAGTCTTGTCATGTTGTTCAAGCTGGCATCAGCCCAAGTGCTGGGACACCCAGTGTACTCCCAGTTTACCTTCACTTTTTATCAGTCAGTTTTTATAAACAGTTTCTCTTTTCTTCTCAAAAAAAAAAAAAAAGACAAATGGCTGTAATCTTGTTCAGGTTTTTGTAAGCATTAAGAATAAATATTAAAAGGTGTTTCTACTTCTGGATAAAAAAAAAAAAAAACATCTGAGTGGCTTATGCTCTCCAAGACAAATTAAACTGGGCTTTCCTGTTTGAGACACATCAAGGAACTATATAGAACTAAAATCCAGCTCAGCAGTTTGAGTCGAGAGCAGTGTGAGGAACGACGTTTTATATGTACTGTTTGTCAGGACTAGTAAACTTTTACTGTTTTCCTGTTGAATATAGTTATGTGTTTTGATGCCAGAAACAGCTTCAGCTTGAGCATCAGGTGTTACCTGTAAAAAGTGTTGTGGTTACTTACTGTACTGACCACAAGCGTCCAGAGGTTGATTTTACAAGTAATTTATTTCCATCAGGGAAACGCATTTCTGGTTAAGGTAGGATCAATTTATTCTTGTTTATGATGTCACAGCAAACTTTCTCACTCGCGTTCAACTCCCTAAAATGATGTACATGTTAATTTTCCAATAAACTCTTGTGTGAACTCTGAGGACACATAGAGCAAAGACCAACGTCAGGTCTGTGGTATTCTTTAGAGTTCCGCTATAGCACTCAGCAAGAGAGTTGACAGCTGAGGCAACAATAAAACTAAGAAAGTACTTCTGGGGTCGGTGAATCAATCACCAGAATCCAGGCACGGACAAATCTTCACCCCTGGGGCTTTTCAAGGACCATCCAGGAGTCCTGAGTCTCAGAGTACGAAGAAGGTAAGTCTCAGGAGCCCTGGCCCCAAGTGCTACGTGGGAAGGGTTCCACCTTTCTCGGTCCCCAAAAGCTCTTCTAGTCTAGACAGAGATGGTCTTTTATCCTGCATGCAAGAACCAAGCTATAGGCACTGAGCAGAATTCATGGTTTCTTGTTGAAAAGTCCTTTTCCTCTGGCATCAATTCCCAGCTCCTAGCCAGTCCCCATAGAGGATGCCCGGTGAAAGCTGGCCAGTGCCCTACCTGTTAGGTATGATGATGTTAGGCATAGAGAAACACTTTGCAACTGGTTAATGTCATATAAGATTTCAAATACCGGGGCTGGAATGATGGCTCAGGGGTTAAGACCTGGGCTCAGTTCCCAGCACCCACAGGGCAGCTCACAGCTGCCTGTAGCTCCAGTTCCAGTGGATCTGGCATCCTCACACAGACACTCATGCATGCAAAATGCCAATGTACATAAAAAAAAAATAAATCTTTAAAAAAATTTCAAATACCAGCATAAGCAGGATGCAGTTTTTCACAACCGTTATGAGATACAGGAGGCCAGTGCTGCAAGCCATCTCTAAAGGTACAACAGGTTTCCCACTCATGGAAGCAGGAAAGCTTTCTGCTATCACCTGGTGAGGCCGGAGGAGCCCCTCCCTTTCAAGGAGCTAGATGAGGCCTTTGGGTCCATCAAACCACCACACACCATTAACCGAAATGTGCTCTCTTAGGATATAAAACCAACAAATACAATCTTATATTTTCCAGCCTGGCTCTGTTTTTGTTTGTTTGTTTGTTTGTTTGACAAAGAACAAAAATATGATCCCTCCTGCTCCCCATCAAGTAAAGGCCTGCGGGAAAGAGGAATGACCCACCAAGCACTGTCTGCTCCGTGCTCATGAGCCCTCCATTCAGGCCCAGAACTCTGAGGTAGTACCACAGATAGCTCACCCACTGTCTATACCACCTTAAATGGCAAACAAGAAGAACCCAGCCAGCTGCCTCCCATGCCTGGGTGAAGTGTGAGAAATCACTCTACCAAACAGGAGGTACTAAGCCTTCGGAAAGTTGGGTCTGCACAGGTACCACTGCCTCAGCTGAGAGGCCCCCCATGGAGAAACACCACCCTCCAGGGACAGTTGCTCCAAAGGTCACCTTCAACAGTATACCCATGGCAACTAGAGTAGATATTCCATCTGCCTATAAAACAAAAGGAATCCCTGCATTCATATAACAAAATACTAGGATCTTGTTTCCAGATTAGTACCTCTCTACACTCACAAATGATTGGCTTAAGATTAAGCGTATTTAAGCATATTTCTGGCTAACTCATATCTTAATTTAACCCATTTCCATTAATCTGTGAATTGCCACATGGTTGTGGTTTACTGGGTAAAGTTCCATCTGGCGTCTGTCTCCAACAGGGGCTGCATGGCTTCTCCCTGACTCTGCCTTCCTTCTCCCAGCAATCAGTTTAGTTGTGCGCCCCCCATCCCCACCCCACCCCCACCTAGCTCTACCTTGCTATAGGTCAAGCCAATTTCTTTACTAATTAACCAATAAAAGCAATGCACAGACAGAAGGACCTCCACCCCATCTTGGGATCATTATACTCTATGAGATGGTCCAGCCACAAATGCAAAATATTCTACACACTTCGTACTTCCATGAAGACCCAAGAATGGGCAAAACCATAGGAATAGGAGGTCGACTGGAGTTATGTGGGATGGGAGACAGGTTATCTACTCAGAATAACAGATGTTGTAGGACCAGATGTATGAAATAGTTGCCCAACAGCAAGAACATAATTAATGTCACTGAGCAGAATGCTGGGAAATGGCTACAATAATTTTTGTTTTATATATATATATATATATTTTTAACTATATGTTTAAAAGAAATGAAATACAGCAAAATCAATTTAATTACATTTTAAATGAGTAAACTGTATCTCAATTTATATTTCAAAACAAAAAAACAAAATCCTTTCTCAACAATCCTGACAACAGTCCACTGTGATTTGTCCTCTTCCCACAACACCTTCGACAGGGCAGGAAAAAACAGATACGAAAAGAAAGCACGGGAGGACAATCTGCCAAGCAGAAAAGTCATAGATGCCACATTGTAGTCACTTTCTTACAAAGGTGGGTGTCTGGCAGCTCAAAATGGCATAAACGCTAAAAACTAAATAACAGTGCAGCTCTGGGACCTGGTCAACCTGTCCCTGACCAGGGACCTGTTTGCCTGGGACCTACAATACCAGGTATCTTACATATGTATTATCAGGGCCACTGAAGATGTCCAGTCTTCCTGTCTAACTCCCCCCTCTTGTCTCTCTCACACACAAGCATTTCCCTAACAAACTCTTGTATATTTAATCCTATATGGCATTTGCTACTTAAGAAGATCCAGACAGATGCCACAACACTACCCAAATGTTCCTTTTTGGATGATGTCATACAACACAGCAGAACAGGAATTATACGCTGTTGGGGACTGCAGACCACCAGACCCTGAATTTCCTTGTTTTCCTCTGCTCTGAGCACCTGCTCTAAGTGTGAGACCCTGATGGCAGGGGAGTGCTTTCTGGTGAGTCTGTAGCTGAAAGATCCTTCCTGAGAGCCCTATATAAGCTGTCCCCAAACTCAATAAAGAGGGCATTCTTGGGGAATTCAAGGATGACCTGTGTCTCTGCCTCTCTGTCTCTGTGTGTGTGTCCATCTCCAGCCCCTTTCCCAGCTCACAAACGGTCCCGTGGTGCAGGTGGTACACTAGAGGCGTGCGAGGTACAAGTGGAGGCCCCCAGCGAGATTGCGTTACAACGTGCTAAAGTGTTAAACTGAACAAAACTGATAGGATCAACTTTTGCAGAAGTCTGGATACTAATCAAGCATTTATGAAGACCAGAGGGAGGCTTACAGAAGAAAACTACTATTTCAGCACCACAGATCCCCTCACACCTCACCTAATGATGAGACACGGAACAAACCACAGTAAACAAACACAAGACAGTCACCGGGTCAGTGGACACCACAGGCCTCAATGCGTCCGGAGAGCAAGTGCCTGTGGGGAGGAGGCTTTTTAAGTGCAGGTGCCTATTAGAATATTCAAAATATTTTATTTTCAACAAAAACAAAAAATTGCAAGGCAGACAAAGGGAACAGGAAAGCAGCCCAGGCATTGAGTTTACCAAACACAGACTTTAAAATGCTCAAAGGGAACCACAGACCATATCTGAATCAGCTCAAAATGTCAACAAAGAGACAAATTATAGCAACTTGACAGAGGTTCTGAAATTGAAAAGTCAACAATTGAAATGAAGGTTCTCTAGAGGGATGTGATGATTGACACTGATTGCCAACTTGACAGGATCTATAATTATTTAGAAGACAAGACTCTGGGTGTGTCATGAGGGAGTTTCTAGATTGAGTTAACTAAGATAGGAACCTATTTTAAGTGTGGGACACACCATTCCATGAGCAGGGGTCCCAGACTACATAAGAGGGAAAAAGTGAGCTAAGCATCTTTCATCTCTCTCTGCTCCCTGACTGAGAATGCAACGTAACCAGCGGCCTCACACTCCTGCCGGCATGCCTTCCCAGTCAAGACGGACTGGACTCTTAAAATGCATCAGCCAAAACAAACCCTTCCTTCTTTTAACCACTTTCGTCAGGTAGAATCTGGTCCCAGTGATGAGGACAGAAACTAACATGGGGCTTACAGTCAGATCTGCGACAGGTAAAAGGCAGAATCAGTGAACATAAAGAAACTGAAATCACCCAGTATGAGGAATACTAATAATAATAATAAAGGAAAAAGAACAAAAACCTAAGAGACCTGAGGGATCAAGCAGAGTACAACTTTACATTTCCAAAATTCCAGTCCCAGGCTGAAAAGGGAGAAAGAGGCAGTGAGCTAGCTAAGGGAGCCAAGGCTGAACACACTGAAGTTTGAATGAAAGATAGGACACACCCAAGAAACTCATAACACATGACTTATCGGCACAAAATTCTCCACTGAATAAAAACAGCAAGGAAACAGAAGGTTTGAACCCAAGTAACCAAAGAGATAAGGATGTTTAATTTCAAAACCTAAAACTGGGGGTGGGCGTGAATCAACCACAAAATGAGGAACACGGGTATACACTCTATTAGAATACTAACACTAATCAAATACAGCCACAGAGAAAATCCAGCCAAAACCGTAAACAAGGCTAGTCAGGCTAATGATGATGCCCCATGGTTCAAGGAGCGACTCCCCCCAAAACCAAGAGGATCAAAACCAGGACCAACCAAGCATCTGGGCCACCTGGAATAAAGGCTAAGCAGTCCTCTGATAATGGCCGAGGTCCTTATCCACCACAGCAAAGATCAAACAAACAAACTTGGGCTCAAGTGTGGGGGAATACATGTGTGTAAGAGCTCACGTGTGTGTGCATGAAGGTAACTTGGCAGAACTCTTTAAAGAGACCACCAAGCTGCTCCTTCCTGAGACTGCCCAGGTCTGCTCTCTGAGGCTGTGGTAAAATCAATCTGACCTCCACAAAGTCACTTCCTCCCTGACTTCAGCGTGTACCCAGAAAGCTTCCCATGTCTTCTGAGACAAAAACAGAAGTTTTGTTTACCAGCATGTTCATGGACACCTTTGTCTTTCCAGATCGTGTTTATCCTTTTTCTTTCCTAAGAGACAGGGGCTCTCATATTAGGCCAGCTAACCTCAAACTCACTGTACCAAGAACATGAATTCCTGATCCAATGTTGGGACTGTGCTGCTTTTGCTTCTGTCAGCTAAGAAGGCTACATACTACACAATGGCTATGAGAAGCAAGTATTCAGCCGTGACTTTAAACAAACAAGACCACTCGCAGAGGAATGGTGTGAGATCTAAAATAAGAACATAAAAAACATCCTTCACTAAGGAGAAACCCTGTCTCGAAAGTTCAAAAAAAAAAAATCCTTCAGACGTTCCATGTTAGGGTAACCATCTTCACACAGGTTCCAGAGCCCCTGTCCCCCTATCTGACATGACACTTCCCCCATCAGGAGACAGTACGGGGTGCCCCTGGCACAAGAAGAAGCTTCAGGGAGGTTCAGTTCCCATGGAGGTACTGCAGGGCAGGAAGACAGCGCCCCACAGAGAGATAATGGGCTAATTTATTCCACATCATGTTGTAAATAACAGCTTGACACTGTGACACCAGTAATACTGTTATCCTTACTCCAGGTGGTGGAATCGATGCAGTCTAACGTGCTGAAATATGGCACAGCACATACAAGCTGGGCCCAATGAAGAAACCCGAAGAGAAACAGCACTGTTCAGGTTCCACGGCACAGCAAGTTGTAGGACTTCACGCAATAGGTTTCCACAATGATCCATCTGCACAGACCTGCTGATCTCCACATGGGGTAAGGAAACTGCCCCCTACCTTCCCAAGTCTGTGTCGGTCCTTTCTGACAGAACAGTGTGACTCTGCCACACCACAACTCCTGGCAAAGAGGCAATCCTAGCTAGGCAAACATCTAGCAACACCTTGGAGCTGGTTCAGACTTCTTCCTTGGCCACCAGGGATGAACAACCAAGCCATGATGAGATGACTGACATCCTACAACAACTACAATAGTAATTATGTCTTAAAAAGAGAAGACAAAAACAAAAATGGGTATATGAAGAAAGTGGAGCTGGTGGGAGTGTAGAGCAATGCACACTACAGTCAAGAGTCTGATTTGTTTCTCAGACGAAACAGCATTTCCACTCCCAGGTCCACATCCAAGACAAATAATAACACATGTCTGCACAAACACTCAAACAAACGCTCACTGCGGCATTACTCAAAAAGTCACCTAAATGGTTACTTAAACTGCTAAGACTAAGCAAAAAGCAGTCCTTCATGAGGATCCCCGTCAGCAGGACGAAGCACCACCACACAGTGACCATCAGAAAATCACGTGCCGTCCAGACACAAAAGAACAAACATCGAGGTCTGTTGACATGAAATGCCTGAGAAGGGCAGAACAGAACAGCGAAGAGGGGACCAGAGCTTGCCTAGGGCTGGGTAGTACGGTGGAAGCGGCTGCTCTGCGGTGCAGGATTCCAGCCTAAGGCAAAGAGAATGTTCTGAGGTTAAATTACATGATGTCAGAGACCACCATCAAGTGTACACAGGTAGACGGTGCAGGATGCAACATATTGCGTTTTTAAAAGCAGAAGGGGTAAACAGAACACAGCTCCAGAGCGCCTCCCTTGTGTTCCAGTGCTGATACTGCAGCTTGGCAGCAGTGACATGCAACCCACACGATTCCTGGGTCTTACTCTAGACCACCCATTCTCAACCTGTGGGTTATAACCCCTTTGGGTGTCAAATGACCCTTTTTAAGGATGGCATATCAGATATTCTGCATATCAGGTACTTACATTACAACTCATAACAGTAACAAGATTACAGCTACAAAGAAGTAATGAAATAATTTTACGGTTGGGGATCGCCACAACGTGAAGAACTGTATAAAGGGCTACAGCATTTTAAGAAGGTTAAGAACCACTGCTCTACACGAAAGCCACACCCTCACAATCTCTGGTGCACACTTTCAGAAAGGACCTTCTCCATCTTTTGTGCTCCTTTCTCTTCAACCCACAAGCTACTTCCAGACAGTGGTGCATGGCCTTATTCTGACTCCACCTCACCAGGACCCAACAAACAGCCTTGGCACGGCACTGTGCCCCGTCCTGAGGTTAGTTCCACTGCTGCCACAAGCTGTGTCATCGATCAGGACACTGTCACTGCAGGTCACACAATACACTGCGGGGGCACCAAGAGCTACGTCTTCAGGTGCTCTCAATGGGTGACAGACCCCGAGAGAGAAAAGCAGTTCTAGAGACAAGAAAACCAAATATGACCAGGGTCCATGACCCTCTAAATCTGGCACAACAGAGCATATGCAGCATGAAGCTACAACAGGCTAACGAGGTAATTAGTAAATTATAAAGGCTGGCGTGAGAAAGAAGCTTGAGGAACATGCATATACCACGCATATACCATGCATGCCCTCTCCAGAAGCACTGGTGTCCACGGACAACCACACTGAGGAACCCCCCCCCCAAGATTCAGCAGCCCTAAGGATGCAGATCCATGCACTTCAGTTACTTACCCTCTGAGAGTCTCGATGGCAGCAACAGGCCTCGTCTCCCTAGTTCCGCCAATGCCAGACATCCACCATGCCATGCCTTATCGGTCTCCTGAAAACTAAGACCACAGTTCAACAGTCAACTCCATATTGAAAGCCCACACTTTTGCAAGAAACACAAGTTAATCCATATTCTGGGCCCATGAGCCTTATTAAAACCATGACTTCTTGGTTAAACAAATAAGGCATCAAACCTAATATGAAGACAACCGCCACATCAACACTACCCTTCACATCAACCAATGAAAATGAAAGGTCTTGGGTCAGCTCAAGACCAATCTAGAGACATTCCACCACCTTCAGCATCAAACCAGGCCATCTGCCCTACATGACGTCCTGCCACCATGGCCACAATGCTCTGACCTCAGCCCACCCTAATCAGACAGTAGAGAGTCAACAGAGATTCTACCCAATTTAGAGGACATCAGTAGAAAAGGAACAGGAGGACGCCTTTACATGGCACCCACTGTTACCTCAGTGATCACATTCAAGATTTAAAAAGAGATTAAATGAGATGGGCACCGTGTCATATGCTCTAATCCCAGTACCTGGGAAGTGGAGGCAGGAAGGTCAGAAGTGTAAGGCCATCTCAACTACACAAGTTCAAGGCCCATCTCAAAACAAAGAAAAGAAAGAGCATTTAAGACTTTTTCAAAGGCACGGAGGTATCAAGTCTGGCTATGTTCCCAGACTAATGGTGAACTTGTAGGCTCAAGCAATCCTTCTGCCTCAGCATTCCAAGTAGCTGGGCATACGAGAACCCAATTTTGCACCCAAATGAAATAGGGACTCACAAGCGACATTTTATATTTAAAATCAATGTGTCTGGGTATTCAAAAGGTCTCTTCAGGGTGTGGCCCGTCGTAACTACAACGTGAGTGACTGTCTCAGACTGGTCAGGGCCGCTCTGAAGTTTCTGTATTTTGTTGCCAACATAAACATGAAAATGCACATCACAAAAAAAGCAAAACAAATGACAGGATTTTACCTATTCTGGCTGAATTCATTTGACAGCAAAAAAATGTATAGGAAAATCATCACTAAACTGTACACCAGCTGCTTTGTACATGAACTACGAGGAGACGAAAAGACGGATGTCTACAAGATGGACACAGCATGGGCCTTCGTGAGCTGTCAGACACAGCTGTCCTCCTACTCACCACCACCACCAATGACTCACCCACAATTACCATTTCCTAATGTGCCAGGTGTCTTAGCAGGTGCTGCTCAGCGGCTATGCCATCATTGCAAATCTTGGGTTTTTTATTTGTTTAGACAGGGTCTCATGGACCCACTCTGGCCTCAAACTCGCTATATAGCTGAAGTTGGCCTTGAATTCTTGACCCTCCTACCTCTACCTTGTAAGTGCTGGGATTATAAGAGTATGCCACCACACCTGGTTCCATTTCCAAATCTTTATGTTCCTCGGGATTTCAAACGGAGAGAGACACTTCCTTGTGCTTTTATGAGGATTACCATCAGAGTGAACCTAACAGAGTATAATGCAATAATGACTCAAATACAGTAAACTAACTTCATTTCTAAACTACAAGGCAGGCAGGCCTGAGATGCTGCTATCACCACCACATCCCCGTGTCTGAGAAAATCCAGCCTGACTTTGGCCAAGGGCATGCTATTATCCCAAATCCGAGCCTAAACTCCCACACCTAGGGATCCAGACAGAGAAAGCACAAAAGGTTGGGATGCCGTAAGTGGGTTAGAGGAAGACACTGGGAGACCCAGGCCTCTGTACAGACCCAACATCTTGACCCTTCCATCAGCATGCAATGTGGGCTGAGAATTCAAGAGCAGTAACACCCTTTCTGTCTCCAGAACAGAGACATGGAAACAGGATATACTTTTGTATCTGCCATCTATTAAAAAAAAAGAAAAATGGACCCTACGAGAAGGTTAAATGAACTAGGCTCCAACATTAGACAAGACTGTAAGCCAGGAGGAAGGAACACAGTCTGCAGAAGCTTTACACACCAGAACCCTGCAGAACTCAAAGAGAATGGGCTAAGAATGTCAGAGAGACTGGAGGCAAGAGAGTGTAGAAGAAGTTCCGGGAGGGTGCGGAGAGGTGCACCTGCATAAAAAGTTCTAGGTGACCGGAGGGAATGTGCAGAAACACCCTAAGAGGGATGGGCAAAAACAGTGCTTAGAACTCTGCAAAAGCTGGGAAATGATGGAATCCAACCCTTCCTAAACCTGCAAAAAAGGCCTTAGCTGTCCTCAGAAGCCAGTACATACTGGTAATAAGTTCATGGTATCTCCAGCACGCCACCTCGTGACCTCCAGAAGGAGCTCCAGGAACAAGGTCTAAAACAAATCTAGAGAATCGTGAGAAAAGAAGCTACACAGTCTCTCTTCTCTCCACACTCCACACAGCCGTCCCAGTAAGAATGTTTTCTGCTAGGATTCCATTACATATACCGTCAGTCTAAAACCGTCTCTGACACACAACCTCCTGCAGCTTCCACTACATATACCGTCAGTCTAAAACTGTCTCTGACACGCGACCTCCTGCAGCTTCCACTACATATACCGTCAGTCTAAAACCGTCACTGACACGCAATCTCTAGTAAACTGCCTCTAAGCAGCCTCAGGCAAAATGAAGAAGGGCCTACTCCAGAAGGAAGCCGATTTGGGCTGTTGGTGGGTCATCTCTAAAGACACAAGGAAAAAGGACTGGAGCACCCAAAGTACTGATAACATACTTCCTGCCAGAAGAGCAGGCCCAGAACAGTGCTGCCAACAAGGGGCCGTGAAAAAGGAATGTCTGGACAGGCGTATGCCCCTGCTCAACTCTCTACTTCCAAAGCCCAGGAAGAAACCATCACACCAGGAATAATAATCATTAGGAAGGAAGCAAAACCGATGCCTCTGTCTATGAGTACACAGTGCCAGTCTGTGACCCAAGGATCACACCCACCTAATAAGCCACATTACACACGGGCCATGCGCCCACACACCCGGAATGTCCTGAGAGGCCAATCCATTACAATGCAACTCCAGGCCTCAGACACTTAAGGGTCTTAGTGTCCACTCTGGCTAGTAGCGACATGAGGCCTATAGATTCAGAACGTTCCCTCACTCTATGAAGCTCTGCCCATCCGCAGTACAAATGCAAAACCCACACTTGAAGGTGAAGACCTACATTCCCATGGGTTCAACACTAGCGTCATTTCTTTCTAAAGGTTTTAGATACATAATGGTGCTGAAAAGAACAACGTATCGGATAACTTAAGTTTTCAAGTTTAACTTGAAGAGGGAAAAAATAGGCTTTGGGGTTCTAACAAACAGCTCAATTGAAAGAAAATACTCTAGTCCACAAGAGCAGACAGCCACAAGGAATGACCTACCTGAAGCAGTCCAACACAGACCCCACCACATCGTCTGCCAGCTCTCTGGGAAGCCTTCCAGCCATTCTACCAATCCTGAAAAGAAAGGCAAGAGTTTATCTGCTATATACACGACCATCTTGAATAAGTCTCCCATTCTCCAGAGGACGGCAAGCCTCAAATACTGCTCAGCAACAATGCCAAGGACAGGGCAGGTGACTCTTGGGCATGTGAACAGGGAGTGTGGTCACCTCTCCCCAGAGTAATACAGACACTGAACTCATCACTGATAACAGCCCCAGACACTAGAAGGCTGCAAAAGCCAACCTAGGCCCTCTCCCCTACACACTGTCCCATTTCCACCAAAGGCTAGTCCAGGCCCTGCACAGAGGAAAGCAGAGAGCTGAAGTCAGGCCCAGGGGAAGGCTCCTCCTAGCGTGCTCACTGTGCGCTTGTCTATCCTGAAGTCAGGCCCAGGGGAAGGCTCCTCCTAGCGTGCTCACTGTGCGCTTGTCTATCCTGAAGTCAGGCCCAGGGGAAGGCTCCTCCTAGCGTGCTCACTGTGCGTTTGTTTGTCTATCCCTCCCAGCCGGACAGACTTCAGGCCAAGAACATCTGCTATGGACAGATTCCCAGGGCAGCCCCCTTCGGGGAGAGCTTCCTATCTGTGATGTCACGGGAACCTGTGAGCGGGACACAGCCCGCCTCACTCTATTTTTACCACACAGAATCTCTTCAACACCCTAACATGTAACTTATAGGAACCAACTATTACTAATATTGGCCTCACACCACTTCAGGGAGCTTAAATTTAACCTCAGAATTTTTCTTTAGATGTTTGGGTTTTTGAGACAGGGTCTCACGATGTAGCTCTGGCAGCCCTGGAACTTCCTACATAGATCTGGCTGGCTTTGAACTCACAGCAATCTGCCTGCCTCTGCCTCCCAAATGCTGGAATTACCATTCCCAGCCAGTAATTACCTTTCAATGTACAGCATATAAAACAATAGTTCTACCATTTGAAAACCTACAAACTATTTACAACTCTCAAAGCCCATGCAAGGTTTTAAGGAACACCGGCTTGGACACACCAGCCCCTCACCCAGCACTCAGCGCTGGCCCTCATCCCGGCTTCTATACGTACCCTTTGGCTGCAGACCACCGCACCACAGTGTCCTCGTCCTTCAGCCCAGTGAGCAGCTGCTCTGCAAGAAGCAGGACACACACCATCAGCCCACACAAAACCTTAGTCCTCTTCTTGTATGCAAACTACTCCACCAATCCTGCACTCCAAAGCATACACTGTGCGAATTGTGCCGAGAATCTTAACGTTAGCCAGCCGTGGGTTACACATGCCTGTAATCTCAGCACTCGGCAAGCTGAGGAAGGAGGAAATCAGTTTGGAAAGCCTAGCACTCAGGAGGCCAAGGCAGGCAGATCTCTTGACTTCAAAGCCAGCCTGATCTATACAGAGTTCCAGGCCAGTTAGGGCTACACCGTGAGACCATTTCTCTAAAAAGTAAGAGTCTGAATTGTTTTCTGTTTGTTTTTCACATTAGATGAGGGATGGGCCTGACGTGGGCATGCTACTGCCTGAATGGAGAGACCAGAGAACTTCTAGGAGCTGGTTCTCTCCCTCCACCACTCAAGTTCCAGGAATCAAACCTGATTTTCCCTTTACCCACTGAGCCAGCTTGCACGCCCATTAAAAAACATGAGCGTATTGTCTGTATGTATGTATATGCACAATGTTCATGCCTGGTACCTACAGAAGTCAAGAGAGGGTCAGATCCCCTGGAGCTAAAGTAACAGATGATTGTGAGCCATCTTGTAGGCACTAGGAACCAAACCAGCAAGTGTTCTGAGAGCTGAACTCTCTCTCCAATCCTGAGCCTTCATTTTCGTTACAATGTTCCGAGAGCTGCACTATCTCCAATCCTGAGCCTTCATTTTAGTTACAATGAAAACACTTCTTCCCTGCTTTTAAACAACCACAGAAGAGAGCATTTCTGTCACTTCCTAACAACAATCAGCAGGGAGCAAGCTGCCTCCTCAGGTAAAGGCCTCAGTGAGCCAGAGAGGTCAAAAGAAACCCGAGACATCTGGGAAGGCTCCCACAAGGGAGGATGAGGTCTTTGGGGACTAGCCCAGAGGCAGTCAGAAGGCTATCCCAGGTCACACAGCCCTACAAGCCCAGTATGGTCCAAACACTGGTCAGAGGGCAAACCCCAGAAGATAGCTAACAGTCGGGGGTGGGAAGAAACAAATCAGCAGGCTGGGTGGTCTTTGGGGGAGCAGAGCGTGAAGTAACATGCCTAAGGCAGATAAGCAGGCAATAACAGAGAAGGAGCAAGAGAATTCATCTGTGTCTACGGAGTTCAAGGTGGTTTAGAGGGACTCAAGACAGGTGTTGTGCCGCAGCAAGCAGGGAAGAGAATCCTAAGGAGGGAAGGGTCGTCCAAGAAAAGACCAAATACATGTGAGTGCTGGCCACTGAAACACCACTACAGAGGTCAAGGAGACGATACAGACAGCAGGGATAGACAAGTCTGGGGAAAACTGTCCTGAAGAATGAATGGACAGAACACAGCAAGGGAGGTGATCAAGTGGTTCTGAACCTCCTGCCAGGATCCCCCAGGAAGTGGAGGCTGAGGATCCACTCCATCCAGCATCCGTAGTAAGGAAGGGAGTGAGGAGATAGCGGTAAACCTGAGGCTGGGCAGAGTAAAGGGGGGACTGGGAACCCTGGGTCAAGATTCCTGATAAGTGTGGAGGCCTACAATAGTCTGAGATGATGAAAAGCGTGCTCGGACAAGACAAGAGGATAAAGGTTGGAGACATGAGTCCCATGCTGGAACAAGACAAGAGAATAAAGGTTGGAGACATGAGTCCCATGCTGGAGCAAGACAAGAGAATAAAGGTTGGAGACATGAGTCCCATGCTGGAACAAGACAAGAGAATAAAGGTTGGAGACATGAGTCCCATGCTGGAACAAGACAAGAGAATAAAGGTTGGAGACATGAGTCCCATGCTGGAACAAGACAAGAGAATAAAGGTTGGAGACATGAGTTCTATGTTCCAAGTCTGTTATCCTGGGAACCCTGATTCCCTGAAGACAACCAGGGAGAGCAACTTAGGGGTCAGGGTGTACGAAGGCAGTGTGGAGGGGTGAAGGGACAGCGGGAAGCTAGCGCTGCAAGAGCGAGTGTCCATGGGGAGGTCAGTCAGGGGTCATATGCTAGGTGAGAAGAAAAGCACAGACATGCTGTAGATGAGGCGTGCGTGACACACGCTGTGGCTTCACTTACCTATCACGCTCTCCACCCCCTCTGGGACATCGTAGTCTTCATCGCCATCAGAAGTTAAGCTATCGGACAGTGGCTTCTGCTCACTTTTACCCGGGACACTGAGCTGCAGGTTGGCAGCCAAAGACCGAGAGCCACGCTGATACCTGTGAGAACAAAATCGTCTCAGGCTGGTAGGCACAGCCTGACCTTAAAAGCAAGTTGTCTGGTAAGTGAAGTCATCAACTTAGCATCCCTCAAAACCATACATGAGGCCTGAGAAACTCTCACACACCATACAAACTGGGGAAAAAGAAGACTACTGATGTAGTAATATCAAAGAAAGTCAACCTAGAGCAGACGCATGCCCTAATTCTCAAGAGCCATCCACAACAAAGTCTGAAGGCAGAAGGCAATGGCAAGGCCTCGCCACAGGCTACACATGAAAGACATCAGGGCCTCACCCTTGCTCACAAGCAAATGGCTGCCTTCTCCAGCTGCTTGGCATTCTGGCCTCAGCCCTCAGCCCAGGCCACAGGGCCCACTCCTTACCTATGCGCCAAGTGCAGCTCGGAACAGATCTCCCAGTTGCCTGGGGAACAAGCAAAAGGGAACCAACAATAATGTGGTTCATGGACACCACTCAACCATCACCTGTCTGGCCCTGACCAAGCAACTCCCTGCTAAGAGTCGGCATGCCAGAGTAATCAAAGCCCACCTCCAAAGAGAGTTGTCTGAGTCTCTGAGACCCACTTGGGCAGAGACAGGATGCTCTCCTCCCCAACACAGAATCCCAGCTGTGCATCCACCTTTACCTCCGCCTCACAGGCACTGCCAAGACTGCAGCCAACACACGACAGGCACGAGCTGCGAGAATGAACACAAACACACGACAGGCACGAGCTGCGAGAATGAACACAAACACACGACAGGCACGAGCTGCGAGAAAGAACACAAAACTCACACCCAATCTCCCTCAGGTCCTCGGTCTCCCATAGAGAGCAAGGACAGGACAGGACCCAGAGAGAAGATCAGGGGAAAGCTGCACAGAGTTCTCAGCACTCAGGGGATCTTAAGGACACTGGCTATCGGGTCCAGAGAAGACCAGAAGTTCCAGCTCTCACTTAAGGAAAACCTGTGTACAGAAGAGAAGAACTGAAATAAACTAACAAAACTAAAGCCAACACAAGACAGGAAGTGGATCCACCCAGCACACCACAGCCTCTGAAGACCAAACTTCACCACCTGCACTGGGAAAAAAGCCTTTAAGAGAATAGTGCTAGGAGATCTAACAAGAACCTCAAAAGAGAGAGAGATAGAACGAGGAACTGGTCACAGTAGTTCATGCCTGCAATCCCAGCCCTTGACAGACAGAGACAGAAAAAAACCAGGAAATCAAGGTCATCAAAATAGCAAATTCAAGGTCAGTCAGTCTGACTAATGATTGGATTTCTCTTTTATTTCTCCCTCCCCACTTGTGCAGAGAAAACAAATAGCAAGAGGGTGACCTTAAAATCCAATCATTAGTCAGGCATGGTGGCTCACTCCTTTGATCCCAGCACTCGGAAGGAAGAGACAGAAGGATCTCTGTGAGTTTGAGGACAGACCGGTCTACAAAGCAAGTTCCAGGACAGACAGGGTTGGGGCTACATATACAGGCTCCATCTCAAACAAAACAAAACAAACACCAGATCATATTTTGGTCTGGTTTGGTTTTTTTTTTAAGCGACAGAGTCTTACTACGTAGCTCTGGCAGGCCTGGAATTCAGCATGTACAACAGGCCAGTGGTAAGCTTTCCTCCTACCTCACAGAGTGCTAGGATTATGAGTGTGCCACCCAGCCCATCAAAACCTAATTCTATTAATAACTACATTATTAGGTGTGCAAAAATAGAGACAAATAATGGTAATATTGAATTATTTTCTTAAATTAAGCTTCTTAGTAGCTGTGAGCATTAACTGAGCACATCTGGTATGTCTCTGAGGACACTTCTGGACACACGGACCAGCTCTAGCACAGGTGAGTCTTGTCCAATCAGCTGACAGCCTGGGCAAAACAGAAGGCTGCCTCGCCCACCTGCCAGCCTCTGGCTAGGTCACAGGCTCCTCCTGAGTCTTCAGGCTCAGACCTTAGGTTTCCCCAGCTTCCATACTGTGCTCAAATCCTACTGGTTTTGTTTCTTTGGGAGATTTTCCATGGGGTTTGAGAACAGATCACTAGAATGTGGCCTACTAACAGCCTGAGAGTGAAGTGCACACTAACACGTGAGGGTACTTCAGTTAGACATCTCTAAAGCCTAACATATTCTCTGAAATTCACTACACTTTTAGAAGAAGTTTTAACGAAACTTATATAACTTTTCTCAAATCACACACATTGGTAACTGTGTGCAGCTCGGTGGTAGAATGCTCGCATTCAATAATGTTAATAGCAACAACGCCAGCACCTTCTAGACAGGATGGCACATGCCTAGGATCCCAGTACTTAGAAGATTAAAGAGGAGTGTGACTCAAGGCTAGCCTGGGCTACAGAATAAATCTGTCTCCAAAATAAACACCACACACACACACACACACACACACACACAAAAAAAAAAAATGCTGTGAGACATTAGAAGACGTTACATCTACCAGCAAGAAAAGACACTTTGATTTCTGAACAAACCTTCCAAAGTGAGCCAAGTTTTCTCTGAGAGGTGACTGACCAGAAAGCTTTCCCCCAAGATCCCAAGAGCCCAAACCAACACCTTGGAGGTACACCTGAGCAGTACCTTAGGGAAAGGCAGAGCAAGCTTCTCCCATTACCATTCTAGCTTCAGCTATTCTGCTGAAGATACTGAGTCAGAAAATAGCCAAAAGACAAACTATTCCTTCAAAACCAGAAACACTCAGACACCAAAGGGGAAACCAAAGCAGAAGACATTTGCTGTTCAGCCCACACAGCCCTCTCCTCTTGAGATAAAAACAAGGTCACAGGCCTAACTTACCTCCATGTGGCCACCCTGGGCTTCAGGAAAGTCAGCCCCAGCCTCTGGACGAGCTTCACGCCAAGCTTCCGCAGCAAGGTATGGTTGCTCTCGGGGAGTCTGCATCCATCAAGGCACTGGAGCACAGTGTTGGCTACAGATGAGAACATGCAACTCAATGCGGCAGGAGGAGGCATGCACCCCTGAAATGGGTCAATCCCCATTCACACTGAAGCCCTGAGCAAGACCTCTTTCTTCCCAAGTTATCTGACCAGAATTGCTAGAGTGAAGCCTCTTCATTGTCCTAACCATGGAACAAAAAGTAGAAAAGGCCCAGAGCGTAGGAGAAGCCATCTTGCTGCAAGCAATCATGCAGGGCCTGAGGGACACTCAGACACAAGTGTGGGCAAAAAAAGGTCATTCAAATTTACCAGTGCTTCTAGGGTTTGCTTTATTCAAGGAGTGCTCATTCAGCACTACGCTAGAATGGAGGCAATGCTGAGGCAGGACACTGAGCCCCAAGGGAGCATAATAGGACGATCTCTTACACGAGACCCTGGGATGCACAGGCCATCCAGGGAACTAAGGTGGGGCGGAATATGATAATGGCATTCTACAGACAAAACTAAAGCCTAGGATAGAAGCACAGGGCTAGGTCTCTGAGATGGGCTGGGTGACAAGAGAAGTGAGGAAGGGGTGAGGGGACGGGGAAAGGGTGCGAGGCCACAGGCAGGGAGGATGAGAGAATCGATGGGTAACAAAAGATGATGTGTGAAGAGGAGGGAGCACGGGGAGGGGAATGAAAGGACAGGGGAGGAGGAAGGAGAAAGAATGACGTAGTGGAGTGATGGGAGGGATTGGGACAAGACCAGGGAAAGAGTGAGAGGATACAATGAAGGAGAAATGGGTGGCAGGAAAGAGGGAAGAGCTGAAGTAATGAGGAAGGGGATGGAGTGATGGGGATCAGAAGTGAGAGGCCAGGAAAGAGGGCAGTGGTGAACCAAAGGAATGAGTGAGGAGGGAAGACAGAGCCAATGGAGTGGGAGATGGGAGGATGGAAAGGGGCGGATGAGGGGATGGGGAGAGGGGATGGGGAGAGGGGATGAGAGGATGAGGGGATGGGGATGAGGGGGATGGGGAGAGGGGATGAGGGGGATGGGAAGAGGGGATGAGGAGAGGGGATGAGGGGATGGGGAGAGGGGATGGGGAGAGGAGATGAGGGGATGGGGAGAGGGGATGAGGGGATGGGGAGAAGGGATGGGGAGAGGGGATGGGGAGAGAGGATGAGGGGATAAGGGGATGCGGGGAGGGGATGAAGTGATGACTGATGGAGAGGGAATAACAGGGAGGGGTGAGGGGGAGGGTGTAGTGAGGAGGGGGCGATGGGGAGGGAGAGTTGGGGAGGGACATGAAGGAGAAATGAAACGGTGAAGGTGAGAGGGACAGAGCAATGAATATACGGGATGACTCACGGGAAGAAGCGCTAAGATGATATGGGGGGGGGTGAAGCAATGGGGGACGGTGACACGGGAAAACAAAGCAGCTCTACGGCCCCAGGTCCCATAGTAGGACCAAGTCTACAATGACCAGGGCCCTCCACGATTAAGTCAGGGCACTTGGAGCATTGCAAAACTCAGCTCTTCACTACAGAGCCTCTAGCAATTTCCTATTATCATAGTTATATTAAGAAACAAAAACCAGAAAGTCAAAGACCTGACAGTGTCCAAATATACAAAGCTACAGGTGCGTGCTTGAGCAAAAGTGTCACAGAAGGACACAAACTCACAGCAGTATGTTTATTTTGTTACAATACTGATATGTATATATATATATATATATATACACACTGTTAAATATATACACACACATTGATATACACTGTGTCACAGAAGGACACAAACTCACAGCAGTATGTTTATTTTGTTACAATACTGATATGTATATATATATATATATATATACACACTGTTAAATATATACACACACATTTATATACACTGTGTCACAGAAGGACACAAACTCACAGCAGTATGTTTATTTTGTTACAATACTGATATGTATATACACACTGTTAAATATATACACACACATTTATATACACTGTGTCACGGAAGCACACAAACTCACAGCAGTATGTTTATTTTGTTACAATACTGATATATATATATATATATATACACACACACACACACACACACACACACTGTTAAATATATACACACACATTTATATATACTGTGTCACGGAAGCACACAAACTCACAGCAGTATGTTTATTTTGTTACAATACTGATATATATATACACACTGTTAAATATATACACACACATTTATATACACTGTGTCACGGAAGCACACAAACTCACAGCAGTATGTTTATTTTGTTACAATACTGATATATATACACACACACACACACACACTGTTAAATATATACACACACATTTATATACACTGTGTCACGGAAGCACACAAACCCACAGCAGTATGTTTATTTTGTTACAATACTGATATATATACACACACACACACACACACTGTTAAATATATACACACACATTTATATATACTGTGTCACGGAAGCACACAAACCCACAGCAGTATGTTTATTTTGTTACAATACTGATATATATATATATATATATACATACACACACTGTTAAATATATACACACACATTTATATACACTGTGTCACGGAAGCACACAAACCCACAGCAGTATGTTTATTCTGTTGTAATACTGTTATATGTACTGTTACAATACTGTTTTTTATATATATATATATATATATACTATTACATATATATATACACACACACACATTGTTATATACACTATGTCACAGAAGCACACAAACTCAGAGCAGTATATTTATATTGTTCTTTAAATTAATCTTACCATAGGGTAGACAATCTTCACGTTTTCCATGCTTAAATATTTGAGCCTGAAAAAATAATATACTTTAAATACATTTCTAAGTTTAAAATGTACACAAGTTATCAGAACAAGCTCATTACATCTTCCAGAATGTTTGCTGAGCATACACTTGTAGAATACTCCTTTATACCACGTGAATATATGTCACTGTGACTGGCTTACTAAAGAAGCTGACTGGCCTATAGCTGCACAGGATAAGGTCTGTTAGGTGGGAGAACCAGACTAAGAAGACACTAGGAAGAAGAGGACAAGGTCTACCTGAGCCACATGGCCGAGCACAGATTAAGAAATATGGGCTAATGTAGTTAGCTAATAACAAGCCTTAGCTATTGGATAATTAATAAGAAGTCTCTGTGTGGTTATTTGGGAACTGGCTGGCAGGACAGAAAAGCCCACCTAACACCGGGTGAAGAAAGTCAGTTCCTGATAGAGGGAAGTATAGAAAAGGAATCCTCCAACAGGTCTGCTCATAGCAAGAGCACACCAATGGAGTCTAGTTCTCCAAGGGGCTCTGATCCTAACCTGCAGTACGTACAGACTGAACTAAAGAGAGGTGCAAAGTCTCATCATTGTCATCTGTGTACAAATTCTGAGCTGTAGACCAGAGGATCCACACCAAGATGAGAAGCCACGGAAGTCTTTCTTCCTCTCTCACCACCTTAGCCAACCCAGGAGGATTCCGCCCTCCTCGCCTTCCACAGAAGTCCTCTATCCTCTGCCACAGCTTACCACTGGACCTAGCACCTCCCAACTCACCCTCCCTGGGACGGCAGCCATACAGCATGAAGACCCTTGTACACAGTGCTAGATTTGCAGGGCAGCAGCAGACAACTATCTGACCTCACGAGAACTAAGTCCTTCTCTCTAGCATACTCGCTAGATTATTGGTGCTTACCAGAACACTGGCCCTTCAGTTAGAACTGAACACTGATCCTGATCTCCTGGAATCTGTTTCTGACTTCTACACACGCATTATGTCAAGCATGCACCAAATTCACACACACACACCACGCACACATGAATAATTTTTTTTAAGAACACTGACCCTCACTGAAACACTGGTCCTCACTAGAACTCTGATGGAGGAGGGTCATCTTTCTATCTGTTGCTTTTATTGGTTAACTAATAAAGAAAACTGCTTGGCCCTCTAATAGGGTAGAATTTAGATAGGCAGAGTAAACAGAACAGAATGCTGGGAGAAAGAAGCCGAAGGAGTCGCCATGATTCTCCCACTCCAGACAGACGCAGGTTAAGATCTTCCCTGGTAAGCCACCTCGTGGGCTACACAGATTATTAAAAATGGGTTAGATCAATATGTAAGAGCTAGCCAATAAGAGGCTGGAACTAATGGGCCAAGCAGTATTTAAAAGAATACAGTTTCCGTGTAATTATTTTGGGGCATAAGCTAGCCGGGTGGTGGGAAGCAGCACCGCCGCTCATATCACTACAGAATTCTGGTACTTCTCACTGGAACACCAGTTCTCTTTCACTAGAGTCCTGGTGCCACACTGACTCCACACATTTACACACATGCAAAGCACAAGCACAAGTGGACATGTGGTTCACGCCTACAATCCTATCACTTGAGAGACGGAGACAAGAGGATCACCATCAGCTCGCAGCCACCCTGGTCTACACAGCAAGTTCCAAGATATCCAGAGCTACACAAGAACCCTGTCTCAAGAAACAAACAGGCAAATAAAACATGAGCATAAACACATCTACACATCTAGACACACAAGTTATAAGCATTTAAAACCAGCATAAACACATGTAATGGCATATAGCAACACATATATACATGCACCAAAAGTAAACTCAGGTCCAATCAGTGTCTAGTCATCTGCATTGGACCCTTCCTGCTGGTCCTCACAGGCATACACAAACATCACACACACATACATACACACACACACACGTATAAACATCCACAGACACACACATATAAGCATCCACACAAACACACATTAAACACACATTAAAACATAAAACCCGGGTCCTGATGTCAAGTTCCAGCTCCACCCAGTGCTATTAATAGAGACCAGAAGTCTGGTGCTTGTTGACTCCCCAGACTGTCAAGCTGCTCAAGCAGAACAGGTAGTGACAATGGGGAGTCTCACCTGAAAGCTGGGGCATCACAAGGCACAAACTCTAAAATCTTTCCAGACAAGGGTCCTGCGGCACAAGCTGTGCCAGGCACTAGAGCAGAGGTAAGCTCTAGTCTCTAGTGGGCTAAGGCAACCCAGCTGCTTCAGCTCTCACATGGAAACTGGGACCAACCAACCACGGATTCAAAATGCTGGCAGTCACAACCCCTTAGCGGAAGCCACACTGTCTTCCTTCAGCTCTTTCCACCAGCTCAACTCCAGTCCATGAGTGATCATCCTCGACACAAGTCCCCATAACTTCATTTCTCTCTAGAGACCCAACAACCACAGATGGCATTTCTTCAACACACTCAGAGCAAATGAATGGCAACCTAGGACTTGGGCCCTTAACTGTCACCTCTCAAACACCATGTCACAGCTTAGAAAATCATCCTTGAACATGAAGAGGCCTCAGGGAGGTGTCACCAAGGAAAGCTTTAGTTTGGGCAGCCCAGAAGGAACCTGCCAGTGGACCCTAGGGCCCTGCACGTTCCCACTCTCTATACCTGCCACACTCAGCCGCCACACACAACTGGACACAACACAAACAAGCACTGTGTACACTGTAACTCTGGAGCTGGTCTGACACCAGAAGTAAACAAGGGAAAAGCATGGCCCTACTGGCCACCCTGACCACCATCTGGGACAGAGGCTGACCGCACCCTGCTGCCCACCTGTCCATCCACTATCTCACAGCACATAAAAAACAGCCCAGGTCTGCAAACTGTGAACTCACACAATCCAGGCCCAGATCATAAATCGCATGGGGATAATATGGAAGTTAGACCCTTTTTGTAGTGATAGGAGTGGCGGGGCTGCATCCCCAGCACCCCAGCCGCCTGGCTAGCTTATGCCCTGAAATAACAACACACAAATTGTATTCATTTAAACACTGCTTGGCCCTTTAGCTCTAGCCCTTACTGGCTAATTCTGATATCCTGATCAACTCATCTCTAATAATCAGTGAGCACAGGTCTTACCGGGAAGATTCTAGCCTACGTCCATCCTGGGTCGGAGCTTCATCGCGTGCGTCTGCCCGGGAGCGGGGCATGGCGTCTCTCTGAGGCATCTGCCCCTGAGAGGAGAGCTGTCGGGTCTCTGAGCTCACTTCCTCTTCCTCCCAGCATTCTGTTCTGTTTACTCCACCCACCTATGTTCTAAGCTATGAGGCCAAGCAGTTTGTTTATTAACCAATGAAATCAACAGATTGATATATGACACTCCCACATCACCTTTTCACTTTTAAAAAGTCCACAGTGTCTATGTGAGGCTTTGTGCCTGTCCAGAAAGCAGCCAGGAGCAGAGGCCACAGCCATAAAACAGACAATGGCAACCACGCTTAAAGCATAATGGACCTCAAAGCACCTATACTTCCAAAGCACACTGAAATCAGAACTGCTGTGTGTGTGTGAGCAACAAAAGTTCAGAGGATGTAGCTCAGGGGTAGATGCACTTGCCTTCCATAATTACGACCTGGACTCACAGGCCCAAAACACACACAAAAGTAGATTGATGTCCAGAATAATGAGCATGAGAAAGTCAAAGGGCAGTGACTTCAAAAGGATGGCAAAGGATTGTCATGACCTTTCGGGCAAACACCTCAAAAGAAGTTAGCATAGGTCAGAAAATAGAAACTTTTAGCCTAGCGGTGGTGGTGCATACCTTCGATCCCAGCACTCAGGAGGTAGAGGCAGGCAGATCCCTGTGAGTTGGAAGCCAGCCTGGTCTACAAGAGCTAGTTCCAGGACAGGCTCCAAAAACTACAGAGAAACCCTGTCTCGAAAAACCAAAAGAGAGAGAGAGAGAAAGAGAGAGAGAGAGAGAAAGAGAAAAAACTTTTAGCGCTCTAGGGAAGGCTCAGCAGTTAAATGCACTTGCTGCTCTTGCAAAGGACCCAAGTTCAGTTCTCAGCACCCACATGACTGCTTACAACCACCTGAAATTCCAGTTCCAGAGGATCCAATACCTTCTTCTGGCCTCCATGGATACTGCATGCATGTGGTGCACATACAGATAAGCAGGCAGAACGTTCATACATATATGGAATTTTTCTAAGAAAACAAAATAAGTAAAAACTTGGAGTAGAACTATATCATGTAAAGAATGGAGTTTGTGGTTTAGAATCCTCCCACAAATAAAATCCTAGTAGAAAAATTAGTGACTTCATTACTGAATTCTAGCTAACATTCATGGAAAAAAAATACCACCCTGCACAAATTCTGAGGAAATGCTTGCCAACTGGCTGTTTGAGGTCACTGTTACCCCAATACATAGCCAAGATTACAACAGAAAACTACAACCAACACCCATGGAATACAGATATAAAAACCCTTGAATGGACGTTAGCAAACTGACTCCAAAAGCAGTTTACAAGGACTTTACACCATGACCAAATGGGGTTTATCCTTCATCGGCAAGGAATGCAAGGCTAGTTTAATATCCAGTAATCCATTAATGTGCTATATAGCAAATTAACATAACAACAAATAAAAATACACGATTAGTTTCCTGATGAAAACTCAATAAATTGTAAAGGAGGAGGAGCCTTCTCAACCTTATAAAAGGCAGCTGTGGAAGCTGGAGAGAAAGGTCAGCAGTTAAAAGTATGTACTGCTCTTCCAGAGGACCCAAGTTCAGTTCCTAACACCCACATCAGGTAGCTTAAAACCACCTGTAACTCCAGGGGTCTAACAGCCTTTTGGGGCCTCCATAAGCATTGTACTCACATGACAAACTCTCATACAAACATACACATATACACATAATTTATAATTTAATATTTTAATATTAAATTTAATAATATTAAATGATTTGATTAATGTACAGTTTTATTTGATTGTAATACAGAACAGAGAGGTGAGTAGCGGGGAGAAGGAGAACCAGAGACACACCAGCAGTCACATGTATAGGAACATGTCATTACCAAGCAGGGTTAGTCCTCGGGCAGTGGCAGGTTAGGGCCACCACTGACCAGCCTCACCCCATCACTAGGCCAGTGTCCAGCTGCCACTGCTCCTGCCGCTGCCACAGAGGGCAGGAAAAACGGAGCTGCAGCGCTACCCACAGATTGCAAACAAGACAGTGCTTGGGGTCCTGGCAGGGTGGCTGGCACCAAGAGTAGAGAGATGCACAGCAGCCTGGAGCTCTCAAAGGTCCTGTTCCCAGGCTATGTAACATCCATGATCGGTGCTTCTGCTGGACACTGTGTTGGCATCATGATCCACGCTGCCCACAGAGGACCAAGCTGATGTCCATGATCCAAGCTGTCGTTGGAAACTATGTTGATGTCCACAAATCATGCAGAAGTCATGATCTGTGGCACTGCCAGCTGCTATGGACAAGGAAGCTTCTTTTGCAGTGGTATCGATGACCACAGACTCATTACTGAGAATGAGAGACAGCCACGGAGCAAGAAGAAAAGAAACGTATATAAAATAGAGAAAAGTAAAGTTCAGAGACAAAAGGTAAATGGGATAATCTAAGTTAAGAAAAGCAGGCTAGAAACAAGTCAAACTAAGGCCAAGCATTCGTAAGTAAGAATAAGTCTCCATGTATTTATTTGGAGTTGGGTGGTGGGCACGCAAAGGGCAAAGAGTAAAAATAACCAACTACACAGAGTGAATTCCAGGACAGCCAGAAGCTGTCCCGGGGGTGGGGGTGAGGGGCAACTATTCATGGAGCACCCAGGAAAATGAGGTAGAAAAATGAATATGGGATTTTGATTTTTTTCATATAAAAGGCATCTCCACAACACTTAGGAGGCTGGAGCAAGAGACAAGAGCCACAAGTTCCCAGCCAGCATGGGCTATACTTCATTTAAAAAAAAAATTTTTTTTTTCACAGTACTTCAACCTTTCCAATGTTGATCAGTGCTTGCCCTGCCCTGGGGAGAATGACTCTCGGCTTCAGAGGAACTTGAGCCCTTGCACTGATTCATACACACGCCTCTCTTTTGAGGATGCATAAAATCGGAACTAACATAGAGCCACCTGCTTTTCTGAAAAGCATAGGCAGCACCAAGGCAATTATACCACCAACAGTTTGGAAAAAAACACCTCTCAACGCAGGAGGAGCAACCACATCTGTTTTTGTTGTTCTAGAAACTAGCTCGGTGCAAGGTGCAAACGAAACGAGTTTCCCAGTAATCATCCTAAACCACCACCGCACCTTTCTACTGCTCCCCACCCAAGCTAGCTTCCCCTCCCTGGGGCATGTTCTCCAAGCCCTGTAAATCACAGGCTGAAGAGCCACACAGAAGCAAGTTCACCCTGCTGCCAAGCAAGAGGTGCTGGTTTGAGGCTCCCTGAAGGCACTGCCAAATTCAAGCCAAGAAAAACAACTCCACCCCAGGCCCTTGGAGAAAGGTCCCTGCACTGGAGCTCAGGTGTGGCTGTCACAGAAAATGCAAGGTCTCTGAGAAGCTCACCAATCTGGAACCTTGGGAACACTGACGAGCACTAGACCGAACTCAAAGTGCAGCATTAGGGTAGCAGGTTACCACGAGTAACCACTGGTCTCTCAGAAGGGTGCTGCTATACCCAGACCACCTCACAGACGGGACAAGGCGCGGGACAGACAACGATCCTCCTTAGCTCTGTCCTAACACTAAGAAAGCTCTCCATCATGAAAAGCTTAGCAAACCAGTGATGCTAGAACTAGAAGGTGCTTTTAAACACATCACAAAGGAAGTCGCCAAAACCCACACAGGCAACCCTAGGCTGAGCACCCAAGTCAGGTCCTTGTCTAAGCCAGAGGATCTACCCTCTCTGCCTCTCCACCAATGCAAAGGCATAAGAACAACAGGTCACCCCTGAAGGTCCTTCTTCCAGCACTAGGGGGGAAGAAACTCTTTCCACAAAGTAGAGTCTAGAAAACGGAGGCCTAGCACATCAACTGGCTTATAAAAATAAAGATGGGAAACGTCTTGAAGGACTGTCTACCCCAAGAAGAACAGTACATTAGAAAGGGGGTGCTCAGATACAGGGCAGGACCCAGCCCCAGAAGCACCATCCTAGCCAGAGGCCTCACCTGCCCAATAGGCAGACTGCTGAAACTGACTGTCAATGATGGGAATAAATAACTCATTAGAATCAGAGACAGTGTTTCCTACCATGTCTTCCCTCACAGCCCCAGCTCTTTGAGGGGTCCCATGGATGCCCTGGACATTTCTAGTTTGATGGTTCCCTAGATGGCAGTGGCTCTGGGCCACTTCTGAACTATGGGATCAGCCCAAATTCTCAGGATAAAAACTACCCGCTGGGCGGTTTCAGGTCTGACCATAACCCAGAGGCAAGACTTCCAGAAAAGAGTGTTTCCTTACTAGAGAAACAAAGCCCCCTCTTCTAACACATAAATAAAAGAAATTATCCCATTAACAGAAGAATTTCAGAAAGTGAAAGCTAAAACATCAAGTTCGGGTTTGTTTGCTCATTTATATGAGACAGGATCTCCCTACAGAGCCGGATGACCTCAAACTCATGATCGTCCTGCCTCAGACAAGCATGTACCAGCACAGCCAGTTCTGGAGAATCAGTTCTTCCCAGCAACAAAAACACAATTACTCACTGCAACCTCCATGATCTGAAAAGAAAACTCACCAATAGGAAGGACCTTAGACAATAGGAAAATGGACCAATGTTAAGGGCAGATAACGCCAACCCCTCGAGTCTGTGTTATTGTCCTTATTTCAATTTCTAGTGCTTTTTAAGTAAAAATAACCATTCCTCAATACCTGAGGGATGTGGAAGAGTGTGGTAGCAGTCCTCCCACAGAGAGCACAGGACTGAGGGTGGCCCACCACCACGGAGCTTTCCAGGCTCAAAGGCAAGAGCCATGGGCACCTGGAGGAATGCCCAGTATGGCAGAGGCACCTGAAGTCAGAGACCAAAGCCCAAACTTCCCAATGCAGGCAAGGTCAGTACTGACTGGCCCCATGTGGAAGTGAGGGAAACAAAAGGAGAGAGGAAAGAAGCACAGGCAAGGAAAGGCTGAGGCGGTACCACAAAGACATGACACACAGAGGGGCAGTGGTACACACAGTGCCCGCAAAGCCAACAGGAGCCAGCGATGCCTTATGGCTGAGAGTATCAGACTGATCAAGAAGGGCGTTGTGGCACATGTCTACAATCCTGTCGGATGAGTTAGCTCAAAGCAAGCCTGGATTCTACAGAACTCTATGTCAAGAGCCCTCCAATGACTCCTCGGAACACAGCTCAGAATGCAGAGATCCTATACCCTCTGTCATAAAACAAAACAGCGGGGAGGTGTTGGGATAGAAGGCTTGTCTGGTGGGGCTAAGCCACTAGAATGACCTAGTCCAAAGGACAGACGATCTATACACTGTCAGGACAAAGTGTCGACTGCCCAAAAGTTTTGAAAGAGGATACAGAGGGAACAATTTCAGGGAGCTGATACAGACATTTTGTTGTCCCACAGCGAGAGCATGACCTTCAGCCACAGAGGGCTGATCAACCCACTGGCCACAAAGGACCTAGCTTCTCCAATGAACAGACATTGGCCAGCAGCCATACAGACGCTCAAGACTTCATCACCTGAGCTAACCAGTCCACACACAAGCATGAGGACAGTGCCGGGTGCCCAGCTTGGAAAACTTGGTGTACTGATGACATACCGCCGTCCTCTGTGCACAGATGGCAGGAAGACCCCCAACCTGTCCTTGGCAGATCTTCCTTCTGAAGTGTCTCACTCCCTAGTCCCTTGAGGGGCGGCCTACTACATACAGAGAATGCTGTCTTGACCGTGGAACAGCACACAACTTCGGGGACCCCAACAACAAGGACGATATTAAGGGCCTGTGAGCGGCAACTGCTCATCCATTTCCCAGTCTCCCAGAACCGAAATAATCACGTAGAAATTATACTAATTTCAACACTGTTTGGCTACTGGATTCGGTTCCAGTTCCCAGCACAGGCGGAGGACTACAGATCACTAATCTTTCTGTGAATTCGCCCCCTATTAAATAAACCTTTATTATACTCCATTCTGGGCTAGTGTGAGACTATTTTACATAAATTGCAACAAAGGCCCCGTGGAACTACTTCAAAGTAGGATGGCTTGCCCTACTATCAAAAGATAAAGACTTGTGCTGCTTGGGCACAGCAGACAGGACAGGCTTGAGTGAGGTCAAAACAGGCTAAGGAGCCACACTACAGGATGAGACGTGTGGGGTGGGAATAAGGCATCATAGAGGGGTGGCTGGAAAGCCAGGTGATGCTCTGGACAAGACAAAGGAGACGAGAGAACCAAACAACACAGCAGGCATAGAAGTCACAGGCAGAGACAGTCTCGGTCTCTGAGTCTCTGTCTCTCTTCCTCTCTCATACACCCACCACCACCACCTCCACCACCACCACCACCGCTACCGCCAACACCTCCACCACCACCACCACCACCACCGCTACCGCCAACACCTCCACCACCTCCACCACCACCACCGCTACCGCCAACACCTCCACCACCACCACCACCACCTCCACCACTACCACCACCGCTACCGCCAACACCTCCACCTCCACCACCACCACCAACACCTCCACCACCACCACCACCACCTCCACCACTACCACCACCGCTACCGCCAACACCTCCACCTCCACCACCACCACCAACACCTCCACCACCACCACCACCACCGCTACCGCCAACACCTCCACCACCTCCACCACCACCGCTACCACCACCGTCAGGCTTCCACTTTACAAGGCTAAGGAGGACAACAGGTGTGAGGTGAGATTGTGACTCCAGAGGTGTCTCAAGTGCACCCACAGAATGAGGGCTCTAAACAAGGACAGAGAGCAGGAAACAAGGATCAAGGGCAAAGCAGAGATGGGGTGTCAACAGCCAAGGCCTGAGGGAAGCTTGTGAGAAGGAAGGCCAAGGAAAGTATGGGCAACCAGATATCAACATCTGTCCACGGGCCAGGTCAGAGGAAAGAGGCGGGTGGAGTTGTGAAGTATTCAAATGGCCTGCCACAGAAGTCACAGCCAAGGCTAAAGGGGGGTGTGGGGTGCACCAGCTCTTCAGCCTCCAGCAGTAACCCAGCTCACACCAGCACAGGAATAAGGAGGATGAGGCCTGTGACCTACAAAGTCCCTCCCCTGCACTGCCGGCATGTACAGACATGTTCCTACGGGGCTCACCTATGTAAAATGCTGAGCTACATAAAATTAGATAGAGCGAGAACACAGGAACTTATTCCCCTGAATTTACAGACACGCAGCACTCAGTGCTCGATCCCCACACTGTCATACATTTTCTCCACCCCAAAACCCGACTTTTGGGGCTAGCAAGATGGTTCAGTGGGAAAAGGCCCTTGCTGCTGTCAGGACTGCGTTCAATTCCTGGGATTCTTACGACGAAAGGAGAGAATTTTTTCTGCAAGTTGGCCTCCACGTGAGTGCTATGTCACACACACACCACACCCACAAAATATATAAAAATAAATAGAACAAAAAGAAAAGCTACCCTGAGCATCAAGGCAGAACCATCCAGACACTCCGCCCTTCGCATACTGAGCATCTCCAGACACCAGAAGCCCCCCCAAAAGAAGCCAAAGTCCACAAAATCATAATAGGCTAAGTTCTGTCTAAAGAGCATGCTGGGTACCGATCAGTCTCCACACAGTTCTAAGGCAAGAAAAGTTTGTCAGCCAAGTACCACACCTATGCCTCAGGCCACTAGGAGAGATGAAATCAAAAACAGCTAAAGCCTATTGAGAGGCCACAGCCAGGACAGCTTGGTCAGGCGACTGAAGGCCCAGGCAGAGCCAAGTCCAGGACACTGGTCCCTCATGCCTGTCCACGCAGGCAATCCAGTCAACAGTCACTTGTACCCAGGCACCTGGCCTCTTTCATCCTTTAAACCACAACCACATGTAAGAAAAGACACCGAGTCTACTGGTGCCTGCCCTGTAGCAGCCTGGGATGGGCCTGTAGATCCTGGTGCCCTCAGCTTTCTTGAGGGTTTTTTTTTTTTTGGTTGTTTTTTTGTTTGTTTTGATTTGGTTTGTTTTGGTTTTTTGGGACAGGGTTTCTTTGTTGTCCTTGGTTGTCCTAGAAGTGGTGCTGCAGACCAGGTTGGCCTCCTGTACTTTTGTGAGCTTTAATACTACTGTTTATGAGGTTGCTGGGTTTGGGTAGAATTTTGTGGGTTTTTTGTTTTGTTTTGTTTTCAGTTCTGAGTAAAAAACCCAGGGCTTCAAGAATGCTAGCTAAACAAGTTACTAAGCTATGCCCCCAAACCATATTGTAGTAAGAATTCTACCTTTAGACAATAGTAAAATAAACCTTGAATTTTAATTGTTCTTTGTTTTGTTTTTTGTTTTTCGAGGCTGTTTCTCGGTGTAGCCCTGGCCATCCTTGAACTCTCTCCGTAGACCTGGCTGGCCTCAAACTCAGAGATCCACCTGCCTCTGTGCAGAGCTGAGTGGTGTGGCCATGTGCCACCGTGCCTGGAAAACTTAAAGAACTTAAAAATGGGAAAAATAAGAAAACTTCACTGTGAAGGAGAGATACGGTGCTAACAGACGGTAAACAAAAGAGCATCTCCTGCTACCAATCAACACAGGCAGAACCTTCCCTGCCAGCAGCCTGTGTTTGGGAACAGAATTTCCTACACCATCATGGCCACCGCAGGAAAAGCAGAGAAGCCACAGTAGTTAGAAACTCCGAATCTGAGGGAAACCCACAAATACATTCTTAATTTTATTTAACACTTTAATTTTATTTAAATTATGTTTTCCATTCTCAAATGTTCTTATAAGTACTTATATTATAAATACTCCAGAGTAAAGGGGCCTTCCAGAGAGTGAAGTCGCTCTTGTTTCGGTCGGTCCTACGGGAGTTAAGAATCGATGCAGCAAGAGGCTATGCTTCGAGGGAAATAAAATCAATCCTAGTTTCGATGTGACTTGTTCAGGGTTCACCTGTTTCGCCTAACCCACACTAATGAACAGGTGGATAAAAATGAAGCCAAGTGCATCAAAGGAAACATGCAATCCTGAAGCACAATACACCTGCAAGTTTCATCATGCACAGGACACCCAGCCCTCTGCCTTCAGGTCTGACAAGCCCATGGTGAAACTGCTCCACCCACTAAGTGTAACTTCCTTCTGCCCTGGAGCCAGACCAGACCCAAGTGACCCTCCAAATGAGAGAAGAAAAGCCGAGTGGGAGACCGGAGACGCCGCTGCCCCAAGCAGCAGGACTTTGGGCTTCTGGGAGGCCGAGTCAGGCACTGCGAGCCCAAGGCGAGAGACCACCACGGCTGCTGATCCACGGTTTCATTCGTCCACTTCCCGGGATTTCAGGTGTCTGCGTCAGACAATTGCTCACCATCCTCAGGGCAAATCTCTCTAGATAGAGCAGAGGTACAGATGCCAAACCACCACGGCACTCTGCCCCAACAGCAGAGATCTGGGTCTCATCTTCCCCTCCCTGCCAACACACCCAGCTGGGGGGGGGGGGGTAAGAGACAACTTTTCTAAGCCTCTGGGAACCCTTTTTACACCTCGGGAGGAAGGAAAGAGAGAATTTCTCTCCCTCAACACTGGAATTTGAAGATGTTCGAATAAAAGGCACACACGTCTAACTGGCTTAAGTCACTAAAAGGAATCTCAACCCACTGGCATAACTGGCAAGGAATGAACAGCAACTGGGCCTCCAGTGTCTGAGCGCAATCTAATGCTTGATGCACACCCCAAATGAGAAAGAAGAAACAGAAAACTTGGGAGCCACACAGAGACAAGAAACAGGTGATCACTCTGGCAGGACCTCCAGTGAACCTTCGGTTAGAGCCCAGCAGGTTGTCCCACCTCCCGTTGGAGTCTACAGCCCCTACGCAGGAATCCCTGCTTACCCTGCCAGCTGCATCTCTATTGCCATGGGCAGATCAGAGAAACTCCTGAGCCAGGCTGGCAAGTAGTTAGCTATAGATCCCAAAGCCCCTCAGAAATGCAGAGTGCTGGCGAGGTGTAGTGATCCGTACACATAACCCTTGTACTTACAAGACTGAAGCTAACCTGAGCTGTAAAGCAAGATCTTTCTCACCTAAACCCAGAAAGAATGCAGACAGCTGAACAAAACCAGTCTAAAATCAATCCCCTGAGATTAATCGTGTCTGCCCTCCTGTGTGCCACATACACATGCTAGACAGGTCAGACTCTAGCTACATTGTCAGACCTTCCTGTACTCTCTTGACCTAAAACTTTTCAACAAGACCCATGCCAAGCCAGAGGTGTTGACATACACCTGGAATCCTAGCACTCAGGAGGAAGAGGCAGGAGTATCAACACAAGTTCAAAGTCAGCCTTGTCTACAAATTCCAGGCAAACCGGGACTACATAGTAAAACATGCCTCATTTTTAAAAAGCATAGGAAGCCAGGTATGGTGGCGCATACCTTTAATCCCATCGCTCAGGAAGCAGAGGCAGGTGGATCTCTGAGTTTGAGGGCAGCCTGGTCTACAGAGGAAGTTCTAGGACAGCCAGGGCTACACAGAGAAACCTTGTTTCCAAAAACAAAAAGAAGTTAAAACCGGGTGGGGGCTAGGGGGGTATAGGGGGGGACACGGACACTCACAACAGGGACCACGATCACAGCAGGTAGGGCAGGGCAGCAGAGAGATGGCTCAGTTGGTCATCAAACCTGAAGACTGAGTTCAAACCCCGGAAGCACATGGTGGACACAAGGAACAGTTATTCTGGAATCTTTTATCATTATTTTTACTGTTGCTGCTGCTGGGCTCGAAAGAGAGCTCAACAATTAAAAGCACTTGAATCACCACAAACACACTGTGGTGCATGCACCTGTGCACACACACAGCAAACAGAAGTAGGAATAAAATGCTTTTAAATATTAATGCCAAAATATCAAGAATCTATTTACATCCAAATCGTTCAAATTAACCATTTCTGTCTACTTCGTCACCAGTTACCTAAGACACAAATGCATACTACCTACCGTGATTTATAAATCAATCATGGGGGGCACACAGATGTGACCTCTGCATCCTTCCCCCCTCCCTCCTCATGCTACCCTTCAGGGTAGGTCACTGCTTGTACCAACCGCTACTGCAATCAAAATGAAAATCACAATAAACCCTCTCCACACAGCTAGAGCAAAGCCTCTAGAGGTGTGGGCTATCCTTCTGTACTCGCAAATCCCAAAGATATCTGCCACAGGCAGAACCTCACAGTTCACCAATATGACAAAGAGACAACCATAACTTTTACACACACACACACACAATATATATATATAGTAAAAGAAATACACATGTGTGCATGTACGTACACACTATAACTGACATGTGAAGGCAACCATAATTTTTCTCAAGATTTATTTTACTTCTAATTATGGGTATACGTGTGTGATCTGTGTGTGTGCACATGTGTGTATAAGTGCTCACAGAGGCCAAAAGATGGCATCAGATCTCCGGGAACTAGTTACAGGAGTTGTGCACCTCCTAACATGGATCCTGGACACTGAACCGGGTCCACCTGGAAAGGCAGCAAGTGAGCCATCTCTTGAGCCCCACAACCATAATTTTTAAAAAAAAACACTTCAAAGACAAAATATGATCTAAAAAAAACTATTAGGGACTAGGTAAACCTAGATGGTTCAGTGCTTGCCTAGCATGTTTAAGGGTCTTTGTCTGACAACCCAGCACTACCAGAGAGAGAAAAAAAAAACACTATGAGCTGAAACACTATCTGCTGAGTTAAATATCTATTATCACACGCATTAGAAAAAATTACTGCTACATACCCAAGAGAATTAATTGTAAACATAAATTTAAACATGCACACACACACAAATAAAAAGAAAACTCTTATGTTCCCTGTAGCACTAATCACAACCAACCACATAATGAAACATTGTCTGACCACAAAAAAGGAGTAAAGGAGTGGAGGACTGACACACGCCACAGGACGACGGACAGACCTACGGACACTGTGCTCAGTGAAAGAAGCCTGTCCTTCATGAGTCTAAACATGTAAACTAAAAGCCACATCCACAGACGAATGCAGGTCAGGAACCACGGGTGCCATGGAGTGGTGTGGTGTGTGGAGTGACAGACTGAGGGAGACGGTGGTTACTGCACAACTCTGTGGACAAACAAAACAAAGGAAGAGCCAGTCCTCATAGCAAGCAAATCACATTTCGATTTGCACAGGACATAAACATCTCATTTTCCCAGGTTTCCTTCCTACGTGTTTTGAAGGGCAGCCCTCTGAAGGCAACAGCAACACAACTGAAAATGAGGAGATCAAGCATTTCTCGCTCCCACAGCTAGGGTGCACACACAGCTGCAGAGGCAGATGCAGGGGGTCCATGTCCCCTTCCCAGGGTTTCGGGCACCTGGCCCTGGCACCTCCCACCCTGACTCAGGACATGTGTAAAGGTGTGCAGACAGCCAAACCCCAGATGCCAGTATAGCTGGTTGCCTTCAAACTTCCCCAAAGGATCCTGTTTCCTCTGCCTCAAAGACAAGGACAAGAACTACTCTCAAATCTCACCCAGTGTAGTCAAAGAAAGTCAAGAAGACATGTCTGGCCCTGGAGCCTACAGTCCAGAAGATCATCTGCAACCCTCCAATCCATGCCCTCCTCCTGAATGCTGACTCTCAATACCAGGGCCTCAGAAGGCCGCTGTGACCTCGTAAACACTAACCCTAGTAACAGCATTAGAGGCACTATGACCTTCTGAACACTGAGCATCAAAACCAAACAAAGTCTTAGAAGTCCATCTGTGACCTCCTGAGTACTGGTGCAGGAGCTTCCTAGCCCTGTTCACAGGATTTCACACTAGAGCTTTCTTCTTGAGAAGACCAGCAATAGTAGGTCAGGCACAACGGGCTTCTCGAGACAGGTCCCAGACTCTGTATTTAAACTCAGATACTAGAAACTTCGGATTAACCCACTAATTCAAACAGGATCAGATTTCAAGCCTTCTGCCTCGTTCACAAGGGCTGGCGTCACTGACTGCTTTAGTCAACGAAACTAAGCAAAACCCGCAAGAACACGGCTGCAGTTCTACAGACACCACTGCCCCCTAGTGGTGATGCGCACTTCATCGGCTTTCTCCTGTTAGCCACCACTCCTGGTCAGCCTCAAACACTAAACACCGCAGTAGATGAAACCACACTTCTGTGATGCAAACAAACCCCACCGTGCTCCAGTCGCTGGAACCTAGAGTCACTGGAGCCAACAGTTTGGGGATGAACCATCAGTTTGGAAACACAGTCCCACAGATCCACAAGCTGTCCCTGGTGCTTACCAGGGCCTGCAGCATCCCGTCCATGACAATGACACCCTCGATGGTCTGGAAGGAGGAGTGGGCCAAGGTACACAGGCTCCAGTCCAGAAAACTGGCCATCTTTCTCTGCTTGACATCAGGACGTACGATAAACCTGCAGAGGAACATAAACACAGGAGGAGCTCAACAGGACTCCAGTGCTGAACTCAGCCACATCCCAGCAACCACCACACACTTTTCCTCCCAGTCACCTGTACCCCTAAGCAGGGCAGCTGCCTACATACACGGTGCTCTCTCTAGCGAACCACAGCCCCTGACCATCATGGTCCAGCAGCTGATTTCCCACCAGACTCTCTCACGAAGTTACTCACAGGCCTCACCACCTTCCCGCCTTCCCTCCTGGGACAACTCATCCAGCAGCTTCACAAATCAATGGACACCTTTATCCCCACCGTGGCAGGGAACATCTTCCTACTTCTCAGCTCCGTCTCCTTCCAAGTGTATCCCTTAACCTCAAGATAAATCCTCCAAAACCTCATCCGACAGCCAATCTAACCCAAGGACCTCTCTACCACAGCCTTTATGGGTCACATAACTTCCACCTCATGCTACGCATGCCTGGTTCCTTCCACCCAACGTCCAGCTGACAATGTGAGCCCAGACCTCTGGTTCTGTGACTCTAAACGGGTCCGATAATGAAAAAAACAAGCAAGGTTCTGCCCTCTCAGGGCTGATGCCAAGAGAGAAGGCAGCCCAAAGGTGTAACCCCAAAGAAAGAGACCAGAAGACAAACTTCAGAGGGGGACAGATGGCACTACCTTCCCAAAGAAGGCTCCCAGGCTCACAGACAAACCTCGAGGACTTGCAAAGGAGAGCTGGACAAGGAAGGACACCGCCCAGGTGAGAAAACTCTGTATCAGGGGAAATGGAGCTAAGAGGAAATTAAGCATAACGACCAGGGACCGAAGAGGAAAAGTGGTTTACGTAGGTCATGCTTAGGAGACGGGAGGAGTAATTAGTCCTTCAGTGGGACAGAATGCACTTTCCTTCCCAGAATTCCCACTTCCTAGTGCAGTGCCTACAAGCCACCACGGGGTTCCACCAGGTCGGCTGCTTCTCTGGATCCTGACTCAGAAAGGTGTCACTTTTCCCTTTTCTTCTTTTCTGTCTTTCGGTGCTGGCCAGAGCTGACGTAGGCCTTTTTTGGCATTTTGGGTTTCCTTACTTTTGTTAAAACTCCTCTTCCCTGCCAAGTGGTGTCTGCAGCAGACAGGGAACAAATACAGAGACCCACAGCCAGGCATTCTGCAGAGACAGAAACCTCAGAACACTCCATCAAATCAATCACATCAGAGCTCAGGGAACCCCAAGCAAGGGGATGTGGAAAGCTGTAATATCCAGAGGATATTAATCGCAGCACTCAGGAGGCAGAGGCAGGCGGATCTCTGTGAGTTCGACACCAGCCTGGTCTACAAGAGCTAGTTCCAGGACAGGCTCCAAAGCTACAGAGAAACCCTGTCTTGGAAAAAAAAAAAAGTTACCATCTGGACTGTAGTTCAGGACGCTCTCTGTTTCCTGGTGCACTGCACATAAGCCACCTCCCACCACAGCGAATGGAGCTACTCAGTGTCTCGCTCGCTCGCGGTGAGGTTACAGTCGCAGCAGTACAACCAATACAGACACCAACTACATGACACACTCGGTCCAGCCCAAAGCAGGTATTCTCCAGGCTGTCTGGCACACCCGGGGCCCAAGAGAGGCCCAAGATTTGCACCCCTTAGGGTCTATGCACAGGGAGCAACCCAGATACCAAAACAGGCTTTCGTCATATTTTCATAATTAGAGATGACAGAAGCAATCACAGGCCTGACACACGGCATACACCAGTCAGCCTGGTGTTAAAAATAAAAAATAGAAAAGTACGGTGCTACCTTGTGAGACTGTGCTACATATGTTCAACTTAATAACAGCAATGAAAGCCGAGCAGTGTTGGTGCACACCTTTAATCCCAGCACTCGGGAGGCAGAGGCAGGCGGATCTCTGGGAGTTCCAGGCCAACCTGGCCTATAAACCGATTCCAGGATAGTCAGAGTTGTTATACAGAAAACTGTCTCGAAAAACCTAATACTGATAATAATGACAATGATAATAATAACAGCACTGAAAAAGACAAAATACCATATGTGTCACTAGAATTCATCTGTAGGATTTTTCTAATACTTCTGTTCCAAATTTCCTTCTTCATGAAATATGCCTTGCTTTATCTTTTTCTTTGGTACTTTTTTCTTTAGAGAGAGTATCATTATGTAGCCTAAGATGGCCTCCAAAGTTCACGAGATTGTCCTGCGTCACCCTCTCCAGTCCAGACATCATGTCCAGTAGTCCTTGCATATAGAAACAGAAAACAGGAGCTACTTTTCCAGACTGATGCCATCAAGAGTAAATCTGGGAGCTGAAGGCTTGGCTGGGTGACTAAGAGCACTGGCTGGGGCTGGAGAGATGGCTCAGAGGTTAAGAGCACTGACTGCTCTTCGGGATCCTGAGTTAAATTCCCAGCAACCATCTGATGGCTCACAAAATGAGATCTGGTGCCCTCTTCTGGCAGGAATGTATGCAGGAACACTGCATATATAACAAATCTTAAAAAAAAAAAAAATAGAATGCTGGACTTTCTTCCAGATGTCCTGGATTCAATTTCCAGCAGCCACATGGTGGCTAACAACCGTAAGTAACTCCAGTACCAGGGGATCCAGTGTTCTCTTCTGGCCTCCAAGGGCTCTGTTTGCGCATGGTACACAGACATACATGCAGGCAAAATACCCATATATATTGAAAAATTATATATATGTACAATTTATGAAAAAAAAATTTTTAAGAGTAAAGCTCTATTATCCTCCTTGTCTTTATTTTTTTTTTCTTGTTTTGTTTTGTTTTTCAAGACAGAGTTTAACAGTGTAGCTTTCTCTAGTTAGCCTAGAAATCTCGGTATTAACCAGGCTGACCTTGAACTCACAAAGGTCGTCTGAGTGCTGGGATTAAATCACAAGTCGCCCTGCCTGGCTTCCTTATCTTTCTTTGGCAGGTGTTCTTTCTCACCAGAACTTGATAGCTGGACCTGATTGCTAAAGACACAGACTTTAATCACGGGACACAGAGAAATCAAGCTGTTCTGACCTGGAAGCTTCCTCCTTGCTGGCTAGCTTTCCTGGTGCCAAAAGGTGTTTTACAGGCTACTGAGGGAGAAAAGCCAACAACAGATGTGACCGTAAGCTACAGTAATGATTGGCCTGGCAAAACAGACCCATTGGTAGAGCAGTGGCATGAATAACCAACAGCTTTCTAAATGAATGTAAGGCCCATCCACAAGGAGGAACTCCTGTCTGGTACTAAATACCTAGGCAATAACCCACGGCTGGGGAGATCATAGGCCCTATTAGTATTATCTTGCCAAAGGAACGCAGAAAACAAACTGCCTTCTAAATAGAACAACAACAACAAGACATGAAGTTGGAAAGAGAACTGGATGGACAGGAGGGTGTCTCCCAGACAAGCTGGAGGTGGGAATGAGGACACGGTATCTAGATAGCATCTAAGTAAACGGATTGTGTTCACATATGAAAATTCCAAATAACACTTTTTAAATAAAAGTAAAAATAAACTTAAAAGTAAAATAACAATTAAGAAAAACAAAAGGTTATAGGAAAAGTTCCGCATGGTAGCTCACATTTGTAATTCCAGCAGCTGGGGGACTGAGACAAGAAAAAGATAGCATTTCTGAGACCAACCTGGACCTCACGTGAACCACAGGCCAGCCTTGGCTGACGAGTAGAATTCTGTCTCAGAAACTTGAAAACAAATGGTTAGGGGAAGTTCCACCTTAAGCCTACTACAGGAAGCAGGTGTGGTTCCAGAGCCGCAGGCAAAGAAGAGCACAGACAGCTGCCGGCAGTTAGTGTAGCAGGGCCAGACAGCAGCATCTCAACAGAGAACAGCACGTCACTGTGCACAGGCCCACTCTGCACCCACCAAAAAGGTGACTCAGAACCAAGTAAATAAATTCACTGGGCACCTCCGGGGCCATTCCCAGTGACCGTGTCCGTCTCTGCAAACCCTGGTCTCACACGACCTCAGGCCAGTGTTGCACTGCACAGACAGTGCGCAGTCTGGCAACAGCCTCCCCAAGGTAGATACAACCTCACCAAATGAAACAGTCACTCTGTTCACAGCAGCACTAAATGGAACCGAGGTTCTGGCGCTCCAAGCTGTGGCTCTTCCTGTAGGATCCCAAGAAGTGAACACGAGGTGTTGAGTTTTACATTCTGTGGCCCGCAGATACTTCATGCAGTACAGCGTGGCACAAAAGTACCACCACGACTAGTACTAAAAATACACAGCGGATACAGGGTAGACAATAAGGCTGGTGAAATGGCTCAGGAGGTAAAAGTCCACACACATGCATATGTACAGACACTTGCAGCAAATAATTAAATGTAGCATTTTTAATAAATGTATTTTTAATTTTTAAAGATAATAGTTTTCATTTAACAAAGTTAAATGTCCCACCCAGCTGACAAATACTAAAAAAAGGGAGCCTTCAATTTACTTAACCTTTGCAGTGACTATATTTTAAACCCCTAAAAAAAAAAAAATTCACCCCACTTACAGGAATTCATTCCAAGAAATCAATCAAAATAGTTTTATGTAGAAGATTCAGGAATGGCCATGTTAACCAAATAAGAAGAAGGCCATGCCAGGCGGTGGTGGGCAGATGGTTGTGAGTCACCATGCAGTTGTTGGGAATTGAACACAGGACCTCTGGAAGAACAGGCAGTGCTCTTAACCTCTGAGCCATCTCTCCAGCCACAGTTATATCCAGGGGCATTCAGGGTTCAGCAATTCAACCAAACAGAACATGTGGTTACCAGATATGCACCAAAGCATAAGCGGCTGCATCTCCCAGAGGAAGAAAGGAGATACAGATTACAGTCTTCAAAATGTATGTGTTCCTTTTGTTACGGTTGAATCTGAACTATCCTGAGAGACCATGTGATCAAAGCTGCTTGCTGGCTGACGGGGTTTCTCAGAAGTGATTGTCTGGATCATGAGGGCTCAAAATTTAGGATATTCCCTGAGAGGGTTGTATTTTGTCCCTGGCAGTCTGTCTGTATGTCCATCCGTCTCTACTACCCAGATACCATGAGGTCAGCAACTCTGTTCCATCCTCTCTGCTATGATCCGACACAGCACAGCCCAGTGTCTTTTTCACAGAGGCAGACCAATGACTGAGATGGACTTACCATGGACCACAGACCTACCAAACTGGGAGCCTAAACAAACATTTCCTCCTGTGACTTTTCTCAGGTACTGTTCCGCAGCAATGAATGGTAACACCTCTATCATTAGAAAGCTGTCATCTTTTCAGACCTTGATAGAGGAGGGAGTAGCCCTTGGGAAAGGGGTGCCTATTTAATGACAGCACTGGGGAGACCGAGGCAGGTGATCTCTGTGAGTTCGAGACCAGTCTGGTCTACAGAGTGAGTTCCAGGACAGGCTCAAAAGCAACAGAGAAATCCTGTCTTAAAAAACCAAAGAGGCCTTGCCAATCCCAGGAAACTAAAGTGTTCCTCCCCTCTCTTGCCTTCTCAGGACCCATAGCTCAATTACTGGGTCATGCTTTCTAACATGGCATCCAAGGTTGCCAACTGCCCAAAAACATCTCTTCCCACTTTACAGAGGTTAACACCATAAAGCTACAGCCACCCCTCACTTGAGGTGCCAACCACTATCTAGTCAAAACAACCACAACTTTCACCAATTCAGGAGGGAAAATGCTGGAATTTCTAACGTAGGTGACTGTGTGCATATTCTAAATCACATCACTAGGAATGCCTAATCTCCCGGTACCAGCACTTAGAGCAGTGGTTCTCAACCTTCCTAATACTGTGACCCTCAATAAAGTTCCTCGTGTTTTCATTGTTACTTCATAACTGTCATTTTGCTTCTGTTATGAATTATAATGTAAATATCTGATATTGAGGATACCTGATATGCAACCCATGTATAAGGGTCATTCAACACCAACCACTGATTTAGAGGAAGCCAGATCTCTAAGTTTAAGGCCAGCTGGTCTACACAGCAAGTTCCAGGACAACTCAATACCAAGTGTGAGGTACCTCCCCTTGAGTTGTTGGTCAGAGGTGTCCCAGAGACCCTAAGAACAACACAGGCCATTGTCACTGGTCTTTGATGCCCACCAAAACTTTGATGGGAAGACCCTATTGCTGATGACACCACACACAACTGGTCACAGGACATGGAGAAATGAGATAGTATTAACCTCACTGCTGGCAAGCTTCTACAGTTACTGGAAGTTACTACGTAGGTGGCCGAAGACTGGAGGGAGAGTCATCAAGAATCTTACCCAGCCTTTAACCCTGTAAACTATAACACTAACCAGAACAGCAAGATATACCGAGAGGTATAATAGCGGCATGAATTCCAAGTATAACCAGCTGCTTTATGATTGTATTTAAGGCCCAAACGAAAAGGAGAAACACAGGCCTGGCGCTGTAGTCTGGTCAAGAACTCGTGGTGGGGGAGTTCACAGAGGCCAGGGATGAACTCACTACTATTATCCTGCTAATGTGCATATTATTAAACTGTCCTCTGAATTCACAACTCTGCACCCATACGTCAGTGCAGCTCTCAGACCCAATCAGGGAAGTTTCTCTGTGCAGTGGGCAGTAGTTAATGCAGACACTCACAGTGATCAACGCGCAGAGAATGCATGTCACTGAAGGGCTCAGTCACAGGTGGGATGTCTATCACACACACACACACACGACAAACTCACTCGTACGCATGCATCTCCTGGACAGGATGGGACCACTGCTCTCACGAACTCACAGTGCCTATATAGCTGCCTGCACAAATCATGCCAGCCGTCAGTGCACCATGAAAGATGAAGGAGCTTGTGAGTACCAAACACCTAACTGAGGCGCTATAGACAGTCAATGGCTTCTGAAGGAGGGGAAAAATCTGTCCTCTTTAAGGGTCCCATAAATATACAAGCAACACACAAATTGGCCTCCAAGTTTTTGTTTTTATAGTTTTGTTTAAAAAAAAAAAAGAGGATACAAAGTGTGGGAGAGTAGGTTTTGTGTATCAATTTCTTCCCAGACAAAACCATATATCTCAAGACACAGGATGTTAGAGCTGGAGAGATGGCTCAGATGTTAGGAGCACTTGCTGCTCTTCAAAGAACCTAGGGTTCCATTCCCAGAACCCACATGGTGGATCACAACCATATGTAACTCTAATTCCGTAGAATTCAACACCTTCTTCTGACCGCCACAAGCAATGCACACACGATATAAACACAAATTCATGTAAAATATCTACACACATAAAATACAAATTAAATAACCTTTTTTTTAGAAAAAGGATTAAATTTAAAACAAAAAAGGGGCACAGAATGTTAAGAAAGAAGTAAAAATAACAAGATGTCCTAAAGGAAGGTGAATATTCCATCCTGAAAAACACCCCTTAAGCTCAGGAAGTGCTGAAACTGAGCAGATTCAACAAGGTTCTCCCTCCCCAAGCATATACAAGCAGCAAGGACTACTAAGAGACAGACAAGAAAACTGCCTGGAAGCAGCAGAGGCCAAGACGGGTAACTGGAAAAGCTAGGATCAACTGGGGCTCCTGGAAAAGACAGTCTCCTGCCTGGTGAACTGCCAACACACTGCAGTGTGTGCCAAGGGTCCTGAACTGTCCCCTACACACTGCAGTGTGTGACAAGGGTCCTGAGCTGTCCCCTACACACTGCAGTGTGTGCCAAGGGTCCTGAGCTACCCCTACACACTGCAGTGTATGACAAGGGTCCTGAGCTGTCCCCTACACATCTGCCGTGTGTGCCAAGGTTCCTGAGGTGTCCCCTACACATCTGCAGTATGTGCAAGGTTCCTGAGCTGTCCCCTACACATCTGCAGTGTGTGCAAGGTTCCTGAGCTGTCCCCTACACATCTGCAGTGTGTGCCAAGGTTCCTGAGCTGTCCCCTACACATCTGCAGTGTGTGCAAGGTTCCTGAGCTGTCCCCTACACATCTGCAGTGTGTGCCAAGGTTCCTGAGGTGTCCCCTACACATCTGCAGTATGTGCAAGGTTCCTGAGCTGTACCCTACACACTGCAGTGTGTGCCAAGGGTCCTGAGCTGTCCCCTACACATCTGCAGTATGTGCAAGGTTCCTGAGCTGTCCCCTACACATCTGCCGTGTGTGCCAAGGTTCCTGAGGTGTCCCCTACACATCTGCAGTATGTGCAAGGTTCCTGAGCTGTCCCCTACAGATCTGCAGTGTGTGCCAAGGTTCCTGAGGTGTCCCCTACACATCTGCAGTATGTGCCAAGGTTCCTGAGCTGTCCCCTACACATCTGCAGTGTGTGCAAGGTTCCTGAGCTGTCCCCTACACATCTGCAGTGTGTGCCAAGGTTCCTGAGGTGTCCCCTACACATCTGCAGTATGTGCAAGGTTCCTGAGCTGTCCCCTACACATCTGCAGTGTGTGCAAGGTTCCTGAGCTGTCCCCTACACATCTGCAGTGTGTGCCAAGGTTCCTGAGCTGTCCCCTACACATCTGCAGTGTGTGTGCGCCAAGGTTCCTGAGCTGTCCCCTACACATCTGCAGTGTGTGCAAGGTTCCTGAGCTGTCCCCTACACATCTGCAGTGTGTGTGTGCAAGGTTCCTGAGCTGTCCCCTACACATCTGCAGTGTGTGTGCGCCAAGGTTCCTGAGCTGTCCCCTACACATCTGCAGTGTGTGCAAGGTTCCTGAGCTGTCCCCTACACATCTGCAGTGTGTGTGCGCCAAGGTTCCTGAGCTGTCCCCTACACATCTGCAGTGTGTGCAAGGTTCCTGAGCTGTCCCCTACACACTGCAGTGTGTGCCAAGGTTCCTGAGCTGTCCCCTACACACTGCAGTGTGTGCAAGGTTCCTGAGCTGTCCCCTACACATCTGCCGTGTGTGCCAAGGTTCCTGAGCTGTCCCCTACACACTGCAGTGTGTGACAAGGGTCCTGAGCTGTCCCCTACACACTGCAGTGTGTGCCAAGGTACCCGAGCTGTCCCCTACACACTGCAGTGTGTGTCAAGGTTCCTGAGCTGTCCCCTACACACTGCAGTGTGTGCCAAGGTACCCGAGCTGTCCCCTACACATCTGCAGTGTGTGCCAAGGTACCCGAGCTGTCCCCCATGCTGGAGTGGGCTTTGGTGATGAGGCTGTCTTTGAGTGGTTTCTGTTTCTGTTAGTAACCCCTCACCCATATTCCTGTAAGTAATCACAACAAAACTCACTAGTGGACCCAGTTGGATTTTGGGGACAGCCACACTGGGATCTGTCACTATTAATTTCCTATCTGAGGTGAGCAGACTCTTGTTCAAGTCTCCCCAGGAACAGTGTTACACAACAGTAGGAAGGAATGGGTGAGTCTGGGGGACATTAGGGCGAGGTGTAGGGAGATAATAGGGAATTTATTTGCATGAAATTCCCCAAGAATAATATTTTTAATATTTCTGTTAATTTTTATTTCCTTTTTATGGATTTTTGCCTGCATGTATGTCTGAGTGAAGGCATCGGATCCTCTGGAACTGAAGTTACACACAATTGTGAGCCACCATGTAGGTACCTGGATCCTCTGGAAGAGCAGTCAGGGCTCTTAACCACTGACCCCTCACACCAGCTTCAAGAATAAGATGTTTTTAAAGAATCCTAACATTCCCGGATTTCCCAGCACAGGTTCATTCAGCCTTTACAGGCATCCCTGGCTTCTATGTCTGAGACAACCCAAGCAGGCTGTGCTGACCACCTTAGCGCAGAGACCACCTCCTACTTGCATTTTGGCTACACAGGACATTTGCAAGGGTTTGTTCGTTTCATCAGAACCCAGGATTTTACCCAGTGAACTACAAACCCTGTCTGAGAATTTCATTCCCACATCATACCCATGTGTCACTATGATCTCTACAAACCCCAGCATAAACTGCTTCTGAGATGGCTCAGAGGTTAGGAGCACTGGCTGCTCTTCTAGAGGTCCTGAGTTCAATTCCCAGCACCCACATGGTGGCTCACAAAACCTCACAACTGCTACCACCTCAGGGGGTGCCACACTACAGAAAGGAATCTCAGTTGCGCTAAGCATATTTCTCTTTTAACGGCCTATAAAGTAACCCCCGTGAGTCCCAAACCAGCACCAGGCAACCCCCTCAAACTCCCAAACTTATATTAAGAAATCCTACCAGCCCAAAACTGGCACCAGTGACCCCTATGAGTGCCACAAACTAGTGTCAGTCAACCCCACAAGCCCAAAGCAGCACTAAGGGTGGTCATTTCTCATTCAGAGGCCTTCCAAGACTAAGCAGAGCTACCTGCTCCCTCAGGGAGGGCAACGAGATAAGACTTCATCTGAGCACAGACACAAGCAGGCTTACAATGTATCAGGCTCATCTCTGTCAATAGCCCTGCACAGCCCACAACACTTACTTAGAAACAAGGACAGCAGCTGCATCTCGAGCCTTGTCACTGACGACCAAATAGGACTGCAAGAATGTGACAAATTTCAATTCAGTATTCTTTCGTTATTTTCCAGATTGCCTACAATTATGTAGTATTTATACAATATATTTATACAATAGTCAGAATTAAATGTAAATTGCCCCTGAAACCTCTCATATACCACCATTATGCTTAGCAAATATTTATATTATCTATAAAGAAACGAGACTTACTCAAGTAATTCATCTAATCTCTACGTAAGTTACCACAGTTTCAAAGTAAGCCGAGGTGAGATTTTACCCAAAGTAAGCTGAGATATCACTGACAGCAAGAATGTCAGTCGAGCAAATATAAATATATGCATCAAAGGTTTATCTAACCAAACCCATTTCAGAACAACATAAGTGTGAACAAGTGTACAATTAACTGCCAAAGGGCTATATGATCATAGTTACCTCTGCTACTTGCAGAATACGGTCCATTATGGGTGTTCGTGTTTCTCCAGGTTGAGCGGAGAGGTTCCCATCAAGGCGTGAAAAATCAAAAGGGATCAAGCAGGTCACAGAGAGCCATAGTAAAAGCATGTAGCGTGTTTCCCATGTCTAAGGAGTTAAATCACAGTCAGAATGGTTCCAGTACAGAAGACAAAGCTGATGGGTGTGATGGTACACACCCTGAATCCCAGCCTTCGGAAGGCGAGGAAGGTGGATTGTTCTGGGTTCCAGGCCAGTCAGGGCCACACAGTAAGACCTGACCTCCAAAAAAAAGGAGCAGAAGCCACCAGGCATAAGGCACCCACCCACATGTAATCCCAACATTCAGAAGTCTGCGTCATGAGGATGTCAAGTTCAAAGCCAGCCCATGCCACATAGTAAGTTCTCGGTTAGTCTGGGTTACATAACAAGAACCTACAATAATCCCAAAGAGAGAACAATATCCAGCTGCACTCCGCTGACCATCCTATTGGCCTTCCCACCAACTCAATGCCTACCCTTACACGCCATCAACCCCACCCTCGCTATAAACACAACTCTGCGATGTGCGATGGGTGTCCTCCCAGGGTACCATGGGCCTGTGGTGGTCTTGGAGACCTGGCACAGGTATACTCTTTGCTTTTTAAAGGATATAGTCTAAAAGAGAGTAACTTAGAGCAACATGTATAGAAGCTAAAGAAGCAGAAGAATTTTTTTTTTTTAACAGCCTAAGATAAAACCAAGGAAAGTTGGAAGAAGTTGTGAGTGACAGTGCAGCCAGCAGGGCGGGATGGGGTGGGACTCACCTCATGGTCCTTAGGATTCTGACCTGCACACATGTCTAACACAGTCTGAACATCAGCTACTTCATGAGGAAACAGACGTAGAAATACTTTATGCCCGCGAACCTGCCAAATAAAATGACTTTAGAATACAAAGAATACAGACTATAGTGTATAATTAGAAAATAAAAAGACCAGCAGAGTTATCTTGATATTTTTATCAAAAACCATTGTCTATGTCCCCCATGACTGAGGAGATCCTGTCACACTGCAGTGCCACAACTCAGCAAGGCCGAAGGGACAAGAGAGCTAGCTTGCTTGCTTTCTTCCTTCCCTCCCTCCCTCCCTCCTTCCTTCCTTCCCTCCCTCCCTCCCTCCTTCCTTCCTTCTTTTCTTTCTTAATATTCAGTAAATATGCTCTGTCCCAATTTGGTTAACAAAACATACTGTGTGCACCAGGGACATAAGTATATGACAAACTAAAAACTTCTGCTTCTATCCTGTTCCGAGATCAGTCTCTGACGTTTATGAAAACGAAGTTCCAATGCACCTCCAATGGCCCCACTCATACTTCTATAAAACATGCAGCATTATCTCAACAGCCAAAGTCCTCGCCCTGCTACACGGTAAGAATGCTAGAACATGTGCCCTGAGACGCAAACAAACTTCACAGAAATTACTCCAAATCACTCCCTCATCTCCAAGTCTGGGGCCAGCACATGGGCATCACCAGAGAACTTGCAGAGAAAACAGATTGTCAGCCCCAGCCCTTCTTCCTCAGAGCTGCATCGTAAGACTCCCCAGTAAATTCACCCCCTTTTCTATCTTACAAAGTACTATTATTGCTGGGTGGTGGTGGCACACACCTTTAATCCCAGCACTTGGGAGGCAGAGGCAGGGGGATCTCTGTGAGTTTGAGGCCAGCCTGGTCTACACAGTGACAATCAGAGATACGTAGTAAGACTTTGTGTGTGTATGGGGGGAGGAGGTTGAGCACTTCTATTTTCATCCAGCTTTTCTGCTTTTTCCTTATTCTAACTAAAGGATCCCAAGATCACTAAGACTCAAGACCTAACACATACTGAAAAGAGAATGAAAATCCAGCTTGTGTTGAAGAACCACGTCCGCCGAGAAATAACACTTGAGGAGGTAACTGGATGAGAAAATTTCTGTCCGCTCTACAGTGCTGCAGAAATGTTACCTTGGTGATGATATAAAGAAATTTAAAAGCCAGATGCACGAGGCCAGGCAGAGATGTCTCGTCCTGTACCAGCTCCAACAAGGAGTTCATCATCCACTCTAGGGAAAAGCAGGTATGAAATACTTAACATAAATTAATCATCATCGGGGAGATGAAAATGGCTGTGTTTAGGGCATACAAATGCTTCAGTATTAGCAAGTCTGGATAACCAAGTGTCAATACAGCAAAGCGCATGCTCACCTCAGTCGCCTCTGAAAGAAAGGTTCGCCCCTTAACTCCCTCCCCCTTGTACGATACAGGGAAAATGTCTAAAACCGGTAACTGACACCATGTTTTACAGGGACACCTGTTACAACTGCTCTGATTTACCAACAGACTAGGCTGAACTAATGCACTGAGATGGAAAAGAGAGGACAATGAGGGTAATGCGGAACACAGCCTTCTCCTGTCTGTACGGAGGCCATGACCAGAACCCAGGACAAGCAGATCTGTATTATTTGAGGGTATATTGTAGTAAGTTCAGGGTACATATGATAAATCCTGGAAAAAAGAAAACAAAAACAAAAACCACTGAGCACATAGTGAAGATAAACTACCAAGCCAAGAGGTGGTGGCGCATGCCTTTAATCCCAGCACTCAGGAGGCAGAGGCAGGAGGATCTCTGTGAGTTCAAGGCCAGCCTGGTCTACACAACAAGTTCCAAATCAGCCAGGCCTATAAAGTGAGACCCTGTCTCAAAATAAATAAACACCAGAAGCAATTAAATTGATACAAAATAAAGTAATAGAGTAAAAATTAAAAAAAAAAAGGAAGAAAGAACCTAAAAAGGAAATAAGAAAGAGAAAGTAAGTTTCAAAAGAGTTGACTAAACCTTGTCATGTTGGCTAGAGAGATGGCTCGGCCGTTGGGAGTACTGGCTGTTCTTCCTGAGGACCCGGGTTCAAGTCCTGGTTCAACTCATAGCTGCCTGTGTCTCCAATTTCAGGTGTCCTGACACCTTCACACATATACATGCAGGCAAATGGGTGCACATGAAACAAAAAATTAATTAAAAAAAAAAAAGCTAGTCATGTTGTCAGCTTTACTAAATGAAAACACCCTAATAGCTATCGAAAGACAAGGACTGGCAGGCTGAATCCAGACAAAAAGGAGAGACACGCAGTATTTACCATCAGGAGAGACTTAAGGAACAATAACATCACAAAACCTAGAGGACATTTTCAATTACGAAAATCAATTCACTGTGAAGACTAAATAATTCAGTATGCAATACAACAAATCCCAGAACACCAAGATAAAGCAAAAACCAAAAGCAGAAACAGAACCAAGTAAAAAGAAAATCGGTAAGGTTTGGTTCCCAGAAACCATGCTGGCTAGGTAACGACTGCCTGCAATTCCGAGAACTGACACATGCCCACAGAAATAAAAATTACATTAAAATATTATATTTCAAACAGGGGGAAGGGCTGCCAGATCACTCAGTTAATAAGCCTTACATAATCAATTAAAAAGAGTAAGATTCTGGGCTTACTACCAAAGACCAAATGCCAAGTAAGAGACTGAGCTTGCTGGCAGAGGCCTACAATCTTAGCACGAGGCTGAGGCAGGATGATGTTTAAAGCTGGTCTAGGTTATACAATGAAACCCTGCTTCAGAAACAAACAAACAAAAAAAAGCACAAGAAAAATAGACAATGTTCAAACTCAAATATATTAAACCTCAATGGATACACACTACACACAACACTGAAAGGCAAAAATGAAGTCACAAAATGTGCCCCACACAGGAAAGGATTAGCACAAGCAAGCATTGAGGTCTTCTTCAAAAATGAACCTATCTCTACTTCCCAGAAGATAATTCACAATAAAAACTCATCAAGCACTGGATGGCAACGGGAGGTGGTGGTGCACCCCTTTAATCCCAGCACCGGATGGCAACGGGAGGTGGTGGTGCACCCCTTTAATCCCAGCACCGGATGGCAACGGGAGGTGGTGGTGCACCCCTTTAATCCCAGCACTGGATGGATGGCAATGGGAGGTGGTGGTGCACCCCTTTAATCCCAGCACTGTAGGGCAATGGGAGGTGGTGATGCACCCCTTTAATCCCAGCGCTTGATGGCAACGGGAGGTGGTGGTGCACCCCTTTAATCCCAGCACCGGATGGTAACGGGAGGTGGTGATGCACCCCTTTAATCCCAGCACTGGATGGCAACGGGAGGTGGTGGTGCATCCCTTTAATCCCAGCACCGGATGGCAACGGGAAGGGGTGGTGCACCCCTTTAATCCCAGCACCGGATGGCAACGGGAGGTGGTGGTGCACCCCTTTAATCCCAGCACCGGATGGCAACGGGAGGTGGTGGTGCACCCCTTTAATCCCAGCACTGGATGGCAATGGGAGGTGGTGGTGCACCCCTTTAATCCCAGCACTGTAGGGCAATGGGAGGTGGTGATGCACCCCTTTAATCCCAGCACTTGATGGCAACGGGAGGTGGTGGTGCACCCCTTTAATCCCAGCACCGGATGGTAACGGGAGGTGGTGATGCACCCCTTTAATCCCAGCACTGGATGGCAACGGGAGGTGGTGGTGCATCCCTTTAATCCCAGCACCGGATGGCAACGGGAGGTGGTGGTGCACCCCTTTAATCCCAGCACCGGATGGCTATGGGAGGTGGTGGTGCACCCCTTTAATCCCAGCACTGGATGGCAACGGGAGGTGGTGGTGCACCCCTTTAATCCCAGCACCGGATGGCAACGGGAGGTGGTGGTGCACCCCTTTAATCTCAGCACTTGGGAGGCAACGGGAGGTGGTGGTGCACCCCTTTAATCCCAGCACTGGATGGCAATGGGAGGTGGTGGTGCAACCCTTTAATCCCAGCGCTTGGGAGGCAACGGGAGGTGGTGGTGCACCCCTTTAATCCCAGCGCTTGGGAGGCAACGGGAGGTGGTGGTGCACCCCTTTAATCCCAGCACTTGGGAGGCAACGGGAGGTGGTGGTGCACCCCTTTAATCCCAGCGCTTGGGAGGCAAAGACAGGTGGATCTCTGCGAGTTCAGGGCCAGCCTATGCTACAGAGCAAATTCCAGGACAGCCATGACTATACGGAGAAATTCTATCTCATTAAAAAACAAAACAAAACACTGAGGGCACCCGGTAAGCCTCACATATCACACTCTGGGCTACACAGCAGAGCGTCTGGCAATAAGGGCAGAGCTACAGATTCAAAGCTGTCACCTGAAGAGGTCAAATATCTTCTTTCACTTCTTGTACAGTGCCCACATCTGTTTCATGGGGATAACGAGGAATCCAAAACTATCAGACGAGACCCAAAACACCCACTCTTCAGTCTGACATCAACCACTCGTCTGCAACTGGTCCCTCCAAAGACCCATCTTCAAGAGGTTCAGGGGAGTGGGTGTTTAAATCCTGCCTGCAATCTCACCAACTGTGCAGCAGGGAACAAGTTACTGAACCTCTCAGACCTATACCTCAGTTTCCCCATATTTACATGTAGCTTAGGATAACTGACCTTCCACAGGGACTGCGAGGTTACTACAGTGATTAAATCAGTTGGATAGCTCGATCTCTCTCTTCTCTCTCTCTCTCTCTCTCTCTCTCTCTCTCTCACACACACACACACACACACACACACACACACAGGAGAAAATAGAACAAGACAAAAACAAGAGTACTTGAAGCCAACGCAGGCTACATAGCAAGACCCGACCTAAAAAAAAGAGAAACCAAGCCAGGAATAGAGGTTCAAATCTGTAATCCCAACACTTAGGAGGTTGAGGCTAGAGAACTGCCATGAATTTAAGGCCAGCCAGGCCTATTTCGCAAGACTCTGTCTCAAAACAGAAGATGCAAACAAACAAACAAACAAACAAAAAAATGTAATATGGATTAGGTTCAATTATAATGAAAGCAACGCAAAGCAAACAAACTAAAATGCCTTCCTAGTGGTGGACGTAAAACATCTACACCTCCTCTAAGGTCCCAAGGGCAAACCAAGGTACTAGTCCGTCAGAGTTCACTCTAGAGAACCCATGAGTATATACTGGACTTCTTTACAGAGCATGGGTGAGGGGTTATTTACTGGAATGCGGGTGTCTCCCAAAAAAGTCTTTACCCAGCAGAGTTGACTTTCCCATAGCCAGAGATGGGAGTCTCCCTCCTTTAGTCTTGCCTGGCCTATATACTCTAGGGCCTAGAGTTTATGTAGGTAGGTAGGTAGGTAGGTAGGTAGGTAGGTAGATAGATAGATAGATAGAGAATAATGTATAATACATAGAGAAAATTGTATGTGGTGCTATATGTTTTATACACACATATACACACACACACACACATATATATATACACCCTATTATATAAATATTATAGAGAACAGTGGTTTTCAACCTTCCTAATGCTGCAACCCTTTAATACTGTTCCTTATATTGTGGTGAACCCCAACCATAAAACTATTTTATTGTTCCTTCATAACTAATTTTACTGTTATGAATTACAATATAAAATCTGATATCCGGGGGGGGATTAAAAAAAAATCTGATATCCAGGGTATCTGATATGTGACTCGTATGAGGGGGGTCAAGACCCGCAGGTTGAGAACCCAGACTCTAGGGTCTACTGACCATTCTTGCCTCCATATGAGGGGGTGTAAAAAGTCAACAAGCCCGGCTGAAATAATCTTTTGAAAGTGTACATGGCTGAACTCCACAGACGGTGGCTGTTTATCTCAGAGGATAGCCCTGTACCACACTCTCCTTATACTATAGACATGAGACCACGCCTCAGTGTCTCCCTCTGTAAACATGGAGATGACAGATGACCTCATCAACGGCTGTGTAGATAAACCGGGAACTTAGAAAGCGCACGATCTTGCGTGAGTTACCCGGAAGATAACAGCTGTTCACATAACACGCTAAAACACACATAAGGAGAAAAGAAATGAATGAAACTTTGCTCTAGCAATGCTAAAGCATGCATGGGCAGCCAGCATATGGAGGTTCTGTTGAACTTGTCCATATTGGGTTTCATGGTCTAAGCTGGTGAGGACGACTGACTGGGTAGGTCTCTTCCTCAAGAAGGCACCAGATCTCATTACAGATGGTTGTGAGCCACCGTGTGGTTGTTGGGAATTGAACTCAGGACCTTCAGAAGTGCAGGCAGTGCTCTTAACCGCTGAGCCATCTCTCCAGCCCAAGATGTAGTCTTTAAATAGCAACGCGCATAAAGTAGCTTAAACACATTTGCACACAATCTAGGCTGACACCTGAACTCCCAGGTCTTCATTATCAGAGGTTCATAAAACCAAATGGCAGACAATAAAGGACACAGCCCTGCGGACACTTCATTTGGCACCTTCTGCCGGTAGCACACGGAGGTGCCAGGGGTACACACAGAGGTGCCAGAGGTACACACAAAGCCTTCATGGTGATCAATACTGAACCATCAAAATCACCAGCTTCTATGCTTACCGAGGTGTGGGTCCAGGAGGTGAGGCTGCTCCTGGTATTTGCCCATAATCACTAAAAGGAAAACAATATAAAAATCAAATCAGATGGCTTTATAAACTCTCCTATTGCCTCTGGGTAACCCTGAGACAGTGCCCCTCTTCTTGGCCTTTGTAACTCCCAGGGACACACCCGACCTTGCTAATGGATGCCCAACACGTTCCTGAGGACCAGTGTGACCACATCGTCCTCGTGGACCCTCTTTCTCATGCATTTTCAGATACACCCTTCCACATCTTCGATGCTCCCCTGCTAAGCGTGAGGCCCTCCCATTCCAACAATCTTCAAACCAGTGCACAACCTCCCTGGCCCTGGCCACCAGCCTTCCACCCCTACCAGCAACTTAATCTGCTTCGACCCAACCCAGAGATCTCTCTGCCTCTGCAATCCTCACCTGCCACTTCAGACTCCCTCCACTAAGCCCCACCCCCTTGCCTTTCCCTAAAACTAGAGCCCCATCACTCCAAAGCAAGAAAGACATTGTAGAGAGAATCTTCTTAGCTAAGGAATCCACAAAAACGATTTTGCTCACATATAAAGCTTTAATTATCCAAGGGCTCATTTGGACACTGCCCTGGTTTGCTTTCTGTTCCTGTGATAAAAACTGACCAAAACCAACTTGAGAGTTTATTTGGCTTACCCAGCCAAACATTGAGGGACGTTAAGGAATGAATTTAAGCAGTAGAAGCAGGAACTATATGGAAGCGTTGCTCACTGACTTGATCCCAGGCTCAAATTCAGCAGTCTCTCTTATCCGGCCCACAATGGGCTGGACCCTCCTTCATCTGCAAAGACGTGCCTACAAGCCAATCTGGTGGTGGCAATTACTTGAGATTCTTTCGAGGTACGACTAGGTTTGTGTCAACTTGACAAAAAACTATGACAGACAGTATCCATTATAGACGACTGCAAAGGTCTACCCAGACGTGGAGAATGTGGAACCACTCAAGGAACCTAATGGCATTGTCCACTCTCCTGCCCTGCCTGCAGCCGAGGTCCTAGTTAAACCTGGCGCTCTTAGGTTGAAGAGCCAATGGCCTCACAGCGGAGCCCCAGAGGAGCACACGCCCCAAGCCACAAGCGCCCGTAGGTGGCAGCTTTGCTCTCGGCAATCCTGCTCGCTCCCTCCCAGCTCGCAGACAAGAACCAAGTGTGTTTTGCTCGCTCCCGGGCAACACAGGACAGGCAGGAGGTATGGCTCCCCAGGTCCCTTCCTCCCAGCTGCAATGACTGCAGGACAGCAACTCGGGGCCCCGCGCGCACCGCGGAATCGCTCCTCCGCCACCTCCCGGGCCGCGCGCTCGCCGTGCACCGCAGGCAGGCTGCCGAGCAGCGCGCGGGTCTCCGCGCTCTCGCCGAACGCTTCCAGGGCGGCGCCGCTGGAGAGCGCGTCATCCTCCACCTCCTCCTCCTCGGCGGCAGTGGTCGCAGCCGGCTCATCGCTCAGGACCATTCCGCCAGCGGCTTCCGTCAGAACCATACCGGCAACCGGGAGAGAAAGGAGGCGCCCCACGAGAGACGCCAGCTCCGCCCCGAGACCTTCGACCCGCCCTACAGGGAGCGCCAGCCGACAAAACAGCTCGCGCGAAGCCGGCTCGGTGCACAGAGCGGTACTAGGATGAGGGAGGCTTCTCCAGCCTCGACTGGGAGTGGGTGGAGCCCGGCAGGGGAGGGGCCGCGGAGAGCGTGGTCTGAGTTGTGGGCAGATCTGAGTTAGGCGAGGGATGGATTTGGGTGATTGGAGGCGGGCTGGGGGCGGAGCGTCTGGACACGGAGGATTTAAGATCGGGGCGGAACCGAGGTTTTTTGCAGGAAAGCTGCGTGGAAAGGGCCTGAGTGGAGGGGAGGTGTCTGAACGCAGGGGAGGGGGGATGAGAACTGGGTGACGATGTCAGAGCGCCTACGATGTGCTATAAGAGTATGGGAGACTATAGGGTTTGTGAGAGAGATGTTGTTCCAGGATGAAGGCATTTGCGATGACATTTTAATCATCGGAACAATGCTGGCCGCCCAAGGCAGCCCTGACAAGGGGTGTGGGCTGCACACTGCTGGCCCTGCGCTCACCAACATAATAGATCTCACTGGAAAGTGGGGTGGTGAAGGGATGAGATAGTTTAGTGGATAAAATCTCCCGCACTAAGTCTCAGAACTCCGAGTGTGTAATAGAGCCCCAGGCTTTCTTTCCATGGTGGAAGTACCGTTCAGACTATAAAACTCAGCATGTAGACAACACCCACCAGTTAAACTGAAAACAAAAACCTAACCCATCAAAATACATAGTTCTAGGAGTCTCTAAATGTACTAACCTTGCTTTCTTTGGCTTCTGTAGTTCCGCTTCTGACCAACTAACTGTTCTTGTTAAATAAAATATATCAGTCCAGGATATGGTTTTTGCGCTTAAAAGCTCACCCTGAGCCGGGTGGTGGTGGCGCACGCCTTTAATCCCAGCACTTGGGAGGCAGAGGCAGGCGGATCTCTGTGAGTTTGAGGCCAGCCTGGTCTACAAGAGCTAGTTCCAGGACTGGCTCCAAAGCAACACAGAGAAACCCTGTCTTGAAAAACAAAACAAACAAAAAGCTCACCCTGAGAAAGACTCAATGCTATGCTGAGATTCCAAACTGCTGTAGTTACTGGCTGGCTAATAAAGAGTTTCTATTGGCTTAAATCCATGTCAGAGCAGTCTTCTTGGATATGTTGTGGATAACCTACAAGTTTGGTTCCCACATAGTGGAAGAAGAGAAAACACAAGGTTTGTACTCTAACCTATACACACACATTTGAACACACATACACACAAAATAATGTCTAAAAAAAAAGTAGGAAAAAAAGTGAGGTACTGGAGAGGGTCCAGTGGCGATTGCAACTGAATGACCAGAGTCATGGTGGGGGTGGTCCTTCCTACCCAACTGTGGCACTTGGGGCTGCAGCCGCTGAGGTGGGAACTTGCTGGGAACAGTGATGCTGTATCAGATGCCAGCATCAGCAGGAGCTACATACACAGCCCCCTCTGTCAGCACTGCTGCAGCCTCACAGCCCATTCTTGATGAATTTGTTGGAGGCCAACTCCAAATTAGCCCAGTCAGGGTCCCGATTTGACTTTTTATTGGGTCCCAGCCCTCTGCTACCTGAGCAGCTTCCTCATCACGCCCAAGGATGGGCTTCTATACTCCCTCCCAAAGTGGTTCCAGTGGTTTAGGTAGTTGAAGAGCTGATAGAGCAGCAGGCGCTTGTCGAACCCTGGAGCCTTGGGGATCTTCTGGTGGTAGGCAGTGAAGAAGGATCTGGGGAACCCCCCAAACATCAGTGCGATTGCCAGTTCAAACTCAGAATGGCCATAGAAGGAAGCTGGATCGTAAATAATGGGCCCCTGGTCATCCTCAGCCACATTGCCAGACCAGAGGTCTCCATGGAGCAGGGCGGGGACAATCTCTACACCAGAGAACAGGTCTGGGATCTTCACCTAGAAGAGAAAGTATTGGAAATGTGGGACTCAGAGGCTCATGGGTTCATTATCTGGAGCTTGGAACTAGAGCAGAGAGACATGGATTCATCTAGAGTCCAACCAAAAAATCTGTCGGGTCCAGTGAAAAGGCTCACCTGATTCAGGAATGCAGCTTTGCCTAGCTTTCTGGGAACTAACCAAATGAGTCAAAAAGCTTTATGGGAAATCTCAGAAGTTAGTTTTATGCTGTAGACTATGAACCAGTTTGGTACCTACCCTCTGAGCTGTGTTTTTAGTTTATTGTACATATGTACCCGAATCTTTTCTGTTAAATAACATTACTTTGATGCATGTTTACCCTAAACCAGTGGTTCTCAGCCTTCCTAATGCTTTAACCCTCTAACACAGTTCCTCATGTTGTGGTGACTGCTAACCATAAAATTATGTTGTTGCTACTTCATAACTATAATTTTGCTACTGTTATGAATTGTAATGTAAATATCTGATATGCTTGTAATGTAAATATCTGATATGCTTGTAATGTAAATATCTTATATGCAGGATATGTGGTATGTGACCCCTGTGGAAGGGTCGTTTGATCCCCAGGGATGACGACCCACAGGCTGAGAATCATTGCCCTAGACTGATAGATGAACTGTGTTTCTAATAATTTGGAATATATTTTGAAACAAGTCATGCAGGAATGCATATTTTCACTAAGGGTGGCACATCGGGTCTTTGGCAGAGGAAAAAAAGCTGAGGTTAAGAGTGGACAAATAAAATGAGTGAAATCTATGAGCCAAGGGTCTGTCTCATCCCTCCCCCACCTACGGGGTGAGAAAGTGATGGCTGATGTACCCACAACTTGACCATCCCAACTCTGACTCAGTCCTGAGAGGCCCCCACATGCATGTGGTGGGCTCATGAGAGACAGCCTCTTTCGAGAGAAGCCGTATGCCCACCTGTAGTCTTGACCACAGTTCTTGTGTCTCTCGGTCAGCATAGTCCCTTTCAATGAGGTTCAGCTGTGCTTGGAGCCGGTGTTGTGTGAAAAAGGTTGGCCAGTCATCCTGCCATTCATTCACCTGAGCAATAAGAGGAGAAGCCAGCACTGTGACTACAGTATACGCAATTGCAGGTACATGGCACGGTGCCCAGCATTTTCACAGCAGGGCCAGGGACCTGCACCCAGGCCCTCATGCTATGTAGTTAAGGATGTTTAAGAATTTCTACTTCTGCCTCCGCTTTCCAAACTTCTGGGATTGCAGGCGTACACCATCTCTGACTCAATTTTAAAAAAATAATAATTGGCTTTTTCCAGGCATAGTGATCCACAGCTGTAACCTCAGCCCTTGGGAGGCTCAGGTAGGAGGACTATAGCAAGCTCAAAGCCAGCCTGGTCTACATTCAACTCCCAAGTCAGACAGGATTATATAGTGAGACCCTGTCTCAAGAAGGGAAAGGAAAATAAGACATACAGTTATCAAATGTGCACGTCTACACATGCTAAAGAAGACATACAGTTATCAAATGTGAGTGTCCACATATGCTAAAGAAGACATACAGTTATCAAATGTGCACGTCTACACATGCTAAAGAAGACATACAGTTATCAAATGTGAGTGTCCACATATGCTAAAGAAGACATACAGTTATCAAATGTGCATGTCTACACATGCTAAAGAAGACATAGTTATCAAATGTGAGTGTCCACATATGCTAAAGAAGACATACAGTTATCAAATGTGCATGTCTACACATGCTAAAGAAGACATACAGTTATCAAATGTGCACACCCACATATGCTAAAGAAGACATACAGTTAACACATGTGCGTGCCCACATATGCTTATTCCACATCATCCACCAGTCATGACAGAAATACAAAATGGAATCTCAGAGTGAACGCTTTTCTCCAGTTTCAACTGAAAACAACTACAGAAAACATCCAGTGTAGATAAGAGTAGAAAAAAATGGAATTCTTATATGAACTGATGAGACTGTAAACTGGTACAACCTCTTTGGAAGCATGAGCAGCTTTGTGTTATTTTTTAAATCTATTTTTAAATTTTATGTGTGTGTATCTCTGTGTGAGTGTGCCACGGATCTGTGAGAGTGTGCCACTGATCTGTGAGAGTATGCCACGGATCTGTGAGAGTATGCCATGGATCTGTGAGAGTGTGCCACGGATCTGTGAGAGTATGCCACGGATCTGTGAGAGTATGCCACAGATCTGTGAGAGTGTGCCATGGATCTGTGTGTATATGCCACTGATCTGTGAGAGTATGCCACAGATCTGTGAGCGTGTGCCACGGATCAGTGAGAGTGTGCCACGGATCTGTGAGAGTGTGCCACGGATCTGTGAGCGTATGCCACAGATCTGTGAGCGTGTGCCACGGATCTGTGAGCGTGTGCCACGGATCTGTGAGCGTGGGCCACAGATCTGTGAGAGTGTGCCACTGATCTGTGAGAGTATGCCACGGATCAGTGAGAGTGTGCCACGGATCTGTGAGCATGTGCCACGGATCAGTGAGAGTGTGCCACGGATCTGTGAGCGTATGCCACGGATCTGTGAGCGTGTGCCACGGATCTGTGAGCATGTGCCACGGATCAGTGAGAGTGTGCCACAGATCTGTGAGAGTGTGCCACGGATGTGTGGGACCTACAAAGAACGAGAGAGGGCATTAGATCCCCTGAAGCTGAAGTGACAGGTGGTTGTGAACCAAACTCAAGTCCTCCCAAAAAGCAGTATGTGCTCTTAACCAACTCTCAGCCCCACATGGCAGTTTCACAAAAACTAAGTAAGAACCTACTGAGCTACCCAGGCTTTCCTGTCTCGGGTCTCCTGTATTCATCCAAGATAAAGTACTTTTACACAATGACTTACACAAAGGTTCATAGCAGCTTTATTTATCAAAAACACGCTAGGAACAACAGACATCCATCAGCAGATGAACGGATAGACAGAGATCATGGTTATTCCATACACTGGAATAGACTTTGGACACACTTGACATGAACGGATTTCATGTATGAACTTCAAAAGATTTGACATGGACCATATCGAAATGATTATATGGAGCGAAGTAAGTCAGAGTGAAAAAAAGCGAAGGGGGACACACTGTATGATTATATTTATATAAAACTTCACAGAATACAAGCAAATCTGCAGTGCCGGAAAGCAGACCTGCGGATGTCCTGGAACAGGGATAGGTTACAGGAAGAGGTTGTACAGTACTCATTTTCACCTGCAGCGAGCAATCTGTGGCTGGCTGGCCATGTTATCAAACTGTACACCTGAAACAGGTGCAATCTGTGTCACCTAGGCTTCCATGGAGATAGACATGGGCTAAGGTTATTCCAAGGGCTGCTCTGAGAAACCCCTGAAGCAGAGATTTTGGAGTGTATTCTGAACCTGACAGGCAGCCTATGTAGTACTGGTCGTCCTCCTCTTCCTGGAGTCTTTCCTGGGTGCTTCAGGCATTTATCCCAGGCTTTACTCCCTAGTGCCAGGTGCACCTCAAAGGAACCCTTTTCCCCAGCCTAGCAAGCCCCCACCACTGCGGTCCACCATCACAGCATCCCACCATTCCTATTTACCTGCCACGGCTCCCAGTACCTGGGGGCTCTCCTCTTACCTGAAAATATAACAAGGTCACAAAAAACACAATTTCCTTTTGGGAACAAAGTTCAGTCTCGCCACTTAGATGGAAGGGCCAAGATTCCCAAGGTCAAGGAAAGATGTGACCTTTCTGCTGAGCTACTACAGGCAGGTGCCACCTGAGCATAAGGACTGAGAAAGGTAGCATTGTGTAATGGTTAGAGCCATCTCTGAGGCCAGACTATATGTCAAGTCCTGGTTCCTCCATTCTCTTCATGGTCTCTGGGAATGTTACTTAGTCTCAATTAGTTTCTTATTCTGTAAGATACATCAGAGACATCACCTAGTTCATTACCAAATGGGGCAAAATGCTTGGAACACTGCTAGGTTCTTAGCAGGGAATACAACCTATACATTCCCAGGCCAACTGGACTAGCACTCCCAACAGAACTGACTGCGCTAGGGTCTACACAGTCCACCTTCAGTGGTTCCCACCATAACTGCAACACCTCTCAAGGGCCCACTCAATCCACCAAGGGAGTAGGATGCCAGGAGCTTGGGGATAGTTGGAAGAACTAAAGAACAATATTGTTGTTACTCAAAGTAGGCAGGCTTGGACTCTGATGCCCTTCTGACACGTCCACAGTTGCCTCATGGTCCCAGAGTCTGAAGGGAATGCAGAGACCCTCTGTCTTTCTGATTGGCCAGTTCCATTCTTGCCCTGCTTCATATACAAGTTCTAGACACTATTTCATTTCTCAACTCATAAATATTTGAGAAAACACCGCTACACCCGCCAAGTCTTTGAAGACCCACCACCACAAGAAGCCCTTCAACTCAACGTATAAATCAAGACAACAAATCATGCTTGTCTGTGATGACAGAGCCCATGCTAGCCCCTAGCTGCAACCAGGTGTGTAACACCAGGAAAGTCAGTTTTGCCTGAGATTGGGGGATCTTGGCAAGTCTTCTGTGTACAGTTTTGGGACTTAGATTCATAGCTGCCTATTGGATGGGATCCCTAAGTCTGCCTTGGGCTTCATAAAAGTCTTCTCACAAGTCACCTCCAGCCCATGCCAGGGGGAGCTCTACTATTGTCTAAAGTAGCCCAACTAGTCAGAGAAGGTTTAAAGGAAGAGAAAAATTTGAAAATGTTGGTCCTTCAAGCAGTTAACAGGTTTAAATTGGGATGGTCCTTATACAAGAGGTATTCTGTCCTTAATAAAGCAAAAGATAGTCTAATAATGGCTTCTCTGAGGTAGGTGTAGGGCAGGTAGACTGCCCATGAGATAAGCCTAAGGTTCTGAGATGGTGACTCAAGAGACCACAATGTTATTCAGCCATAATAATAAGAATGGAGAGTGGGGACACAGCTCAGCTGATAACAGTACTTGCTGCTCTCCCAAAGGACCGGAGTTCGGTTCACAGCATCTACATCAGATGGTTCACAACAACTCATAACTTCAGTTCTGAGGGATCAGACACCATCCTCTAACCTCCTCGGGTACCCGTACATGTGGCATTCATTCTGTCTTACACAAACAGTATAAATAAAAATAAATCTTTTTAAAATGTTGGGATGTTGGCTCCCATCTATAATAACAGCAATTGAGAGACTATAATAGGGAAAACTGTGGGTTCCAGTCCAAAATATGTTCCAAGTATACAGTAGTAAAACATGATGCTCTTGTGTGGTGATACTTCATTTGTACTTTATTTATTTATTTATTTATTTGGTTTTTCAAGACAAGGTTTCTCCAGAGCTTTGGGGCTTGTCCTGGAACTAGCTCTTGTAGACCAGGCTGGACTCAAACTCATAGAGATCTGCCTGCCTCTGCCTCCCAAGTGCTGGGATTAAAGGCGTGCACTGCCACCACCACCCAGCTCATTTGTACTTTAATAAATGAAGCTTGCCTGAAGTTCAGAGAGTAAAACAACCGCACTGATCAACCTTACAGACCAGGCAGTGGTCCCAGTAGCTGCACTAGTTTGCCATAGAAACTGGGCGGTAGTGGTGCAGGCCTTTAATCCCAGCACTAGAATCTCATTCTGAGATTCCTGGAGGCAGGATCGCCATTTCAGACTGAGGAAGAGGTAAGAGCCAGTGGCTGACTGTTTTGCTTTTCTGACCTTCAGGTTGAACTCCAATTTCTCTCTCGAGGTTTTTATTAATCGTGCAGTGTAGATTAACCTTGAAAACACTGTAGTAAGTGAGAGAAACTGGACACAGGTCACATGTTATACAATGTCGCCAACATAAAATGTCTAGAGTGGGCATAGAGATGCGCAGTTTGTGATGGCTGGTGCAAAGGGAAGGCGGAAAAGGGGATGACTGCTAACGGGAGTTGCTATTGGGTGATGAAAATATTCTGGAATGAGACATAGGAATCCATAGACATATTGCCTGAACACACCTGACCTCCTCTGACCTCAGAGGCTAAGCAGTAAGGGCCTGGTTAGAACTTGAACACAAGATAACGGTGATATTTGCATTAGCACTGCGATTGTACTAAAAATCATTGAACGATACACTTTAAAAGGGAGAGCTTTAGCTGGGCATGGTGAAGGGAAGCAAATCTCTATGAGTCTGAGACCAGCCTGGTCTACAGAGGGTATCCCAGGACAGCCAGGGCTACACAGAGAAACCCTGTCCTGAAAAGCCAAACAAACAAAATAAAATGGAGAGTTTTGTGTTACATGTGTTACATCTCAATTGTATTTTAATAAAAGACAATTATGTTAGCAGCCCTGGAAAAGGACCTGAGTAACAAGGGCTTGATCTTTGGCATTACCCAGTCCACACTCCTCAGACTCTTAAACTGGCCTGGTACCCTCCTACAGCATGTCTTTTGTATCACTATGCCCCCACCCAGAATGTCGATCAGCTGACTGCAGTGTCTGACCAAGCCTGGCTCCCGTAGCCTTCACATCTGTCATAGGCAGCTCCGCCTACACTCTGCCTTCAGAAACAACGGTTGAGTGCTCCGGTATCTGGAGAACTGGCACTCTGTTGCACACAAGGGGTCAGCGACTGGCACTTCATGGAAGGACATCAGTCAAGCACCGGAGCCTCAAGAATGGCCATCACTAAGTAGAGACGCCCTCACTCAGACACTCACCTGTGGGATGAAGCCGCAGCACGTCACTGTGTTGAAGCCAAACTTGGTCACACCCTGGGACTCAGCACCCTCAGCCCCACAGCCTGTCAACAGAAATCTGTCATGGGAACCAGACCTCAGGAGAATGACCTGCAGACCTGGCTGCAGGCACACAAATGGCTCAGACACTGGTCATCTGAGAAATCACTACACATGGAAGCCAGCACATAGATTCACCGGGGCTTTTCTACCCTAGACCAATGGACAGACTGCGGGACGGGTTGGTCAGAAGCCAATTCTACTCATTTATCAGCTTTGTTAAAATTACTTAATCATCTCATTTTCACAGTGTATTTGGGGCTGGAGAGATGACCCCAGCACCTGGGTTAAGCAACATATAACTACCTGAAACTCTACCTCTAGAAGATCAGGGGCAGATCAACCCCAGCAAGTACCTGAACATGTCTCTCCTCTCTCTCTCTCTCTCTCTCTCTCTCTCTCTCTCTCTCTCTCTCTCTCACACACACACACACACACACACACACACACAAATAAAGAAAAAGTTGTTTGATGAACTATAAAGGGAGATGCTATACCACTCAACTCATTATTAAAATACCACCAAGAAGCAGCACGAAGACCCATCTAAGAGAGCTGATGGGCTAGGCCCAGGGTGAACTGAACTGACCCACTGTGTTCTCCCGGGCCTTGGCCTTCTCCCTGAGCTTCTGGTTGTAAAGGTGCAAATCTGCCATCTGGTCTCCGAGCTTTGATGCCTGGCTAAAGAAAGAAGAAAGGCAGCAGTTAAAATGGCAGACAAATAACACTAGTCATCATGTTCTGCTTTGAGAAATGTTGTAAATACCTTAAAGGTACTCTTAAAAGTAAAATAATAAACCCTTTCTAAAAAACAAAAAAAGTATCACAATGGCCTTTGTGATCATGTCTGTAGCATCTTAGCATATGTTGGCCAGTAAGTAAAAAACACTCAGCTCTAAACTTATAGAAATGTGAACTAAACATAGAGAAACCCTGGGACCACAGTCACATGCTGAGGTGCAAGCTATGGCAACTCCCTGTTGATAAAATGCTGATGCCATCTGAACCAGAGTTTGTTCTTCACACAGAACATCCGTGACTGTAATAGAGGAAAAGATTAGGATGCCAGATAGTTGATCAGCCTCTCTCAGCCCAAACTGGATGAATATACTACATAGCACAAAGGAAGGAACTTAGTCAAATACATTTACTTTATGCAGACTCATCACAGCTGAACTCACCAAAATGAAACAAAAAACAAAACAAAACAAAACACAACTGGTGTGGGAAGTCCTTCTGTCTATGTCTTGCTTTTATTGGTTAATGAATAAAGAAACTGCCTTGGCCTGTGATAGGGTAAAGTAGAGCTAGGCGGGGAAAACTAAACTGAATGCTGGGAGAAAGAAGGTGGAGTCAGGAAATGCCACATAACCATGGCAGAGGACAGACGCCAGAACCTTGCCTGTAAGCCACAGCCATGTGATGATACACAGATTAATAGAAATGGGTTAAATTAAGATATAAGAATTAGCTAATACAAAGCTAGAGCTAATGGGCCAAAGCAATGATTTAATTAATACAGTTTCTGTGTGGTTATTTCAAGCTGCTCAGCCAGGAACAAACAAGTGGTCTTCCTACAACAAACAGCAATCATCTTTGTCTTGATTAATGGATTAAGAATGGGGGCTTGAGAGATGGCTCAGCCGTTAAGAGCCCAATTCCCAGAGGAATTGGGTTCAATTCCAGCACCCACCGGATGGCTCATACCTTCTATAACTCCAGGTTGAGGGGATCCAACCCCCTCTTCTGGCTTCTGAGGGCAGTACACAATGTGGTGCACAGACATACAAGCAGGCAAAACACCAAGACACAAAAAGTATTTTTTTTTAAATTTTAGTAGAGAAAGACAAGTTGTTATTCTTATGAAAATTGAAGAATTAATAGAAGCTTCAGTTTCAAGATCTCAGGTCCAATAAGAAGAAACCAGAACAATAAAGAGTGGACTCCAGGGACCGGAGCTGAAGAAAGAAGAAACAGCTCATCTGTTCAGAGTACCTGCATCGGACCCAGGTTCCTAGCACCCATGTGACAGCCCAAAAACATCTCTAATTCCAGTTCCAGGAGATCCAACACCCTTGTCTAGCCTCTGGAGTCACAGACATGCACTTGGTGCATGTACCTGTAGACAAACATATGTGTATAATAAAAGTAAATCTTTAAAACATGGACTTTGACAGCCAGTCAGGCATGGTGACGCACATCTTTAATCCCAGCACTTGAAAGGCAGAGGCTAGGCTGGTTTACATAGTGAGTTCAAGGCCAGTCAGGGGTACATAGTAATACCTTTTAAAAAAAAAAGACTCTGGCCACTGGACTGAGTTATGCAAGCTCAGCAGAGGCTTCTTCCTAGTGCTCTTTCTCTTTCTCTCAGTCCATTTCTCTCAGACGCTACTCCCTAGTGTCCCCCCCTCCACTTCTTTCTATCCACCTTTTTCGTCTGTCTTCTCTATTTCTATTTCCCTGTGTCTTTTGTCTATGTGTCTGTCTGTCCCTGCCTCTTTCCTCTGTACCTGTCTCACTGTGTTTATGCCAGCCTTTCCCTGTCTTTCTCTCTTCCTGTCTGTGTGTCTCTATGTGCACACATGGCCCTCCCTCCCTCTCCCCATAAATGTGCACACATGGCCCTTCCTCTCCCCATAAGTGTGCACACATGGCCCTCCCTTCCTCTCCCATACACCTGCACATGGCCCTCCCTCCCTCTCCCATACACATGCACATATGGCCCTCCCTCTCCATACACGTGCACACATGGCCCTCCCTCCGCATACATGTGCACACACGGCCCTCCCTCCCCATACACGTGCACACATGGCCCTCCCTCTCCCCATACACGTGCACACATGGCCCTCCCTCCCTCTACCCATAAATATGCACACATGGCCCTCCCTCTCCCCATACACGTGCACACACGGCCCTCCCTCCTCTCCCCATACACGTGCACACATGACCCTCCCTCCCTCTCCCATACACATGTACACATGGCCCTCCCTCCCTCTCCCATACACCTGCACATGGCCCTCCCGCCCTCTCCCCATACACCTGCACATGGCCCTCCCATCCACACAAATGTACTCACCTGCTCAGGCTCTTCATCTTCAAATATTCCATCACGAAAACAGCCCCACCTCCTGGCAGGTCAATCACCTTCATGGGCTTAGGTACCCGCACCAAGCCAGTGCTGCGGAGGGCCTCCAGGCTTGCCATCTCTCCCTCAAACATCTGCCGGGCCTGCATCCAAATGCCACGAACACTGTCAGCTCTGATAACCTGGACTTTCACAGAGGCCTTGCTAGACAGTCCAAGGGACACATGGCCCTCGACACATGCCACAAAACCAAGTGCCTTCAATTACTGAAAATCAACCTCACACGCACCCCTCAAAGCCAGGGTGCGAAAGGGACCCCTTCAGGTAAGAAGGGCAAACCTGAGGCCAGGACTCAAGGTGTCTGTGTGAAGACCCACATGGCAAAGCCTTGCTGTGGAAGATGCATAGACCACAAGGGGAGGACAAGGGGTGACAGGAGGAGCAGGCACAGTCAGATGTGAGCTAACAAAAAGTCCGAGGCGGGGCCTGGGTCCTCCATGGCACTGCTTTCTTTCCTGCCTCTGAGTGCGAACAGGCAGCCTTGGGCATGGGAGAAATTACCTGGGCTCATATCTGGGTCAGAGAAGGCAGAGTGGGGAGGTCAGTAGGGCCTGGCTCAGTTCTAGCAGGGACTAGAGAAGCTACAAAAGACTCATACAGCCTGCTTGCCTGTAAGGCTTTTGCTGGCACCCAGAGGCTTTCTTGTTCCTAAACTATTTCTACAAATATCCCATTTTATTTTTAGGCAGACTTACATATTGTTCATACCGTGGTGAAAAACATGTGTTTTATTTATTTACTTATTTATTCATGGTGCTGGTGACTGAGCCCAGGAGATTGTGCATACTAGGCAATGCTGTACTACTGAATGAAATCCTCAGCACCCCACAAAAAAATGCATTTATAATGGGTTTGTGAATACTTCTATATATATAGGATCATGGGGTGGCTGTTTGTTTTTTTGAGACAGGGTCTCACTGTGTAGCCTTGGTCGTCCCAGAACCCGTTCTGTAGACCAGGCTGGCCTGGAACTCACAGATATCCTCCTGCCTCTGTCTCCCGAGTGCTGGGATTAAAGGCGTGCACCATCACCACCTGGCTAGAATCATAGGTTTTTAAAAATTAAAAATAGATGACTCTGGTAGGTAAGAGCATTTACCACACGAGCCTGATGACCCAGCTTTGATCCCCAGAGCCCACATGAGAAGTCAGATGTGGTGCTGTGCATCTGTAACCCAAGCCCTCCCGCTACCTGACAGGAGGCAGAGACAGCAAAATTGCCTAGAATCTTTGAGGCCAGCTAGCCTGGAACATGCTTTGTAGGGGCAGAAACAAGAGAGACCGCGCCAGAAAACAAGGCAGAAAAACAGAACCAACTCCCAAAAAGTTGTCTACTGACTTCTATATGCATCATGGTGTGTGTAAGCCAGAACTCTCACACACACATACAAAAAATAATTGAAATGTTTTTAATTTAAAAAATGAAACTTGAAGCCAAAACACTTTTATCACACATGAAAAGAATTCTTCGCCTTTAATTCAGATTTCCAAGGGGAACGTCAGACAGGTATCCTCAAACTGCAAACCTGCACTTGGGACCAAGAGGCAAGGGTTGGGTATCCTGGATGGGAAGAGCATCTGATCTGCAAACCCCAGCCATGTCTCCAAGGTGAACCTCCAAGCGATCCCAACAGTACAGAGGATGCAAGCTAATCCTATTTCTGACACCATCTCTAATGATATCGGGGGACCAAAAAGGGCTGCTCTGGGATCCTCTTCTCCCCCACAGCCAGCATAACTACTGGAACCACCTTCCAGAGCTACATCTGGAGCATAGGACCTCTGGAAACCCTCAGAGCTGGGGGAGCACCGGACTGTGCTATCAGCAGCTTGCTCTTGGGGCCTCTAGCCAACGCTCTCCATCTGTCTTATAGTTTTTCATATTCTTTTGTTGTTGTTAGTTTTGTTTTGAGTCAGGGTCTCCTCATGTGGCCCAGCTGGCTTGAGACATGCCGCCCTCAGCCTCCTAAGTACTTTGATTATAAATATGTGTCGCAATTCCTGGCTCCATACATTCTTAAACAGGAATATATTAAGGTGTCCTAGTAACTCCAGAGCTTGTGAGGAAGATAGTGTTAACCTGGCAGTGGGACTCCTGTCTTTCCCCAGAATGCTGGAGCTGAGCTCAAGGCAGAGACCAGACGTGGGCAGATGGTGTTTACAGCTGAGACTCATCTCCATGATCAATGACTACAGAAATTTAAAGCAAAAAAGTGATTATACATCAAAGACAAATCCTTCAGTCCTAAGAGGAAGCCTCCCTGCAGGAGCTGACCCTTCAGGGAGGGTAGGGACACCAGGTAGTTTTTAAGTAATTCCCCCCACTACTTCCCGGAACCGTGCATTCCTCTTTCCCCCTCCCCAGATTCCACCCTGCACACCCCTCAGCGCACCTGCGTCCTGCGGTTGACCTTGACAAACACCGGACCAGCGTCGGTGTCGTAGGCACGGCCTTCGCTGATGCAGCCGGCCCCTGAGCTCCCAAAGGCCCGCAGTGTCTTGGTGCGCAGCTCGGCGCGCAGCAGCTGCTCCATGGAGACCAGAGGACCAGAATGCAGGGAGATGACACAGAGGAGGGGACCCGGGTACCAGAAGTAAACACGCCGCGCGAACACACAGTGGCGGGGAGGGGGAACAGTTACTGCTGGGCGATCACAAGGTCCGGACCCAGTGACGCCGCGGCCTCCTGGCTCCTAGCGGCCACTCGGGTGCGCACTATCGCTGCACACTCCTATTGCACCAGAGCTGAGGTGGGATGGGGAAGAAGGGGGAATTCTACCAGACAGCTATTTCTCTCCAAGACAATCTCTACCCGGGGTAGCAGGGATGCAAAGGCTCTCAGAGCTCTCCTACGAGGCTCATTCCGGAATTTCTATTCCAGGTTGACTCATCCCAGGGGAGCAAGACGGGCAGACCTAATCTTGAGTGTTGGGTAAAGCCTGGGAGACAGAGAGAAAGTGTCCTTGTGTCCTCACAGCATACATGTGAAGTCCCAGTATATCTGTCTGCACCATCTGGGGTCCACCCTTGGCCCTGTGCTCCCTGCACAACTGGGTGGATCAGGAGTGGCCTACAGGAAGATTTGGGCCAGGGCTTCTTTATCCTTACAACACAAGGCACAGCCTGGAGACTCAGCTAGCTAGTGGAGAGGCTATAAGCTTAGCTCGGCTCTCACTGGACAGAGTACGGTGGAGTCCTGGGGGGGGGGGTGCCCTAGCTAGGCCTAGGGGCACCTTTAATGCCACAGGGCTGGCTGATAAAAGCTGTGCTGGGGGTTATGATAGCAGCAGCCTGCCCCACCCAAGGTAGGTGGGACTCTGGATAGCCATGATAGGAAAGAAGTTTCAAGACACTATGCTCATGTATATACAGGGCAGAGGCGAAAGCGTGCGCGCGCACGCACGCGCGCGCACACACACACACACACACACACACACACAGGAGAACACCTTCACAGACTGGTATAGGGGACCGTCTGTGCCAAGGTAACCCTCAAGGGTTTTAGGAGAGGCTGCCTCAAAACCCAGCCCCCACCATGAGCTGCTGGTGCCCTCCTGTACTAATAATGTCTCCAGTGGGGTGAGTGATCCATTGCTGAACTTTCCGTGCGTGCTGGGGCATGAGGGAATGTCAGCTAAGTCCACAGCTGTCCTGTGAGAGGATCCTATAGTTATTTCCCACCTTCTCTGTAAAGAAATCGAAGCACAGAGGAGTTGACTTGCACCTGACCCAGTGCTGGGATGTAGCTCAGAATATTTTAAACCGAATCTGGCTTTGGGTTCCATCCTCTGAATCCTTGTCTCAGGGCCCACGACGTGTCATCGAAAGCCTGACTGTACCATGCGGCTCAGGGTTTCCCTCCTGACCTGCCAGCTGAAAGTTCGGCAGCTCTGACCCCGATCAGACACCCTCATGTTAAGGGTGAAGCCACTGTGAGATGAAGCTCAAAGCACAGGAGAGATAATGTGTATGGACCACAAGCAGAGAACCTATCTTATAAGCTCCAGCAGGCCTCAGAAGGGCAAAACCTGTCAGTTCTGGCTATCCCTGTGGTCCTTGTGGGCTGTCCTGGCTCAGGACTGAAACTGGGTTCCCTGAGGTTCTTTAATAATTCCTGTTTCTAGCACCTGTGTGGGATGATTGGCATCTGGGCTCAGCAGACACCATCAACCAAGGTACATTGATACCGCCTCCCAATGTGGCTTAACATTCCCAATCATGGAGGCCAGAGTGGGCGTCTCCAGAGCCAAGGTTCCACCCCAGGGCCTTTTCTAACCGGGTTCTAAACCCAAGCACCGCTCCCTGTCTTCCCTCTGTGGGTCTTCCATGGCTCCAGGGACTGACCTAATTGGGTGGTGAGGAAATGCAAAGACAACGTATGGACGGACACACAGAAAAGGCTTGAACGAGGCTTCAGCATCCCAGAATCTCAGTGTGCTTGTTATTTACAGTTGAACAAGTAGCCAGGGTTTGTGGTATTTAGCTAAAGGAAGGGGGCAGGCTCCACTAATCTCAGTAGGAGCCAGAGTCAGCAGCAGTCCCTGTAGGGGAGCAGTCTTCAGGCTGTGAATATCTGAGAAGAAAAAGCCATGGTGGGTATTTTCTGCAAGCACAGTCGACATTCACGCTCAGACCGCAGGAAAGCCTTGTCGTTTCTCTGAGCGTCCCCTGGAGGAAAGGCTTTGCCAGATTATCATGGATCTGAGCTTTGGTGTTAATCTTGCGGCTCATGTGAAAAGCAAACCCACATGGGCCTTCTCTGCCCCCCACACACTGGTTATGATCTGTCAAGGCCATACCAAGTAGATGGACTTGACAGTGTGGAGAGCTCACTCCAAAAATCAGGTAGAATGAGCTGGGCGGTGGTGGCGCACGCTTTTAATACCAGCACTCGGGAGGCAGAGGCAGGCGGATCTCTGTGAGTTCGAGGCCAGTCTGGTCTACAAGAGCTAGTTCCAGGACAGGAACCAAAAAGCTACGGAGAAACCCTGTCTCGAAAAATCAAAAAAAACCAAAAAAATCAGGTAGAACGGCCATCTAGAGGAAACGTAACTGCTGTCTCCACCTGAGGCCTGTCCTACCAGGACATGAAACATTGAAAACAACATAACCAGAAACGTCTTCACTATTGGCTGACAAATTGACTGTGTAGAAAATTCAGGGTGGTCAGACCGTTCTGCTTCAGACTAAGAAGGCTCCGTTGCTTGTCAGCTTCTTTAACCATTGGGAGGTTTGAGGCATTTTAATTCTTCATAGGATCTATCCCCTCTCTGGAAGTTTCTAGGCTATTCTGTGTAACTGGTGTCTAAAAATCCTAGGGATGTTTCAGGTGAATCGGCCATCAGTCTCTGGACAGACTGCTAGGTTATCTCAGAAAGAAAGCCTGTCCTCCCACAGCTCTCTGAGCTTCACTAAGGTCCTGGCAGACGATAGCTACAATGAGAGGCACACAGAAAGAAGCTGTGAGAACAGGACCCAACTGCATAGGGAGGGCTAATAAGAGCCACTAACAATTCAGAGGCAAGACAGTTGGGATACTAAGTCTCTGAAAACAGTAGTAGGGTCTGCAGGTGGTGGTGGCACACACCTCTAATCCTAGAACTCAGGAGGCAGAGGTAGGTGGATCTCTGTGAGTTTGAGGCCAGCCTGGTCTACACAGTGAGTTTCAGGCAATATAGCATTACAATATTTTCTGGCGAACAGCTAAGATAAATGTTGAGCACATGTATGTGTAAAAAAAGTCTTAGGCATCACTGAAACAACTGCAATTATATTCAAATTTTTAGGCAAAAAGATTTATCAGCATCAATTTCAACCATGAAATTTCCCATTTCTACAATGTTGAAAAACAAAAAATAATAACAAAAATGTTCATATGTTGCAAGGAAATGACAGTTTTAGAGAACAGCACAATGTTGCAAGGAGCCGCTTGTTCGTCCCGGCCGCCCAGAACCAAAATAATCGCACAGAAACTGTATTAATTAAATCACTGCTTGGCCCATTAGCTCTAGCTTCAATCAAGAGCAGAAATATACATATAACAAAATATAAACCAAGATCCATACCAATGTAAATCTCTATAGCAGCGCAAGGCAAGGTAGTGGTGGTGCACATCTTTAACCCCCGCACTCAGGAGGCCGAGGCAGGTGGATCTCTAAGTTTGAGGCCAGCCTGATCTACACAGAGAAACCCTATCTTGAAAAACAAAAGGGAGGAGGAGGAAGAAGAAGAAGAAGAGGAGGAGGAGGAGGAGGAGGAACAAGAGGAGAAAACAGCACAACGCTGGCATAATGTTTTTCCAGGCTCCTAAACTGAGCCAAGTTACCCTAAGGTTGGTAGCTTGATCGGTCCTCAAACCAATCTCCAGACCAGCTCAGCTTGTGGCAGGGTTCAGAAGCACTACACAAGCAGAGGGAATATCACTGATTTCAGAGTTGGTCATTACTCAGATCTCCTGACAGGAGGACTCCATGTCTAGATCAAGCCTGACCATTACAAAGCATCACTGTGAAGAGCTCAGAAATGTTCCATATGCACAACAAGGAAGCGATGGGAGGTGGGCACCTCAGCCCACACCAACACGGTCCTCACAGTTCTTTCCTTTGCAGCACGGTGTGGCGCCCTGTACCTAAACTTCCTAAGTCTCTGCTCAAATGACAACTGAGGCCTAACCTAGCCAGGAAGTCTCACAATGTACGCAACTTCAAGATTATATAGCCATTCCTCTGAAATAACCCATGCTCTACAAGGCTAAGAAATAAGATGTCAAGGTATCTTAAGCAAGTGCAGCCAGGGAGTAAATGGAAAGAATCCATGAGGAAAAGACAGTGGAGAATCATGAACTCCTTGGAATAGCTGGAATCTGGTCACCTGACTCCGAGGCACTTCCCTCAGGGCAGTGATACTTGTGATGTAAGACTTGATCTGCACACAGAATCATCTTGTTAGGAGACCCAGCACACTCAGAACAGACTGCCCTCTGGCCAGTTCATTTGCTGAGATTCCTCATTATGTTGAGAGAGGATCCTCTGTATCCAGATCCAAAATGATTCCAGTGGTTCAGGTAGTGAAAGAGCTGATACAGCTGCAAGCGCTTATCAAATCCTGGGGCTTTAGGGATTTTGCTATGATAGGCAGAGTAAAAGGAGCTGCTGAAGCCCCCGAACATGCCAGCTATTGCCAGCTCATATTCTGAGTGGCCATAGAAGGAAGCTGGATCAAAAATTATGGGCCCAGAGGAATCTTCTGCTACATTCCCTCCCCAGAGGTCTCCGTGAAGTAAGGAGGGCACAATTTCCAGGTCACGAAACAGGTCAGGAATCTTCACCTGCAAGGAGAAAGATGGAGTCTTAGACAAGGCAGTCAATGAATATGGAGGTGTAGGAGTCTTCCTAAGTGCTGTTCCCCAGATCTACGAGCTGTTACTCAGATGTGTCTGACTTAGAGAGAGACAGGCACTGCTGTAAGAAATACAATCAGCGCTGCCCATGCTCTGGTGCCCCCCCATCAGTGCTCAGTGGGCACTGTTGGCATTGGGTATACAGAGAAGGCCCTGCTCACCTGCAGAGCAGACCACAGCTCAAGAGCTTCCCGGTCTCCGGACCTCTTCTCCACCATGTCCATCTGGGGCTGAATGCGCTGACTGGCATAGAATGTGACCCAGTCTTTCTGCCAGTCATTTACCTGCCCAGGAGAGAGAATAGGGCAAAGCAGACTATCTTAGTCAGGGTTTCTGTTGCTGTGATGAAATACCATGACCAAAAAGCAAGCTGGGGAGGAAAGGGTTTATTAGGCTTACACTTCAGCATTGCTGTTCATCACTGGAGGAAGTCAGGACAGGAAGTCAAACAGGGCAGGATCCCAGAGGCAGGAGCTGACACAGAGGCCATGGAGGGGAGCTGTTGACTGGCTTGCTTCCCATGGCTTACTCAGCCTGCTTTCTTATAGAACCCAGGACCACCAGCCCAGGGGTAGCACCACCCACCGTGGGCTGGGCCCTCCACCATGGATCACTAAATGAGAAGATGCCTTGCAGCTGGATCTCAAGGAGGCGTTTCCTCAACTAAGGCTCCCTCCTCTGAGGACTCTCGCTTGTGTCAAGTTGACACACAAAGTCAGCACACAGACTTTACAGAAAACTTCAGAACTGAAGGAGACTTGAGTGCACAGAACTCCCAGTGTAGAATGGGCTGCAGGAAGCATGAAGAGGTGTAGCAGCCACAGGAGGCTAAGAGCTGAGGGAAGACCGGGCAGCATGAAGTCTCAGCACAGGCTGAGACTGTAGGTCCAGCGTCCCCAGGGAATGGTCAGCAGGGTGTGCCGAGTGACTAGTTGCAGCCTTCCAGGCCTGGAGATCAATTCAAACAATTTAACTACAACTATGGGACAAAGGCCTGAGCTAGTTGACCCTCTGGATCTCAGGGCTTGTTTCTGACCATCTACCTGGCCACATTTTACCTTGTCCTGGGAGAGATGAGAAAAGTCATATGGAACCTCTTCCATAAGAAGAACGTCCAGGCACAGGTGCTTACCACCCTGCTATGGCCCCTGTGCCCACCATAAAACATCTAGTGTAGTAGGAGGCTGCTTGTTTGTTCCCAGACGCCCAGACTCCCGAAATAACCACACAGAAACTGTATTAAATAAATCACTGCTTGGCCTATTAGCTCTAGCTTTTTATTGGCTAACTCTTTTTTGTTGTTGTTGTTTTTTGTTTTTTTCGAGACAGGGTTTCTCTGTAGCTTTGGTGCCTGTCCCGGAACTAGCTCTTGTAGACCAGGCTGGCCTCCTTTAATCCCAGCACTTGGGAGGCAGAGGCAGGCGGATCTCTGGGAGTTTGAGGCCAACTTGGTTAACTCTTACATCTTAATCCAACCCATTTCTATTAGTCTGTGCATCGCCACGTGGCTGTGGCTTACAGGCGAGGTTCCATCTGGCATCTGTCTCTGGCAGAGCTACTCTACTCTGCCTTCTTTCTCCCAGAATTCAGTTTATTTTCCCCGCCTAGCTCTATTCTGCTAAGCCACTGACCAAAACAGCTTCTTTATTCATTAACCAATAAAAGCAACACATATACAGGAGGACTTTCCATATCAATTTAGTTTGGGTTTTTTGTTTTGTTTTGTTTTTGAGATAGAGTTTCTCTGTGTAGCCTTGGCTGTAGGCTGGCCTCTGCCTCCCGAATACTGGGATTAAAGGCGGGCACCCCCACCACCCATAAAACATCTAGAAGTTTCTATTTCTAGATTCTGCATTCATGCCTCTAGGCAAAGAGATTTCCTGGTTTCCTTTTTGTGACTGTGAAAAAATCCCCTCATAAAGCCATCCTTAGGGGTATTTTTGGTTTGTTTGCTTTTTATCTTAAAATTCCAGATGATGTTCCATCATTTCAGGAAGGTCAAGGCGACAGGAACAGCTCTTCACATCCAGAGTCAGGCATTGGTGCTGCCCAGATTCAGGGTGGGTCTTCCTACTAAGAAAATCTGTCACAGGCTTGCCCACAGGCCAACCCGATCCAGATAATTCCTCACCGTGACTCTCTGCCCAGGTGATTCTAGACTGTAACAAACTGACAATTAAAACTGTCACAGCTGTCACCCAATCTACTTTGTATTTGCTGGACATCAGGCAGGAACTCCCCGGGAACAGACATAAACCATGAACATGAAAGGTATAAGGCCAGTCAGTGTGCTGTCTTTGAGAGTTTAGTACTTTGGTAACCACAGGGGAGTGGACCTAAGACCTCTGCTCACAGTAAAACCCTCATCTGTTCAGGTCCTTAAGTAAAACAATGTACTTTACACAGAACCCACACTGTGGAGATGGCTTAGCATTAACAGGGCTTGCTGCTCTTGTAGAAGGCCAAATTCAGGTCGCAGCAACTGATGTGGGTTTCTCTCTGTATGCTGTCGATATGTTTTATTACCATTGGTTAATAAAGAAGCTGATTTGGCCATTAGTCAGGAAGAGTTGAGGTGGAAAGTCCAAGCGAAGAAACAGGAAGAAAGGTGGAGTCTGGGAGACGCCAGCAGAAGCTGGAGAAGCAAAATGTGAGGGAACAAGCCACGAGTCTCGTGGTAAAATACAGACTAATGAAAATGGGTTAATTTAGCTGTAAGAGCTAGTTAATAATAACCCTGAGCTAATAGGCCAAATAGTTTCTAATTAATATTAAGCCTCTGAGTGACATTTATTTATTTATTTATTTTTGGCTTTCGAGACAGAGTTTCCCTGTAGCTTTGGAGCCTGTCCTGGACTAGCTCTATAGACCAAGCTGGCCTCGAACTCACAAAGATCCACCTGCCTCTGCCTCCTGAGTGCTGGGATTAAAGGCATGCACCACCACCGCCCAGCTTCTCTGAGTGATTATTTTAAAAGGGACTCATGTATGGGTGGGATACAGAAAAGCTGAAGTTACAAGCACCTCACTTCAGGCTACTCACAACCACTTGTGACTACAGCTTTAAAAGATCTAATTCCTTCTTCTGCCTTAGCAGGTAAGCATACATACATACACACACATATATATAATAAAAAAAATCTCTAAAAATAAGTTGGGCATTGTGGTAAACACCTTTAATCCCAAGAATTGGGAGGCAGAAACAGGCAGATGTCTGATGTGGGATTCCCCTCTGTATGCTGTGAATATGTTTTATTACCAATGGTTAATAAAGAAGCTGCTTTGGCCTATGACAGGGCAGAATAAAGCCAGGCAGGAAATCTGAACAGAGATATAGAGTAGACTGAGTCAAAGAGACGCCATGTGGCTGCCAAAGGAAAAGATGCCGGAACCTTACCAGTAAGCCACAGCCTCGTGGTGATACATAGATTAATAGAAATGGGTTAAGATGTAAAAGCTAGCAAGGAATATGCCTGAGCCATCAGCCAAACAGTGCTGTAATTAATTCAGTTTCTGTGTGATTATTCAGGTCTGGGTGGCCAGGAAACCAACACGTAGTCTCCTGTAGTCTAGTCTCCATTTACAGTTATCTACAAGTTCAAGGCCATTTGGTCTACAAAGTGAGCTTCAGGCTCACTACTACAAAGCTACACAGTGAGATCTTGTCTCAAAACAAACAAACAAATAATTATAATCAAAATAAAACAAAAGTTACAGATTTTCTCATTTTTAACCCTTCCTTGAAATCCAGCATTCTAACTTTTTGTTCTGTCTCATTTTCCATCTTAATCTAACATGTGAGTTTACTTCATGTCAACTTCTTAAAAATTATCAGGGAAAAAATGGTGCAAAGACTTACAAAATCTCCCAGAAAAGGAATAGGGTGACTTCCCTACTGTGTCTGACCGTGAAACGGAAGTAAGTTCTGTGTCACTCACCTGGGGGAGGTATCCACAGCATGTCACTACATCAAATCCAAACTGATCCACAAAGGGCCGCTCTGCCTGTCCACTTCCTTTCCCTTTCACACAAAAAGTAACAAAGAAAGGTCACTAGTTTGTCCCCTTGTCCCAAAAGACCCTCAGCCCACCCTGGGAGCTCAGAGCTGTTCCTTTGCAGTCAATGTGCCCTTACCTCCCCATGCCTGCACCCAGAGATAAGCAAGACCCTCAGATCACTCAGAATAGCATCTGCTTTAGCAAACTTAATAACCAAGGACACTAGCTATTCTAGAAGCAGAACCAAGTACCAGAGAATGCATGGGGATGGAGGGATATAAAACATTGCCAAAAATAAATAAAACATGTATTTGTTTAGAGAAGAAAAAATATCTACCACACAATTCATCAAGAAAAGAGGTTTTTAAGTGGCCAATGTAGTTCCTTTTCCTTTTTTTTTTTTTTTTTTTTTGGTTTTTCGAGACAGGGTTTCTCTGTGGCTTTGGAGCCTGTCCTGGAACTAGCTCTTGTAGACCAGGCTGGTCTCAAACTCACAAAGATCTGCCTGCCTCTGCCTCCCAAGTGCTGGGAATAAAGGCGTGCGCCACCACCGCCCGGCTTTGTAGTTCCATTTTTGACAGATAAAATTATTATACTTGCTGGGTCGTGGTGGTGCACATACCTTGAATCCTAGCACTAGGGAGGCAGAGGCAGGCAGATCTCTGTTAGTTTGAGGCCAGCCTGGTCTACAGAGTGAGTATCAGGACAGCCAAAAAGCTACACAGAGAAACCCTGTCTCAAAAAATACACAAACAAAAACCTATTACACTTTGAAATGGCATCAAACTCATGTGTCTCCCCAACTCAAGAAACTCTCAATAATGAATTCCATGCAGCCTGGGAGCAACAGGAAAGCCAGTTAACGGGCCTATTAGTAGATCCTCACAGCACAGAGGCAGGCTGATGGTACGACCAGTGTATCCTCACAGCACAGAGGCAGGCTGATGGTACAACCAGTGTATCATCACAGCACAGAGACAGAGGCAGGCTGATGGTACTACCAGTGAGTGTATCCTCACAGCAGGGGCAGGCTGATGGTACGACCAGTGTATCATCACAGCACAGAGACAGAGGCAGGCTGATGGTACTACCAGTGAGTGTATCCTCACAGCACAGAGGCAGGCTGATGGTACTACCAGTGTATCCTCACAGCACAGAGACAGAGACAGGCTGATGGTACTATCAGTGTATCCTCACAGCACAGAGACAGAGACAGGCTGATGGTACTACCAGTGTATCCTCACAGCACAGAGACAGGCTGATGGTACTACCAGTGTATCCTCACAGCACAGAGACAGAGACAGAGACAGGCTGATGGTACTATCAGTGAGTGTATCCTCACAGCACAGAGGCAGGCTGACGGTACTACCAGTGAGTGTATCCTCACAGCACAGAGACAGAGACAGGCTGATGGTACTACCAGTGTATCCTCACAGCACAGAGACAGGCTGATGGTACTACCAGTGTATCCTCACAGCACAGAGGCAGGCTGATGGTACAACCAGTGTATCATCACAGCACAGAGACAGAGACAGGCTGATGGTACTACCAGTGTATCCTCACAGCAGGGGCAGGCTACCAGGACCCACCAGTAGAACATTACACAGTAGACAGGATCATCTGCTTTCTGACTATCAGCTATTCTGTCTAGCAGAGTCAGCGCGTGAATTACAAACTGTCAGCCTGAACATCCTGGGAAATTCTCTCAATGCTAACACCACAGCATTGTTCTACGATGGGGGGCATTAGGGCCGTCATTCTGAATCTCAAGGGTGTTGTACACGGAAGAGACAACAATGTGTTTAAAGGAGCCACTTTATACTGAAAGCTAAACAACTTCGATTAGACTCCCTTCTGGAAAGTTAGACGTAAAGCGACCATAACATCACGCAGCTTCACGTCCAGCGATACCTCCTGTCCTTCAGAATGTCTAAGACACACTGTGCCCATCACATCTATGGCGTTCACTGCACGGCAAATGTGCAGCCTTAGGGTGCCCACCCTTGCTTTGGCATCAGCACAGGCTACAGCGTCACCCCATCCCTGAGCCCATGGGCTGAAGGCCCTTCTCCAGAGCGGGTCCCTTACCCACGGTGCCAGCCTCCTTCAGGAGCCCCTCTCCAAGCTTCTTGTTCTCAAGGTGCAGATCTGCAAGCTGGGACCCAAGCTTGGCAGCATGACTAAAACCAAAACGCAGGAACTAAACAGACGGCACACAGACAGCAGATCCATCTGAAAGAGCTCAAGGCACATAAAGCAGGTCAAGCATTGAGCACAAAGTTCATCCTACTGGAGTGGTTAAGAGCACTGGATGTTCCTCTGGAGGACCTGGGTTGAATTCCCAGCACCCAGATGGCAGCTCACAACTCTCCAGACGGATCCGGTTCCAGGAATCTATCACATCAGGCATGCATGTGGTACACATATCTGTGCTGTGCAGGCAGGCAAAATACCCATGCACAATACAATAAAATAAATAATTAAAAAAAAAAAGTTCATTCTACTGAAATAGGAGGAAAACTAGGTATGAAGGCACAATAGCAAGAATTCTAGGAAGGAGAAGGCAGAAGGATCAAGCCTCAGCTGTATAAGACTGTTTCAAAATAAACAAACAGAATTGAAATAGGAGATTCCCATTATTTGACCGCCTTTCCTAGTCTTCTTAGATTTCACAGCAGAGTCTTCTGTAATCATCTCACTTTGAGAGAGCCCTCTCTGGCTTCCAGTTGGCAGAGAGGACATGCCAGTCAGACTATAGGGTCATCATCTGTGCAGCCAAGGGCTCTTTACACCACACCTCAAAATCATGCCCCCAAAATAAAAGAACCACACCGGGGAAAAATAGAGCCTTTGTTTTTAAGCAGAAAGGATGGCGTCGAGACAGACCTGCTCAGGTACCGCATGTCCAAATGCTCCATCACCAGCATACTCCCGCCTCCTGGGGCCTCAAGGACCTTGATAGGCTTGGGGACTTTCACTGTGTCTGTCTTCATAATGGCCGTCAAACTGGCCATCTCACCTTCAAACATTCTCTTAGCCTGTCAGTCAAACAATGGAGAGGAAACCGAGGTCAGCAGAGAAAGACCAGTTAGACACGCTTTCTTCAGGCATTACAGTTCCAAACCACATTTATGCCAGAGAGGACTCAAGAAATCGACAGTGCTTTCTGGGAACTCATGGGAAAAATAGAAGTGCCAAAGTCACACAGGTATGAGAAAGCTTCTACTTCTCAGTTTGGAGCTGCATTTTGTTTGTTTGTTTGCTTTGTTTTTTTTGAGACAGAGTTTTTCCACATAGTCCTGGCTGTCCTGGAACTCACTCTGTAGACCAGGCTAGCCTCAGACTCAGAAATTCATCTGCCTCTGCCTTCTGAGTGCTGGGATTAAAAGTGTGCACCACCAACACCTTCTGTTTGTTAGCTTTTTTGAGACGGTCTCTGTGTAGCCTTGGCTGCTCTGGAACTGGCTATGTGGACCAGGTTGGCCTCAAACTCTTTAGAGAACTGCCTGCTTTGCCTCCCACATGTGCCAATCAATCGATCTTGAAGCATTGCCATCACAAGATCAAGAATCCAGATACCAACAGAAATTTCACTCCTTCTCACTCAATAGCCATTGCTCACCCCAGGACAGCTCTCTCTGCCCTGGCTTCTATCATCAAAGAGCTATTCTGCACATTTGGTCATTCTTTTTGTGTTGTTGGGTTTTTGTTGTTGTTTTTATGAGACAGGGTTTTGCTATGTAGTCCATGCTGGCCTCAAACTCACAATCCCCCTGCCTCAGCCTACTGAGTGCTGTGTTTTACACAGAGGGACATGGGTAGTGGGGTCTGGTGTATTTGTTTTATGCCTTCACCATGTATACTATTTCACAGTGTGAACATCCCTAACTGAACAGTGCTACCGTGGAAATTCTCCTACTCATTCTCGTAGTTACTACCTCTGTGATCTTGGGCAAGCTACTTAAGCTTTCTTGGCTTCAGTTTCCTCACCTATAAAATGAGAGAATACTGAATTTCTTAAACTTGGGTTATGATTGAGTTAGCAGCTAACACACAGCCCGTTCTAAACACTCTACAGATGTTATTACTCACTAACAGGGCCAACGTTTCTGAGGAGAAAGATAAGAGCTATGTCCTAGGCAGAACCTTCACAGCAATCTCTTTAGACTATGAAGGAGAAGCTAACCTTCCACAAAGGTCCTGGTGACAGAGACTACTTTAAGAGGCAGCATTGAAAAAAAAATCAGGAGAGGTTTAAAAAGGACAGCGAAGCCATTAAGAAGTAGAGCTCCTTTTGATGTCATTTACTGCTTTTGTGGTCTGAAGAGTCTAAGCTACAAAAGTAGCTACTCATGAACAGACCTATAGGAAAATTAAGCCTCGGTTGGACCATTGTGGAAACAAAACAAAATCTGGAAACAAACTAAAATTGAGATAAACCAATCACGTATGTTCACAAGAGTCACATAAGAACAGTCAAGTGGGGAAAAACAGACCAGGTAGATCCTAGCAAGGCAGAAAAAAGCAAACACAGGAGCAGCCTTAGTAGTAGTCTTGACTCACAGAAAGCAGAACATGGAAGGGCTGGATTCCCAACACAACAGTTATATCTACAATCAGCAGATGTTTGCCTTATGGCCTGTGTACCTGCATCATTCATCAAAGGGAGAGGAAGGCTGGAGAATTGAAAGTAGACTTTGAAAGAACCCAGCAGGGGGCTGTAGAGGTGGCTTAGCGGTTAAAAGAGCAGACCACTCTTGCACAGGGCCTGAATTCAGTTCCCAGCTCCCACACCAGGTAGGCCATAACTACCTGCAATTCCAGCTGCAGGAGGATCTGATGCCCTTGGTTCTCATGGGTACCACACTCACATCCCTCCCAACACACACAATCATCCACATCATCTTTAAAACTGAATAAATAAGTACATAAATAAAACTAAAAAAACTCAGTAGAATATGCTGGCTGATATGTGTAATCATACCTAACTTGAGAGGCTGAGGATTCCACAGTAAGTTCCAGGCTAGCCTGGGCTACATATAGAGTGGATCTGTGTCATAAAGAATAAATAAAATAAAATGCTTCCTGAGAAAGAGAATGCAAGTTCAGATAGGAATTGAACTCAGGACCTCCGCAAAGCAAATCTCTGAGTCTGAGCCCAGCCCGTAGAATTTGAAGGCCATCACGGTCACAGCAAGCACTGGCACTGAGGATAAGTTAGCACAAGAGTAACTTCAAGGACCGTTGACAGAGTTCAACTGTTATCTGTAGATGGGACAAATGTTGAGAAAATAATTTCAAAGGTTAACACACATGTGAAAGGTAGAATTCCTTTCTTTTTTTAAAAATATTTATTTATTTATTTATTTATTTATTTATTATGTAGACAATATTCTGTCTGTGTGCATGTCTGCAGGCCAGAAGAGGGCACCAGACCTCTTTACAGATGGTTGTGAGCCACCATGTGGTTGCTGGGAATTGAACTCAGGACCTTTGGAAGAACAGGCAATGCTCTTAACCACTGAGCCATCTCTCCAGCCCTAGAATTCCTTTCTTGAAAGAAAAATGAACGTACATGCAAGCCAGGCTTGTGGCTAAGACCTGTAACCCCAGCAAGAATCTGAAACAAGAGGACTGCGTTTGGAGGTCAGCCTTGGTTACAGACAGCAATTCTAAGGAAAGAATAAAAAAGCACTTTGAGGGTGTGTGAGGTGCAGGGCTCGGCAAGAAGATAAACACCTTTAGTCTTATCCAAAAAGTCCTCCGGAAGCCATCCACCTCCCTTGCAAAAGCCCTGGAGAGAGCAGATTAAAATGAAAACGGGACAGTGCCAACCAGGAGCACAACTGAAGCAGCCGAGCTCGCTCGCCCTGGGGAAGCAATAGGGCACTTCGGAAAAAGTCCACACACAAACTGAACGTGCTGGGGTGAGTGCATTATACCTGATACTTTAAGATCTTTGATCCGTGAGCTTTAGTCCCTGGGAGCTGAAATAAGTTCTAGATAAAAACGCATGTCCTCGGACGTTTCTCAAAACTAGCCAAACATAAAGGCTTTTCTCATAGAAGCGGACACTGCGATCTCATCATGCGCAAAGCCAGTGCGGCCAGAGGGACTGTGCAAAGGCCCGAGGCCAGAGTGAGACCGCCTGGGTATGGTGGTCACGCGTGGACGGCGGCCAGACAAAGCCTATGGCTGCAGACTGGGACTCTAACGCTACCCACCACGGACCTAGACCCAGAGCTAGAGCCCCGGGAGGCTCGGGATCTCAGACACACACCGTGCACCCAAACCAGGCCCCATTTTAGCCCCGGGCCAAGGAGCCGGACCCAGCACCGGTGGTCCTACCTCCGCCTTGGAGTTCACTTTCACAAACACTCGTCCTCTGTCCGTGTCGTAACTCTGGCCCTGGCTAATGCACCCGCCTCCCGAGTGACCCGTAGCTTTGACCGAGCTGTAGCCCAGCTCCCGCTTCAGCACCGCCTCCATGGCCGTTGCGGGACAGCAAACCTGCTTCAGGCCTGCAGCCGAAGCGGGTAGAGCGGCGGGGCGGGGCCGACACTGGGCAGTGATGGGATTGGGTGACGAGGAGGAAGGGGCGGGGACACCTTTGCAGGGGCGGGATCTGACTGGTTAGGATGAGTTCAGAGGCAAGGCCACACCCACAGGTTCACTCCCGCTGCTTGGGGGCTGGCCCTGGGAAGTGGGTGTGGGGCCAGCCTAGTGGCCCCCTCCGCCTGCTACCTCTTCTCCATTCAAACTGCTTCGAAACAATTCCCGAACTGCTGTGAAGACAGAGGGAGGTTGCTCCCGCCTCCGGGCTCTACCCAACCCAGCAGAGCTGCCCGTGAAACCGTTAGTGAGAGGAAGCTGAGCCTCTAGGGATGCAGAGGGCGGTGCTTTCCCTGCTAGGGGACGAGGAATGTTCAACACGCTGCGTTGTTCCTTCAAAGGAAGGGAGGCGTAACCTGTGAGCAGGCGCGGTTAATAGCCTGGTGACCTTTGAGCTGTGTGACTGAGACCACACCGAATCCTTCCCTAGACCCTTAGGAGCTTGTCAATCTATAGAACGTATCTTTAAGGAAGATGTCACATGTAGCTTGCAAAGACTCAAGTCTTCAGCTTTATTGTACACACGAGATTGAGTTCATTATCGTTAGGATTTTTTTTTAACCAAATTGTGCTGTGCATAAAATATATGCCTAAATAAACTACTCAGGGTCAGGGTCAGACTCACGGTTTGAACCAATACCAGCCCACTTAGTGTTGAACCGAACTGCCTTCTTGCCTCTAGCTACAGGTCCTTATTCAGCTGGCTGTGGTGGTTACAGAGACCCTTCATCTCTTCCCTTGTCCTAGACACCCTTGTTGCTCAGCTGTCCCCTCAACCTGCCAGAGCATCCAGGTTGGTGACAATGATCTTTAGTGCAGGAATCCAATCGACTGCTTGAGTCTGTTAACCCTGGGGCTTGCTGCCTCAAAAAAAAAAAAAAAAAAAAAAGAGTTTTTGTTTTGAACGTGATTATCAAATTAGCAAATGTCCCAGCCAGACTTCAGCTCCTCCAACGCCTGTTAAAAATCTGTCGTGCTTAGAGGAAACAAACTAGCAGGATGTGTGTATAGATATAAGGAAAGAGATTTAAAAGGCGGATGTGCTGGTGCATGCCTTTAATCCCAGCACGATGGAGGCAAAGGCAGGAGGAACTCTGTGAGATCAATGCCAGCCTGGCCTAAAAAGCAAGTTCCAGGACAGCCAGAACTGTTACACAGGGAAATCCTTCTCGAAAAAACAAAATAAAAATGAAAAAGAAAGAGACTTAAAAAATTGCAAACCTGAAATCAGTAGGACCTAGTGGCAGACTGAAAATGAAAAGAGTTGCTGTTGGAGGCCCTCCCACAAAGTTCCTTCTGGAGGAAGGTCATTCCGTTCTGTGCAAACCTTACTACACTGAGGAGAGAAATGACTGATTTAAGCATTAAATGAATGTAAACATAAATAAGTTTGTTGTTGCTGCTTTGTTTGTGGAACGTGGAGTTGATTTTTGTGAGATACGATCTCACTCTATAGGCCTTGTCCTTGAACAAAGCAGCGGTGGCATTGGTAGAAGTCATTTTGGTCTGATCTTGGTTAGGTTTGCAACTCAAATTCATATTACTTAGATTATTTTTTTTTAAAACACAAGTTTTAAGCAAATGGGGAATGTAGGCATTGAGAGATCTTTATGTATATATTCATGTTATTTACTTTTAGTTTTTTTATTTACTTATTTAAAAAAAAAAACAAGTTCTCTTGTATCCCAGGCTGGCTGCTTTTTCTTCTTTTTTAAAGATTTATTAACTTACTATGTATACAGTGCTCTGCCTACATGTCTGCCTGCAGGACAGAAGGGGGCGCCAGATCTCATTACAGATGGCTGTGAGTCACCCTGTGGTTGCTGGGATTAAACTCAGGACCTCTGGAAGAACAACCCATGCTCTTAACAGCTGAGCATCTCTCCAGCTCCCCAGGCTGGCTTCTAACATGCCGTGTACCCAAGGATGATGGTGAACTCCTGATCCTCCTGTCCCTACCTCCCAAGTGCTGGGATTACAGGAGTGTGTCAACACGCCCAAATTGGAGTGTGTGTTATTATTAATCAGAATATTATATGCTGGTTGCCAGTCCCAGAGGAGGACACTAAATACTTCTGCTCTTTGTTCTTGATATCAGAGTCATGAGGGGCAAGACAGCATGGTTGCGCACTAGATGGAACAATATTTCACCTGCACATAAAAGGGAGAGACCTCAACTTCAGGAGCATGTGTTGGTCCCACCCAGTTGGCCAGCAGGTCCCACCACAGAAACAAATGCAGGGCAACTGGCTATGAACTCTGTTCTCGTCCTGCTGCGGTGAGCTTGCTCTGTCCCCACCTTGTGGAAGACAGATGTTGGATTTACCCATGTCATGGAACAAACATGTATAAGCAGAATAAAGGAGCCAGCTCTGGGCTTTCCCGAGAGATATTCTGGCACAATAAACCCAGCATAATCCCTGCATTCCGGGCACAGAGTCCATTCTTTTCTTTAATTTAATGTGTATGGGTGTCTTGTCTGTATGTATATCTGGGCACTATGTACTTGCCTGGCGCCCATGGAGGTCAGAATTGAGTAGACTCTTCTAGATTATAGACAGTTGTTAGCCACCACGTGGGTAAGAGGAAATAAACTGGGTCCTCTAGAAGATCAGTCGTACTCTTAATCACTGAGCCATTTCTCCATACGTCCCCCAGAGGCCTTTTTTCTCTTTTTTCTTTTGTTTTCTTTTGTTTTTTAAGATAGGATTTCTTTGTGTAACAGCCCTGGCTGTCCTGGAACTAGCCATGTAGACCAGGACGACCTTGAACTCACAGAGATCTGCTTGCCTCTGCCTCCCACGTGCTGAGATTTAACATGGCACCCAATGGTCAGCAAAAAATAATGAGCCATAAGCCTGAACTTTTTTTTTTGTTTTGTAGATCAGGCTGGCCTTCAACTCACAGACATCTGCCTGCCTCTGCCTCCCAAGTGTTGTAATTAAAAGCGTGTGCCACCACCACCCAGCAAGCCTGAATTTAATAAAGAACAGAAATGGGAAATCTGGAAAACTTTTAGGCTTTTTGATACCGATGGAACTGGAACTACAGACATCAAGAAACTAAAGGTGGCAATGAGGGCCCTAGGCTTTGAATCCACGAAAGAAGAAATCAGGAAAATGATAAGCAAAATCGATAAGGAAGATACAGGGAAAATAAACTTTGGTGACTTTTTGATGGTGATGGTTCAGAAAATGTTCGAGAAAGACGCCCAAGAAGAAATCCTGAAAGCTCTCAAGCTCCTTAGCGATGACAAAACTTGGAAAATGTCATTTAAAAATCTGAAGAACGGCCAAGGAGTTAAGTGAGACCTTCACTGAAGGAGACCTCAGGAAGTAATTGATGGAATTGATCGAGACAGCGATGCCTAGGTCAATGAGTCAGAGTTCCTGCGCGTCAGTAAGAATCAAACTCTGTTAATCAGGGTTTCTTTTTCTACTACTGTAAGCACATATGACTACAGTTAGTGTCTGTTATTGTGTGAAATCTGGCTTTTGGGAACACCCCCACTGCACCCCCAGACTTCCATGGTAACTTTAGCCATGGCCTTGAATCTGTTTCTGACCTTTGGAAGTGTTCTTTGATATCAAATTCCTTGTACATTTACCTGCTGATGAACTGGGGAGGGAGAACAAGAGCACAGAAAGTGTGACTGAGGCCACAGCGCCGTCTATTATTTCTCATTGCTCATGCATTTCCACTCAGCGGCAAACACACAACGGCTTCTGAGATGTCCATGCACCCTTGCCATCATACGCAGTAGACTTTCTAAAATGATTGTGTGACAACTGAATGAAGCTTTCTCTTTTATAAAACCTGAGGAGCCGGGCAGTGGTGACACACACTTTTAATCCCAGCACTTGGTTGGCAGAGGCAGGAGGATCTCTGTGAGTTTGAGGCCAGCCTGGTCTACAGGGTGAGTTCCATGATAGCCAGGACTGTTACACAGGGAAACCCTGTCTCAAAACAAGCAAACAACAAACAAACACCCAGTGAGTGAGTGCTTGCTGTGATGTTTGGATGTGTGTTAATGAATCTGTTTTGTTTTAAAAATAAAATCTTTCTTATTTTAAGCTCTCAAAAAGAAAAAAAAAGAGACTGACATGTTCAAGAACTGGTAAAATACACCATCCCTTCGACTTAAAGTCCCAGAAACAGGCCGGGCGTTGGTGGCGCACGCCTTTAATCCCAGCACTCGGGAGGCAGAGGCAGGTGGATCTCTGTGAGTTCGAGACCAGCCTGGTCTACAGAGCTAGTTCCAGGACAGGCTCCAAAGCCACAGAGAAACCCTGTCTCGAAAAACCAAAAAAAAAGAAAAAAAAAAAAAAGTCCCAGAAACATTACTGTTGTTTTGACACGGAGTCTCTAAAGCAAGATTGGCCTCCAATTCTCAATACTCCTCGCCTCAGCCTCATAGGTGCCGAGATGGTAGACATATACCACTATATACCACTATATGCTGCTGCTCTTCCCTTTTAAGATTTATCCTCCCTCCTACCACCCCTACGTCTTCCCCTACCCCCGCTCTGCGTGTGTCTGTGTGTATCTGTGGGGTGGTATGTGCACACGAGTGCCCGTGCCTACAGAAGCCAGAGGTGCTGGATGCTCCTGGAGCTGGAATCACAAGCCTTCGTAAGCCTTCAGAAGTGGGTACTGGGAAAGAATTGGGCTAACTGCTGAGCCCTCCCTCTAGCCCCAGAGAAACACCGTAAAGTAAATAAAGGAAAAGATGTCCATTCTTGGACAAGTAGCAGTGAAGTAATAAAATAGCAAAAGCAAAGGAAGTCTGTAATACGAATAGCAAAGATGTCAAACAGGATTAACATCTGTTTTTCCTGGAAGCCGAAGATAGTGGAATGATTGACTATAGTCAAAAGAAAATAACTTTCCCAGGGAAAATGTGTTTTCAAGAATGAAAATGAAATAAAAACATTTTAAAGCTGAGGAATAATTGCCTTCATGATGCTAACTGCCTTTACTTTAGAGATGTTGTTTCCTAGCATGCTAAAGGAAAGCCTGAAGGGAACGGGTACTCCTTTTCCTGACAACCGGGTCCCAAGACATGAGGCTTAGTGGCAGGAGGCTTTACCCACTAAACCAGGCCTGGCTTTGTATTTCTTGACCTGGAACAATTTAATCCATGGCCAATTTTCTGGGCATTGATATGGCCTATAGATGATTTTTTTCTATTTTTATTTGAACTGGTTTTGTTATTTTTGTTCTGTGATTTGTTTTTGTCATTGTCTTTCCCCTTGAGACAGGATCTACTATGTAGTCCTGGAACTCACTGTGTAGACCAGGCTGGCCTCAAATTCACAGAGACCTGCCTCTGCCTCCTGGGTGCTGAGATTAAAGGGACATGCCACCCATACCTGACATGAATTAGAAGTTATTTTTGATGACATTAATTTAACTCTTTAGTTTGCTTTGCCTCAACATAAAATTTGATGACTCTGCAAACACCATTGTAAATGTTTGGGAGATCCCTTTTATTCCAAAACTCTTTGCAAGTCAAAAATATAAATTCTGTTTTATTGAAAACTCCTTTCGTGAAATGTATTTTGAGTATGTTCCCCTGTAAACTGTTTTTTGAGCTTTTAAAGAAAAATTTGTAATAAAGTTTACTTTTATTATTAATTGTGTGTATTTGTCTACGTAAGTGCGTGCAAGCGCATAAGCCTGTGGAAGTCAGAGACCAGAAATCCCTGGAGCTGGAGTTACAGGCAGTTGTGCGCTGTCAAACAGGGAAATTTAATTCAGGGACTCTGCAAGAGTAATACATACTTTTAGCAGGGCGGTTGGGGCACACACCTTTAATCCCAGCACTCCGGAGGCAGAGGCAGGTGCATCTCTGTGAGTTCGAGGCCTGCCTGGTCTAGAAGAGCTAGTTCCAGGACAGGAACCAAAAGCTACGGAGAAACCCTGTAGTAATAAGGGCGGGGCTGCATCCCCAGCACCCTGGCAGCCTGGCTAGCTTATGCTCCGAAATAACAACACACAAATTGTATTCATTTAAACACTGCTTGGCCCTTTAGCTCTAGCCCTTACAGGCTAATTCTCACATCCCGATCAACCCATCTCTAATAATCTGTGAGCACCGGTCTTACCGGGAAAGGTTCAGCATGTCTAACCTGGTGGCTTGCTTCCTCGCGTGCGTGCGTCTGCCGGGGAGCAGGGCATGGCGTCTCTCTGAGGCATCTGCTCCCTAGAGGAGAGCTGTGGAGTCTGAGCTCACTTCCTCTTCCTCCCAGCGTTCAGTTCTGTTTACTCCTCCCACCTATCTTCTAACCAATGAGGGCCAAGCAGTTTCTTTTTATTTAACCAATGACCTTCCTCCATCTAAACCCTGTCTCGAAAATGAAAAAAAAAAAAAGAGTAGGATGTGCTTTTAACCAATGAGTCGTGTCTCCAGTTCCTTTAAAAGTTCTTATTACATTATCCATGCATATACATGTACATACACATGCACACACTTGGGCCATCAGAGGGACTAGCAGGATTTAGTTTTCCCCTTCTCACTCTGTGGGTCCCAGAAATCAAAGTCAAGTCCTTAGCAGCCAGCAGCTTTGCCCACTGAGCCATTTTACCAGGCCAAATAGTGAATTGTGTCATGTGCCTTTCATTGATGTTATCCAGAACACCCATGTTGATTGTGTATAACAAGAATATGTGTAATTTCTTAGATAGGTCATTTGTATTTATTAGTTCATTCTTGAGAAAATAAAGTTGCTTGATTAAAGACTTTTGTTTTTTTCCCACAGAGGGCTTCTCTGTGTAGCCTTGGTTGTTTTAGAACTTGCTCTGTAGATCAGGCTGGCCTTGAACTCACAGCCATACGCCTGTTTCCACTTCTGGAGTGCTGGGATTAAAGGTGTGTGTCATCATCACCAGGCTTGATTAAAGACATTTTTAAAAAATTTTTATTTTACTTCATTTTATATGTATTGGTGTGAAGGTGTTAGATTCCCTAGAATGGAGTTACAGACAGTTGTGAGCTACATGTGCGTACTGGGAATTGAACCCAGGTCCGCTGGAAGAGCAGCCAGTGCTCTTAACCGATGAGCCATCTCTCCAGCCTGATTAAAGACACTTTTATTCCTTTAGTCCCAGTACTTGGGAGGCAGAGGCAGGTAAATCTCTATGGGTTTGAGGCCAGCTTGGTCTACAGAGTGAGTTCCAGGACAGCCAGGGTTACACAGAGAGACCCTGTCTCAAAACAAAACAAGAAGACATTTCTATTGGTTTTTTTTTTTATTTGGTTTGGTTTGGTTTTTCAAGACAGGGTTTCTCTGTAGTTTTGGAGTCTATCCTGGAACTAGCTTTTGTAGACCTTTTGTAGCTATTGTAGACAATAGAGGCCCGGTGGTAGTGGTGCACGCCTTTAATCCCAGCACTCAAGAGGCAGAGGCAGGTGGATCTCTGTGAGTTCGAGACCAGCCAGGTCTACAGAGCAAGTTCCAGAACAGGCTCCAAAGCAACAAAGAAACCCTGTCTTGAAAAACTACCCCTCCCAAAAGTTGGAAAAACCAGACCAAACCAAACCAGTTGTTACTGACTCATAGGAGGTCACAATGGCTCAGAGGAGCAACATGGGTAGAGAGGTCCCACCAGGGTTCCATCTCTAGAGCTGGTCAGTATAACAAGTTATCCTTGCCTTACGAGATGGTGCACACCGTTCACCCCAGCACTGAGGAGACAGATGCAGGAAGACCTTTATTGAGGTCAGACTGATGAACATAGCAAACACAGGGCCAGCCAGGGCCACATAGTGCGATTTTGTTTATAGATAGATAGATAGATAGATAGATAGATAGATAGATAGATAGATAGATGATAGATAGATATGTGTGTTTGTGTGTGTGTGTGCATGTGCGCATGTGTGCATGCGTGTGCACATGTGTATGCGTATTTGTATGTGTGTGCATATGTGTATGTGCGTGTGTGTATGTAACATGAGCTTTAACATTTTAACCTTATTTTTTCTGTGCTAGGGATTCTGTTTCAGGACTTTGCATAGTCTAGGCAAGAGCTTTATCACTGAGATACACCCTGAGACCATCTTAACCTTTTTAGAACTTGTCCTTCTCCAGCTGAAACCCGTGCCCACTAAACACTAACTGTACAACTCTGCTCCAATAGCCCCCATTCAACTTCTCACCTTCACTCACTCCTGGGACCTGTATCTGGTGTATTTTACTCAGCATGATGTCCTCAAGGTTTTTGTATTTGTCGGAGTTGCCTTCCTGATATAAATTATCATATTTGTCCATTTATCAGGCATAAAGCCACTAGGAATATATTTTTTAATTAATTAATTTATTTATTTATTAAAGATTTCTGCCTCCTCCCCGCACTAGGAATATCTTATATGGAAATGTTTTTGCCTGGGGCTGTATAGGAAGGAGTGGAATTCTAGTTCATACAATAACTGTTCAGCTTTTTGAAGACCTTCAAGACATGGGTTGTATTTCTGAAGAAAGCTTGCTCTGTAGTTTGCGGAGCAGATGGTGGGCTGTCCAATTCCCCATTGCCATCTTCGCCCCTCCTCTGGCCCAGGGTACAATTTCAGGCAGGAGGTCCCTTACTGTAGAAGGTGGAGGGCAAGCCGGGCGGTGGTGGCGCACGCCTTTAATCCCAGCACTTGGGAGGCAGAGGCAGGCGGATCTCTGTGAGTTCGAGACCAGCCTGGTCTACAGAGCTAGTTCCAGGACAGGCTCCAAAGCCACAGAGAAACCCTGTCTCGAAAAACCAAAAAAAAAAAAGAAGGTGGAGGGCAAATTCCAGGCCATGTGCAAGAAATACCTTTTCATAAAACGAGATTTTTATCTCCACTAATTGTAAAAGAAAGCCACCCTTTTTTAACTTTCTCTTGTGCCCAGATAAAAATAGATCAAAGAACTGTAGACTTGGGTTGATGGTTTTTATCTCAAACCAAGGGCTTGTATGAATACGCGAACTCTGTTTTCTCTTCCCTTCTGTGGAGAAGTAAATAGAATTTAACAGCTGAGCACAGAGTGGGTGTGTGTTGGCTGGTGACTCACCAAAATCCATCGCTGTATTCCAGTTGCTCTCTTGCTATAGAAAGAAAGTCTATTTTGGGTAGAACTAACCTGTGGATGCCCCAGAAGTACCAGAGCCCTGACACGAGATCCATTTGAATGTGGTCCCCAACCTGCCCCTGCCAACATTTCTTCTCGTAGACAGCAAGGCAGCCCCTTGCAACCCCTGCCTCACCAGGGCTCCCACACCCCCGTTTGAAAAGCTTACCTTCAAGCTTTCCCTGCTCAGTTTCCGCCCACAGTTCACCCCACTCCACCCATGTTCTCTCCAACCAGAACAGCCTAGGTGGGTCCAGAGTGTGCTAAAATTACCCAGTGCTCCGACAGGTTCTCTCACACACCTGCACCTCAGCCCCATGTACAGGGACTGTCCCCCTGGGGCTCATCCAGGGTTGCTGACATCTGCAGTGGACACTTTGGGGGTGAGACAAGGACCTCCTGGAGCCCCACCAAAGAACAATTGTAGGGTACCCATGGTCCCTATAACCATCACGATGTCCCCAAATGGCCAGAGCATCGAGGCTAACATTGGGTGAGATCTCTCAACTATAGATTTGTACGGGCAAGGAGGAGGCTACTTCAGGCATGTATGTAGTGTGGAATTCGCTGTACATGCAGCCCCCTGCCCCCAGACACCATTATGTATCTTCATGGCATCTGGCTGTGCCCCTTGGTACATGGGCCTCAGGCCAAGTGTTCTCCAGCAGTTCACTGCCATCTAACTGGAGCAGCTACAGTGCAGAGTTTTCCCTTGAAGTACGGCACACTTGAGGGACCAGCAAGACATCACAATGGGTTTCTCTGTTGCTTTGGAGCCTGTCCTGGAGCTCACTCTGCAGACCAGGCTGGCCTCGAACTCACAGAGATCCATCTGCCTCTTCCTTTCCAAATGCTGGGATTAAAGGCGTGCGCCACCATATGCCCAGTGCATTCACATTCTTGAGCAACTCTTCCCACCATCCAGAACTTTCCCATCTTCCCAAACTGAAACTGTCACGTAAAACCTTACCCTCAGGCCATCGAGAGAGTGAAGTGGGTAAAGAGCTTGCTGCACACGCCTGGAAGTAGAGAACTGGCTATTCAAAACTGTCCTCCGATTTTCACACATATGTCATGGTATGAGTGTCTCTCATCATGTGTACATGTACAGTAAAGAGTAAATATTACTCCTCCCCAGGGTGAAGGCCTCTACACTTGGTACAGGGCCTGTGCTATGGGGCTAGAATGGTCTCTTGGATAAGAGATAGTTACATGCAAATCAGACTTCACTCAATCAGTTGCTGGTAGTGGTGTCTTGCACCCAACATCCTGACAATTCTATAGACATTTTTTTCTTTTCTTTCCTTTTTTTGTTTTGTTTTTGTATTTTTCCAAGACTAGTTTTTTTTTCAAGTGTAGCTCTGACTGTCCTAGAACTCCATTTGTAGACCAGGCTGGCCTCTAACTTCCATACACATCTTTTGTTGGTTACCACTGAGGAGAAGGGAGATAGTAGCCTCTAATGTACGGAGGCCAGGATTGCTACTCAGTATCCTACAATGAGTAGTTCAGCTCTCTCACCCAGCTAGGAATCATCTGTTGTCAATAAGGCTAGGATTCAGACACATGCTTTCTAGGACCAAAGAAGTTCCTTTGCAAAAGGCTAGCTGAGGGACAGAGGCATATACCTCCCAGCCAAGGGTCTTGGTAGGTTGAACTCCATACCCCTTTTTGCTCTCAGTAGAGGTCACAGTCTTTTACCACCATCAGCCTCTCCATGGACTAAACATCTGTGTCTTGTTAAAATCATGTTGAAATAGTTTGGTTGTGGTAGCACATGCCTTTAATACCAGCACTCAAGAGACAATGGTAGACAGATTTCTGTGAGTTCTAAGTCAGCATGGCCTACAGGGAGAGTTACAGGCCAGCCAGCACTACATAGAGAAACCCTGTCTTTAAAAAAATCATGTTGAAGCTGTAACTCCAATTCAAAAGTATTTGGAGAGAGAGGCTTTGAGAAAAAATTGGGGATGAATTTGTTCGTGATCGTGGAGATTTTTCCTATGGGATTAGTGGCCTTACAAGAGGAAGTAGAGAAGCTAGGCATGGAGGCAGAAGCTGTGATCCCAGCATTTAGCATACCAAGTTAGAAGACTGAGTTCCATGCCACTTTTGACCACATTTTCAGACTCTGTCTCAAAAAGCAAAACCCAAACAAAAAATAAAAGGAGGTGACCAAAAAGAAAGGGAAGAAGAGGGGAAGGGGAAGGGGAAGGGGAGGTGGTGTGGGAGGTCCTTCTGTCTGTGTGTTGCTTTTATTGGCTAATGAATAAAGAACTGCTTTGAGCCTATGGCAGGGAAGAACAGAACTAGGCAGGGAAAGCTAGGCTGTGTGCTGGGAGGAAGAAGGAAGAAGTGAAGGAGAAGCCATAGAGCCTCCTGAGACAGATGCTGGGAACATTACCTGGTAAGCCACAGCCACATGGGAATACCCAGATTTATAAAAATGGGTTAAATTAAAATGTAAGAGTTAGCCAATAAAAAGCTAGAGCTAATGGGCCAAGCAGTGATTTAATTGATACAGTTTCTGTGTGATGATTTTGGCCAGAAACCAACAAGCTGTCTCTCCTCCAACATGGATGTGGAAAGACCACATAAAACAGAAGGGCCTCATCTAAAAGATAGGACAGTCTTCAACAGAAACCAAACCTACCTTCATCTTAGACGTCTAGCCTGCAGAACTGTAAGAAATGACAGCTTGCTGGGTACAGGTCACCCAGTCTGAGCTGTTTGGTTGGCAGCCTGAGTTGCTTAGGACAGACTCCTTTCCCACTAGGAGAGGCTCAGGCAGAAGCTTCTGATGCTCATCTGTTACCCTCAAGTTTGCAAGCTGTATATTTACCACAACTTCTTAGGATCATCGCTGTTTTCCACTCTGATCCTCTGGAGTTGTTTTCTCCTCTTGCTGAGAAGCATTGGTGTTTATGGTATGGTTCTCAGTAGCTCATGGTATCAGGAGTCTCGACCTTCTTGGACTGGCTTTGGGGACACCTGCTATGTACCAAAACTGGCTAGGGTTGTCGCTGAGAAGACATGCCCTAAGGGATCAGCTCTGGAACTGTGTCAGAAACAAGGCCTCCAACACAGGAAGTGGCTATGGAAAATTCTTCCAGTTACCGTGGGGACAAACTCTTGAGGACATGACCCTCATTAGCTCTTAGGGACAGGAATCACTCCTCCATCACAACTGACTTACACAGGATATGGTTTTGTAAACACCTTTCATCACCATTGGAAACCCTGCACTTTCTTGGAATGCCTGTGTCTGTGGGCCATGCATCTCCATCTGGTGGAACTCACCGGGGACCTGACACTCCACGTTCTGATGGGCTCTGTTCATTTCAGGAAACATCAACACGAACAACAAGGGTGTGGGATATTTGTACACCATGAAAATGTATTCCTCTGATTGGTGTAATAAAAACTGAATGACCAATGCCTAGGCAGGCAGGACTTCCAGGCAGAGAGAGAACTCTGGAGAGAAAAAAGGCGAAGTCGCCAGTCAGACACAGAGAGGAAACAGGAGGTACAAGGTGGAAGAGAGGTAATGCCATATGTCAGAACACAAATTAATATACATTGGCCAATTTAAGTTATAAGAGTTAGTTGAGACAAGTCTAAGCTAAAGGCCAAACTTTAATAATTAGTAATATGTTTCATGTCATTATTTGGGGAGCTGGTGGTCACACAAAAGATAGTCTGACAAGAAAACTTGCTACACAACAACAAAAAGTTTGGCAAAAATCTCTCTTCTCTTTCCAGGAAATATTGCAAAGTTTTCACCTGAACAGTCAATGACCAGTTATGTAAACATTTTTAAAAAAGCAGATGTAGCAGAAATTATTGTTACCCCAGCCTAAGGATTGACAGAGTGGACAATCAACACCTTGGAGCAGTGTCAGGGAGCCAGGATAGGAAGAATAATCTTCAGCCCCTGTTAGACCTTTTTTATACTTCAGGTAGGAAAATTCAATGTGTCTTCTACCTTCTCCTGGGTTTCCAGAGAGACTGAGGCCCAGGTATCTACAGCTGTCTCTAGTCTTGAAAGTAAAGGCAACTATAGATTTATTTTTTTTTTTGAGATAGGGTTTCTTTGTAGCTTTGGAGCCTGTCCTGGAACTAGTTCTTGTAGACCAGGCTGGCCTCGAACTCACAAAGATCCTCCTGCCTCTGCCTACCAAGTCCTGGGATTAAAGGTGTGCGCCACCACCTCCCGGTCTACAACTGTAGATGTTACAGAGGTACTGTGGTTGATAAAGAAGAGGCTAAACTCCTCACAGCTGAGTTATCTGAGAAGGGAAAAACAGATGTCCCTCCCACAAAGGGCCGTTTATCCACAATGCCCTCACATTCAGGGATGAGGGAGCCTCACAGTGTCTCAAGGACAAATCCAGCAGCCCCTCTGAGTCACATCCAAACTTGCCCAAGCTTGTGCAAGTATGTCCAAAAACATTTAAGCTAAACTTCAGCCAATTAAAAGTGTACTAGTGTACTTGCTTAACCCATCATATTTGAGATGACCTGTCGCTGACACTGCCCTTTTCTGTGTTTTAAAGGAGCCTACATTCTGTTTTTGGGGTTGTCGCCATTTTGTATAGGTGAACGACCCCACATGATTAATTAGAATATTAGTAAACGCTCTTTGCTCTTACATACTATTTGAGTCGGGGTTTTTCTTCAGCCTTTCCTCAGACCCTACATTAGCAAGTGGATGTGTAACATGGCCCAGAATCCGCGACTCCACCCAACTCACCCAATTCTTTTTGGATATTAACTTCCATCCTGTTAGATAATCTCCAACAAGACTGGAGAGCTACATCCAGTCGCAAATAAAGCAAATTAGCTAATGTATAAAGACAGCTCTCAAGCCAGATGTTTCAAGTGGTGTTCTGATGTCCCCTGCGGGATGGTTCCTATGGGAAGGAAAGAGAGATGTCTAAAGGGAAAAGGGACATTTGCAAGAAAAGGGAAGTCTTTTGTTTTTTTTTTTTTTAATTGGGATAGGATTGTAGCTCAGTGGTATAATACTTGCCTTGCCTAGCACGTTTGAGACTCTGGGTTCCATGATCACACACACACACACACACACTGCTTTTTAACTTTGCTTGCAAGTATTCCTAGTCTGGGGTCCAATAAATGGCAACTTAATTGTAAAACGTGGGTTGTTCTGTGCAGTACTTCTAAAGCTTGGGTTCTGATTAGCCTGGGACAAGACTGCTCCCACTTCTCAGTGCTGAGCCTGTCTGTGTTCTTCACCATTACCCAGAAGCTCATAACTACAGCACAATCCTGTGCCTGGATCTTACATAAACAGAAGCCAACACACGCTTCACTCAGCTCCCCAAGGGGCCCAGAAAGATGAAAGAGTTGTCTTGAAAAGTGTCTGAGACCCTGGATTCAGGAGGTGTGTGGGAGCAGACACACAAGCAACCTTGGTAAGTTGGACACAATTGCGTGTAGGTAGTTAACACCCAAAGGAACCAGAAAGTTGAGTCTTGTAGAAAGCAAGACCTCAAGCCTTTCAGGGCTTATGCAGTCGGTGTGGATGCCAAGTCAAAGTTTATTCCGAGGAAAACCAGGTACCCGCAGACTGGCTCTCTGGTAATACACACACAGCACCGTGGGCTGATGCAGCTTGAATGGCAGGTATTGCCTTCATGCTCCCAAGCTTGTGGGGCATGGACCCAATGGGAAGGTCCAAGCTTTGACAACCCAGTCTGGTCTTTGTAAGTATGGGTACTAACCTGAAATAGAGTATTCTGGAAACACATTTTCTGGTGTCTTTGACATGTATTAATGAAGAAAAATTAGATTATTGAACCTTCAAAGGGGCCAACAAACCAGTTTCAGGGAGTACAGTAGGGGCCTGTGAGTAGAGAGATCAGTTTGGTAGACTTCAGTGGAGATGGAGGTATAAGGGTAAGGAACAGGGGAGGGTAGAAGAAGGGTCAGGTAAGTGTAGTGATATTTTATTTGTATTTTAATAAATAAAGCTTGCCTGAAGATCAGAGTGCAAAATTAAGCCACTAGAGGCCAGGGAGTGGTGGCACACACCTTTCATCCCAGGACTCAGGAGACAGAGGCAGACGGATCTCTGTGAGATCAAGGCTATTCTGGGCTACACAAGATCAATCCAGAAACAGATCCAGGTGGTGGTGCTCACACCTTTTATCCCAGCATTTGGGATCACACTTCTTTAATCCCAACACTAGGGAGGTGGAGACAGGAGCGATATGGCTGGGCAGAGAGATGAATATAAAGGGGAAGAGACAGGAGCTCACGGGAGTACGGAGACTGAGGGCTGGGGAGACACAGTGCAGTCTAGGCAGTCTGAGGATCGCCCCTTCAGTCTAAGCATTTGGTAAAAGGTTTCTCGAGTGTCTTACTGCTCTGCTCCTCTGATCTTCAGTTTTTTTTGTTTGTTTTGTTGTTGTTGTTGAGACTGGGCTTCTTAGTAACTATGGAACCAGTCCTGGAACTCACTCTGTAGACCAGGCTGTCTTTGAACTCACAGAGATCGCCTGCCTCTGCCTCCTGAGTGCTGGGATTAAAGGCGTGCGCCACCACCACCCAGCTTTCTGATCTTCAGCTTTAACCCCTATATCTGTCTCTGGTTTTTATTATTTGTACTACAGGTAAAGGGTAGATGGGGTGTGGTGGAGTCACTGCCTCACTCCAACCGTGGACAGCAGTGGTCCATACACTATCTCCGCTGTGTCCTAGAGCCAAGCCAGTTCCCAGGTCCTCACTATTACTGGGTTCCTTCAGACTCAATTCAGATAATAATAAGCCAGATTTATTAAAGCTGTAAGCAGGGCCAGAGTCTCAAACTCAAATCAGAGATTTACTGTGCAGAGGTAGGAGAAGGACGGACTTTTAAAGGAAAGAATCTTGTTCTGCTTTGCCAAGATTAGATGGACAAGATGACCACAAAATAGCCCCGGATTGTCTGTGTTAGCGAGTTATAGAAGCCATAGTCATCAGCGTGTCACCGTAACAGGCAGATGGTGGTGGCTGTACATTTCCGGGTGGGAGTCAAGGAGTCAGAGTTGCTGGGACTTATCTCCCAGGAGCTTGAGTCAGAGACAAAAGGCTATTGGGTACCAAGATGGATGTTAGCACAAAATGGAGTTGTGTAGCCCAGGGTGGCTTTGAACTAACAGAGCTCCATCTGTCTTCGTCTTCGGAGTCCTGGGATTAAAGGGGTGAGCCACCACTCCCTGGCCTCTAGTGGCTTAGCTCTGCCCTCTGATCTCAGGCAAGCTTTATTTGTTAAAACATAAACAAAATGTCCACTCTACCTAGTAACCCTTGCTTGACTCAGAGCACACATGGATTACCACCAGTGTAGTGAATCTTTTTTTATTATTATTATGCATACAGTGTTCTGCTGGCCTGTTCACGCCAGAAGAGGGCACCAGATCTCATTATAGATGGTTGTGAGCCACCATGTGGTTGCTGGGAATTTGAACTCAGGTCCTCTGGCATAGCAGCCACTACTCTTAACCTCCAAGCCATCTTTCCAAGACTCCAACAGTGAACCATTAATGGGCATTTGAGAACAGAGCTTGAGCAAATCAAGTTATCTTGACAAATCTATGAGCCATGCTTTCTCTTCCAAAAAGACCTAGTGTCCTAGTGTCTGAAGACAGGGAAGGAGGAACAAAAAGGACTCTGACCCTCTTTTTTTGTTTTGTTTTGTTTTGTTTTTGTTTTTGGAGACAGGGTTTCTCTGTGTTGCTTTGGAGTCAGTCCTGGAACTAGCTCTTGGAAGATCCACTTAGATGTGATGGGTAAGCCTTCATTCCAAGTTTTTCACTGTTGTGGACAAGGCTGAGCAGGATTTTATTTTATTTGGCATTGGGATAGACACCACTACCCAGGGCCTCGAACTCACAGACATCCTCCTGCCTCTGCCTCCCAAGTGCCGGGATTAAAGGCGTATGCCACCACCGCCTGGCTTGTTTTATAGATCTCTTATGTATAGTAATTTAAACATAAAATACAATGTTAGCCACCCTCCCCTCACTTCCAAAGTGTCAACATCACGTGTACCTTCTTGTTGTATTTCACCATGAGAAATTGTAGGTCCCCTTTTTCTGTTGTCCCATCTGTCCTTTTAGTGTGACTCCTGTTAGTCAGAGCCTGGTTTCTCAGAGCTGACTAGGATATGGACAGAAATTCACAGATGTGTCAGCTTGACCACAAGGAGGAATTTTTTAGTAACCAGAGGTGGGCAGAGCTAGAAGCCCAGCCTTGGACTGAAGAGATTTGTTAGTGGTGTATTCATCTCTCTACATTCTGCCTACTTTATACAACTATTAAAATTATGAGTTGGAGAGGTCATCCAACCCAAAGCAAGTGGGAACTCCTGCTTTGTGAAGTAAGCATCCATGTTGGGTTGCTGTTTGGTGGGCCTCATATTTATTTCAGGGCAAAAAATGGTCATCTGAATGTAGCAACAGTCTTTCTGACATTTCCAATGGCCCTCTGTATATTTTGCACTATGGGCTCAATCTACCATGGCCTAAAATATATTTGATGAAAAAAAATTCACTTGTACAGGATATGAGCAGGACTTTTTCTTATCATTATTCTCCAAACAGTAAGAACAACAATTTACATTGTATTAGATATTACAAATAATCTAGCTGGGATCACTATTATCATTTACATTATATTAGGTATTGAAAATAATACAGAGATTATTTTAAGTATAAGTATAAAAGGTTATTTATAGAATCTATGTGAATTCTATGTGATTTTATATAAACCATGAATACTGAACATATATGTGGCCTAGAGCCCTTCAGTATACCAAGGTACCTTTGATTTTTCCCTTCAGGTAGTAGCTACCATGTTTAAGCTGAGTAAAGACCAGCTTCACAGTGACTTCTACGATATGATAAGGACCATGGGGAGAAAAGAAGACAGATGCCACTCATCACTCCCTCCAGGAAGTGTTCTGGCTCTGTACCACAGCAGGGAAAGGCTGAAATTGGGTATAATTCCAGGCAGTAAGCTGAAGACTTTTATATATTTTGTTTTGAGACAGGGTCTCATGTAGTCTAAGCTGGGTTCAAACTTGCTACATAGCCAAAGATGACCCTTAACTTCTGATCTCCCTACCTCCACCTCCCCAATGCTAGGATTATGGGTGTGTACCACCATGCCCAGTTTATTCGGTGATCAAACCCAGGACTTTGTGCTTGGTAAGTGTGTTAGTCACTGTTCTAACACAGAGATTCCATAACAAAGCAACTCTTATTATAGAGGGCATTTAACTGGGGTTTGCTCACAATTTCAGAATCTTAGTCCATTGTCATCATGGCAGGAAGTATGGTGGTACACATGGCATTGGAGAAGTAGCTGGGAGCTTTGTATCCTGATCCACAGACAGGCAGAGAGAGAGGGAGAGAGAAACACTGGGCTGGGTGCGAGCTTTTGAAAACTCCAAGCCCACACCCAGTGTCATGCTTGTTCCAACAAGGCCACACCTACCCCAACAAGGCCACACCTCTTCATCCTTCCCAAACAGTGCTATTCCCTAGTGACTATCCATTCAAATATATGAGCCTATGAGAGCCATTTTTATTCAAACTACCACCATAGGCAAGAACTTTGATGTGCTGGCAAAGTCACTATTTAAAAGGAAGAAGACAAAGAAGAAGGAGAAGGAGGAGAAGGAGAAGGAGAAGGAGAAGGAGAAGAAGAAGAAGAAGAAGAAGAAGAAGAAGAAGAAGAAGAGGAGGAGGAGGAGGAAGGGTGAGGGGGACCTGAGATGTAGCTTAGTAAAGTTCTTGCCTTCTTTTTTTTTAATTGGTGGCTTTGCCAGCACGTCAATCAGTCAATTGATCAACTGATCAGTCTGTAAGTAATAAATTTTGTAAAATAAACTGACAATCCAAAGAGAACACGTTGAAATCCTAATTGAGGGTTGTAGACATGGTTCATCAGTTAAGAGTACTTGCTGCTCTTACAGAGGACCCAAGTTTGGGTCCCAGCACCCATATCAGGTGGCTCCCAACCATCTGTAACTCCATCTCCAAGAGATCTGACACCTTTGGATTTCTATTGGCAACTGCATGCACAACAGTGTACACTCACACAGACATACATATATATCATACATATACATAAGTTTAGAAATAATAGTAAAAAACAAAATCTGTGTGAATGCAATTGGCAAAAGAAAAACTTTGAAATATAGGGGTTGGTTTTGTTTTGTTGACACAGGGTCACATTGTGTAGTCCTAGTTGGCCTCAAAAGTCAACAGAATGTTTTGGTCTAGAGTGTGAGCATTACTTGTCTTGTTCTGGCCACAGAACGTTTAACTAAGAATGTATCCTGTAATCTTCCAACTGCCCAGTTCATTTTTTGTATCGTGTTAATGCAGTTTTTACCTTACTCATACCTTTTGGGGTTGAGGTATTTAAGCAAATGGAAATTAGGGTGATTCAGTATTCACTGGAACTCCCTCCAGATACTATCCTATGCTTTGATTTGTTATTTTCACTCACATCTTAGTTCTCTTTACTTATTTTTCTATTCCCCATGCCCCTACCCTGGTAAGTGTTATCCTTGTTGATGCTGGTCTCCAACGCCATCAATCAGACTGGCTATAATCTTAAACCAAATGCCGTCATCTCGCAGGAATGACACTAACAGGCTGGTGAGATAGGTATTGTGACAGAAGAGGGCAAAAGTAGGATTTACTTGATGCACTGTGTAACAACTACAGCTTGCAAAACAATAGGGAAAGGCTGTCTAGGCATAGGCATTCAAAAGAGCTCTTTAAGGGAGGTTTTTCTATGTGAACAGACAATGTTGCAAAGTCTTGGTGCTGCAGCTAGGGTTTATCTTGGTTAGTAACAGTGTGGCCTTAAGTCAAAGATAGTCTTGTTCTGAGTCAGAACCGACTCAGCAGGATCACCCATCCTAGCCCTAGGTAGTGGTGGAGCATGTCTTTAATACCAGAACTCAGGAGACAGAGTCAGGCAGATCTTGGTGCCAACCTGGTCTACAGAGCAAGTTCCAGGACAGACAAGGTTACACAGGGAAACCCTGTCTCAATTACCCATTCTAAACTAGCAACCATATTTTGTAACTAGGGATTATTGTGATCAACTCTTTCTGAAGGGGTAATTAATGGTCCTGCAGGGAAGCAGCCTTCACCTTGCTCGAAGACCAGCCTGTTCTGCGTCAAAACATCCTTGTTCTGAAGCTGCGGACAGTCATTCCTCTTAGAACAGTGTCCACAAACACTTTGATAATTTTCTTCCACCGCTATTTCTTTTCCACCCACTCCTGGAACTGAACGAACCAGTACAATATGCTCCTTAATAAAACAGAGGGCACAGAGTGTAAGAAGCTCTTCCATTTCAGATTGTATCGAAGATGTAGCGGAGATGCTAAACTACAATTACTCTATGTAACTTAGTGCCTACTGGTGAGAAGCCCCAGAGCACAGAGCCGGGCTTGTCCAAACGTCCACTACTCCCTAGGGGTTAAGAGAAGGTCAAAGACAGGCAAGTCCCCAACATGTGTTGCCAGCATGTTCTTCACAGGCACGCGATGCACACACAAGTAGATACACTGATATGCATCAACAGAGAAACCCACGGAGACCTTGAGGCACCCATGCGCTCACACCAGGGTGCAAGCGTCCATGTGTCCACTTGGTCCTGGAACTCACAACTGCCTGTATCTTTTAGTTCCATCTGATGCCCACACGGACACGTGCACAGCTCTTATGCTAGCATTCGAAGTTCTGTGGAGTTGCGGGGTAAATCCTTGTTACCAGGCAGGGTCTCACTTCCCACACACCAATCTGAAGCCTGCTCCCGCTGTGCACTAGCTCACCGGGAGGAGTGACATTGGCCACGCCTTTCCTCGCCATCCCTCTCTTCCATTGGTTGTGGAAGCAGGCCTCCCGCCTCCTCTTCCTTCTGGCACGGCCCATCACCGCCTCCGGATCTCCATTGGTCGAGGCAACAAGTCCTCCCAAGAGAGGCGGTAGGCGAGGTGCAGAGGCGTTAAGAACTAGATGGACGAGCTTGCTAGCCAATAAGCATGTGTATCCACCTCAGCAACTGCGACTCACCAATGACGAGGAAGGGTGGGCGGGGCGCTGCGGCTGTCAAGCGCCCCTGGCCGGTGGAGCAAACGCGTTCCCCGCGGAGCTCGGGGACCCGCAGCCGCCTGCGCGCAGCTTGGGGCCGGTATGGGAGGGGTGGCCAGGCCGGCATGATGAGCGCCCTGGGCAGCCCTGTGCGGGCCTACGATTTTCTACTTAAGTTCCTGCTGGTGGGCGACAGCGACGTGGGCAAGGGCGAGATCCTGGCCAGCTTGCAGGACGGAGCAGCCGAGTCTCCTTATGGCCACCCGGCGGGTGAGCGCGGCGGCGGGAGCGCGGTCGCAGCACCCGGAGGCACATAGCTGGGGTCTCGGTGCGAGCGGCCGCTCCAGAGTGGGTGTAGCCCACGGAGCGACTGGGCAGGGCTAGGTCCCGCATGCTGGGGTAGACTGCGCGCTGTGGGCAGAGTCCGCAAAGCGGCTCGGGGTGGGTGTCGAGGGAGACCGCAGGTGCGAGCGACCTGTCTGGGAGAAGTGAGTGGGATTGCGGGAGGTGTGGGCAGAGAGGCAGCGGACTAGGGAACAGAAGAGTCCACGGGCTCCGGGGCCGTGACCTTTTGGTGCGTGGGACTGCAAGCAGAGAGTAACAAGACTAGGCTTGAGCCTCGTGTTCCAAGCACCTAACACTGGGGCTCCCTGTTCTAGTGGACAGGACTTCTAGGAGGAGGCGCCTCAGTGACCCTGTGGATCTGGCTTGAGTGTAGGAAGGTGCCCAACTAAGAGGCTCGGGAGACTGGGCACAGATAAGACTGGAGAGCCTCTGGCTTGAGGGCAGTGAGCAGTGTGCCCTAGAAGTTTGAGGTTTGAGACCCTGCACCCCAGAGGAAGAAAACACTGGGGCAGAAACCTGGGCCAGACATACAAAAATAGTCATGTGGTGACGCCTCCCTTATACTGTGGCTGTGGAGAAAGACTATTGTAATTGCCTTTTGGTATCATCGTGAGGTTTCAACTCACCTTTCTAGGACAGACCTCCGTCCTCCGGGCTTGCAGGCATCTCCAGCCCCCTGGCAATGCCACATGGGTTAGCAAGGCTCTAAAAAGCGTGTGGTCCAGGGTCGGTAACTGCCAGCCTGGACGGCACAGATTTAGACCTTTAGGGCAAAGTTCTGTTGGACAGCGCTACCCCAAGAGCAGGCATGTATCCACAGTCCCGTCTTCAGGTCTGGGTGCTCAATGAGGCACTGGCCTCAGCAGAGGAAGAGTCAAACATTTAGAGAACCCCAAAGGGGATATGAGTCCCTCAGTAGCTGACTAATGTGGGCAGTGAGGAAGACGTTGATGACATGTGAGCAGCCTGGTTAGACTGAGCAAGGCCCTCTGAGCTTCTGTTGCTTTCCTTCATATTTTATTGTCGACGTGGCTGAGAAAGATACCATAGCTGTGGCCTTTGTGGACTTTTGATTTACTAAATATTTCTTCTAGGGCTAAGAAAAGGGAGTAGGAAGAACAGGCCAGGTATGGTGGCTCACATCTGTAATCCCAGCATTCAAGAAGCAGAGGGGGTTAAATGGACATGAATTTGAAGCTAGCCTGGGTTACAATGTGAGACCCTTTCTGGGAGAGGGGGTAAAGAAAACAGAATAGGAGGGAGAAAAGAGGGGAGAGGAGAAAAGAAAGAAGAAATATAAATAAATGGGGGAGAAACACCATTTTGAGGATGGGGCCATTATGCTGTTATCAGGACGACAGACATTTCATCGTGAGACTCTCGGTGCTTTGGCAGGGGGCGGGGGGGATGTTTGCAGCATCACGCTCCACTCTCCCACCCATATCCTGGTTTTGTAGCCCACTTTGCAATTCTCATACTGCCAAGGTTCATAACCCTCGAGTCTGTATTGTGGCTCTAATATCAGGGTGCTTGGTGTTTGTGCAGTGTTCACCTGGATTCAGCACTGGCTAACCCTTTGAAGCATAGCTTACTTCCAGGTTCTTTGTGGTGCCGCTTCACCTCTTGACTAGCTGCTTCTCGTTACCAGTTATCCAGGAAAGACTAAGAGCTTTCTTGAGTTGCTTGCACTGAGAACACCATTGTCTGTCTTTGGACGATGCCTTGGCTGTACATAGTGTTCCTAGACTAGACTGCTCTTTTCCCTCAACACCTGGGAACTTGTTCACTGTCTGTCTAGTAGTTGATGTTGTCATGGTGAAAGCCTCCAGTCAACTGACTTCCTAGATGGGTAGTCTGCCATTTCTTCAGGAATTTCTGAAGACTGTTTTTCTTTGCCTTACAGTTCCTTGCTTAATCAGGCCATGACTCAGAGGTTTTGGTATATTAGATATTCTGAGTTCCTAGATTAAAAAAATATTTTCTTAATTTCAGAGGAATTTGTTCTTATGTCCATAAAAATTTCTTCTATTGGTTTTGTATTAGTTTCTTGTATGCTGTTACGAAAAATGACTACCAGCTGTCTTAAAACAACAGAAGTGTATTCTCTCACAGTTTTGGGTCTGGTAATCTACAGTTTGGCTGACCTAAAGGCAAGGCATAAGTAGGACATGGAACTCAAGGATAGAGTCTTCTAGCTTGTCTTTCTCAACTCCTAGAACCTTCCTGCACCCCAGGGCTCCGAGCCCCTCTCTTGGTCTTCAGCGCCATTGGCAGCCATTGTGTCTTTCTCATTTCCCTTCACTCTGACATGAATTTTTCTGCCTTCCTTTCCACTTCCACAGACCCTGTGATAACTTTTGTGCACTTAGACGATCTGGGACAATATCTCTGTCTTAATACTTTCTATTACCAACTTTAATTCCATCTTCAACCTAACACATTCACAGATTATGAGGCTTGAGCGTGCACATTGATGAGATACCTGCTGTTCTTCCCTGCAGTTTTATGCTGGACGTCTGTGTATTGTCCAAATGCAGTCACTATGTTGTTCTTTTTTTTTCTTTATAGGCCAGGCTGGCCTCAAACTCTCAGAGATCTGCCTGCTTCTGCCTCCCAAGTGCTGGGATTAAAGGTGCGTGGCACCACCACCTGGCTAGCTTGTCTTTCTTTATTGAGCATTTTGCTTTTAGTAAATTATTTACAGTTATTTCCAACTTAGTTTTTAATTGAGGAATGATGTCATTCCAAAGTTTTTCTTTATTTTTGCTATATTCCTCTTTTCAATTTAAACAGTTTTCACGTTTCATTAAAAATCTCCTTGAGGGACTGTGGAGATGGTTCAGTTAAGAGCACTCACTGCTCTTCCAGAGGACCTGGGTTCCGTGTCCAGCACCCACATGGTGCTGGAACTCACAACTGCCTGTAACTGTAGTTCCTACAGATCTGACGTGTTCGTCTGGCCTCTGAAGGCACCAGGCAAGCACAGGCTACACATACCTGCATGCCGGCAAATCGTTAATACACAGAAAGTAAACATAAATGAAACTTTAAAGTAAAAAGTGTCAAATATCTATTTGAGTTCATAGTTTACTGACTTGAAGTTTTTGTAAGTCCACTGTGTTGTCAAAGCAGGCAGAAGGGACTTTCTTTTGTCCCTTGGTCCTTTGTCACGCTTCCGCTACTCTTAACGTTTTTGGGGTGACATGTGCTGTAGAATGGTACACATTCTGCTGTTACACGGCTTAGCGAACTTCACAACCCTAACATGCCATGTTACCAGCATCCAGATTAAGATGCAATTCTGCCAGCCTCCCCTCTACCAGTCCCAGCATGCCCCTCAATATAAGCACAATCCTGGATTTTGACAGAATAGGTCACTCTTGCCTGAATCTACACGGTGGAAAAGAGAATCCCACAGCGTCTGCTCCTCTGTGAGTGCTTCTCTGGCTCCTATATGCATATGAGGTTCTTGTTTGTAAATCCTTTATGTGGCCACACTATGGCTTGCCGGTCCTGCTGGTTATGGGAATGAGTGTGGTTTCCAGTTACTGATGATAATGGTTTTCTTTGCTGTGCACTGTGTAGTGCTTGTCTTTTTCACTTCTGTTAGCAATGCTGAGTTTAAGACACGTGTGTGGGGCTGAGTGTGTAGCTTAGTCATACAGCATGTGCCTTTCCATATGTGTGACCATGGGCTCAGTTCCCATAACCACACACACACACACACACACACACACACGCACACACCAGACGTGAATACTTACACATACATTTAACTCTGGTGCATACATTTCTACAAGAGCTGTGGTGACTTATACCCTCACCAACACTTTAATACTTTCCTTTTACATTTTAGCTGTTCTCTTTTGCTTGATTTTAGATTTTTTTTTAAAAATTGTTCTGAGTATTTTGCCTTCGTGCACGTAAGTACTCCACATAGATGCCTGGTGCCCATGAATATCAGAAGAAGATGTTGGATTCCCTGGGACTGGAATTATGGAAAGTTGTGAGCTATATGTGGGGGCTGGGAACCAAACCCAGGTTCTTCAAAAGAGCATCATGGGCTCTTAGCTACTGAGCCATCTCTCCAGTCCCTCTTTTGTTTATTTTAGTGTAAGGTCTAGGGGATGTAGCTCGTTTGGCAGAGTGCTTTCCTAACGTGCATGAAGGCCAAGAGTTGCTCCTCAACACCACATTAAAGAAACAAAATAAGCCAGGTGGTGGTGGCGCACGCCTTTAATCCCAGCCCTTGGGAGGCAGAGGTAGTGGATCTCTGTGAGTTTGAGGCCAGCCTGGTCCACAAGAGCTAATTCCAGGACAACTAGGGCTGTTATACAGAGGAAACAAAACAAGACAAAACAAAATGAAAAACCTAGATGTAGTGGCATAGAATGGCAATCTCAGCATTTAAGAGGTCAGCTTGAAGCAGGAAAATTAGGAGTTCAAGATCATCCTTGGATATATAGAAAGTTCAAGGCCAGCCTGGGCTACATGAGATCCAACCTCAAAATGACACAGAAATATTTTTTTTTTTTTTTTTGGTTTTTCGAGACAGGGTTTCTCTGTGGTTTTGGAGCCTGTCCTGGAACTAGCTCTTGTAAGACCAGGCTGGTCTCGAACTCACAGAGATCCGCCTGCCTCTGCCTCCCGAGTGCTGGGATTAAAGGCGTGCGCCACCACCGCCCGGCTGACACAGAAATATTTTTAAGCATTTGTTTAGGATTTTTATTTTCTGTTGGCTAATGAAATTAAATACATTTTCATTTTTTATTTCTTGTTTTATCAAATATGCAGGGCTTTGGCTTTTTTTCATGGAGCTTGATTATTTTTAGTGATTGGTGGGAGTGTTTAAAAATATGTCTATGAGTCTTGTGTTAGTTACTTGCCCTGTGCATAGTGACTCTCCCTGGGAGCATTTTGTCAATCCTTTTGAGCAAACAGAAGACTCTGATTTTAACATAACCAAGACTACCAATGCCTCATGGTTGGAGGTGAGTTTTGTGTCCTATTGACACGCAGTGAAAATGTTCCCCTCTAAAAGCTGTTGGTCTACCTTTGATACCGATAGCTGTCTTCCAGTTAGGATGTGGTATGAGTGATTGTCTTGTTTATTTGTCTTTTTTTGTTTTGTTTTTTTTTTGTATTGCTGTGAGAAGTATCATGACCAAAAGCAATTTGGGAAAGTTTTATTTCATCTTGCAGTCCATCATAAAGGAAAGTCAGGACAGGAACTCAAAGCAGGACCTAAGGCAGCCGTCGTGGAGGAATGCTACTGACTGGCTTGCTCAGTTGTTTTATGTATATACAGAGGGCCACCTGCAAAGGGATGGCACTACCCACAGTAGGCAGGTCCTTCCACATCGATCATCAATCAGGAAAAGGCCCGCAGGTTTGCCTACAGCCCAGTGTAGTGGGTGATTCTTTCAGCTGGGATTCTCTCTTCTCAGATGACTCTAACCTCTGTTAAGCTGACAGAAAAACAAAAACAGTGAACACAGAAATCAACCCACATTTTGTAATTTTTTGACAGTTAGCTAACCAGTTGGAGAAATGTCTTCCCTCCTCTGTGCCACCTCTTTGACAACAGCCCTTGGAGTACTCTGGGCCTGAGCAGTTGGTCTGTATGTTAGCCGGCTTCCCGTTTCTATAACAAATAGCTGAGGTGTTGGCTTTATAAAGACTAAAGGTTTAATTCACAGTTCTGGAGATTTAATCCGTGACCAGCTGGCCCTGACGCTTTGAGCCTGGTGCAAGGCAGTAAGTACATCAGGATGAGGGCATGGGAGGAGGAAAGCCCCTTATCTCCTCAAACAGAAAGCAAAAGAAGAGCAAAGAGGCAGCTGAGATTCCACCGTGACCCAAGACTTCACACCAGCCGGCTCAAGGCTCCATCCATTACCAAAAGTGTCACCCTAAGAGCACACCAAAGCATGCAGGCTGCTGGGGACAGTCATCCAAACCGTGGCAGCTGGTTTGCACCCCTCTGAGCATGCCTCATTCATGCAAGCTCCTCCTGTCTTGCTGAGGGAGTCCTATGAGGTGTGTTCTCGTTAGCGTAATGACTTGGTCCTTTTGCTGTCCTTTGTCCGGCAGCTGGAAGGCAAAGGGTCTTGGGTTCAGGGTCCTGCCACCTATGAGGACCCTTGCTATGGTGCCTGTTTCCCAAGGGACCTGTCTTCCGTTCCTGCAGTGACTATGGTGTCCTGATCTCTCCCAAGGTTCTCTCTCCTGACCAGCAAGCGGGCCTCCAGTTCAACCTTTCTGGAATGTTCTGTTTATTCTTTCCCAAGTAGGCACAGGAGGAACAGGGCTGGTAGTTTTTATGCATATCCCACGACAGGTTCTCCCCTTTGCCTCAGTGGCTGGTATGTCCCACACCAGCTCCTGACCCTCCTTTCCCAGATGGAGGACTGTTCTGTATTTTATGAATTTCATTAGGGAAGGGAAGTGGATTAAACAGACCCCAAATACTACATCTGTTGCTTCCCAAATGCTTCCAGCAGAACAGGCATGCCATGTTCCCTGACTACTTCCCTTCTTGGCTGTGTCTCCAGCTCCTTTTTTTATGATTTATTTATTTTTGTTTTACGTGCATTGGTGTTTGCCTGCACGTATATCTGTGTGAGGCTGTCAGATCACTCACAGGTGAATTACAAACAGTTGTGAGCTACCATGTGAGTGCTGGAAATTGAGCCCAGTCCTTTGAAAGAGCAGCCAGTGCTGTTAACCACCGAGCCATCTCTCCAGCCCTTCCAGCTCCTTCTTCTCAGGAAAAATCTCCCTATTTTTTTTTTCAAATTTCATTTTCACCAAGAGATAATAATAATTCCCATGTATTGAGAGTATACAAGAATCATTTAGAGAGCCGGGCTGTGGTGGCGCACGCCTTTAATCCCAGCACTCTGGAGGTAGAGGCAGGCGGATCTCTGTGAGTTCGAGGCCAGCCTGGTCTTACAAGAGCTAGTTCCAGGACAGGCTCTAAAGCTACAGAGAAACCGTATCTCAAAAAACAAAACAAAAGAATCATTTAGGGGGACAAGTTATATTATCAGGCCCCGAGAGGGTGAATAATGCCCTTAAGATTGTAAAGTGGCCTCCGCTATATGGAGATGCGTGGAAGAGCCAGGATATGGACAGGAAGGGGAGGGGGGCTCAGGGAACTTTGCTATATCCCCCACCACTCAGAAGTCTCGCTCTAAGAAATAATGTTCAGGAAAGCCCCTTTCCTTAACGCTCCGTCCATACAAGGGGCACTAAGGCTTCCTTAGTCAGTGACCCAGTTGTAATCTTTTCCCCTTTCTTTTTGCTCCTGACAAATGTTCCTCCCAGAGCTGTCGTTTCCTCCTCTTTCTGTTCTGCAGGCAACCCTGCATTTGCTCATTTACATAGCTACCCTGCAGGTTTCCCATGGCAACCTGTTTAAGACTTAAAACACGTTGTATAAAGTCATCGCTTCCCGGTGTGAACTCAAGAGTTCCGACCTGAACCCGTGCCCTCTGGAGAAGCTCCCTAAAGAGGGCCTGCTCTCCTACTCCTTTACAGACCGTGGCGCCACGTATGAACATTCCTTTCAATGCAATGTTTTTTAATGTTGAGAAATGCTTCTGTGTACTTGAAAACAATAAAGCTGCATTTGCGTCTGTGTGTGGTACTGGTAGTGAGCCTAGGGCCTCCTATGTGCTAGGCATTGCTCAAATATAGCCCTCTTTTTTCATTTGTTTGCTTTTGTTGTTGTTTGGGTTTTGTTTTTTTTAGTCTTGTTTATTTTGTATTATTATTATTATTATTTGGTTTTTGAGACAAGGTTTCTCTGTAGTTTTGGAGCCTGTCCTGGAAATAGCTCTTGTAGACAAGGCTGTCCTCGAACTCACAGAGATCGGCCTGCCTCTGCCTCCTGAGTGCTACGATTAAAGGTGTGCACCACCACCATCTGGCTTCTTGTGTTTTTTGATACAGGGTTTTGCTATGTAGCTCTGGCTGGCCTGGAACTCACAGAGGTCTGACTGCCTCTGCCTCTGGAGTATTAAAGTATTAAAGGTGTGTGCTACCATGCCATGTCTCCTTTGGTTACTCTCTGGTTTTGAGACGGCTTCTTACTAGGTTGTCGAGCCTAGCCTTGCATTCACTCTGCAGCCCCATGAGTCTTGAACTTGCAAATCTTAGGTGGGAGGAGTGCAGCTCTGGGCATCTAGCGCAATGGGCCATGTCAACACGCATGCGCAGGCTGCGGGTGCTTTTTGCAGTATAAGATTTTTAAACTATGTTTCAAACTTTATTCCCACATGTACCTTGCTTAATTTGCTACCCTCAGAGAAAAAGATTACGTACAAATAAAACGCTGAAAAATTCTGCAGTGTCCCACAGACTTACACTTAAAAACGCATGAGATGAAGGTCCTACCTACAGAGTCATAAATAATTTTTTATTTATTTTTGAAATGTTTACATTTGTGTGTGTGTGTGTGTGTGCGCGCGCGCTACAGCTCACATGTAGAGGACAACTTGAAGGAGTCAGTTCTCTCCTTCCACTATGTGAATCCTGGGCTGGACATCTGGTTTTACAGCAGATGCATTTGTCCACTGAACCATGACCCCAGCCTCAAAATAATTTTCAAGAGTATTTATTTGAGACTTGGTATGTGGACTGGGTATGTAGATAGAATGCTTGCCTAACGGGCGTGAAGTTTTGGGTTTACACACCTATGATCCTGTCACTCAGGTAGTAGAAGTGGATCTGAAGTGCAAGGTGAAGGTCAAGCTAGCTGAGAGACGTGAGACTCTACCTCATTTTTTTTTAAAAAAAAAATGTTTATGACATAAAAATGCAGCTCACAGGAATTTCTTCACTTTTTATGTTATCTCAAAGTTGGTTCATTCCAGCTGATCTCGCCCTTTTAAGGCTTTTAAGAATTTGTAATAAGCTTTGGGTCTCACCGTCAGCCCTTTATTACTCAAGGGTGTGGGGGAAGAAGCATCAGCACGGATTATCCAAGAAACAGTCTCCGGGAGGCCCGTTGGCATTAGGTCATCTCATCTGTCTCCACCTGACCTCCACGGTGGTATTGTCTGTTGTCCTTTCTGGTGGGTTGTGGGGTTGTTATAGTGAAGTAATTGCTTCTTGGTTCATAAGCAGCTGTGTCTCCAGTACCTGGTATAATGTTGACCTCAAAGAAGTGGATAGAGTTTTCTCTTTTTAAAAAATGCATTAGGGTGTTTAGCCTGTGTATCTGTGTACCATATACATGCAGTGGTCACAGAGATCACAAAGGGGCACTGGATCCCCGGATCCCCAGGAACTGGATTTACAGGGGGTTGTTAGCCACCATGTGGGTTCTGGAAACCGAATCTGGGGCCTCTGGAAGAACAACTACTGAACCATCTCATCAACTCACTCTTTTTTCCAAGTTTTGTTGGCATGTACAGTTCATAAGTATGGAACTATGTGTATGATCTTTGGGTCATTTAGATGATTTTATTTTTATTTTTTCACAGCATGATTTTTCTTCTTTTAACATTTTGTTTATTTATCATGTATCTAAATGCATGCCATATGCCGTGGCATGAAGTTTAGGACAACACAATTTATGGGAACTGGCTGTCTCCCTTCTGCCATGTGTGTTCTGGGAAGGGGCTTCAGGTCATCAGGCTTGATAAGTGCCTTCATTCTCTGAACCATTCATCTCTTCATCTCGCTAGCCCACAGCATTGTTTTTCTTTTGTGAATGAATTTGGCTACATGCTTTGTTTTTTCTAAACTGGACTTGGCATTCCATGATATTTGGGGTTGGGAGGGGGTTTAGTTGTTGCTGTTGTTTTAGTTTTGAGACATAGTTTCACTATGTATTTCTAACTGGAACTCACTATGAAGACCAGGCTGGCCTTGAACTCAGAGAGATCTGCCTTCCTCTTCTGAGTTTTAATCAAAGGCATGTGCCCCCATAGCTATCATCGATCTTAATTTCCTTTTTTAACTCCACAATTAAAACTTTATTGAAAAATTGACACCAAGACAGAAAACCGTTATTGTATACCGTACAAAACAAAATGTAATTGCACCGTCTTGGTAGAGTGACAGACTTAGAATAGGACTTTCTGTGATAATACACCAATTTAGCAAATTGCTTGCATCATTAGTGTTGCTTGTTTTCCTGAATGAACAGCCGTCTGTGAATCTGGCTTTTCCTCCTATATGCTGGAACAACCTACACAAAGAACCACTGTTTGAACATGGCTAAAACAGTGGTAATCTTGTGGCATCTTAGACATTTTACATCCATGAAAGAAGAATTTGGACTTTGGACAGTGGGTCAGGGTGTCTGACCTCAGATGTGTGCCTGTATACCACATGCACGTAGTACTTAAAGGCATAAGGGGGCGCTGAGTCTCCTGAATCCGGAATTACCAATGGTTGTGGAATTGAACTCAGTTTCTCTGCAAGAGCAGCCAGTGCTCTTAACCATAGAGCCATCTCTCCAGCCCACTGATTATTAGATTCTGAATATATTGTATTGAATTCAGATACACAAGCCCACTGATTGTTAGACTCTGAACACATTGTATTGAATTCAGGTACACAAGCCCACTGATTGTTAGACTCTGAACATATTGTATCGAATTCAGATACACAGTTTACAGAATTCCACCAGGTAGACAGTTGAGTCTTGGATCCCTAGCTAATGGGGAAACTGCCCTGTGATTTCTATTCCCTAGCCTCCGCTGGCAGAGTGACAGCAAATACACTTGCACCATCAGGAGCCCAGGCAGAGAGATGCTCCTTTTGTGTGTTAGTGTCAGAGCTTGACAGTCAAGCCAAAGCCCAGGGTGCTGTGGTCCCAGCAGGGTCTGCCTGGTACTAGCTGCTGGTGGTCCTGTCTTAGAAAGAATCCCATAATGTTGCTGATAAAGAATTACATAGGAGGGAGAGGCAGGCGGATCTCTGTGAGTTCGAGACCAGGCTGGTCTACAGAGCTAGTTCCAGGACAGGCTCCAAAGCCACAGAGAAACCCTGTCTCGAAAAACAAAAACAAACAAACAAACAAACAAAAAAATAAGAAATACATAGGGCTGGGCGGTGGTGGCGCACGCACACCTTTAATCCCAGCACTCTGGAGGCAGAGGCAGGAAGATCTCTGTGAGTTCGAGACCAGCCTGGTCTACAGGAGCTAGTTCCAGGACAGGCTCCAAAACCACAGAGAAGCAAAAAAAAAAAAAAAAAAAAAAAAAAAAAAAAAATTGCATAGGCCCTCGCCAATGCTCCTCAAGTTTTTGACCTGAGGCAAAACCGGCCTCAAACTGTTGCTACACTGTGTGGGTTGTGTATCCCAACCTCCTGCAGTTAACGTTTAATTGCCCTCCTCTAAACATGACATTTGAATTGACCGTGTGTTAATATTGTGGGTTGTGGCAGGATTGGTTTGATTGGTTTAAATAACATAAAAGCAAAACAGGTTTATAGAGGAAGACTCATAAATATCCATATTAAACAGTAATTGGCCTTGTCATGTAGACTATTAATTATTCATACAAAAGGTTATTATCTTAACAGGAAAACATGCATTGACTGCTGTGAAGTTGCACTGTTCTCTCTTAGATTAATAATATCTATGCACAGATGAAATTGGTGTCGTCCGCTCAGAATGCTGTGTGTGTTGGGAGGTCACTGAACGTCTGTGGGGGTTTGGGGGTTTGGGTGGAGCCAGTTCATCACAACTACCATCAAACTTGGGGTCAGGTAGCTGATGTGGGAGGAACCTGCAAAGGGGGGCTCCTCTGTGAGAGCTTTCCTTAGGCTGTAGAAGAGCAGAGCAGAGGGAGGGGGCGGGCCTTCAAGTGCAGCTAGCGGAGGAAGGCTTCCCAAGCCGCTGTGACAATTGACGTAAATGGGGCCTTACAATAGCTGCAGTGATTCTTAAACAGAGAGAAAGGCAGAGCCTAGAATCAAGCTCTCAGCTAGCCTTGCTCCCTCTGACAGCCTGAGGAGAGGGCCCTTCCTTGCCACCCCACTTCTTGGTATCATTAATCCTTGGTCTTTGGCATAAGGCAGGCTGGCTCGTATGTCTTTTCAGCTCCTTATCCTTGTAAGCATACCAGGCACTGGATTGGGGGCCCAAATTAATTCATTATGGCTTCATCTTGGCTACATCTGAAAAGACCCTATTTCTCTTTCCGAATAAGGTTAGGTTCTGGGATTCCAGGGAGCTATAAAGTCTAGAGCAACACCGTTCAATCCAGCACAGACGGCAGTGACCCCCATTTTAAAGACGATTTTCTAGGCAGGCCAAGAGCGTGCTGTGTAGCCAAGGGTGACCCTGGGCTTTTTGTTGTTGTTGTTTTTGTTTTTGAGAAAAGTCTCACTGTGTAGCCCTGACTGACTTGGAACTCTATGCAGACTAAGGTGACTTCAAATTCTTAGATCTGTCCTTCCTTTGCCTTCTGAATGCCGGGATTAAAGTGTGTGCCACCACACCTGACAACCTTGAACTTTTTTTTGTTTGTTTGTTTTTGTTTTTTGTTTTTCGAGACCATATTTTTCTGTGTAATAGCCCTGGCTGTCCTGGAACTCACTCTGTAGACCAGGCTGGCCTCAAACTCACTGAGATCCACCTGTCTCTGCTTCTCAAGGGTTGGGATTAAAGGTGTGGACCACCACCTGGCGCTAACCCTGAATTTCGAATCCTCCTGTCTCCACCGCCTGAGTGCTGGAATCACAGACATATACCACTGTGTGTGGTTTATGAAGGACTGAGCGTCAAGTCCAGATCTTTGTGGATGCTGGGACAAGTACGTATGCTACCAGCTGAGCCACAGCCTCAGCCTGGTGCTACCGTTCTCATGAAGGCAGAACCAAGAACTTGGGGTTCCCCTTTCTAGTAGCTGTTGGTCTTGACTTACCCATGTTGGTCTCTGTTGGCTAGGACACCCAGGACCTCCTCCAAAGTCAGCCTCAGGCTTAGGGTCCTCACCACAGGTCCTGCTAGGCTTTCATGGTCCCATAGTGACCGGGCACCCCAGCCCCACAGACTCGCCATGACATGGAGGCTTTGCCCTGGCCATCTGTTTTAGTTGCCTTTGTCCAAGATCTCCAGTAATATTTTCTAAATTACAAAGGAGAAAAGATAAATGTGAAAGTAACTTTAAAAAAAGATTTATTTTTATTCTATGTGAATGGGTGTTCTGCCTGCACGTATGTCTATCTATGCTGTGTTCATCCAGTGCCCATGGAGATTAGAAGAGGGCACTGGAGTTACAGCCGTTTCTTAGCCACCACGTGCTGGGAACTGAACCCAGGTCCTCTGCAAGAGCAGCCAGTGCTCTTAAGCGCTGAGTTATTTCTCCAACCCCATACAAAAGTAATTTTTACCAGTATCTCCAGTGACCTTTTATTTCTAATAATTGACATTATTAACCACTTACCATCCTTTACTATATTAGAGGAAATTCAAATTATCTATAGAGGAGCTGGAAAGATGGCTCAGCAATTAGGAGCACTGGATGTTCTGTTCTTCTAAAGGTTCTGAGTTCAAGTCCCAACAGCCACATGGTGACTTACAAATGTCTGTAACAGAATCTGATGCCCTCTGTTGGTGGACAAGCATACATGCAGACAAAGCACTCACATAAAATAAAGACATAAACCTTTAAAAACAAATGAATAAAACAAATCATAATATATGCAGATACACAATCATATGTATACATATAAACACATTGCTAATTAGATCAGAAAGTTTTGCTCACAGACAAGAACCAAGTGTGTTTTGCTCACTCCCAAGCAACACAGGACAAGCAGGAGGTATGGCTCCCCAGGTCCCTTCCTCCCAGCAGCAATGACAGCAACTCGGGGCCCCGCGTGCACCGTGGAATCACTCCTCCTGTAGACCAGGCCAGGCTGTCCTCAAACTCACAGAGATCCATCTGCCTCTGCCTCCCAAGTGCTAGGATTAAAGGCGTGCGCCACCACTACCTAGTTAAACAGGTGTGTACTGTCATGCTTCTTCCTGGGCTTCTCATATTCATGTTCGTTCTCTGGACCACACAGCTCTTAGCCCATTAGTGTAGCATGTCTAATAAAAACCCAGAGACCGATATTGGAGTTCAACCTGAAAGTCAGAAAAGCAATACAGCCAGCCACTGGCTCTTGCCTCTAGCTCAGTCCGAAATTCCTCCAGGAATCCTCAGAATGAGATTGTGTCAGAGAACTGTCTCCTCCTGTCTTATATTCCTCTCTAGTGCTGGGATTAAAGGTGTGCACCACTACCACCTGGTTTCTATGGCAAACTAGTGTGGCTTCTGGGATTAAGGTGTGTGCCACCATTGCCTGGTCTGTAAGGCTGATCAGTGTGGCTGTTTTACTCTCTGACTTCAGGCAAGCTTTGTTTATTGAAATACAAGTGAAATATCACTACACACAAGGGTCAACAGCTCACATACACCAGCACAACACTCCTGTGTGCTCGTTGGGAGCCCAGTTCCTTCATACATTCTAAATATCTGCAAGGCAACAGGCCCCCATATGTCCAGTCTCCTGCCCTTTCTAACCCCAGGATATTTGTGAGGTTCGGTGTCTTGACGTCATGACATCCTGGCATCTTCTGGGGTAACAGGGATGGGCCAACCTAACCTAGAACAGACAGGTGACTTGCTAGCTCAGGTCACATCCTCTGAGCTAGGTTCCATGAGGCCCTTCCCTTCCCACTGTACACACGCTGTGTTCTATACAGTGTCTGCTGTACCAAAAGTGGACCCCGGGAAGGGCACAGAGATCTTCTTAAGATAAGCAATAACCACAGTGGTGTTCTCTGTGCAGATTTAGAACAGGGTGCTGCTAAAAATAGAACTTGGCTTCCCTTACCACGCTTGTCCAGATGAGTGAGCTGACAAGGTAAGCGGTGTGTCCTGGGGAGAAGACAGAAGGCCAAGCTCTTTCTGATATGGTAAAAATCACATATTTGGGATCAGAGTGGACCATCTTAGACTGATTCTATTCAAGTAGCATTGAGTGTGCTCATTACTGTGCAAGTGTCACTACTGTCTGCTTACAGACCATTCGCTTCGCCCCCAAACCCCTCCATCCCCAGCAACTAATCTGATAGCTCATATTTTGATTCGACCCGATATATTACTCAAAAGTCAGGTGCTCGGAAACAAACATGCTATACATTACATTTAATCAATATTTGCACCCTAAGTGATCTTTTGTATGAAGGGGCACATTCCTGTCAACTCACTCCCAGAAATAGAGAGCAGCAGCTGGTGGAGGAGTCAAAATAGATTACTAAATCACTTACTCATCTGAGTGTGCAGAGAATAGCTTGGTGTTTGATTTTTTTTCTTTTTTTGTGCGTGAGGTTTTTTTTTTTAAGGTTAAAATTATCTTTCTATTAATAACCCTGTTATTCTGACTCAGTGGGCATTCTGACAGGCTTTGTTTTAGAAGTTTCCTTTATTTTAATCATATTCTTTTTCAGTATTTATTGTGTATGTGCGCACACACGTCATTGTGGGCCATGTCACACATGTGGAGGTCAAAGGAAACTTACAGGAGCCAGTTCTCTCCTCCCGCTGATTGTGTCCCAGAGTTCAAATGCAGGGGGCAAGCACCCTTACCCACAGAGCCATCTCATTGGCCCGACTCGCCTCATAGGCAGAGTTAGCCACATTCAATGAATTTTAATAGTATTTTTTATGCTGACACTGACAGCATCAGTGTTACAATCTCATGGATCAAAATGTAACAACAACAAAAGAAACACAACAAGACAACAGATGAGCTGATATCAAGAAAACATTGGCCAGAATAAAGCAAAATATCTCAGAAACTAAAGAAAGATTATGAAAGATTCTTGTGTTGTGTGAACCTAAAATTAGCTCTGTGAATCCTTGACTTCTGTGTCTGTGTGCTTTGTGGCCATATTAGATAATAGATAGGTAGGTAGATAGATAGATGATGGATGGATGGATGGATGATGGATGGGTGGATGGATGGGTGATGGATGGATGATGGATGGATGGTGGATGGGTGGATGGATGGATGGATGATGGGTGGATGATGGATGGATGGATGATGGATGGATGGATGATGGATGGATGATGGATGGATGGATGATGGATGGATGGGTGATGGATGGATGATGGATGGGTGATGGATGGATGGATGATGGATGGATGGGTGATGGATGGATGGGTGATGGATGGATGATGGATGGATGGGTGATGGATGGATGATGGATGGGTGGATGGATGGGTGATGGATGGATGATGGATGGATGGATGATGGATGGATGGATGGATGGATGAATGATGGATGGATGATGGATGGATGATGGATGGGTGGATGATGGATGGATGGATGATGGATGGATGGATGGATGATGGATGGATGATGGATGTGTGATGGATGGATGGATGATGGATGGATGATGGATGGATGGATGATGGATGGATGGATGGATGATGGATGGATGATGGATGGATGGATGATGGATGGATGGATGATGGATGGATGGATGATGGATGGATGATGGATGGATGGATGATGGATGATGGATGGATGGATGATGAATGGATGGATGGGTGGATGGGTGATGGATGGATGATGGATGGATGATGGATGGGTGGATGGATGGATGATGAATGGATGGATGGGTGGATGGATGATGGATGGATGGGTGATGGATGGATGATGGATGGGTGGATGATGGATGGGTGGATGGATGGATGGATGGATGGGTGGATGATGGATGGATGGATGGGTGGATGGATGGTTGATGAATGGATGGATGATGGATGGGTGGATGATGGATGGATGGATGATGGATGGATGGATGGATGGATGGGTGGATGGATGGTTGATGAATGGATGGATGGGTGGATGGATGATGGATGGATGGGTGATGGATGGATGATGGATGGGTGGATGATGGATGGATGGATGGATGATGGATGGGTGGATGATGGATGGGTGGATGGATGGTTGATGAATGGATGGATGATGGATGGGTGGATGATGGATGGATGATGGATGGATGGATGGATGATGGATGGATGGATGGATGGTTGATGAATGGATGGATGATGGATGGGTGGATGATGGGTGGGTGGATGGATGGATGATGGATGGATGGATGGGTGGATGGATGGGTGGATGGATGGATAGATGATGGATGGGTGGATGAGAGAGAGAGAGAGAGAGAGAGAGAGAGAGAGAGGTGCTGAACAGAGGACTGGTGGTGGTTTTTCCCAGGACCTGACATCCAGACTCTGTGGAGGTGCTGGAGGTGAGCCACAGACCCTGGTCAGGTGTCAGGATCTAGGCAGGCCTAGCACCACAGCAAGGCAAAGGCCTCATCCAAGCATCAGGGATCTTGAAAGAGGCAGGTGTGCCCTAAGCAAAGAGGTTTCGGTCTCCCTCCGTCGGAGACCAGACCTCTGACCCTAGAAGTCCATCAGGCCTGTGTGACTAACTCAGGTAATGGAGGATTAGACACCTGAAGGCTGGGTCTTCTCTGCCTCTCCCCTGTGTGGGGATGAGCCCCAGGGTAGAGGACTGTGGAATGATAGGTACCATAGGCCGTGGAGGGCCACTGGTCTAGAGAGTGATGGAGCATCAGGAAAGAGCCAAAGACCAAGTTGACCATAGATAGCAGCACCCGAGCAGCCCCCAATTGATGCCCCAGCTTCCCTCCATGGCCTTTTGACTTCCAGTTAGTTGGGGTATGGCAACAGTTACTGATCTGGGCTCTTTTTGTGAGAATCTCATTGTAATCAACTCAAAAGAGTTAGGTCTGTTAACCAAGGCTGGGGTCAAATGCAGAGTCCACGCCACTCCAGGTATTCATCCAAAGACAGTTGGATGCTAATTTTTCCTTTTTAAAAAGAAAAATAGGGGGCTGGAGATGGCTCAGAGGTTAAGAGCACTGGCTGGTCTTCCAGAGGTCCTGAATTCAGTTCACAGCAACCACATGGTGGCTCACAACCATCTGTAATGAGATTTGGTGCCTTCTTCTGGTCTGTAGGCACACATGCAGGTGGAACACTCTATACATAATAAATAAATCAATCATTAAAAAAATAAAGAAAAAGAAAAATAGGTTACACAAAGGTTAAAAATCATGCCAGAAGACATTGGTGTCAAAATTGGCTATATAAACATTAGAAAGGCAACTTCCATGTTCAAGATAAAAGCTGTGAATCATTCCAAATGACTTTGACTTTTATAGCACTTCCTAGTCAGAAAAAAAGTTAACTGACATTAATTTTTTAAAAATTAGAATGCTTTCAGAGCATTGTAGAGGCAGAGATGATGGGTGAGAAGCCATCGGAGCACAGGGGATAAGGGACACCCCAGGATTAGCCTGGGGTGCTATACTGAGGCCCAAAGGCTGAGTACCCTTGTTAAGTGGGACCCAAGGTGCTGAATAGACACGGCTGTACCCCCACAGGCAAGGAGCCTTGAGTTGTGGCAGGTCTGTCCGTACTTCCAGCCTGGAACACTGAGACCCAGGGGAAGCTGAAGAAGCTGCTGGTGTCATGGTGTGTGTACATCTGTGTTTTGATCATCATGTCCCTAGTGGGTTATGCTTACCGCTTACCTGACTTGAGTGACTACCCTATCCGGTAGAAGTGGGGTGAAAGGGTAGACGGGTAGGTGATGGAGTGGGGTCTCACTGATGAGTTACATGAGAGCCCAGAAAGCTCCCTGGCCTCCTGTGCTGAGAGACAGCACAACTGGGAATCAGGAAGCCACACTTCCCAGATCTGAATCTGCTGGTGCTTCTTATACTCCCTTCGCCAGAGCTGTGGGAAATGGGTCTCAGTTGTTTAGAATCAACATTATTCGTGGCATTTTTGTTAAGAATGTCTTCGACAGTCTGAGAGAGCACCCCAACTCGCCCTGCCCTAAATCCTCACAGGGCTACAGAGAGGTGCCGGGGGAAACAGCACCCAGATTGGAGACAGACGGAACTGTGAGGAAAGGTCTCATCACTCACTGCCTTGAAGAAGTGAAGGCCCCACAGGGACGGAGCACAAAGGCTGGGAAAGTCACTCACAGTCCCCAGCACACTGGGGCCAACCCTGCGGGTTCCCACCCTTTCAGAACTGGTCATCTGGGAGCAGCCTAACCACTCTAATAATACAAGTCTGAATCTAAATTCTTGCTGCTGTGCTAAAGTTTCGTTTATGTGTATGTGTGTGGATATGCAGAGACCAGAAGAGGGTGGCAGAGGCCAGGTGTGGTGATATACTCCTTAAAAACTCAGGAGTCAGAGACAGGTAGATCTCTGTGAGTTTGAGGCAGCACTCGGGAGGCAGAGACAGGTGGATCTCTGTGAGTTTGAGGCCAGCCTGGTCTATAAGAGCTAGTTCCAGGACAGCTAGGGCTGTTACACAGAGAAACCCTGTCTCAAAAAATGAAAAAAAAAAAACTTAAAAAATGTTGTTTAAGCAGAAAAGATATCCCCACATCATGTGTCTGGCCAGTTATGGCAGGGCTTATTCCAAGAGTGGCTGGATCCCAGTGCTGGTGGGATTTCCCACAGACGACCTCCACATTCAAGCCTGCTTCTCAGGTTTGCTGTTTCTTACCTCGGGAGGAAGCTGGCTCAGGACCTCTAAACCGGGTGAGTGTTGTCAGTGTTCATGCCGTGTAGGGCATGTAGTGAGCAGTCCCTCTGTTACGGCATTCTCCAGCACTCTTAGGTTGCTGGGTTTCTGCTGTGTCCAACATTGTTTGCAGGATGGCTGGCTCATGCCAGAACAGAGTCTCAGAAAGGACTGATTCAATAAAACCAAGACAGATCTTAGAAACTGGAAATATAGTAGTAACAGAAATGAAGCTCTATCTCAAAGAAAGGGTAGAGGATGAAACAGAATTTGAAAAAGACTGAGAACAAGAAAGAAACAAGAAAGAAATGAAAAATAAGAAAAGAAAGTTATGGGACAAGTTCACAGTGTTTAGCATCTTCTTGACAATGTTCCAGAAGAAAAAAAACAGATATGTAATTCAAGAAAGCTTTTCAATTCAAGCATGACACAAACCAGCACTTGGGAGGTAGAGGCAGGAGTGTTGGGAGTTCAAGATTACCCCTGACTATATTTTGAGTTTGAGTCTAGCCAGAGAGAGACATTAGATCCTATCTCAAAATACACACACACACACACACACACACACACACACACACACACACACTGACTCAAAAAAAGAATGTTTCTGAGGCAGTTAAGAGAACTGGCTGCTTTTCCAGAGGACATGGGTTAAATACCCAGCACTTACAAGCATCTGGAAATTCAGTTCCAGAGAATCTCATGCCCTCTTCTGATCTTTCTTGGGTACTGCATGCATGTGGCACACAGACATATATGCAGGCAAAACACACATACACATGAAATAAAATAACCAGAATGTTTCTCAGAGTGGAAGCATCTGTGGCCTGAGACTAAATGGGTCCAAGAACAGTCAGTGTGACAAGCTGCCATCTAAGCGCAAGCATGAAGGTGCCAAGGGCTAGAGGAGAAAGCAGCCCTGTCCACTGGCTGAGAGGAAGTCCGATTGTTTGAAGGATGGAGGACCAGCCTGACATCTGCCATCAGCACAAACATACTTCTGGAAGAAAAGTATTCCCTACTTAAATCCCTACCGAATTCAAAGATGCATAAGGACACTCCTAACACCTCCACACTTACCTTCCATGCATCCTCCTTGAGACAGAACCAAGGAAATCATAAACTCTAGAGGACCCCCATATTGGGGGATGTTCCTGGCCGAGAATAGGCAGGAAGATTCTGACAGTAGATTTAGATAAACAGGAAGTTGAGTGTGAACATGTGTGTATGTGTGTAGACATATGCATGCCATGGTATCTACTTTGAGATCAGAGAGAACTTTCAGGACTTGTCCTACCCCTTGAACATGGGGTCCATGTGTAGTAAGAGACTGTTCATTTGTTTCCCAGATGCCCAGACCCAAATAATCACATAGAAACTATATTAATTACAACACTGTTTGGCCTATTAGCTTAGGCTTCTTATTAACTAACTCTTACATCTTAAATTAACCCATTTCTTTTATTTTGTGTATTGTCATGAGGCTATGACCTACCAGATAAAGTTCCAGCCTGTCCTTCAGCAGCTACGTGGTATCTCCCTGACTCCGCCTACTTTCTCTCTATATCTCTTTCAACCTGGCTGTATTCTGCCCTGCCACAGGCTGAAGCAGCTTCTTTATTAATCAATGGTAATAAAACATTCACAACATACAGAGGGGAATAACATCATCTCCTTTTCTGTCTAAATAAAAAGGAAGGTTTTAACTTGAACATAATAAAATTACATATGCAAAACAGTTATCAAACAACAATTATAGTTATAATATTTAGTCCATTTACATTTGGCAAATTAAGGAAAATACTTTATCATCTATTCTATCTTTGTGAGTCTAAATTTTTATATCTAATTTATCTTTTATCATAAATAAGGAAAACTATAACTATTTGTCTTCAACTCCATCAAAGACTCCAGAAGGATATAATATTACCTAAGTAAACAGTAAGCAACTTCCAAAACTCTAGAATTGACAGAGATATCTCACTGCCTGGACAGTCACCCAAAGTTCTTCTGTAATACTGGGGCATCCATCTTCAGCCTGCAGGACCATAGTATCTGGCAGACTTTTCCATGAAGCAGGAACTTTGAAAGACTGTTTTGTCTCTATTGGCAGTTTGTCAGTCACTTTCTTCTGTGTCCTACCAAATGTCTAGCAGTTTCTTCTATGAAGCAGGAACCCTGAAGGACCATCCTGTCTTCGGGAAAGTTCAGCAGTTACTTTTCTGTGGATCCTGAATGTCCAGTTCATACAGCATACACTATCAAGCTGTCCAGGAAAGAGCAGTTTCTTGCCCAAATGGCTAGCCTCGTCACATTGAAGGCAAATTCCATAAGGATTTTCTTCAATGCCCAGCAACCTCTCTGAAGTAATTGCTGCCAAAAACAGATATGTCTCACTGTTGAGAAGTCTAAGTTCTTAAAATATTTTAAATGCCATACTCTGTGAGTCTTTGAAGTGTTGAAGATTATATGTGTAACTGAAAAATATCTGTATATATTTAGAAAACCTAATAACATGACTATAGTTTGACTATTGTAGATGACTATTAATCTGTATTTTTAATTATACATTAAATTTTTCAATGAGCTACACAAACATAATATCTTAAACAAGAACAAAAATATATATACACAGTGTAACAAAATCAACCTTAAAACGTATCAATAGACCAAGATTCATACCAATGCAAAGTGTTAATCTCCACATCATATCCCCCTTATCTGCAAACTGCAAATTCAGAAGTTAAGAACACAAGTTATTAAAAATTTGGAGAAAAATAGCAAAGTAATGGTTAATAAAGGTAAAAACATAGGTAGGCATGCTAGCACATGCTTAGAGTCACAGGAAGTGGAGGCAGGAATTGCCATAATTTTGAGGCCAGCCTGGGCTCTAACAAAGACTCTGTCTCAAAAAACAAATGAACAAAAACCAAAATAATTTTACGAATGTGGTGGGACATATATATAATCTCAACACTTGGGAGACCAGGAGTTCAAAGCAAGTTAAGGGACATATCAACTTCAAGGCTAGCCTGGACTATGAGATCTTATCTCAGTCAAAAAATTGACAAATTAGTTACTGGGGGGAACAAAAAATTTAAATAGGGAATGGGACATAGGTAGGGTAGGATGGCCTGCAATGTTTCTACTGGGTCTCAGAATGGCTTGAGACTTGAAACTAGAGACCCATTACTTTGATGAAAACAAAAGCCAAATCTTGTTCTCTTCTATAAAGCTTGTAAGGTATGGGGGCTGTAGGTAGGCCAGTGAGATGGCTCAGTGGGTAAAGATGACTCCCACCAGCGGGATGCCCTCAGTTCATTTCCGGGACCCACACGGTGGAAGGAAAGAATGGACTACTGCAAGTTTTTTTCTAACCTTCCACACAGGCTATGGCACACGTGTGTGACCAGATATTGTCTCTGACAAATAATGTAATAAAACTTGTAAGTGCTTAAAAACCACATCCCATATTGTTATATTTGTTACAGTACAGCCTAGTGCCACTTAGTAACAGGGACACATCCTAAAGAATGTATCACGAGCCAATTTTCACTGTGGGAATATCCTAGGGCATGGCCACACAGAGTGCTACAATGTTACTAGGAGAAGTAATCTTTTTGATTGTTTTTTGAGGCAAGGTTTCTCAGTAGCTACAGAGCCTGTCCTGGAACTTGCTCTGTAGACCAGGCTGGCCTCCAGCTCACAGAGATTCGCCTACCTCTGCCTCCCAAGTGCTGGGATTAAAGGCATGTGCAATCACTGCCCCGCTAGAATAAGCAATTTTATGGGACCTCCCCCATATGTGCAGTCGATCCTTATGGATCAAATGTGATTGTAAGTATGACTGAGCCAAAGGATGTTTCAAGGCTGGAAGAGCCAGCCTGCCTAGGCATGGGTTAGTCTCCTCAAAGACCAAAATAATATGCCCTCCAGCCTGTGAAGGGTTGGTACTCTGCTTGTCTGGAGACAGACATCCTGAGGTCAGAATTATTATTTCAACATTTAAAATAGATTTCCAAGTGTGTTTATTCATAGGTGTGTGAAGAGAGTGAAAAACCCTTAGCATTCCAGGGAAAGGAAATATCCTCACAGTTAACCCTATCCACATTCTACCTGTATGTATGTCAGGCTCTGTATGCCTCACTGCTGACCACTGCAGAACACCCATGCTTGATAGTCCTGGGAACGCCACGGATCTGAAGGTCCAGGCTAGGAACTAGACAAGGACAAGAGACTTTGAGAGGTCAGAAGAACACAAAGGCGGAGAAATGGGGGAGGGGCTGTCAGAGGTGAGACAAGGAGTGTCCAAAGTCACAGGCGTGTCAGCATCTTTGCTCATTCTCACTAATGGGCTAGGAGGCGCCAGGCTTCTGACCCCAACCACACTTCTTAAGAAGAGCAGCAGATGTATTCCTCTCTAAGGAGTGGGATTTCGTTCTTCCGCAGATTTACCGACCACTGGCATGATGGACTCTTGAGGTGGAGAGAAGGAAAAGGAAGAGACTCAGGCTGCAAGCAGGAAGGAAGATCTGCCCGCCTCAGTGGAGGGCAGGGAGGGAAGGGGGTGGGCGTGGCTTGTCTCTTAAAGAGAACAGATCATGACCTATGTGTCATCCCAATACATGGGAGGTGGGAAGCCAGAGGAAGGTCTTTAGCTACATTGATAGTTTGAGGCCAGCCTAGACTACATGAGCCCTGTCTCAAAAACCAAACCAAAACAAAAGTTTGGGGGAATCTGGGATGCAGTCCTTTGGTAAAACAGTTACCTGGCATTTGTGAGGCCCTGAGTTCCATCCCAGCAAAACACGGGAGTGCAACACACACACACACACACACACACACACACACACACACATACACACACACACACACACCCCTTTGGGGGGTTAGTGAGATGGAGCAGCAGGCAAAGGCTCTTGCCACCGAGCATTAGAACCTGAATTCAGCTGGGTGGTGGTGGCCAATGTCTTTCATCCCAGCACTAGAGAGAAAGATGCAGATGAATAATCTCTGAGTTCAAGGCCAGCCTGGTCTACAGTGCAAGGGCCAGGACAGCTAAGGTTACACAAAGAAACCCTGTTTTGAAAAACAACAACAGCAGCAACAAACCTGAATCTGATCCCTGAGGTCCAAAAGGTGGAAGGAGAGGCTGTCTTCTAAGTACACAAGTGTGATGGCATGCATTCATGTGCCCATGAATGTAATAAAAACTAAAACACAAAACCTGCGGGGCTGGCGAAATGGCTCTGCTAGTAGAGTGTTTGTCCTGAGAGCATGATGACCTGAGTTCAGATCCTACCCCACCCACAGCATCCACAGTAGAGCCGAATTCAGAGGCGTGTCTGTAACCCTGGCACTGGGGGTTGTGGAGGAGACAGCTGGTGACAGTGACTGCCTGAGTTTGACCCTTGGGACTCACACAGGTAGAAGTAGAGAATCAACTTCTAGAAATTGTCCTCTAATCTCCATGTATGCCACAACACATACATGTGCCGGTCTGTCTGTCTCCATCTCTCTGTCTCTGTCTCTACACACACACACACACACATACACAAAGTAATAAAATAACTGCAACAATAAAAACTACGAGTAATTTTTCGAGACAGGGTTTTACTATGTATCCCTGCCTGCCTGGAACTCACTATATAGACCAGGCTGGCCTGGCTTGGAACTTACAGAGATCCATCTGCCTTTGCCTCCTGAGTGTTTGGATTAAAGCCGTGTACCACCACGCCTGACCAAATTAAATACATTTAAAAATATAAAGTGGGGGCTGAAGGAATGGTTCAGTGGTCAAGAGGACTTCGTTGCTCTTAGGAAGAACCGAGGTTTAGTTCCTAGCACCCACGCACCAGCTCTCAGTTGTCTGTAACTCTAAATCATGTGCTTGCATGTACATGGACACACACATGCATGTACACATGCATACGCATAATTAAAAATAAAATCTTAAAATAAGGTGGAGAGACTGACCTGAGGTTAACCTCTGGCCTTCACACATGCTGGACACACATGTATTCACATCCTCATGCACATGTGCACAAGTGTGGACATATACATGTACACACGCATGAGCTTGAGAAGAGAGGAAAGTTTAGAAAACTGCCCATAGTGTATAGTCTAGAGGTCAGCTGATCTGAGACTGCTCCCCAAGCCTACCTTCCTGGGTACACACAAACTCAGAGTTGGCATCTTCCTCTCTGCTCCCAGATAGTATTTCCTTCACATTCCTAGTGTAATACCTGGGGGACCCACTCCTCCTGCCAGGCTTACCGTTTTAACTCTGTTCCCTCGGAGACAGCTGAGATTAGCTTTCGTGTGCAGGGGAGGATGGTCAGAGCAAAGGGCAGAGGTCAGAAAGGGTGAGTGAAGAGCCCCCAGCTGGCTACGGCACTGTGGCAAACCCATCACCCACCAGGCTGTGCATAGCTCTGTGGAGATTCAGAGAGGTTCTTGAGAATGGAAGGCCCAAGTGGGCATTATGGGGTCACCCAGCCATCCTGGCTCAGTGCCCATCCTCAAGACAGCACTGGGGGATGACCAAAGTCCAACATGCAGTTGGGAAGTACCCAAGGAAGGTACTGAGCTGACAGCCACCAACATGGATGCCAGAGTGTTTGAATCTGAGTGGCTGTCCACTGGGAGGCCAGTCTGGGGTCCAAGGGAATCTTCAGAGATCTCAACCTGCCTGTTGATTTGAAACTGTATGACAAGAAACCCTTTTCTCTCTCGGTGCAAGGGTTCCACATACTTAATAGTTCTGTCGTGGGTGATGGCTGAGGAAACACATCTAGCCCAAACCTAATATGTCCTCGACTCTTTTCCAGGAATTGATCACAAGACGACCACCATCCTGCTGGACGGCCGAAGAGTGAAACTGCAGCTTTGGTGAGTTGGGGGCTGTGCCAGTCGGGATGCCCTAGCCCTGGAACCAGCCCCTTTAGTCCTAGCTGGAGCTGATGGCTTCCCCCTAAGATGTTGACCCGGTTGTCTGAGTCCATTATTTAAGGGGATGTGCACCTAGGATGTGTCCGAGAAAGAGCGCTTGTTGGTAGAAGACACCTGGTTGTCACCTGCTTCCTGTTTCACTTCACCGGATGCTGTCAGAGATGGAAGTGGAGTGGCCAGGACAGCTCGGCTCTCTCAGCCTCAGTTCTGAGTGTACAGAACAGAGCTCACAGTGTCCTGGTTCCAAGGCTAGGGGCCTTGTTTGATCACCTGGGCTACAGCTCCCTCTACTTTGGTCTTCCCGGCAGGCACCACACCGATCTTGAGTTCAGCTAACCAGCGCCTGTCTGCCTCATTCTCTAGGACCTAAACCTGGGAACTTGGGGCTCATTCTCCTTCCTGAGCTCCCTTGACCTTTGGGTGTTGCTGGAATGCTAAATTGTAGTTGTTTTTTACTCTTTGAGCTCTTTACTCCTTTGGGGGGCCCACCACCCAGCCCCCAAATAAATCACACAGAATCTTAGTCTTTCTTATAAAAGCCTGGTCTTAGGTTGGCTTGTTTCTAGCCAGTTTTTCTTACATTATCCTGTCTATCTTTTGCCTCCAGGTCTTTATCTTTCTCATTTCTGCATACCTTTCTTTACTTCTTTTTTTTTTTTTTGGTTTGTTTGTTTGTTTGTTTGTTTTTTCGAGACAGGGTTTCTCTGTGGCTTTGAAGCCTGTCCTGGAACTAGCTCTGTAGACCAGGCTGGTCTCGAACTCAAAGAGATCCGCCTGCCTCTGCCTCCCGAGTGCTGGGATTAAAGGCGTGTGCCACCATCACCTGACCCCTTTCTTTACTTCTTTCTCAGTGGCTTGCTATATAGCTGGGTGGCTTACCCGTGATGTCCTCCTTTCCAGATTTCTTCTCCTAGTTATTCTCTCTGCCTGTTAGCCCTGCCTATCCTTTTTCCTGCCTGATACTGGCCATTCAGCTCTTTATTAGACTATCAGGTGTTTTAGACAGGCAAAGAATCACAGGTTCACAGAGTTAAACAAATGCAGCATAAACAAAAGCAACACACCTTAAAATAATCTTAACATTGTTAAAAACAAATGTTCCAGAGCATAAACAAATGTAACACACCTTAAAATAATACCCTACAACATTTGGGGAGATACAGCTGAGGTTGCACCTCTAGTCCCCTGGCTCTGTCTCAAGATGCTGAGTTTAACCAGGCGATGGCAGCGCGTGTCTTTAATCCCAGCACTCGGGAAACAGAGACAAGGGCGTCTCTGTGAGTTTGAGGCCAGCCTGGTCTACAGAGCAACTGCCATGATAGGCTCCAAAGCTACACAAAGAAACCCTGTCTCAAAAAAATGAAGAAAAAAAGACACTGAGTCTACAGCAGTGTGCATGGCCTAACCCACTCTGGGAACACCCTTCCTTCTTCCTGTAGTTTCTTGGCATGCTGGCCTGGCCTGAGAACCGCACTCCTGGTGTGTGTCATCATCTGCGGAGAATCTGCTTATGGAGCAACTGGGTATCAAAGAAGGATCTATCTTGTGTAATCATCGAAAAAAATTATTCTGTGCTAGAGATGGAACCCAGTGTCTTGCTTGCATGAGGGAAATATACTGCCACCAAGCTATATTCCTAACCTTAAAAGAACTTTTAAAATTTAAGTTAGGTTTACTTAAATTTCTGAGGATGTTATGGGCCCAGCACCCTTCCACTATGCCACTCTGCTGCCTCTGAGAATAAGCTTAAAACCCCCTGCTAGGTTTCTAGTCTGACTTTTTGTTTTGTTGAGATAGGTTCTCACTATGTAGCCCCAGGTGGTGGAACTTACTGTATAAACCAGGCTGGTCTTGAACTCTTAGAGATCTGCCTGTCTCTGCCTCTAGAATATAGGGATTGAAGGTGTGTGTCCCCAAGCCTGGTTCTAGTTTGACTTTTAAAGTACATATTAGGGACCACAGAGATATGTCAGTGTTAAGAGCACTTGCTGCTCATCCAGAGGACCTGGGTTTGGTTCCTAGCATTACCTGTGGCTCAAGGTTATCAAGTAACTCCAGGTCCAGAGACTCTGACACCCTCTTCTGATCTCTGCAGCATTCATCCAGTGTACAAAATCTCACACAGACACAGGTACACATTAATAAAAACAAACAAATCTCTTTTTTAAAAAGATATTAAAGACAGGCTTGGTGGCACATATCTCATCGCTGGGAGCAGGAAAGCAAGAGGATCATTTCAAGTTTGGGTCAAGCCTGGGTTACATAAAGAAACCCTGTCTCAGAACAACCAGTCAGGTGTGGTGGTGTCCACTTTTTAAATCTCAGTGCTTAGGGGACTGAGGCTACAGAATAATGCCCTTTCTCAAAAAACAACTCAGGGAGCCGGGTGGTGGTGGCACCCACCTTTAATCCCAGCACTTGGGAGGCAGTGGCAGGCAGATCTCTGTGAGTTCGAGGCCAGCCTGGTCTACAAGAGCTATTTCAGGACAGGCTCCACAGCATCAGAGGAACCCTATCTAAAAAAAAAACAAAGAAAAGAAAAAAAAATAGGGGCCATCAAGATGGCTCAGTGGGTAATGGTGCTTGTCCCCAAGACTGATGAGCTGAGTTTGATCCTCAGTATTGAGGACAGGCTCCCACAAATTGTCCTCAACCTTCACACATATACACACAGACACAGACACAAACTCACGAACACACACACACACACACACACACACACACCCCATAGGGAATGTAGTGCCAAGATCTCTCCAGGAAATTCAAGAGGGCTTTGGGCCTTGTCTTGGATTGGCAGGTCATGGCCACCAGCACAAAGACTGTGCAAGGTACTCGCTGTGGCTCCAAGTTTAAGAAGGTGGGCATCAGGAAGAAACACCAGTTCCTCCTAACATTCTCCAACGTCTTTTCCAGGGACACCTCAGGGCAGGGGAGATTTTGTACCATATTCCGCTCGTACTCCAGAGGCGCACAGGTAATCGCATTCCGGGACTGGAGATCAAATTGATTTTGAAAAATAGCGTTTACGGATTCTTACTCAGCCACTTCCTTCATGGCTGAACTAGAAGATAAGTGAAGCCTATATATATAAGTTTATGCAGGTCATGTGCTATAATCTGCTGGCTTATGTTTCTTCAGCATCCCAGATGCCATGGGTAGACATGCATTCTCATGAGGGCCTGAATGTATATGTACATGCATGTGACTATCTGTATTTGAGCTTCTAATCTATGTATAAGCATGTCCATGTGTCCACTTTGCATTTTCATTAGTTGGCAACATCCCCATATCCTATGCCCCAGACAAGCTTATAGATATAAGTTCCAGCTCAACTATTTAAGCATCTATCAGTGAGTGTGTGGAACATCATGGGAAACAATAACTCCTATAAGGAATAGATGAATCAAAATTACATGCTTTTGTCAAAGTATGTAAAATGATTAGTTAGGGACCAGGCAAAGTGGTGTATAACTTTAATTCCGACACTTGGGAGACAGAGGCAGGTGGATCTCAGTGAGTTCCAGGCCAGCCTCATCTATACAATGAGATACTGTCTTGATTTTTAAAAATAGTTTTGTCTCCGCAAGTCTCTGGACCAAGCTTGCCTCTTGTGTTCTTCTGTGTGCTGATCTTTGTGGCTTCGCTCCCAGGGTGTGATCCTGGTGTATGACATTGCCAACCGGTGGTCCTTCGATGGCATCAACCGATGGATTAAGGAGATTGATGAGGTATGATATGAGACATTGGCCAGAGGTTCAACAACAGGGAGAATGCTTCACCTTACAGCTGGGCCCAACAGTGAGACTCAGGGACCCTAAGGTTCGGGAAGCTGGGCTCTGCTGTGCCTCGATTCAGGCATGCAGGTTCCCGGCTGGAGGGAGGGGTGAGTGGGCAGTGATGGAGCTGCTGCTTGTCCAGCTGCTGGCTGAGACTTGGTGCATGAGCCCCAAGCTTGCTGATGCTGACTTTGTGGCTTTCCTAATAAAGGGCCACAGGTCGAGTGTTTTAAAACAGCATTAATGTCCTCCAAGTCCTGGGGGACAGAAATTGGCAGGGCCATGTTCTTCCAAAAGCTCCAGGACAAGACTCTTCCTGCCTATCCCAACTTCTGATGGTTGCAGCTACCCTAGGCAGTCATCTGCTTTCTTTGTCACATGGCATTTCCCTGTGCCCCCTCTGTGTTCTCTCCTCCCCTTATGAGGGCACCTGTCATTAGAACAGTTCCCTTACCCCTGCAATTCAGTAAGACTTCACCTTCAGTTATTGCGTACACAAAGACCGTATTTGCAATAGGTACCACTGAGGTTCTGGGTGGACATGAACTTGTAGGGGTACACCACTCAAACTGTTTTCCTTGCCTTTCTCATGCTCTAGCATGCCCCTGGAGTTCCTAAAATCTTGGTGGGAAACCGGCTGCACCTGGCATTCAAGCGGCAGGTGCCCACAGAACAGGCCCAGGCCTACGCCGAGCGCCTGGGTGTGACCTTCTTTGAGGTTAGCCCTCTGTGCAACTTCAACATTACAGAGTCCTTCACTGAGCTGGCCAGGATCGTGCTGCTGCGGCATGGGATGGACCGTCTCTGGAGGCCAAGCAAGGGTATGCTAGGGGGGCCAGTCCAAGTCTCCTTTAACCCATCAGATGGGAGGTGGTTCTATGGCCCCCTGCACGACTGTCTGCCTCCTAGGACTTCTCTCAAGGCTTCTGTGCCCATTCTCAAAAATCCAATCATTTAGTGGCTCTGAGATGGCTGAGTGGGGAAAGGTACCTGCTGCCAAGCTGCCAACCTGAGTTTGATCCCTGGAATCTCCATGGAGGGCCTTTGACCTCCGTGTGTAGGGTGTGTCATGCACACACAAGTGCATACACACAGATACACACACACAATTAGTTAATTAGACAAACAAATACATAAATAAAATGTTCACTTTTTTAAAGCAAATGTATTTAAAATGAGTAATCATTGTGGTTTTGGAAGAAAACTCATGGGAAGATTTTTTTCTTTTTTGTGGTCTGTACATGGGCAAAGGTGGAGGCAGAACAGTGTTTGCTACATTCATCAGTGACACAGCCTCTTGGTTGAGGTTCCCAGTTCCTGGGGGGAGGCAATCAGATTTGGGGCTTCCCCTTGTAAACATCCCTCATTGTGGAAACCATAACGTAAGTGGTTCTCTTTTCTTTTATCAAGTACTGAGTTTGCAAGACCTCTGCTGCCGTGCTGTGGTGTCCTGCACACCTGTGCACCTGGTAGACAAGCTCCCGCTCCCTGTTGCCTTAAGAAGCCACCTTAAGTCATTCTCTATGGCCAATGGCCTGAACGCCAGGATGATGCATGGCCGTTCCTACTCCCTAACTGCCAGCTCCAGCCACAAGAGGAGCAGCTTCTGCAAAGCCAGGACCAGCCGCGCACCCCAGAGCCCACCCAGAAACTGTACGAGAAATGGCTGCAAAATCTCTTAGAGCCTGGAATTGGGGGCACAGGCCTGTCATCCAGCAACTCAAGAGTCTGAGGCAGGAGGATCATAAGCTCAAGGCCCACCTGGGCTACAGAATGTGAGTTCAAGGACAGCCTGGAACTAATGAGACCCTGCCTAAAAATTACGAAGTGAAGAGAGCTGGCTCTCTAGGAGAGTCTGGAGGACAGAGACCATTCTAGACTCAAGAAACATAGTCTCCACCTCTCCCGGTAACGATGCTGCTTTCGTGTGGAATGCCTATGCCACCGGTGTGGTGTGAATGCCCAGTGTGCTGTGACTGACACTTGTGTGTGGATGTGCATGAAGCTCTTGTTCTGGACTTGTGTGTGCAAAGGGAAAAATTAGTATTCTGCTCTACTGTTGATAATATGAAATTATGGATGTTACCTTTATCATGATTGCTGTGCAACTTTTTCTGTCACTGCTTTTTTATGGCTGATAAAATGTGTGTAGTGAATACATATTCAAGGAAATCTCAGAGACAATGATAGTCAGATAGGCTAGCATCACTGGTATTACAAGAGGGGCTTTTTGTAAACCTTTTCATGTCAAAGGTCAATTTATAAAAGTGCTGCAGCTGCACACAGAGATTGTGTACCACAGATCTGTCCCATTTGGGTAGGACATGGATTTGATAAAGTTTTTGCTATGTCATTTACTACATTTTGGGATTAATAAGTAATCTATATTCATATTTTTCTGTAAACCTACATTTTTTGTACAAAGTGTTCTACAAGTTACGAAGCTATGGGAAGAAAATGCCAAAGATATCTCCAATTATGTTGAACATAACCAGCATTGTTTCAACTGATTGCAAGGAGAAAGGTGTTTCAGTAAACAATGGAGTAGAATCCGTATTATTTAAGGGAATATTTCTCAATAAAGTGGATATTGTTCCTCTCTTTGAAAATTTGTGATACCTCTTTCTAGATCTAGGTTGTGGCAGCCCTTTTCTTCACTTGACTCCTTGCTTGGTGTGGCCGGCGAGGATGGTTTTGGTTCACGATGCTTACCACAAAGATTAGGTTTTGACCTTTGTAACCTTTGGGAAAGATTTCTTTCCCAGGTAAGAAACACAAGCTGGGCGGTGGTGACTCACACCTTTAATACCAGCACTCCGAAGAGGCAGAGGCAGGAGGAGCTCTGTAGAGAGTGAGTTCCAGAACAGCCAGAGGTACACAGAGAAACCCTGTCTTGAAAAAAAAAACAAAACCAAAACAAAAAAAAAAAAGAAAAGAAAAAGAAAAAAAGATAAGAAATGCAGAGAAAGGGAGCAGCGCTGGGTACGGGGCTGATGGCTGCTGCCCCCATTCTGGGTGCGGGGCTGATGTCTGCTGCCCCAGTTCTGGGTGCGGGGACTAATGGCTGCTGCCCCAGTTCTGGGTGCGGGGACTAATGGCTGCTATCCCTCGTTCTGGGTGCGGGGGCTAATGGCTGCTATCCCCGTTCTTGGGATGTTGGAGCATTTTTGCTGTGATAGTTAGACCAACCTGGAACTTCATAGTGATTTCCAAGATTAGAGTGAGACCTTGTCTCCACAAAATAAAGTGACGACAGCATCCATGTGTCTCTTGGCAAATGTCAGAGGTTTATTGTCCCTTATTGGAGCAGAGAGCTGTGGCCAGGCATTTCCCTACAGACGAAACCCTTGTCACTCTCTTGGCCAAAAACCCTACTGATTCTACAAAGGCTCAAGTCTAGGTCTCTTTTCTGGTCCTGCTACTTGGGAAGCAGGGCACAAGAAGGGATTAAATAGCAGAAAAAGTGAACTAAGATAAAGATCGGATATTCTATGATTTTTGTTAGTGCTTTACAGATTTAACAATTTACAGGACTCCAGAGACATAGAAATGATGTCCTCAGAGAAGATGGAGCACAGCTGTGTGGTCCACTGAAGACTTGAAGCTAACGGGTGGGCATCCAGCTGGGTGGAGAAAGTTCCTTAAATGTCTTTCCCGCCCCTCTTCAGTGCTGCTGGGATGGATGGTGGGCTGTGTGGGAGAGAGCCCCAGCTAAGTCAGCCATTCCACATAGGTTCTTATGCCTCAGCTTAGGGAACACATCACATGCACACACCATGTCCAGACCTGTTTTTTTTGTAAACTCCTGGAACCTGGAGCCTTTTGGAAGGCTGATATCTATGGAACATACAGGCTGCCCAGAGGGTTTTTGCCTTTGTTCCCCAGGACCTTTGAGAGTGAACACAACCCTCCTGCACTTTGATTTTGAACCTCTGCCTTCCAGACTGCTGTAGAATAGATACATTTTTCACACCGAGTCTGTCATAGTTTATTATGGGGACCTGAAAAAGCGATAGAGCCAGCAAGTGCTACAGCAAATTTCTGTAGAATGAAAGTTATCAAATGGAACATATTAAGAAAAGTATTTATGCTGGGGCTGAGAGATGGCTCAGTGGTTGACAGCACTGGCTGTTCTTCCAGAGGTCCTGAGTTCAATTGTTCAATTCCTAGCCATCTGTAATGAGATCTGGTGCCCTCTTCTGGCCTGCAGTCATTCAGACACAACACATAATCAATAAATAAATTCTTTTTTTTTTTTTAAAAAGTGTTCATGCTTTGGTGGTGAATACACAGAAAGTATAGCTGAAATGCAGGTTAAACCCCAGTGAACCTTTGTCATTTTCCCCTGTGGCATTCACTGGAAAATCTGAGCATGGGTTCATTAATCCCAGGTGTATGAGCTTCTCTCCAAACTCTGAGATTAAAACATATCACACACGATTATGTCTTCATTTGCCCTGTGAAAATGGCTGCATTGCAGAAATTTTCCTACCCAGAAAGTTTTTTTTAACCGGATATTATTTAGGCTAGCAATTGAGCTAGAGATTGCTCAGTAGTTATGAGTACCCCCTGCTCTTACAGAGGACCTGAATTTAGTCCCCAGCATCCGCATCTGGTGACTTATAACCACCTGTTAACTCCAGCTCTAGGGGAATCTAACTTCCTCTTCTGGCCCCCGAGGGTACCTTCACCCATATGGCATACACTTACATAGAAACACACACACTTAAAAAATAATAAATCTTTAAAATTTAAAATTTATGTAGACAAAGTAAGTGCATTATAGATGTCACGGTGGTGTTTGTTTTTGCAAAAATTTGGAGATCCCAGACTCACTTTGCTGAGAAAAAAAGCTTCCTCAAATTAAATGTGGGTTTCATAAGCAAAATCAAAGCTGCTTGTTAGTGAGGTAACTGAAATCAGGCTGTAAGGTGGGGGGGAGGGAGCTCACAAGCTCTCCCTGTGAGACTCACTTCTTTCCCAGGTTGCTGGATGGGGCAGAGAGATGGATGAGCATATCTTGGGTCATCTGAAGAACTCTCACAGAAAATTACCCAAGATGGGATAGTTTACAAATAACAGAAGCATTAGTCTCACAGTTTGAAAGTTCTGGAGGCCAAAACTTCAAGGACAGGACTCCTACATGATGGCTCGCTACTTCCAAGATGCTGTCTTTACTGGGGGAAAGGATGGTAAAGTTAGGGAGAGGCCGGTGCGGAAAGAAGAGATCTGGAGAATAGTAGCCATTCAAGTTGACTGTGGTCTAACTGGGGTCTAAACCTCTGTGACCAGGACACCCCAACCAACAGCCCCCACCCCGTGATTAGTGCGGAAGGCGGGAGTGGGGGAGAACTTTCCTACTAGGGTTGTGTCCTATGAGGCTCTTGGAGTGAGGGAGGTGTCTCTTGAGGGAATTTGAATCTGTGGGAAGACGAGTCAGTCGGTTGGGGGAGCCCAGAAAGACACAGGAGATCGACTGTGTCGGTTTCTTGGCGGGGGTCCGTTTCTTGGCAAACGCAAGTGCGAATTCAAGAAGGCTGCTTCGGGGGGAACGTGCATTCCGTGGGAAGGCGGCTAGGGTTCCGGGAGAGTCTGCGACGTGGGCAGGCGTGTCGGGCGCGGTCCCGTCGATCCTGCCCGGCTGTGTGAGAGCCAAGGCACCTACCTCCCTCCGCAGCTCCTCCTCCGATCCGTCCACCCCGCCCCTCACGGACGCGCTCGGCTTTCCCCGGCCACCAGCTTCCCAGGGCTGGAAAGTCTCAGGCGCACTGGGCTCGCAAGCTGCGCGCGCGCACGCGCACCAGCGGGCCCGCGCGCACTGACGACGCACGCGCTGACGACACACGCACGACGCAAGCCCCTAGGACCGTCGCTTCCGGCCGCGGCGGCCCTAGCGCCGCGCGACGGGGTAGATCGTCGGGTTTTGAGCGGAATGCGGTGCTGAGGGGCGAGGGACCCCCGCTCCCCCCGTGACGGCACCATGAACCTTCTGCCGTGTAACCCCCACGGCAACGGGCTGCTGTATGCCGGCTTCAACCAGGACCATGGTGAGACTCCGGGCCCGGCTCCGTGGCAGTAACCCCAGCCCTTCCGGGAGACCCCGACACTGCAGGGCCCCGGATCTGTCTGTCGCGAGTGTCCCCCTCGACCCTAACGGGAGTCCTCGGTCACGCCCTGAGACCCCAGACTCTTGGGGGAGATCTCCGAACCACCCTGTATGGAGACATCCCCACCCCCCGCTTTTCCAGCCAGGGCAACCACAGCGTGGCGAGCACACCCCCCAACCCATGTCCCTGCGGACGCGCTGCCTCTCCCCGCGGGCAGCCTCACTTTGTACCGGGTGCCTAGACCACGCAGGCTTACTGCTGGGCATAAAGGTCTTAAAGCGTTTACGTTGCCATCGGGTGTCGTCGAAGGTCCTACCGGTCACGGAGCGGCAGTTTGTCGTGGTTCTTGTGGGCTGGCATCTTGATGCGGGTCCCAGCAATACCCCTCTTCCTCCCCTCCGGTATTTTCTTCTGTTCAATAGAATGAAAAGACGTCTATGATTTGCCTTTTTGGGAGCTGCTCTATGAGTTTTGGGGTCTTGGGGGAGATGTTTTTTTATCACTGTGTGCTGTACTAAAAGATGTGGGCAAGGAACCCCTGCCTCCGATGTCAAGTTCCCCTTTCTATTTTTTTTCCTTGTTTTTTTCGGAACAGGGTTTCTCTATGTAACCCTGGGTGCTCTGGAACTCACTCTGTAGACCAGGCTGGCCTCAAGCTCTGATTCACCTGCCTCTGCCTCCTGTGAGCAATGATTACAGTGAGGCCCTCCGCCCAGCTCAGTTACATTTTTCTAAATCTCCCCAAAGGAAGAGAAAAGCTTAAAGGCTGTTATTCTGGGCTTCTAAGAGTTTTAACATCTTGGCATTCAAAAATAAGATTTTTGAAGGCACTTAAGCAAATGTATGATTTCCTATCCCAGAAAAATGAGCTTAACTTGATTTCTGTTGTTGTTGGGACAGGATCTTGTTCTCTTGGCCAAGCTTATCTTGAGCCAAGGGATCTTCCTACCCACAGCCTCTGGGGTAGGTGGGATTACAAGGCTGATTCTACTACTGCCCCTGGCTAAGAAGTTGATTTTTTTTCCTCTTAAAAAAAACCTTTAAGTTTATTTTTGAGACGGTTGCACTGTGTATCTCGGACTGTTCTGGACTCATAGAGATCCCCTCCCTATACCTCACACCTAGCCATTTTTGTTTTTGAGATGGAGTCTCACTCACTGTGTAAACTGTGCTGATCCTCCTGTTTCATATACCATACTCACACCATCCCTCTTAATTTTTAAGTAATTTATTTTGAAGTGCTGGGGTACAAAAAAAATAATTTTAAGTAGGTAGTACTATTGTGTATCTTATCTATATATATTTACTTGGAGTTCACGGGCTAGCTGTTTCAGGAGGTTTGAGGGATGCATTCAATATAATCAAAACCCGAAGGATAGCTATAATGTTTCTAAGGTAAACAAAGCTAAGGGGTAGAAAATGTCTGTCTTGTGACAGGTGTAGGAAGCTTTTCCTTTAGATTTGGAGATGGGCATATTTACTCTTGTCCTTTGAAAGCACTGGCAGTTCTTGGAAGAAAGCAGACTGCAGTGTTGTAGAGCAGCCTGGGATTACTGACCTGGTGGTCCCATTGTGGGGACTGTGAAGAAGCACAGTTAGCACAGCGTGGTAGGGGTAAGACGTACAATGGGCATCCTCTGGCCAAACATTCTGAATTTAAGAGCAGGAAAAAAAAATCAGTATTTTTTAAAATAAATTTTGGTAATAAAACCTTTTACAGAATTAATAGTTATACAATTCCTTGAGAAATTCACTTTTAGCTGGGCATGACAGTGCATGCCTTTGACCCCAGCACTTGGGAAGCAGAAGCAGGCAAATCTCTTGAGTTTCAAGCTAGTTTGGTCGACAGAGTGAGTTCCAAGACAGCTAGGGCTACACAAAGAGACCCTGTCTCCAAAAACGAAAGAAAGAAAATAGCTTTTGAGCTGGCAAATTGTTGTAGTTACTTTTCTGTTGCCCTGATGAGCCACCTTGACAGTGACACACCTTGTCTAACAAGCCCATATCTCCAAATCTTTCCCAGTTACACCAACTAGACAAGTATTTAATATATGAGCTGATGGGTGTTGCATGGAGGGGCCTGCTTGTTTGTCCTGGCCGCCTGGCTACCTTACACCCCAAATAACCACACAGAAACTGTATTCATTAAAACACTGCTTGGTCCATTAGCTCCAGCTTCTTATTGGCTAACTCTTACATCTCATTTTAACTCATTTCTATTAATCTACGTATCGCTACATAGCAGTGGCTTACCGGGAAAGATTCAGCATGTCTGTCTCTGACGGCTCCGTGGTGTCTCTGTGGTGTCTCTCTCCACCTTCCTTCTCCCAGCATTCAGTCCAGTCCTCCCGCCTACCTAAGTTCTGCCCTATCAACAAGGCCAGGGAAGTTTCTTTATTCATTAACTAATGAAAGCAGCACATAGACAAAAGAACCTCCCACACCATTTCCCCTTTTCTGTTTAAACAAAAAGGAAGGCTTTAACTTTAACATAGTAAAATTACATATAAGAAAACAATTATCAAGCAAGAATTGCAGTTACAGTAGTTATATCTACTTTATCTTTTATCATAACTAAGGAAAACTATAACTATAAATTATTCAACTCCATCAAAGACTCCAGAAGGATATACTATTACCTAAGTAAACAGGAAGTGCATTGTAAGCAATTTCCAAAACTCTAGAATTGACAGAGTCGTCTCACCTCCTGGACAGTCACCCAAAGTTCTGTATCATTGGGGCATCCATCTTCAGCCTACAGGCCCATAGTATCCAACAGACTTTTTCATAAAGCAGGAAATTTCAAAGACAGTTTAGTCACTTTCTTCTGTATCCTGCAGAATGTTTCGCAGACTCTTTCATGAAGCAGGAACCCTGAAGGATCATCTCACCTTTAGGCAAGTTCAGCAGTCATTTCTCTGTGGGTCCTGCATGTCCAGTTAAGCAATCCAGGCAAGAGCAGTTTCTTGCCCAAATGGCTAAACAACTCCATAAGGAGTCTCTTCGATGCCCATCCTCTTCTTGGAGTAACTGGTGCTGCCAGGAGCAGACGTGTCTCATTGTCATGAAAAGTCCTAAGTTATTAAAACATTTAAATGCCATATTCTGAAGGTCTCTGAAAGATTTGAAGAATAACTAACTGAAATATATCTATATATCCAGAAAACCTAACTAACATGACTACAGTCTTATTATAAATGACTACCGTTTACATTGCATTCTTAAATGGGCTGCACAAACACAATGCCTTAATCAAGATCAGAAATATAAATATAACAAAATTGACCTTAAATTTGTCTCGATAAATGTCAGGGTTTCTGTCCTGACAATTGCTAAGTCCCAAAGAAATCACATGAGGTCTACATTAGTTATAAACTGTTGGCCTAGTATCTCAGGCTTCTTTTTTTTTTTTTATTGAGAAAAGAAAAAAAAACAAATTTCCTCCTCCTCCCAGCCTCCCATTTCCCTCCCCCTCCTCCCACCCTTCTCCCCCTCCCCCCACTCCTCTCCCCCTCCCTCTCCAGCCCAAAGAGCAGTCAGATTTCCCTGCCCTGTGGTAAGTCCTAGGTCCTCCCCCCTCCGTGCATTTCTAGGAAGGTGAACATCCAAACTGGCTAGGCTCCCACAAAGCCAGAACATTACGTAGGTTCAAAACCCCGTGCCTTTGTCCTTGGGTTCTCATCAGCCCTCATTGTTCGCCATGCTCAGAGAGTCCAGTTTTATCCCATGCTTTTTCAGTCACAGTTCAGCTGGCCTTGGTGAGCTCCCAATAGATCAGCTCCACTGTCTCAGTGGGTGGGTGCTCCCCTCGTGGTCCCGACTTCTTTGCTCATGTTCTCCCTCCTTCTGCTCCTCATCGGGACCTTGGGAGCTCAGTCCAGTGCTCCAGTGTGGGTCTCTGTCTCTGTCTCCATCCATCACCAGATGAAGGTTCTATGATGATATGCAAGATATTCGTCAGTATTGCTCTAGGATAGGGTCATTTCAGGTTCCCCATCCTCAGCTGCCCAAGGAACTAACTGGGGACCTCGGCTTGGGTATCTGGGAGCCACTCTAGGTTCAAGTCTCTTGCCAACCCTAAGGTGGCTCCCTTAACTAAGAACCGTGCTTCCGTGCTCCCCCATCCAACCTTCCTTCATCCCAATCCTCCCCCTTCCCCATTGACTCATAACTTACATTAGCCCATTATTTTTATCTGTATTAGCCACATGGCTCAGTTCCTTTTTCAGCAATGACATCTTGCTTCTTCTGTGGCAGAGTCACAACTGCTGAATAAGCTTTCCTCTTTCCAGAATTGTACTGTTCTCATCGCCCCGCCTCTACTTCCTGCCTGGTTGTCCTGCCTCTACTTCCTGCCAGGCTACTGGCCAATCAGTGTTTATTTAAAATATAATTGACAGGATACAGACCATTGTCCCACAGCAAATAAACCAAGATCCATACCAAAGCAAATTATTCATATCTATGTCATATCCCTTTTAAATGTAAAAAAACAAACATTTATAGTCAGTATTTGAGAATATGGGCATAGATTTGTCCATACTGCTTCCTGCTGTTTGGGGGTGCTGTTAATCAGGTCTTTCATGGTGTATCCTGTGTGCTAGGTTCATTCCAGTCAGCAGCTGGGCAAAGTAATTTTTTGAGGGTGTTCATGGTGACCTTTCGGGGGCGTGGTCTATGAAACCGTATTCGCCTGGAAGCAATCCACAGGTTCTCATCTTCTGTGAAAACAAAAGAAGAACCTCTTTTTCCCCAAGCAACATGTCGTTAGACCCAAATTCTGAAGTCAAGATACCCTTAGAATATACATGCTGGTTTAGCATGTATATTCATACAATGAAATGTCTCTCTGTACTTAGCTCCTTCACAGTCAAAAAAATTCAAAGAAAACACAATAATATACAGAATCCAGACTCTCTGAATTTTCCATTTTTACGTGGCTTATTTTTCTTTACTCCTTTTAGTCTATGACTATTTGTACTCTGCCTCTTTAAAGACTTTACCCCTTTTTTAAGCATTAACTTTATTTTATGACTCTACACTCTTCCTCTCTCTCCCAAGCCTGCATACATTATCCAACACTGTCACCCATTTAGAGGTCTTTTATGTCTGAATCTGTAATTCTTGACTGTCCAGGAGCACTTCTTAAAATGATAAGTGCTTCTTAAAAACTCAAGTTGTGCCATTAGTAGGGGTAATACGGTACTACCTGTTTGCCTGCCCAGTTTAAAACTTAAGCCGCGCTATTACTATGAGATATATGGTAGTTTCAGCTAGCTCTGCACAGTACAGCATGGTGGAGCTGCTCGTGTCTCTGAGCCGAGCACACTGCTCCAGTTCCAGGTACACTGTCAGTCCAGATGCCATCAAGCAAGCTGCATGGAGATGCTGCTCACAAACCCAACTCAGATGCTCTGTAGCCAGACCTGCCTAAAAGAGTCAGGGCTCGCGTTGGCAGTGGCCCAGACAGCCGGCATTTTAAAACCGCTACGTTTTCCTGCTGTGGCTGAGTCAGGAAAATCTCCCTTAAGGGAGCCAGTAAAGAGCAAAAAGCTGTGTTAAACTCTTTGTTTTTGTGTTTAAAATTAAGCTCTCTCAGGTGTTTAAAGTGGATTTAGTCCCTAATGTTGGTGCCAATTGTCGCATGGAGGGGCCTGCTTGTTTGTCCTGGCCGCCCAGCTGGCTTACACACAAAATAACCACACAGAAATTGTATTCATTAAAACACTGTTTGGCCCATTAGTTCTAACTTCTTATTGGCTAACTCTTACATCTCAGTTTAACCCATTTTTATTAATCTGTGTATCGCTACGTGGCAGTGGTTTACCGGGAAAGATTCAGCATGTCTGTCTCTGGCGGCTCCATGGTGTCTCTGTGGTGTCTCTCTCCACCTTCCTTCTCCCAGCATTCAGTTCCGTCTTCCCCACCTACCTAAGTTCTGCCCTATCAACAGGCCAGGGCAGTTTCTTTATTTTTAACCAAAGAAAGCTGCACATGGACAGATAGGGGGCCATTCTTACTCAGACAGTCACAGGAATGTAGCTCGGTTAATGGAGTGCATGCCTAGCTCTCATGAGGTCATGGGTTTGGACCAATACTAGGGATGGTGGTAGAGTCCTGTAATCTCAGCACTGGGGAAGTGGAGGCCGGAGGATCAGGAGTCCCAAGGTCTCTGGCTAGAGTAGCCTTATGCATTGAGTCTGTTACAACTTGGTTTGGCTTATACTGATTTGTAGATTTACTCTTGGTGTTTTGTTTTTTTGTTTTTTGTTTTTTGTTTTTTGTTTTTTGGTGAATTGTTTTTGTTTGTTTTGGTTGGTTGGTTTTCTTTTGTTTTGGTTTCGACTTTTTTTTTTTTCGGTTTGGTTTTTGAGACAGGGTTACTCTGTGTAGCCCTGACTGTCCTGGAACTCTGTAGACCAGGCTGGCCTCAAACTCAGAGATCCTCCTGCCTCTGCCTCCCCAGTGTTGGGAATAGAAAGCATGCACCATCACCGACTGGCTGCTCTTGGTGGGTTTAGAGATCATTTGTTCATGCAGAGGCCAGAGGCAGGCAGGTGTCTTCTCTGTCTCTGGAGGTGAAGCGTGGACTAGAGCTGGTACCACAGAGAACCTTTGCCTCCCTTAACCCACTGCTGTGAGGAACCAAACTGCACCATTGAATTGGGAGGAAAAGATGAAGTGTTTGGTTTCCTTCTCTCAGCTGAAGCTTGAGTTCAGTAATAGTTGAAGTTAATTAGTGTAGTTTTATGTTGCCATGATTATAGGAATCACCATATCATCCTGAGACCTGGGTGGTTTTTTGTTTTTTGGGTGTTTTGTTTTGTTTTTTGAGACAGGGTTTCCCAGGAACTAGCTCTTGTAGACCAGGCTGGCCTCGAACTCACAGAGATCCACCCGCCTCTGCCCCCCTAGTGCTGGGATTAAAGGCATGTGCCACCACCACTCGTCCTGGGTGTTTTTTCAGTTCCTAGCAGTACCTTTTATTTGGACCTTGACATTCTCAGTATGTGACTTGGAGACAGTGTCTGACTGGGATGTCCTAAGTCAGTCACTACTTGTGACTGTGACAGGAGTTTGAGGAGCCTGAACAATCAAGAGTGAGGTCCTGGGAGACCTCAGGATTGCTCTCGAGGAGGTCACCGTGGAGCTGGAAAAGAGCAGCCTCCACCTTGTCTCCTAGCACTGCACATCCCTAACATTATACCTGACACAGCACTCAAGCACTGTGTTGTAGAAGGGGAGTCTGGTGAGACTCTGGCGCTAGTGAGAGGTGTGTCCGGTGTTTAAGCAGAAACCTGGCCCACTGGAATGCCAGAGAAGGGCCCAGAGCGGGGAAACTACATGGTAAATGCCCATCCAAAGTACATTCCAGGTCGCTGTGGCTTAGTACACAGCATATATGGTTTGAACATGTGACAGAAGCTTCCCTGGACCCCTTCTGCTGGCAACAGCCCTGGGGATTAACATGTCTCTTCCATGTTTCTTACTTGAGGATGTTTTGCATGTGGAATGGAAAATGGATTCCGAGTCTATAACACCGATCCACTCAAAGAAAAAGAGAAACAAGGTACGGTATGGCGATCGTTTGCTGAATTCCCCCTCTTAGCCCTCAGTCTAGAGAGAAGACCTTGACCTTTTGTAAACGGGGCGACCATGTTTCTCTTCCTCCTCACATCTTCAGTCCTGCTGCCTCTGCTGGGAAGAATAAGGTGTATTTAATGCACTTTTCTTCCTGAATGTAAAACTAGAGACATCAGATCATGGGTTTAATCCCAGTTATGTAAATGTCCAGCATTTACAAAGTATTAATAGCTGGGTTTAATAATAGCTGGGTTTAATGGCACATATCTGTAACCCTGGCATTCAGATCGTAGCGCTCAGAAAGCTGCTGTAGAAGGATTGTGAGTGAGTTCAAGACCAAGCAGGGCTTCATAACAAAACAGTCTGGAAAGAGAAAATTTTTCTTTATAATGATAAACTATAATTCTTCCTATTTATTTCAATATCTTTTTTTTTTTTTCCCGAGACAGGGTTTTGCTGTGTAGACCAGACTGGCCTTACACTCAGAGACCCACCTGCCTGTGCCTCCACCACTAACGCCTAGCTATTTTGGTGTCTTGATCCATGTTTTGTTTGTTTTTTATTTAAAATTTGTGTGTGTGTGTGTGTAATGAATGTATGTCTGTGTACTTCTTGCATGCCTGGCTCACAAGAGACCAGAAGAGGGCATTGGGTTCCCTGGAACTGGAGTTACAGGCAGTTGAGAGCTACAAGTGCTGGCAGTCAAAGCTGGGCCCTTGGGAAGAGCAGCCACTATTCTTAACTGCTAAGCCATCTTTCTAGCTCCTTAGTCTGTGTTTTCATAAAATAAAAATTTCCAAAAGCTGGAACTAGAAATTGTATAGGTAAATAAAATAATTGTGCTTTTCATTTTTATGATTAATTTTGATAAATAGAGTTACTTTCAGCTTACTTTCTCATCCTATATATTTTTTCTTAAATGTTTGTCAGTTCCTGGTCCTTAACTACTGGGATAATAAAGCATTAACAATAAGTGAACAAATTTTAGATAAATTATTGAAAATGAAGAATCATGGGGCTGGAGAGATGGCTCAGCGGTTAAGAGCATTGCCTGCTCTTCCAAAGGTCCTGAGTTCAATTCTCAGCAACCACATGGTGGCTCACAACCATCTGTAATGAGGTCTGGTGCCCTCTCCTGGCCTGCAGGGATACAGACAGAATATTGTATACATAATAAATAAATATTAAAAAAAAAAAGAAAATGAAGAATCATAACCATTTCTCTCCAAAGTCGGGTTTTAAATTTTCTGATTCCAGTACTATCTTAGCTCTATAAAAGGAAATTATCATCCCGCTGAAGTTGCACATATCTGTAATCCCGGTGCTCTGGAGGCTGAGGCAGAGAAGTGTGAGTTCTAGCTGTAAAGTGGGGCCCTGACTAATAAAGCACCAGTGGATATGGTGGTGTGAGCTTTTAATCTCCGCACTCTCTACAGAGTGAGAGCCCTGTCTCGGACTGAAAACAGACACTGTCTTCTATTCCTTCATGAAGCACCATAGCAAGAGCAACTTGGAGAGGAAAGGGTTTATTCAACTTTTATAGCCCACGTAACTGTCCGTTGATAGAAGTCAAGGCAGAAACTCAACAGGCCAGGAACCTGGAGGCAGGAGCTGGTGCAGAGGCCGTGGAGGGTGCTGCTTACTGGTTTACTCCCTGTGGCTTGCTCAGCCTCCTTTCTCATAGAACTCGGGACCATTAATCCAGGGGTGCCACCACCCACAATGGGCTGGACTTTTCTCATCAACCAGCCATTAATTAAGAAAGTGCTCTACAGGCTGACGTACAACCAAATGTTATGGAGGCATTTTCTCAATTGGGGTTCCCTCTTCTCAGATTACTCTTGTTTGTGTCAAGTTGACATACAACTAACCATACAGACATCAATACTAAAAGTACAATCGCTGTGATTCAACAGTAATGCGTTAACAGTAATGAGTTATTTGTGATCAGCTGACCCACCCACCCACCCACCCTCCCTTCTTTCCCATCTCTTAGTACAACAGACGGTTAGAATAGTTCTCATGCACACACATAAACACCCCACACGTGAAATCACGGATTGACTTAGCCTTCGCTTTAGGGCTTCTAGTATACTTCTTCCATTTGTTGGTTTATTTACTTGTGAGACTGTCTTTGTATATAGTATAAACTAGCTTTGTGCTCTTCAGTATGTGCAGTGTTGGGTGCACATGCTGAAGTCAAAGTTTTGTGGGTTCTGTTCTCTTCTATATTATAAGGTTCTGGAGATCAAACTCAGATAGTCGGGCTTTGCATGGCAAGCTCTGTACCAACTGAGCCATCTTGCACTCTTAATCCTCCTGCCTCAGCCTCCTGAGTACTGGAGTTACAGGTATGCACCACAACTGCTTACTTCTCCAAAATCTATAGAACTTGTTGCATCTTAAAATATGAATTTGGGAGCTGGTTGTGGTGGTGCACACCGTTAGCACTCAGGAGGCAGAGGAGGAGGATCTAGGCCACTTTGGAATACATAGTGAGCTCCTGGACAGCCAGGGTTGTATAGAGACCCTGTCTTAAAGAAAAAGAGAAAAAGAGAGAGATTTATCTAGGTATATGTGTGTACACACACACATACACATTTTCCACTTTTACTCAATTAGTTTCTCAGGGAATTTGTTCTTAGCTCTCAAGAGACTGTTGCTCACAATGACAGAAACTTGAGAGAAGTCAGGAAAGCCTGACTGTTTTCTGAGGTAGTCACCATTTCTACTTCAGATGGTATTTGGTTACAAATTGATGATTAAGATTAAAATGCTAGGGCCTGAAGGGATGGCTCAGCAGTCAAGATTGATTCTTAGCACCACATGGCAGCTCACGACTTTCTACGATTCCAGTTCCAGGATTTCCTAATACCCTCTGCTAGCCTCTGTGGGCATCAGGCACACACTTCATACACAGATGTGACACAGGCAAAGCACCCGCACACTTGAAATAGTGAGGGAATGAAATGCTGGCTAGGTCAGCTGTGGTGGTACCTATTTTAATCTTAGCACTCAGAAGGCAGAGGCAGGCAGAGCTCTTAAGTTTTAAGCAGGGCTTAGAGCCAGGGCTTTCATAGTGAGACCCGGCTCAAAAACAAGTAAATAAATGAGTAGAGTGCTTAGCGTTGCATGGTGTCACTTTCCCATTTGCTAAACATTTTAACTTTTAAATTATCATTTCAGAATTTTTAGAAGGAGGAGTTGGCCACGTGGAAATGTTATTTCGCTGTAACTATTTAGCTTTAGTTGGTGGTGGAAAAAAGCCGAAATATCCTCCCAACAAAGGTACAGTAGTCCTGTCTTTAAAACCTTGCCATGTATGTCTTGGTGCCTGAATTTTGTAGAGCGTCTTATGTCTGTAACCATGTGAGAGCCTCTCTAGTAGTCCTCTGGGGTGTTGAAAACCACTGGGAAAGGAGCTTCCAGAGAGTAGGTGGAGGTCAACTGTTAATGACTGAGGTTTGCTTCACCTGTAGTGGGTAGTGGTGTAACTGTGATTGGTAAAGCAAAGTCTAGGGAAGTTTTTTTTCCCCTGCTGAAAGCCATGGACTCATAGAAACATTAACTTGTTGTTCACATAGAACAAAGAGCCAGGTTGGCTGTGGGTGCATGGGTTACAGTATTGGTGTGGATCTGTTGTTATATATATATATATATATATATATATATATATATATATATATGTTAGAGGAAATTACAGTTGAGAGGTATGGCCCTCCTAAAATTTCTTTTCACTGTAGCCATCACACCCTTGGTTGAGCTTAATCTAGCTTTTGTTAGAAGGAGGAAGTGAGCACAGCTGATCCCATCTGAAGGAAGAAAGCGTGAGGGGGGAAAAGACCTGAAAAGAAGGAGAGAAAAAAAGCACAGGGAAGATGGAGGGTTACTTGAGAATGAAGTGGGGCGTGTCTTGGGGATGAGGGAGACTAAGTGTAGATGGAAGTTTCTGTACTGCCTGGTCGTGCAGCTGTTCAGTCCCAGCAAAACACACAGAGGCTTATATTAATTATAAATTGGTTGACTTGACCTGTTAGCTCAGGCTTATTATTAACTAGCTCTTACAACTCAAATTAACCCATAATTTTTGTCTATGTTAGCCACATGGCTTGGTACCTTACTCAATGAGGCATTCTCATCTCTTTCCTCTCCATCTGGGTGGTGACCGCAGACTGCCTTCCTTCTTCCCAGAATTCTCCTAGTCTGGTCGCCGTGCCTGTACTTCCTGCCTGGCTACTGGCCAGTCAGCGTTTTATTAAACCAAAAAGACTGACAAATCTTTACAAGATACAAGAGCATTATCCCACAGCAACTAAGTGGTAGTTGAGGGTGTACTGGGAAGGTAAGCTAGTTTCTGGTAAAGAATTGGAATAGCTCATGTCTGATATAGGAAAAAAAGAAAGGATTGTGAGGGCGGGAAAGTACCTTGGGTGTCTTGAGGCTTTGTTTCTATTACCGAGTTCCCAAAAAGGAAAGAAAGGGGACCATGTACAGAGGCAGAGGTGATAATGGGTCCTAGGCTTGCCGTTCTCAGTGGAGCTCTATGCACACGGGAAACAGCCAGCACTCAGGTGAGGTTGGCCCTGCAGTTCTGCCTTTGTTTTAGAATCAGGAGCAGAGAGATGAAAAAGTAGTGTGGTTATGGGTAGGGATCTTGCCCCTCCCCTTTTCTTTGTGCTAAGTCTTATATTCCCTACTACCTATCATCATTTTTAAAGATTTTAAAAATTATTTATTTATGCATGGGGTAAGGAAGAGAAGTTTCAGAAACTGGTTCTCTTTCCACCATGTGGGTTCGGTGGGTTCCAGGTAGTGAACTCAGGTTATCAGACTCAGCACAGAAACTTTACCTATTGAGCCTTCTCTTTGCCAACTGCCGGTTCCTTCTCCTGCTTTCCCCCCTACTCTCCCCTTTTCTTTATGGTGCTAGGAACTGAACCTAGGCCTCCAAAGGCATGCTAGACAATACTCAACAGTGAGCTATCTTCCCAGCCGGTTTTTAAAAATCTATTTCTGTACATGTGTATTTGAGTGTACACCACATGTTTGTGAGTGCCAGAGGAGGCCAGAAGAGGACATTGGAGTCCCTGGACCTGGAATTATGGGTGATTTTGAGTTACCAGACGTGGGTGCTCAGAACTGAACCTGAGTCCACTGGAAGAGCAGAAAGCACTGTTAACCACCAGGCCATCTCCAGCCCCCTCTTCACTCTCTCTGGCACTGAAACACTTCGACGAGTCACTGTCGTCACTCTTGCTTTTTAGCTCATTCAGGTGAAGCAGGCTTGAGTGTGTACGACAGGTAGGTTTCCTAAGACCTTGGTTGTGCTTGTGTGAGTCGGGAAGGGTTCTGAGGGCTAGCTCCACCTAGCCTTGCAAGCCTGGCCATACCCTGCCTTTTGGCCTCACGTGTCAGATGCCACCTGCAGCTCTGCACTGTGGGCCACTTGTGACGCCATATGCACTCTCTGGTGTTTCAGTGATGATCTGGGATGACCTGAAGAAGAAGACAGTCATCGAGATAGAGTTCTCCACGGAGGTCAAAGCTGTCAAGTTGCGGAGAGATAGGTGGGTTCAGTGGTAATTTTCTAAGTGGAGTTTCTTTTCCTGAAAAAACAGATACAATGATTTTCTGTGGAATAGTGTATTGAAATGTCAGTAACTAGTTTATGACCCATAGCAGAAGAGGGTGTTTTTTTTTTTGTCACTGTTTTTTGTTTGTTTGTTTTTTACTTTGTTTTTGTTTTTGTTCCTTCTGCCTTGAAGAAGGCTGAAAATTTGATTGGCTGCTAGATTCTGCAGAGGGATGTTCTGGGTAGGCATGGGGATGTCCCTAGGTCTGCATGTGAAGCACCACCGCAGTGTCAGCTGGGCTTCGTCAATTGCTACCTTTTACTGGGTGTCCCGTGTAGAGGAGAACTTGGAAGCTGATCTTGTCATTGACTCTTCCCTGCTGAAAGTAGCCGGCCCTGCCCAGCCTTGCCTTACATAGCTTACCCTGTTAGCTTGTTGACTGGGAGAAAGAAGAGCTTCATCACTATCCCTTGTGTTTTCACTTGATGTGATTTATGTGTCATGTTCCTAAGATTTCCCTGTATGTTAGCTGTAGAGTTGAGTGTATGTGGGAGCTGCTCCTGCATCATTCTTAGCTTAGTTATGGTAGTGTTTAGAGGCTGTAATAATGCAAATATTTGACCCAAGCTAATAATCTTCTACTTGGAAATTTTTTGGGTGGTGTTTTGTTCTGTTTTTGTTTTAGTTTGTTGATCAGGGTTTGTTTTTTTTTTTTTTTTTTTTTTTTTTTTTTTTTTTTAACTAGGTAGCCCAAGCTGGCCCTAAAGTCTTTCTATTCTGTCTCAGCTTTCCAGGTGGCAGGAGGGGCTTCTCAGGCTTGTGCCACAACTCCTGGTACAATTTCCTTAATTATAGAAATGTTTTAAGAGTAAGAGTGTAATTCTGTGATGTGTCTCACCTTGCTAATGCTCTAGTTGAGATGTCTGTCTGCTCATGAAGTTCCTCTGAGAGTGGCCTCTGAAGGATGGTGGACCCATCCAGCTGTGCTCTGAAGGATGGTGGGCCCTTCCAACTGTGCTCAGCCCCTATGCTTTTGCCTTCTTGGCCACATTGGACCTGTTTGTAACAGGAATGGTGGCACACACCTATAATCTCAACACTTGGGAAATGAAGGCAAGAGGATAAAGAGTTAAGGCCACCCTCGAGTATGTAACAAGTTCAAGGCCACTTCAGGCTGTATGAGACCCTAACTCAAAAAAAATAACACAAAGTAGGTGTGTTGATAGACACTTACAGTCCCAGCACTCGGGGATCAGACAAGAGGACCCCTGTCAATTTGAGACTGAGCTGAGACCCTGACAAAAAATAAAAACTAGCCCAGTCATTTTTGTGTGAGGTATCCTGTGTTTCCGAGTTTCACAGTGGGAACAGAAATCTCAAAATGCTTATTTTACTTTTGAGGAGAGGAGCTCTGATTGCATTTTTCTTTTCAGAATTGTTGTGGTTCTGGACTCCATGATTAAGGTGTTTACATTCACACACAATCCCCATCAGCTGCACGTCTTTGAAACCTGCTATAACCCTAAAGGTGAGAACTGGAGAGGAAGGCAGCAGTGGGGACACAGAAGAGGCTGGGTGCCCTGTGAGCACTCAGACAAGCGCGGAAGTGCTAGCTTTTCCTCCCTGCCTGCCCGAGCTCCCTTAGCATCCTGGATGCCACACCCTTACCACAGTCTTGGGGTTCTTCCTCTGCTGACTGCCTCCGGAGCTAACCACACTGGGAGCTGCTGAGCTCTGGCCTTTTCTTCTTCTTTTTTGAGTAGACTTTTTGTAACTGACTTACGTATCCAACCTCACCCTCATACTGTCGCAGAAATGGTCATTTCCCTTCAGTCATGTTGTGCTATAAATTGCATGCTTACCCCATCTTTCCCTTCATTTTTCTCTTTTCCTTTTCTCTCTTACCTCTTTTTTGTTTGTTTTGAGTGAAGTCTTGCTAGGCTAGTCCTGAACTTCAGGACTCGGCTCTCCTGACTCAGCTCCCAGAGTAGCTGACACACTAGCCAGGAAGTACATGTTCAGCTCTCTGAATACTTGTGTTTATTGAGACAGGTTCTCATAGCCTAGGCTGGCCTCCTACACACACTCCTGCCGCAGCCTCCTGAGTGCTAGGATTTTGCAGGTGCTGTGCTCCACCGCACCCTGCTGAGAACCATTGTTTTTGATACAGGGTATTGTTTTTGTCTTGTGTATTACATTAATTTGGTTCCCTTTGTTTTGATGAGTAAGAATCAAAAGTCTCTTTTGGACTCTCCATTCTTTTCCAGTGATCCATATGCTGGTACCACCCTGCCATTATTGCTGAAACTTTAAAATTAATCTTCCGGTCTTACTTTATACATTTACATTTTTTGTGCATTTGGGGGGGGTCTTTTAGGACCTTTCTTCCTCATAACCCTCCCTGTCAGCTTGTGTGCTGAGGGTTTAGCTATGTCTTTGAAGGCTGTGGATGAGTTAGACACAGGCAAAGCTGGCTTTTCCAACCACGGCCTTGGGAAGTATGTCTGGGTCTCTGCATGTTGTGCTACATCTTTGTCTAGATTGACTCTAAGTATTTGAGAGTTTGTGTTATTGCTGATGGAGTAGTTCTTAAATTCTGTAATTTTTGTTGTATTCTCAGTAGCTGGCATTATGGAAGACGGACGCCTGATAGATAAATGTGTTGAGTAGTAAATTGTTCAGCAAGTGTTCCCTGTGTAAGCAGGTCTCGTGGGCAGCAGCTTGGTCAGCCCCAAGACTCTTTCCAGTCAGTGACTATTCCAAGGTCGATACACTCCACAAATAGTTGACTTGTGGCTGAGGAAACAGGCTTAGCCAGTGTCGTCTTCCAACCAGTTCTCTCTGTCTCTGCATAGGTCTCTGTGTCCTGTGTCCCAACAGTAACAACTCCCTTCTCGCCTTCCCCGGCACTCACACCGGCCACGTACAGCTTGTGGACCTGGCTAGCACCGAGAAGCCACCAGTGGACATTCCCGCACATGAGGGCGTCCTGAGCTGCATTGCTCTCAACCTGCAGGGAACACGAATTGCAACTGCATCTGAAAAAGTAAGTGCAGGCCTTCATGCCAGTGAGATCTGACTGTGGGTCGGGGTCTAGGCCAGGCCTCCAACATTGTCTGCTTTACTTCCTGTTCCTTACAAACCCAGTAAAGACAGACTGCTAAGCGGGGCCCTCGGAAGACTGAGGCGGACTTAGGTCTTGGTTTTCTGGTGACACTGCCTAAGGATACTTCCTCATTGATTTAACCACAGATGAGACTTTGGCACATTGACCGTTCTGTTGGTTCCTTTCTGGTGCTGGGATAAAGCTCTATGACCAGCAGCAGCCATGGAAGGGTTTGTTTTGACTTTCAGAGGGAGAATCCATAACAACAGATGAAGCTGAGAGGTTGCATGGGGGTGGGCAGTGGGTTTCCAAAGCCGACCCCAGTGCTGTACTTCCTCCAGCAAGCTTCTAGCTCCTAAAGATTCCATACTCTCCACAGGCAGTAACAGCTACTGGGGCTAAGTGTTAAGACATTTGAGCCTATAGGGGAATGCTGCTCACTCAAACCCCCATAACCGTGTTGTCCTTTATTTTTGTCTGAAGTGAAAACCAAAAATTTATACCTATTTTTAGATTATTTGAGGGGGGAGCGTGAGGGATGGAAGGTAGCTTTGTAGAACTGGTTTTCTTTATTTGTGTGGGTTCCAGGCATTGAACTCTGGTTGCCAAGTTTGTGCTACAAGTACCTTTATCTGCTGACCACTGCATAAGCTTCTGAAAATTAGTATTTTTTTTTACTATGGTTTCCACTTAGGACAGTAAGCCCAACTTCACCTTGTAGGAAATTATTAATTAAAGTGAGCCCACAAGCCAGTGGTGTTTCTATCAGTGGATTCAGCCTTCTGGGAGAAGTCACAGTTAGACTCTGCCCTGCCTAGTTGTTTCCTGAGCTGCTGTTAATAGACAGCAGTGGTCAGTGTATCTGTGGACAACAGCAGAGAGTTAGCAAGTCTACTTCTTCCTGTCCTGGTTACCAAGAGGCCTAGGTAGCTGCCTCAGCCTCTTAGACAAGGACTGTTTTTATAGATTTAGAAATGGGGTTTTTCTCAGCTGGGAATGTAGCTCAGTTGATAGAATGCCTACCTAACTATATACAATTCCCTGAATGTGCTCTCCAGAGCTACACTAACCATGGTGGTGCACACCTTTAGTCCCCGCACTGGGAGGCAGAGGCTCTAGACGTTCCAGGCTAGCCTGGTCTGGTGGTGGCACATGCCTTCATCTCAGCACTTGGCTTGTCTGGTCCACGCAGACCAGCGAGAGCTACACAGTGAGACCCTGCCTCAAAACAAAAGGAGGTGGGCCATAATGATGCATACCTGTTACCAGTACTTAGGCGGTGGGGATAAAAGAATCAATTCTTGGCCAGTCTGGTATGTATAAGATCCTGTCTTCAAAATTAAACAAACAAACAATAAATAAATAAATAGAAACTGGTGTCGGTAGGATGGGCTTATCTGGCAAAGGATTTTTTAAAAATTCTTTTACCCTTAGATTCTTCATTTTCAATTCCCTACACCTCAGTTACACGTATGCAGGTGATCGTGTGCACATGCGTGTGTGGAGACTAGAGGTCAACTTCAGATGTTCTTCACATAGCCATGTTTTTGAGATGGTGTGTTATTGGCCTGGAACTTGCCAAGTCAGCTATGCTGACTACCAGTGAACACTAGTGACCCCGCCATCTCCACATCCCCGGCGCTGAGGTTACAGATGTGTGCCATTCCTGACTTTTTAAAAATGAGTTTTGTAGCCGGGCGGTGGTGGCGCACGCCTTTAATCCCAGCACTCGGGAGGCAGAGGCAGGTGGATCTCTGTGAGTTCGAGACCAGCCTGGTCTACAAGAGCTAGTTCCAGGACAGGCTCCAAAACCACAGAGAAACCCTGTCTCGAAAAAACCAAAAAAAAAAAAAAATAATAATAAATAAATAAATAAATAAATAAATAAAAATGAGTTTTGTACGCTCCTGGTACTTGCACAGTAAGTACTTCCCTTGTTGGGCTTGCTAGCCAGTCATTGTAGCTGAAATAATGAGACCCAGCTTCAGTGAGAGAATCTGGGTCAAAAAATAAAGTTGAGGGCCATAGAGAAAGGACCGAACATTTACCCTTGGCCTCTAATTGTGTATATACAGTTGTGGACACCCTCACTAGATGAACACACACATCAGAATCCATTAGAAATGTGGGACATGTGTGATCTTTTTTGTTTTCTCAACTCGGCAGAACTTTGTATATTTACCAGTGTGGCTTAGATAAAACTCAGGCTTTATGCACACACTGGGCTGACCCCAGAGTCAGCTTATGATGATTTGACTTGAATTTTCTTATCAGCTTTATAGTGACAATAAAACTACACATTCATTACAAACTTGACTCTGAATTTTGGTATTTTCCTTTCTTTTCTCCTTCCTTCCTTCCTTCCTTCCTTCTTTCCATCCTTCTTTTCTTCCTTCATTTTATTTTTGTTTTGAGCCAGGGTTTCCCTTGTGTAACAGCCCTGAGGGTCCTGGAACTCATTCTGTAGACCAGGCTGACCTCAAACTAATAGAAATCTTCCTGCCCCGTCTCCCGAGTGCTGGGATTAAAGGTGCGTGCCTCAAGTCCAGCAGAAATTTGGTTTAATTATTTATTTGCTTGCTTGTTTGCTTTGTTTTGATTTTTTTTTTTTTGTTTTTGTTTTTTTTTGAGACAGGGTTTCTCTGTGGCTTTGGAGCCTGTTCCTGGAACTAGCTCTATAGACCAGGCTGGTCTCGAACTCACAGAGATCCGCCTGCCTCTGCCTCCCGAGTGCTGGGATTAAAGGCGTGCGCCACCATCACCCGGCTTTGATTTTTTTTGAGACAGTTTTTTTTAATGGTTTTTCTGTGTATCCCTAGCTATTCTCAAACTCTCTCTGTAGACCAGGGTGACCTTGAACTCACAGAGATGTGCCTGCCTCTGCCTCCTAATTTAAGTAATATGGTATCGTTCTTGTATTGATGGGTGACAGCAGCAAGGCACAGCTACCTGCCAGGAGTAACAACCGATATGCCACAGTAAACCATGCTGCCAATGTTTCTTTTGTTAGGACAAGGTGTCTCTGTATGTTCCACACTTTCCTGGAATTCACTATGTAGCCTAGACTTACCTGTAACTCAGTAGTTTGGGGGAGTGTTTTGTTTTATTTTTATTTTGAGAGCCTTACTAAGTGTAACCCTGGCAAGCTATGAACTTGATGTCTTCTGTGCCACCATGCCCAGCTCCAGCCTTTTTATGGATACAAATATTCAGTAAGTACAGCTTACTGTAATAAGTAATAAGTATTACTACAGTAAATAGTGATAGTGCACACCTTTAATCCCAGCACTTGAGAGGCAGAGGCAGGTGGATGTCTGTGAATTGGAGGCCAGCCTGGTCTACGAAACGAGTTCCGGGACAGCCAGAACTATTACACAGAGAAACCTTGTCTCAAAACAAAACAAAACAAAAATCCAAGTATTCAGTAAATACATGATAGTCATATATATATGAAACCTATTATATATATGTAGATATATAACCTATTTGTTACAAAATATGTTCTTATGTAAAAGCATTTTACTCAACGTCAGGCTGTTTCATTTTGCCAGTTAGAAACCTTTTTATATTCCATTCTGTCACTCATTTAATGTAATATTTATAAAACTAGTAACTATAGCCAGGCTTAATGGCTTACTTCTGTAATGCTAGCACTTGGAAACAGGCAGGGGAGTTGAAGCAGGAGCATTATGGCCTCAGGACCAGCGGGGGCAATCCTTTGGTGCAGTATGAGACTCTGTATCAAAAACAAAACAAAAACCAGATAAACTAGTAACTCTGGGTGGGGGTAGGTGGGGCTGTTGGTGGTTGGGGTTTTGTTTTTCATTTTTGTTTTGAGACAAGGGCTTACTATGTAAACCAGGCTGGCCTCAAACTCCTAGAAATGTATCTGCCTCTGCCTTCCAAGTATTTGTTTGTTTTAACAAGTTTATTTTTAATGAATACTGTTAGAACACTGGATTCTGCAGTAATTAATGTTTTCTTCTCTAGAATTTACTTGAACTTCATCTTGTTAGACTGGATTCGTACGGCCTTGCCATTGATAGGACTGAGCAGTGCGGTTGGTTAGGTGGATCCAGTGCCTGTCAGGCTTGTTTAGGACACTTTGTGGCAGTTTCCCTCCCTGAGGCATCTCCAGAGGTTGCCAGGTCATCGTCCACAAAAACTGTTTTTATGTTTCACTTTTAAGGAAACATTTTTTTTTTTTTTTTTTTTTTTTAAGTTTTGAGTCTTTTGAGCACAGTTCTTGCTCAGGGAGGTTGGTGCAGTTGGTGTGTAAGTTCTCCTATCATTCTGTGCTGCCTCATTTCCTGAAAGGAAGAGGGCCTGGTGCCTGTGGAGAGGACCTGCAGCAGGCGGGGGATGGTCTTGTGGCCCCTCCTGCGCTGTGCCTGAGCTAGCAGACAAGAGACACACTGGATTCTAGGTGCTGTGGGCGAGTCGATACAGGGCTGTCGGGGCCAATGGGTCTTTATGTAAATCGTTTCAGATTGATGACAGAGTTACAAATTGTTGATAATGAAACACTTCACTGTTTTTCAAAGGGGACCCTTATAAGAATATTTGATACTTCATCAGGGCATTTAGTCCAGGAGCTACGAAGAGGATCTCAAGCGGCTAATATCTATTGGTAAGGGCTTCACCCTGGGAGCAGTAGAACCAGGGTGGCGGCACAGGTGGGAGGGGGTGGCTGAGCTGTTAGGTTATTGGGTTTCAGCTCTTTTTATTACTGATTTTACTTCTTATTATGGGCCTTCCCTCTCCTGCTGCAGCATGGATGTTTGCCAAATTCTTCCCATCTCCCTCTATTCCAACTTCCTTCCCTGTGGTGCTTACTTCCCCCTTTATGGTAGAGGCCTTGCTGGTTTGTCTATAATTATTGTAGCCAGTTTGTTTCGTTTTGAGAGTGAACACTTCTCCAGGCAGCATTTCATACCATGGCTACAGCAAGAGCCTGCCACCACCCTGGCCACTTCTGGCCCGTGGGTATTGAGATTGGAAGTTTAACCTGTGTGCCCTGGCCCTAGGCACACTCCCCTACATGTCTGCTGTCAGCACAGAAGGCATATAGCCATTGCCTGCTACGACACACTTGGGAGCCACCTCCTCAGGGCAGGGTATGCCTTTCTCACCTGAACCTCCTGAAACTGGCATGGAGGTCCTCTCAGGAAACCCCACACCATTCACTGGCACACAGGCATCAGCAGTGGTGCCTAGGGGCACTGGTGAACAGAGAGTGATCCCTGGTTCCATGGTGAATGCTTTTGACACGACAGTGCTGAGACCTGGGATGTGGGCTAGTTAGTGCATTGTGTGTGTTGACAACAAGGGAGTTGGATCTCTCTGGTTCTCTGTATCTGCACAGACCCAAGCCCTGTCTGGTTTCTCTGCAGCATCAACTTCAATCAGGACGCTTCTCTCATCTGTGTGTCCAGTGATCACGGCACTGTGCACATCTTTGCAGCTGAAGATCCAAAAAGGAATAAACAGTCTAGGTGGGTTTTAGGAGTTCCCTGTGTTACCTGTAAGGGCAAATCTGATGTCAGTTTAGGTGTTTGTGGGATTTGAAAGTGAATGTGGAATGATCCTGCACCTGTTGTTCTACTTCCAAGGCCCCATTACTGTCAGGTTCTTTGACACTTGGTTCTGGGCAGGTTAGTTCCTGAATGTTGCCATGCTCGTCGAGGGTTAATCTGATGGCAAGAGAGCCTGTGCCCCTTCCTGTGCCGAGAGCCATGCTGTCTTATTACAGAACCATGACTTTGTATATAAGAAATGAGATCACTCCGTCCAGGGCTGGAGAGGTGACTCATGAGTTAAGAGCACTGACCCCTCTTCCAGGGGGCTCTGGTTCAATCTCAGTACCCACATGGCAGCTTACAACTGTCTGTAACTCCAGTCCCAGGAAGGCAGTGGCCGGTGGACCTTTATGAGTTCAAGACCAGCCTGGTCTACAGAGCAAGTTCTAAGACAGCCAGGACTATACACAGAGAAACCCTGCCTCAGAAAACTAAATAATAATAATAATAACAACAGCTCTGAGCTGTAAAAGAATTTCAGAATTTTCAGCAGTGCTGTGGTATCAAGCCAGCTACACCTCTGTCTCTGTCTTTGTGAATGTAAAGCCTCTCTTTTCTTCTTGTGCTTACAGTTTGGCATCAGCCAGTTTCCTTCCAAAATACTTCAGCTCCAAGTGGAGCTTCTCCAAGTTCCAGGTTCCATCAGGCTCCCCATGCATCTGTGCCTTTGGAACAGAGCCCAATGCAGTCATTGGTGAGTAGTTAGTTCATCTGTGTGGGAGGCCTCAGCATGTGGTCCAGACTGCACCAAGTCCTGTGGCTGGGGTGAGGCCTACTCAAAGCCTTCAGCATTTAGGATGCTATTAGTACCCTTCCATTTTCCCAGGAATGCTTTGATGGTAGATCTGGGCATTGTGAAGGTGACTTGCCAGTCCTCATTAGATGAGCATGTACCCTGGCGGGCTGTAACTGTGCTCATGTATTGATGTGGTCTCCCCTCCCAGCTATCTGTGCAGACGGCAGCTACTACAAGTTCCTGTTCAATCCCAAGGGCGAGTGTGTCCGTGATGTGTGTGCACAGTTCCTGGAGATGACCGATGACAAGCTGTGACTCTGCCTGTGAGTGCAGCTGATGCCACCACCCAGCGCCCTGTGGACTCCTGGGGCTGGTGCCAGTGCCCCAGGCCTGTGGGTGAGGGGCTCAAGGACCCTCTCGAGGACCTTGGTCTCGAAGCCATACGTGGTTGTCTGCCTTCCTGAGCAAGGCTTCTCATTCCCATATCAAAAGGACTCGTCCTCATGGTTCTGCAGACTCTGTGGCTCTGAGCATCTCAGGCTCTTGCTGGCCACCACCCTTTAGTTCAGCTGTGATGTTAGCATTAGTGACACCACCACACCTTCATGCCAGCAGGCTCCCTGCAGTCCCTGGGGACTGTCCAAGCACGAGTCAGTGGAAGCTGGTAGGGATGAGTGTGTCAGGCTTACGTCCTACATCACTCCAGAAGGGTAGAGAACCTTCCGCCACACGTGAGGAGCACTGTTCAGAGCACATGCTTGGGGTTCTCACCAGACCTGCCAGAGAACAGGATGAGTTACATCCCGCTTGAGGCACAGTCCTCAGGCTGCGAGGGAGGCAGGGTCTCCTGGTTTAGTTTGGGCTAAAACAGAACTTCCCATTACCTTTAGGGAACAAAGTAACACATAGACTTTAAAAATCACTTCCAGAAGAAAGCATTACTTAACTTAGGGGCCTTCTCAGTGCAATTTCCATGTGCCTGTAGCTGCCAGTTGTGTGTGGCGTCTACCCTGTCTCATCTCTCCAACACCCACAGGAACACACGCTAGCATTGGGGATGGCAGGCACATCCTGGTACTGACACAGGCTACAGGCTCCGTGTTTCTGTGCCACTCGAGGTATATGTTTAGTTTTTTACATATCTTCTAAGAAGCTCGGTTTTGCGGTTTTGATTTCGGGTTGCAAACATTTAAGTTGTGCCCAGCAGCAGGTTCTGAGTTCTGCCAGTTCCTTCATATTCCTGTAATCGGCTAACTGTGGATTTGATGTCAAGTATGCATGTTACTTTATGTGTATTTAATCATGAAACTTAATTTTGCACACTTGTTTGTACTGTTTCTTTGAAATAAAAGTGACTAATTTTGTTGTACTCTATCTGTAAAGAGCAGAGCCATGTGTAATGAAGCCAGATGTTCTCATCCTGAGTATATAACGGGATTAGGGTCCTGCACCTGCTGCAGGGCAGACCTGTAGGTCATTGAGATGGGAGTAGAGTGCCCTGTTACATGGGTACCTCATCAGCACAGCCTCTGAAAAGAGAAACTGAGTTTGTATGGTTTAGGACCATCCAGAGAGCGGGTACAGATGGAACACTTCATAAAAAAAAATTTGGTGTCACTGCCCCCTGCCATACCAGCGTTGGCTTCCTGTTTTCACAGGTATCAGCAAGCTGCCCTTCGGAAGGTTCTGTGAGGCACCGCTCGTCTATATACTTTGGCTGGTGTCAGACTGGTTTATATAATATTTTTGCAGTTTTGGGGGGCAGGCAGTGTGATGATCCTTCAATGTTTCCAACTTGCAGTGGTCCTGAAGCGTGGGTCTTCCCAGTGTGAATTGGAGCTTCAGAACTGGGGAGGCAAGCAGGTGACAGGCGATGATACACCAGGATTTGAGGCAGTGTTGTGCTCCAGCACCGCGGGATTGGCACGAGGCTAGGATGGGTGGCACAAGAGGGCCTGGCATCTAATCATGCTGAGGGTGTATGACCCTGGGCAAAGCCTTGTTAGTGGCCTCCCCAGTCAACTTTCCAGCCCACACCATCCTTGGCACACCTTGCAAGGGACAGTGAGCACACATGGGCTCCCTGGGAGTGGCAGTGCAAGGGTTAAGAGAAAACTCTTAGCGCTGCCTGCTCCTCAGTTTTGTTCTTGTCTCTGGGTAATAATAGAATTGGTGGACCATGCAAAGCTCTATAGGTTTACAGGCATCAGCAGACAGGGTTTTCAAACACCCAGTGGTAGGTGGGCCTTGACCCAAGAGGGGATATCTGAATGCTGGCACTTAAACAGGGATTCCAGAAGCTCCTGATTGGCTGTTTTTCCAAGGTGTGGTCTTAGCATCTGAGGTCCTCCTGGACATGAGAAACTGCACTTTCGGCCTTGCCCACTCTTCTCAGCAAACTAAATGTTACCACCCGCGAGAGCTGCCAGGTCCTGCACCAACATTCGCCTTTCTCAGAAACCACAGGCTCACATGGTTGAGTGGACCCCTGGCCGTTCCTCCTCCCCTTTTGGCCAACGTCCCTGTGGGACCAAGTCTTTGTATAATGTTTTCTTTCTTCAGGCAGACCATGCCTCTGGGTGCAAGCATGGTCTATAGCCTGGTGGTCACAGTCATGATGTACGCCCTCTCCTCAGTTGGCTGATCGAGGTGTTTGGTTGACTCTCACATTTTGGAAAGTACTTAGAATTTAAAAAAAAATAAAATTTATGTAGTTCTTTTTTGTTGTTTTTTTCGAAACAGGGTTTCTCTGTGTAGCAGCCTCTGGCTGTCCTGGAACTATTTAGACCAGGCTAGCTTCAAACTCAAGAGATCCACCCGCTTCTTCCAAGTGCTGGGATTAAAGGAAGGCACCACCATGCCTGGCTATATGTAGTTATTAAGAACGAGAGAGGGACAGAGAAATACAGTGTTGTAGAACTGTCTCATACTTCTACCACCAGAAAAGGTGAATAATGAAGACATTTTAATTTCAATCAACATTAGGTACCGATTTTTGTTTTGTTTTTGCGACAGGGTTTCTCTATTTAACAGTCCTAGCTGACCTGGAACTCACTTTGTAGACTAGGCTGGCCACCATGCCTAGCTTTAGGGGCTAATATTTTTCTAGAAATGTTTCTATAGTTAGTTGGTTTTTTGAGAACAGGGTCTTGTGTAGCCCAGGCTGGGCTTAAACTTTTGTGTGCCTGAAGGTGGCCTTGAGTTCCTGGAGCCTCCACACTGCAAGTACTGCTTTGAAAAAGAAAGCAAGTTCAATGTCAGAGATACTGTGGTTGCTCAAAAATACTTGCACTTTTTGCTAGCACAACCAGTGCTAAAACGGAAATAACTGTGCACAAAGATGTATAAGCTCGTTGGGCCTGAAGGCTTTCAATTCTTAGTGTTTGAGACAGGTTGTCCTGAAACTTGCTCTGTAGACCAGGCTGGCCTTGAACTCACAGAGCCTCCCGAGTGCTGGGACTAAAGGTGTGCGCCACCACCTGGCTTGTTTTATTGAAAGCCAAGTCCATCTTTTGCTGGGAACTCAGGGGCATATGTCCCTGAAATTTATTTTCATTTCCAAATGCTGTATCTACTGAATCATTTATGATGCCCAAGCTCTATATCTTTTGATTTATTTCAAGAGCATTTGCTCTATTTTAGGAAGCATGGCTAATTCTTCTCCAATGGTCATCTGTTTTTATTTACATTTAGGTCATATTGGAGTTGATAGCTGTCCTCTTTGGGTTGAGCTTTCTTTGGCCACTTGCTTACTCTTTGGAATATGGTTTTACCTTAGCAACCACTGCTGGGCTGACTTCATATCCATATACCTTGTGTAGTCATACCCACCTTTGTGTGTGGGAAGCATTCTCCCAGCCTGCTCTGGGCTGCTCAGGTCCACCCTGCATGCACTGCTTGGCCAGCTTTGCCACGATGGCTGCAGATGGACGTGAGGTGCAGTAGTACGGGGAATTTCTAACTCCCTGCGCATGCTAGTATCCCCAGATTCTGTCTCCCAGGCACCGTTTCTCCTGTTTGTTAAAGGGTTCTCCGCTCCCCCTTGAGCAGATCTCATGTAGCCCAGACTGGCTTCAAACCTGCCCTGCAGTCAAGGATGGCCTTCAGTTTCTCATTCTCCTGCCTCCACCTTCTGAGGGATAGGATTACAGGATTACCACATGGACGTATCAAGTTCTGGGGACCAAATCCAGGCTTGTACATCCAAGGCAAACATTTTACTGATCAACCCTCCCAATTCCTTGTCAAGGTTCTTCTAAATATTCAATGCTCCTAATGCCACCTCTTGCTTACCAGAGCACTGTGGGTGTCTACTGTCACCTGCACGGGAGCACTTTCTCAGGATGCTCCCCACGTTTGGGCTGCCACTGCGTCACCTGTAAGTTCTCCTGGCTTTGACCACACATCCCCAACATAGAGTTTCCATATGTTCCGCCCTGGGAAAGCAGCTGGGAGGCCACTGTCATCACCTGGGAACCTCAACACCTGTATACCTTTTTGGCAAACATTTTGCTATCTCTTGTTTTCGGTGATCTTGATCCTTAGGTCAGAGGGCAAGCATTGGGGTTGGGGTGCACACGGACAACTTAAACTCTAAAATAATTGAACTCCAACCCTGGATAGCACACAGCTGCCTGTATAGCTGTCACTATCGTGCCCTGTGCTTGCACCCCCGAAGAAGCCTGTGCTGAACACACCTGTGTTCCTGGGAAAGTCTCCCAGCACAGACGTAAGACAGACGTAGCTGCTTATCAAAAGACAATGATACTCTGTATTCAGTTAAAATTAATAAAAATATTTTATTGAATTTCAGGAACTTGGTACTTTTTTTTAAAAATTCCAAATCTTTGCACACAGATCACCACTCTGCTTACTCTAGAACAGCAGTTGCTCGGACTTCACGATTGTCACTTCTCTCCTTGTGTCACACAGCGTAGAAAACCTAAGTCCTGATACTCCCCAGCCCCTTCTGAACTACTTCAGCTACTCTGTGCCCAGCCACCCCCTGCAGAGGACAAGGAGGTGAGGTGGGGTGTTTATGGAAACATTCTGCGGTGTGGAGAATATACAAAGTATGCCACACACATTCTGGAATGCACTGTACCCAGGACACAGCAAAGTTTCCCTTTGTGTTCTGTGTGGTTCAAGCCAAAGCTACTCAAGTTATCTAGTCCCTGAGGGAGCTCAGAAGTTTGGTAAAGGTCAAAGAGAAGCATTCAACACTTAGGTGCCACAGTGGACCTGGGAAGTGCTGCAAGCTACTTGTGGTGTCAGGGTCATTGCCCCCATCCCACATCAGAGAGCAGACGAGCCCAGCCATGGTGTGTGGAGCGGCTTCTGGGGACTCAGAGAACATGGACTAAAGCAGTGCCTGCAACACTGGCAAGGAAACCTGGGTTCAGTACTGTTAGTCTGCGGCTTAGCTTGTGCCCGCTCCGTTCAGCTTTACATTCCTATGTACCAAAGAGCAGCAAGGAGAAGAGGTGAGTGTGTGACTGTGGCTACACAGGACACTTCACTCACTCGAGACTGAGAATGTGGCCTTCAAGAAAAAAAATCCTCCTTCCATCTTCAAAATTTTTCTATGAGCCCCCAAAAGAAACCCCTGCAGACTCCTAAGGTCTGTCTGGAGCTCAGAGGTAACGAGTCTGCAGACTTGACTCACACAAGGAACATCTTCTACCCAATCCTAGTCAAGCATGCTACAGGCAGATGTCCCCAGACACACAGTATGTTCAGCTGGTGGTGCCCGAACCCACCTTACTAGGGTGGCCTCCTGCTAGCGCACCACATAACTGAGGCCCAGAGCTGGGACCCACATGCTGGGCACAAGAGAACCCAAAGTGCTTTGCAAAATGCAAACCTTTAAGAAATACACATTTCAAGGTTACCTGCAAGACGGAGGAGGCAGACTGCGGCTGGGAGGGGCTCCAGTCCCCCAGGCTGCAGTCCAAAGGCAGACTGCTGTGGCACACACGTGTTCTCACTCACATGATGTCTCATCTTTTATTGTGTTCAGTGGCTGAGTTATATAACTCCAGAACGTCAACACACATCATCTGCAGTAACATTGTGACAGCTCCATACTGTGGGTGAAGCAATACTTAGAACAGACATCATATTTGGTCTTTATGTAAATAATGTTTTAAATTGCCTAAATATACCATTCTGAGCCATTTCATTCTACCAGGAAAATACAGGGTTTTCCCCCCTTCTCTTAAAAAAAATTAAATACCAAAATAACTACATTTAAATAAATAACGTTATGATGATGACATTTAAAAAAAAAAAAAACCAACCCACAATGAGGCTAAGTCCCTCTGCCTGCTGCTCAGCTAAGTCCAGAATGCTCCGGAAAGATGAGCGGTGATCCTGAGTGTGGGCTGGGCTGCTGGCCTCCCACCTCTCCTCACCCTTCCCTCTTAAACTTTACTTATATAGGACGTAAGTCAGACTTAGTGTGGTACTTCATTCTGAAAAGCCAGAGAAACCTCTAGAGAATCAGAAAATGGCTTGGATTCTTGAGAACCTGGCCACTGGGTCCTACTTCCAAGACCCTCAATCTCTCCAAGAGCTCTCGCCATGCAGGTAACCAGTCAGGTGCCGGAAGCCAGAGCGGACCCCTATGACTCCCAGCAGGGTTCTGGGAGAGACCTATGACTTCGGTCTGAAAAGGGAGGTGTAACAGAAGCTGGGTCTGTTTCCCAAGGGGGGAGGGGGATCTGCTGCTTTAAGCATACATAATATGTAGGAGACTCATTTACTAGAGTGGGAAACTACGCCAAGGACAAAGTCAACATAAAGAAACAGACAACAGAACGCGCAAGAACAGGTACGTGCAGCCCGGAGGCTAGAGGCTCCTGGGGTCCCTTGTCCCAGTGCCCCGGCCTTATAGGTCCATGCAGCCTCAGTCCACCCACCCTCTACAATGGCACAGGGAACTGCTCTGAACGGAAATGGGCAAGCAGGTATCCTAAAGAAGTGCCACCCAAACAGGCAGGACAGACCATAGCAAACCATCCCATGGGCTGGAAACAAACCACAGAAACAAACAGAATGACATTCTTCCCCCAAATGAATCTCAAATTTCCAGAGTAGAAATGGAGTGATATGAAATGTCAAAGACCCCGTTATTTAGTAAAGAAAGGACATCTCCAAGTATTCTAATTCCACATGTAGACAACAAAATACTGTCTTGTCTCTCAGCCGCAACCAGCAGGTCCTATGAGGGCAGCAGGTGGCTATGTCTCTGTCCCCTAGAGGAAAGCCAGAGAGATCCACTTGCAGCGGGTGCTGCATCTGCACAAGAGACTCAGAGTTCTTGCTTGTAGTAAAAGCTGAGCCCACAGATGACAGCCCAGCGAGTGCTCTATAGGAGACACCACCTCTGGAACCAGGGTTGCTGTTGTGGGTCTGTTCAAGTCTAACTTGTCTTTAAATTAGGGAGTTTTAAGGCCACCTGGGTTCATGTTTTCAGTGCTAAGAGGTGAAGTCCAACCGCAGGGCCCTTTACCCACTGAGGATGCGCTCCCTGCTTCAGGAAGAGGCAGCATCTCCTTTTGGCACCACAAATTGATGTCTGAAGAGAAGGTCTCCCAGCAGCTAGTTCTGGATTCCCTTCTCTCTCATAGCTGCTGGTGGCGCATCTACGCTCAGGGCAATGACAATGCTCTCGCCATCTTCTGCTTTAATGCGCTTGAGCTCCGGCTGCTCTGCCTGGTCACCATTCTGGCGCTTTGTGGGCAGGGACGCCGATGCTGACGCATGGGTTGCCAGCATGTGGAGAGGACTTGCCACTGCTGAAGAGAGACAGTGCGTCAGAACCCACACTACTGCATAAACCCTCGACCACAACCCACCCTGGCACTCCAAATCTACTGAGCTAAGCTTACACAGAACCCTAGGGATGGCCCTGAAGGGCGAAGGCAGAGAATCCTAAGCAGAAGAAATCAGGAAAGCTTCAGTCAAAGCCTGGCCAGTGGGTATTTCCATCAACAAGAACAACTTCTGCAGCTTTAAAAACGCATAAGCTACTCAAGAGCTCATTGTTGTCAAGACGGGGGTGGCTTCTGTTCACCCGAAGGACAGAGAGTTGTTCCTTCCAAGGAGGAAAGTAGGCTATTCTGGTTTGAAAGACAGCCATTTCTCACCTGTTCAAGTCATTACCTAAAGCATTTGCCTATAAAGAAGACATGCTTAAGCTAGAGCTTGCCACCAAGCCTGAGAACTTGAGTTCCATACTCAGAACACACATGATGGAAAGAGAAAACCGACTCCCACAAGTTGCCCTCTGACCTTCATGTGCACCCTACCCCCCCAACACTGCTGACTATATGCACAGTCTTTATAGTAGACTATACAATGCATTTGCGTCTGACCACTAAAGTTCAATTCTAAAAACCTACACAAATGTGGAAAAGAGAACAAAATTCTCAAAGTTGTCCTGACCTCCACATGTGTGCTATGTACGGTACATGTACCCCATCATACAGTTTTATAAAAATTTTAAAAAGACTTATTTTTATTTATATGCATGTTTGCAAATCTCTCTACGTGCGTGTGCAAACTCGTGAATGTGGGTACCTGCAGAGGCCAGGACACTTCCAGATCCCTTGTAGCTGGAGTTAGAGGTGGTTGCTGAACCCATAACCTCTAGAATAGCAAGGGTTCTTAACCATAATCTCTCCATCCCCAGTAGTTTTTCAAAAAAGAAAACATATTAACTCTGAAAAATCTGAGTTTGTCCTTACGAGGCCAGTTTAAGAAGGCTCAGCAGGAAAGGTGCTTGTGCCTCCATGTGACAAAGTAAGTTTGATCCTAGACCCCACAGGAACAAAGCTGTCCTCCGACCTTCCTTCCACACACCGACAACACACTGTTTATATCCCCCTGAACTGGAAAGAGAAAGTTAGCTAAACTCCAGCCATCATCTCTTCCTGCTTGTCAATAGTAGACACAATGTGGCCAGTTGCCTTGCACTCCATGACAGGCTATATCTTCAAACTCTGAGCACAAATAAACCCTCTTTATATTACTATATCTTCAAACTCTGAGCACAAATAAACCCTCTTTATATTAAACGGCTTCTTGTTTGGTATTTCCCTAGAATGTTGTAAAAATTTCTGGGGAGAGACCAGAAAACTAACCCAGTGGTTAGAGAAACCATGTTCAATCCCCAGCACCCCAAGGCAGCTAACAACTGTTGCGCCTCTAGTTCCAGGGGATCTGACCTCTACAGCCTACACGGACAATGAATGCATTCGGTGCACAGATGCACATACAGGCAAAATACCCATACACATCAAGTAAAAATAACTGAATGAAAATAAAAATATTTCTAGGGGGCTGGAGAGATGGCTCAGAGGTCAAGAGCACAGGCTGCTCTTCCAGAGGTCCTGAGTTCACTTCCCAGCAACCACATGGTGCCATCTGGTGCCCTTTTCTGGCCTGCAGGCAGACATGTAGACAGAATACTGTATACATAATAAATAAAATTTAAAAAAAAAAACTCTAGAGACAAAGGGGCTGTGGTGGGAAAATACCAATCCCCGTGGCTCCCACAGCATCCCTTGCACTTCCCACGGCTTTAAACGGCAAACGTTTCCACAGACAAAACTACAAAGTCAAATCAGAACCACGCATGGAATGCTTCTTCCCATAGTCAAGAACCTCTGCTGGGACACGAACAGACACGAACAAACGTTCTTACCGTTGTTCACCTGGCTGTGCACTGCTGGAGGCACGGGTACCACGTGAGTTCCATTTTGCGTTACAGTTTTTATTGGAAGCTGGTGTTGACCTAAAGGCGCCTGTTGTACTATGGTCACTGTCTGGACAGGGGTACCCTGTGATGTCTGGATGATTCGGCTAGCAGCGCCTAGTGTGGCTGGGCTAATTGCAGGGACAGGCTCTACTTTCACTGAAATCAAAAGAAAAGGAAGAGAGATGATACACTGTTGCAAAGCCGGGGTCTTGGCAGTTTATGAAAACAAGTATGGTGCAAGCCTAATTCCAACACAGGATCACAGGGTGTCACATGGCTACCACCTCAGCTACTGGCAAGTTAAGGCCAGTCTGGGTTACAAAGTAAGTTGGAGACTAGTCTGGGCAACTTGAAACTGTGCCTTAAAAATTAAAAAAAAAAAGGGAAAAAAGTAAAAAAAAGCTGGGGCTATAGCTTAGCCATAGAGGACTTGCCTGACAGGTACAAAGCCCTAGGCTTGATGCCTAGTACTGCAGAAATGTTTAAAACCAAGTAATGGGATGGAGAGATGGCTCAATGGTTACGAGAACATACTACACTCAGAGGACCGGATTTGATCCCCAGCACCTCCATTGCTCAGTAACTCTAGTTCCAAGAAGACATACCACCTCTGACTTCCAAGGGTGCATGCATACGCACAAACTCTTGTGCAAACCACACACACACAGAGTAAAATCTTTAAAACCAACAGTGGGCTAGGGGTGTGCTTTAGTAAAACAGGGTTTCTCTAGGATGTATGTGGACTCAATTGCCACCCTAAAAAGGAAGAAAAGAAACAATCACACAAAAACTAAGGAACATGTTAAAACAGCCAAGGACAACTGAGCCTGTGAACTTCCATGGACTGAAAAGTTAGCACGAGGTGCTGTCTTCCTGCTCACCTTTGACTTCTCTGTGGTCGCCATTCTCTTGTGGTTCTGCCTTAGGAGGAGCCAGCACTGCAGCCTGAGTGACCACAGCTTGTCCAGCAACTGTGTATGTGTTTGCTGGGGCCAGTCCAGCCACACTGGTGACTGACACTGCTGGTATCTGATGGACAACATGTACCGTCTGCACAACGGGTGGCTGAGAGGTGGATGTGGTCACTGGGGTTGCAACAGTGTAGGTGACAGGCTTAATGGCCGGGGGTAGCTGCCGTTGGACAGTGATTAAGACGGGCTGACTAGAGAGAGGTGACCCTGTTGGGAGAAAACATGAGCAGTGTTAAGGCTTGCATGGTCCTTGGTCTTATAGTTCTCACACTAAGCACTCACTAACATAAACACTACACTTTAAAATACAGAATATTACTAATGAGAGATATATCCTATCTTTATTATTACAATTTTTCAAGATTTATTTTTGCTTACTCTGCTCACTTTTATGTCTGTGCACCATATGAGTGCCTACAGGGGCTACAAGAGGACACTGAATACTCGGAACCAAACCTGAACCCAGGTCCTCTGAAAGAGCAGAGAATGCTCTTAACCACTGAACGATCTCTTACGGTCGAAACGTAGTATCTTAACGGGGACATTAAGTTCCCACATCTAAGAATCAAAGACTGCAAACTTAGCTTTGTTTTGATTTCTCCCACTACCTCTTTCTATACTTCCTCCTTCGAAAACATGCCCTATATTTGGGCCTAGAGACATGAGCCATCCTTGCCCTGGTAGGACAGAGGCACAAAACGCATAAGCAGACCCAGGCCACTCCCTGGCTTTCGCAAGTGGACGCCAGCAGCTGCAGACAGGTAGCAGGCTAGGGTTTCCCTGAGCATCCATCATGCCTAGTGGTCAAAATGCTCATCTTCCCAGGCACACATTTCCTTCTATATTATGGTTTTGCAAGTAAACTGGGAATATTCACCTACTCATTAAGTAGATATATTTTTATTCTAATCACTGCCTAGTTTGTGTAGCTTCTTTTAGTGAGAAGAGACCTTTTTAAAAAAAAAAATGAAGCAATTGAGAAATATTGATTCTTTGACTTTTGTTTTTAGAAACAGGGCTTTACTATGAATCCCAGGCTGTCCTTAACCTCACAGCAATCCTCTTGCCTCAACCTCTCGGTCAGACACACTACAGCCATACTTCTATCTCACCTGAGCTGATGGAAAAAAAGGAAAAAGAAAGGAAGGAGGGGGAGAGAGTGGAACAGAGAGAGGGAGGGAGAGAAAATTAATTCCCAGTGTCACTTTCTTTCCCCGAAACCTTCTACATAACACTCAGGAACTATACAAAGTACCAGGCACAAGGTATGAAGCTTCCTGAGGATTCTACCACTGCTTTAGTGCCAAATGCAGGCATATTTGTCTGGCCCCACTGCCTGACCCTCGCCACCTCTCCTCCTGTGGTCTCACCTGGTGCACTCTGTGCAAACCGTGCCTCCTGGATGACGGCAAGTTTGGGCTGCGAGGCGCCAGGCTCCGGCTCCAAGGGGGCTGGGGAGCCCTCCCTCGACAGGCTCTCTGGGGTCTGGGCGCCACTGGAGTGAGCGGACAACACTCCTGCATGGTTGGGAGAGGCTGGGGCACTCCTGGGTCACCAAAAGAAGACAGTGGGTTTTCACAGTGATGCCCCAGAAAGGACTTGTCCACTCAACCTCACTTTGTAAAGGGCAGCCTTCTGTCTCCTGCCAACTGAGTGCAGCTCTGTGTTCTGACTTTCTCTCACACGCATGTCAGAGGCCGCTCAGTCCCATGAAAAGGTTGGTGCCCTCTCTGAGCAGTTCCTGTGCAGCCAGCCAGCAGGACGCAGCAGGGAGCAGACTGTGGGGCCTTACGGTTTCTAATAAACTCATTTCTTTTCCAATAGATTAAAGTGTTTGGTTTCAAAATCAGACAAATGAGAAATCTTGAGCACAGAACTGAAGGTCGCTTTAAAAACTGTTCACATGCCAAAAGAAAGGAAAACACCGTGGCCCATGACCTTGCCTACTGGTGTCTAACTACTGTAAGATGCGCATCAAGTTCAAAGAAACAGCAAGCAACACAGGTAGAACGCAGAACAGTAAGGAACAAACACAACCAACCTTCCCCAGTCCCCACCCCAACACCAGTAACAGCATCCGCAGGTCCTCATTTTCGGAAAGAAGCTCCCCAGCACACTGAGGTGATATTATTGACCATGGGTGTGGTCTCTGGTTCCTGTGTCCTTACCTAGAGGAGAGCGGTCCCAGGGGGGTTCTAAAGCAAGGCACGCCCCTAGGCCGTCTCTTCCTAAAAGCCTGCTCTACCAGCTTGCTCTCGGAGGCAGGATCTATCCTCCAGAAGGAGCCTTTGCCTGGTTCTTCCTGGGAACGTGGCACTTTGATGAAATAACGGTTCAGAGAGAGATTGTGGCGAATTGAATTCTATGAAACATAAAAAAATACGTAGACTTCATATAATTCTTTGTTGAGAAATGAAGATGTGCCCAAGCCTTAGTGTCCTGTAAAGCAGAAAACTAGATGCTCAATGCAGACGTGACAGAGAGGCTTCAAGGCCCAGCCCTCCCTGGCTGAACGAGACTGCTCAGGGTTGGAGCCTTTGTGGCCACAACTCAGGGAATCTCAGGTGGAGAGGGGGAACCTAGGCATGGGAAAGGTTAAGGCTCTGCCATCTCCCATATCTACCTCCTTTCAAGGTCTGTCACTGCATCCTTGACTTCTGCCAGGTGGAATCAGGACTAACTGCTAACTCTGTCTGAAGACAAAGAGCCGACACAAGGCACTCCTTTAGAAATGTTTGCACATAACTAGCTGACAATCTGCCATGCCATGTACAGTATATTAATACAGTATAAAGGATTTATTCAGCAAGTCAGTAAAGACCAGGAATTTTAATGACTCCACCTTCTAGTCAAGTACTCGGCTCTGTATTTGCGAAGTACATCCATGTGTTTATTTGATCTTCAACAATAACACCGTTAGGAAAGAGAGAAAATCAACTCGGAAGCCATCATTCTTCAGAAAGTTCAGCTTCAGGTTGTCCAAGTCTGAGACAGAGCCTGCTGTGATCTGAATGTGACCACACCTCAAGTACACGCAGGGTGGAAGTCATGAATAGCAGCTATTATCTCATCTTCTTTCAAAGTGGTAATAACTCAGAATAAAATCAGGGAATATCCAAAAATCCCCAATTTTCTCAATTCCCCATTAACCTTCTAATAAACCTAGCCATGGCCTGAAGTTCGGACTTGTCACAGGCAGCTAAAAAAAAATCTAACAGATGCTCAGCATCGCTTTACCATCAGTCCCAGGGCTGCTCCAGAACAGCCAGGCCTCTGACTATTCTGTGGACCTGAGTTACATCGTGAGCAGTATGAGGGGCCTGGCTGTGTCTGACTCGTTGAGATTTAGAATATTTAAAAAAACCAAGACACGTGGTGCGATGTTTTGTTATCAGGTATTGCTGACAACCAACCTTTCTTTCAATTCCAGAAAACCAAAGGGGACTGTTCTCGGTGCCCTTCACACAGAAGGCAAACCTTCACCAGCTGCACTCAGACCTTTCAGGTTTGGAGGAGAGGCAGAGTCAAAGGCTGTATGTTAAGAGAAGCAACCCAGACAAGGATGACACAGGCTCAACACCCTAATTTAAAAATCCCAAATCACCAGATGATGACACATGCCTTTAACCCCAGAACTCAGGAGGTAGAAGCAGGCAGATCTTTGTGAGTTTGAGGCCAGCCTCGTCTACAGAGCAAGTTGTTGAGCAGCCAGGACTACATAGGGAGACACTGTCTTTTTTAAAACACACACACACACACACACACACACACACACACACACACACACACACAAAACCGAAACCAAATCCAAAACTTAGAGGGCAACAGGATGCTCCAGTAAAAAATTCACATTTGCCCCTATGTGCCAAAATGCCATTAACACGAGCATCCTAGAAAGTTTACATAAAATTACCTGCAGACTATTCGTACAAGAAAAAAAAATTGAATGAATATCATCCTTAAGTTGGTTATTTCCCCTATATATTATTATAGACAGGCAAATACTCCAAAATCTGAATCATTCTGAAACCTGAAAACAGATAAAAGCCAGTCAACCAGTCAATTGAAAGCCACTACCCACTGAGAAGGGAAATCCTTGAGCCTGCCTACGGTAGGCTGCTCCCGTACAGAAGACACTCCACAGACCCCAACTACACTAGGCCAGGGAACAACTGAGTTTGCATGCTATCAGCTAGTGGAAAAGTGGAGGCAGTAACTAGGCTTTCCGTCCACCATGAGCCATGAAAGATCCTCTGCTACCAGTTACGTGCTCAGGAGACTCAGGGAACTGATCTGAATACTAACAGAATCCACCTAGTCTGGGTCTCCTTCCTAACCACCCCCTTCCAGAGAATCTGCATACAGCATGAGGTCAAATTCATAAATGGTCACCTGCAATTTCCTAGCCAGCACTGTAAAAACAGGAAGAAGTGACAAAATATTTAGTTTAGAGACAAACAAAAAAGGACCCATTTTCCATATAATTCAGGTCTATATACTGCGATCAAGGCTAAGATTAATGTGCCTTCAATCTGTTCTTACAAGTATGAAAATCCCGAAAGGCTCATGTGACCTATAAATTAATGTAATCTTAAATGAACACCTAAAACAAGCATCCCTAGTCTGAGCCTTCCTAGAAGGGACCCGAGCTCTAGCTCCCACACTCAGTCAGTCTTTCTCATCGGATGGGAATGCCAAACTAGCTCTGGTCTTTCAGACAATGGCAGCCCAGTCTTTTCATACTTTCTTATAAACACAGTAAACAACCAACTCCAGGCTGGGGAAATTATAAAATTATAAGTAATCATTTTGGAAGCAGGCATGAGAGTGCATTTATAACCCAGCAATTTAGAAGGCTGAGCAAGAATATTACAAGTTCGAGGCCAGCCTAGGCAACACCGGGAGATTTAATAGGGAAGCGGTGAGAGGGAGGCACTGTGACAGGAAATATAAGGAAGAAATAGTCCATCTTTCTATACAATCACTCAGACTGCCCCATTTTATGTTAGAATCTCCTCTATAAATTAATAAAAAAGCTGTTCAATGAACAGACCCTGTAATACCCTAAAACTTAGACTGAAAAGCAATCCTATGGATGCAGGGCCTTTGGGACAGGGAGGGAATGCTCACATTCTCCAAACATAATGTTGGAAAACAGGACTCAGGCAGGAATCCGCCTCTGTGCCTATGTGTGTGTAGGCCAGGAAATAGCTCTGAGGTTCATTCCTCAGGAGCAAAACACTTTGGTATATTTTGGGACCCGGTCTCTGACAGGCCTAAAGCTTGTCAGACAGTGAGTTGAGTCCCAGAGACACCCTTATTCACCTCTCCAGCACCTTGATTTTTACATGGATTCTACGGATGAAACTCAAGTCCTTATGCACAAGTTATAACTGTTATGTTTTTTTAAACCAACTGATCTATTTCTCCAGCCCTGGAAATACAATTTTTTTAAATAAGCTGTTCTGTTGAGAGCCCCTACCCCAAAGCAATGTCAGAATAAGTAAGACATACAGAGATGGAAAGGCAGCTACGCTGTCATGGCAGTAAAAGATCAAATGGATGTCAACATCCCAAGGTCAAGGATAGGAGCAAGTTGAAAACGTATGCTGATGAGTTAAACAGACCCCAGAGCAGGCAACCACGCTCTCCCTAAACCACTCCTGGAGCAGCCACACTGAGGTGAGAGGCACAGTCATCTTCATGACCCTGGTCTGTATAGAAGAGCATGTCAATTTCACTTTTCTTCAGAACTGCTGCTCCTCCTGGACAGAAAAGCAGGCACTATCCTGCCTAGAGCTCTCCAGTGGGAGACCCCCCCCCCCCATGACTTCTCTGGCATATAAAACGGCAGTATTTTAACAGCTTCGATGGATAAGCAGCATCTTCAACACACAGGACGCGAGCAAGCTGAAATGGACTTACCTGCCAGCCCTTGTCCGCAGTCCTATAGTATGGATAGTTTTTAGTGATGTGTGTATAAATTCCATTTAGGGTGAGTTGTTTATCAGGAGCCATTGTAATTGCTTGTACTATCAACTGTGCATAGGAGTAAGGTGGCTTTGAGTCATCCTGTGTTAGAAAAAAAAAAGCACCTAAGATTCAAGAGTATTCTTACAACAGAGTGGGCTTTGTTGTTGTTGTTTTCTGAGACAGGGTTTCTATGTGGAGGCTTATCTGTCCTGGAACTCACTCTGTAGACCAGGCTGGCCTAGAACTCAGAGATCTGACTGCCTCTACCCACAAGTGCTGGAACTAAAGGGGTGCGTCACCATCGCCAGGCAACAAGGGTTTTTTATTATAAAAGTAATATGATCGAGAAAATCTGGGAAAAGTAAATAGAAAAATTGTAGAACAGCATAAAGATTAAAAATCACATAAGGAGCCAGGCGTAGTGGTGGTATATGCCTTTAATCCCAGTACCCTGGAGGCAGAAACAAGAGGCCAGTCTAGTTTACAAACAGTTTCAGGACAGCCCACACAGAGAAACACTATTGGGAGGAAGGGGATCACACAGGTGAAAACTGAGGTGACAAGAACAAAAAATAAAACCGATAGAAGCCGCTGGACTTCAGTGAAATCCAGAGCGATACACATCAAGAAACGCCTGTGACATGGAGAGGGACCGGCATGTCTAGGTGTGATGCACAATCAGAAGAGCACCTGAGGACTCTGCAAACGTCCCTCTTCTGCCAAGACTCTAATGTGAGCACGCGGCTGTGAAGGAGCCGGACAGTCACTGCTCGTCCTAGGCTGCTGGTAGCTCCAAGTCTTTCCAACATTTCAAAATCCCACATGTACCAGCATAAGCCTCGGAGAGAGGTCTGACTGGAGAGATGATTCAGAAGTTAAGAGCTCTTCCAGAGGCACTGAGCTCAATTCCCAGCAACCACATGGTGGCTCACAATTATCTATAATGAGATCTGGTGCCATCTTCTGGCACAAAGGCAGACATGTAGGCAGAACACTATGTAATAAATAAATAAATCTTTTAACTTCTAAAATCAACTGAGAATGTTACTTATTGCCGTCAGAATCATAACCCATTTAAATGGTGACAACTTTGTCAGAAATAAGAACATTCTTCTGTGGCTAGGAAGGGAGGCTGCCGTAGCTGGCAGGTCCCAAAGATAAACGGAGAAATAAATCTTAAAAAGGGGAGCAATCTGCAAAAGAGTATATTCAAGGGCTGGAGAGATGGCTCAGAGGTTAAGAGCACTGGCTGCTCTTCCAGAGGTCCTGAGTTCAATTTCCAGTGATCACATGGTGGCTCACAGCCATTTGTAATAAGATCTGGTGCCCTCTTCTGGTCTTCAGCCATACATGCAGGCAGAACACTGTATACATAATAAATTTTTAAAAAGAGAGTATATTAAAATAACACCACTTATTCTTATTCAAAGCACATTGAGTATAAAGCCTGGATTTGATCATCAGCACCACAAGGATGCATACTGTTCATATATCAAGTATACATTTTTATTTACTTTTTAAATGTGGAGGTATTTTACCTACATGCATGTCAGTGCACCATGTGTATGCAGTGTCATCTAGGACAGAAGAGTCAGATCCCCTTAGACCTGCAGTTATAGCTTGTTAACCACCACGTGGCTGCTGGGATTTGAACCCATGTCTTATGGAAGTACAGCTAGTATTCTTTTAACTACTGAGTCACATCTCCAGACTCTTCTCCAACCCTGACTTTTATTTTTAGATTTTTACATAGTGTTGAAACAAACTATTATTGTACTATATAGTAAATTTAGGCCAGCTGACCCCATCTCAAAAACCAAGACAAAAATAAGAACACCATCTCATTGGAGATGCACTAGGGATAGGGCAAAATTAGAAGTATAAGGAACAAAGCGACAAGACAGTGCTCTCCAATAATCTGAGAGATGCTTATCAATTCTCCATCAACCAATGCCAGCATTCAGAAGACTCCCACAGCCCACTTTAAATGGCTAACTTTATTTTGCTATCACTTAGGCTGCTAAAAGCTTTGCCTAAGCACCCACAACAGCACACCCCAAGGTTCGAGGAAAAGAACCATGTGAGTCTTTCATGTGGCTGAGCAGCTGTCCCCACACCATGTGCTTGGCTCAGAGGTTGAGGCCTCATCCCTGCTCAAATGGCCAACGCACTTCCTAGGGCTTTTTTCTTACATGCTTCTGAGGATGCTTTCATTTGTTCCGGGAGTTAGTTCTCTTCTACTATGTGGGTCCCAGGAATCAAACTCAAATCTTCAGGCTTGGTGGCAAGTGCCTTTATCCGCTAAGCTATTTTGTTGGCCTTAAAAATGCTGTTTTTGGGGCTGGAGAGATGGCTCAGAGGTTAAGAGCACTGACTGCTCTTCCAGAGGTCCTGAGTTCAATTAATTCCCAGCAACCACATGGTGGCTCACAACCATCTGTAATGAGATCTGGTACCCTCTTCTGGCCTGCAGGCATGGAGGCTGAACATTGTGTACATAATAAATAAAAAAATCTTAAAAAAAAATGCTGTTTTTGTTTTTTAGAAACAATGTATCACTAAGTACACTTCCAATAGCCTGAAAGCTGCTATGTAAACCAGAATGGACTTGAACTCAGAGATTCCTCCCAGGTGCTGAAATACTGAGCATAAAAATATTTTTATTTTTAAATAATTTAACACGGAAAATACTCGAATATACCCAAATGGGTGGAACAAATTTTGCAAAGTGAGTACCCAGCAGCTCCTGCCTCGCAAAGATCACTATTAGTTCTGGCATCATAATCTCCTTTCTACTGTAACGTTTCAACCCACCACCTAGGAATGCCTCTGTGTGCACAAGGTAACATAGCTATGACTTGTGTTCTTTGTGAACATGTCACATATGTACAGACTGTTTTTTACTTAACACTGCAATAACAGCCTTTCTGTGCTACTAAAAATTTTATATATAATCAGTACTGTGCCTACAGTTACCCTGAGGTCCTCACATGTGTATTCAAGGATTTAAAAAATGCATTACAGCCGGGTGGTGGCAGCACACGCCTTTAATCCCAGCACTCAGGGGTCATGGGCAGGTGGATTTCTATGAGTTCGAGGCCAGCCGGGTCTACAAGAGCTAGTTCCAGGATACAACTAGGACTGTTACACAGAGAAACAGTCTTAAAAAACAAAAACAAACAAAAAAAAAAAAACAAAAAAGGCACTACGAACCCTGATACCTATGGCACATTAAGAGTTGCACCAGAATCCAATTCATAGATAGACGCTTACTTCACTGTGTGCTGTGCTGGTGAGCTTCAGTCCACTTGACATAAACTAGATCATTGGGGAAGCAGGAACCTCAACTGACGAATGGCCTCTACTGGAGTAGCCGATAGGAATATCTATGGTGCGTTTTCTTGATTAATTATTGATCTGAAAGGGGCCAACCCACTGTCAGCAGTAACACCCCTGGGCAGGTGACTCTGGGCTGTATGAGCAAAAAGCCAGGAAGCAGCACTCCTCTCATGGCCTCGGCTTCTGGATTCCTACCCTGACTTCCCTCAGGAATGGCCATTATAAGGGAGTGTAGGACAGTGTTTTATCACAGCAGCAGAGAAGCTGAACTAAAACAACACAGTGTTCCTAAAAGGACTTGTCCCACAGTGACCAATGTCTACAGAATGCTTCCCAGCCCCAGGTACAAGACAACAGACACTTACCTTTGGGCTGTCTCCACCTGAAGCTTCCTTTTCATTTTCTGGCTGTGAATTGTCAGCCATTAAATTGAGGTCAGATGGTATCACACGGCCCATTTTGTACCCTGAAGATCCTGCTCCCCGGGGACTGGATGGGCAGGAGTTTGCAGCGCTGTGAAAGGGAGGGGGAAAGTCTACTTTAAAGCAAGCATAGTATTGTTCTTCAGTATAGATCTGAGATCAGGGAAAACAAACATTTCTTTTTTAAGGTTTTTTTTTTTTTAATGTGTTTTGTCTGCATATATGCTATGTGGGTACCTAAAGAAGGCCAGGATAGGATGTTGATCTCCTGGAATTGGAATTACACTTCCCCAGCGCCCTTCATTTGTACTGCAGGCTGGTTTTAAAGAGGCAGCAATTTTCTGGCTTTAGTTTCTGAATCTGAAGTACTGGAATTGTAAGTATGTGCTACCATGTCTAGCTAAACTGGAAAAAAAATGAGAAAGCAGTATTTCCTCCCAGGAATTCTTTGTGGTATTGAAGATTGCTTCAAGCAATGTGTCAGGAAATGCAATCGTCAGGAGCCAGGGCCCCAGGTGCTCTACCAGAGAGAGAAAGCCATCACATCCAACAGGAACTTTTTTAAAAAAATTTTATGTGCACTGGTGTTTTGCCTGTATGTGTGAGGGTGTCAGATTCTCTGGAGCTGGAGTTATAGACAGTTTGAGCTGCCATGTAGATGCTGGGACTTGAAACCTGGATCCTCTTGAAAAACAGCCAGTGCTCTTAACTTCTGAGACATTTCTCCAGCCCCTAACTTAATTTTTTAAAAAAGATTTATGTTACATGTTTGAAGTGTTTACCTATGTATATGTGTATCACGTGCATGCCTGGGGCCTGGAGAGACCAGAAGAGAGTGGTGGATGTCCTGGAACTGGAATGAGATGTTTGTAAACTGCCGTGTTGTGCTGGGAACTGAACCCGGGTCCCTCTGTAAGAGCAGAAAGTGCTCTTTAAGAGCTGAGTCATCTCTCTAGCCTCTTAGAATTTTAAATTTCAGCTTTGAATATGGTTCCTAGAGACTCTGTCACTCTCAGTCTGTGGGAAGTTTTAGAAGAAATATAATCAGATAATCTGTCAGCTCTTCAATGAAAAAAAATATTTCAAAACATGGAAACAGTCTGAGCAGAGGTGGCACAGGCCTTTGATTCCAGTACTCAGGAGGCAAAGGCAGGTAAATCTCTCTAAGTTCAAGGCCAGCCTGGTCTACAGAGCGAGTTCCAGGACATGTTTCAAAGCTACACAGAGAAACCCTGTCTCGAAAAACAAACAACAAAAAATAGCAACAAAACACCCCCCCCCAAATAAATAAATAAAAGAAAAGAAAAAGAAAAAAACAGGAAACAGGACTAGACTTAAAGCTGGAATCCAGAATCAGGGGCAAAGGCAAGTGGATCTCTGTGAGTTCCAGAGAAGGGGGAGAGGGAGGGAGGGCAGGCAGGAGATGGCTCATTCACTAAAGAGTATTGGCTGCTCTTCCAGCGGTCCTCAGTTCAATTTCCAGTAACCATCCATAATAAGATCTTGTGCCCTCTTCTGGTGTGCAGGCATACATGCAGACAGAACACTGTGTACATAATAAATTAGTAAATTTTAAGGAAGGAGGGAGGGAGGGAGGGAAAAAAAAAAGTGAGCCCCAGACTTAGTCACCAGGGTTAGAGACTCCAAACACACCGGCTCCACCCCTACTGTCACCAGAGCTTCCCTCAATACTATTCTCCGTCACCACCAAATGAAGGAGCTCATGGATGCCCGCAATTCTGAGAATAATGATGGATGAGAGCTCAGTGAGAAGTAAGTCATTTATACTTTTCCCCCTAAGGCTCAGTGAGAAGACATTTATACTCCCCCTCTAAGGCTCAGTGAGAAGTAAGTCATTTATACTTTTCCCCCCTAAGGCTCAGTGAGAAGTCATTTATACTTTCACCTCCAAGGCTCAGAATAAGTTGGAAGACAGAGACAGGGCAGTGAAATCTCAATCTCTAGACACAACACAACCCACACCAGGTCTGCACAAGGCACTGGCTGCCCTCTTAACCATCAGTTATGGATGGTGGAGGAAATCACTGGGACCCTAGCCCTTACCTCTGCTTAGCAGTAACTCAGGAGACTTAGGAAGGGTTATGTAACCACTGGTATGGTGTGCTCACCAGACTCTAATTCCAAGGCCACAGAAATGGCTCTGGTAAAACAAACCCAAAGGGACACAAACAAGACAGGAATCCCACAACCTACCAACACATGAGAATTACAATTCACAACAAAAACTTTGAGCAAACTCCTGACCGCCAGTTGCGGTGAAAACAGATAGGGTCACTTTGGGTACAGCTGTGGACATGCGACCTTCAGCCTCTGCTGTACCTGATGGTTCCCGTGGGAGAGGGAAGGGGGCTGATGAGGTGGGCCATGGTGTCTGGAATGTTAATGGTCAGGGGTGAGATGTGTGGCTGCACAGGCTTCACTGGCGACTCTGGGGCTTCTTGCTTCTCTCTCTTCTCACTGGAAAGGGCTGTGAATGTTATCTTGATGTTTGTGCTCGGAAACCTGAAAGTGCACCTGAAAAACAAACCCAATGGTCAGTTCATGTCCGCTGCCCACCAGAAGCCTGAGCTTCCCCACAGGAACTGCAGGTAAGGGAGGCCCTCCCCACCTCAATCTCTAGACACACACAATGTACACCAAATCATTTAATACCACAAAAAAGGTATTTTATATGACACTAGCCATTCATAATGGCACATACCTGTGAAACCAGCACTTGGGAAGTAGGAGTAAAAGTTCAAGACCAATTCTAGCTAAACAGAAAGTTCAAGAGCAACCTGGGAAATATGAGGCATGCCTTTCACCCCATCGACAGAAGAGAGGGACAAAGAGTGTGTGAGAGACAGAGAAACACACAAAGACAGTACCCAGATCAGCATAAGAAAATAAAAAGTATAGACCAAAAATAGAAAAAAGAAAATCAAACACCTGCCAGATGTAGTCCCCAGCAATAGCTAATTTCCCTTTACTTGAACAAAGGTTAACAATGTTAACACTTCCAGCCTCTGTCCTGGCTGAAGATGGTTCCTTCACTGTATTACAAAGGCGACACACAGACAATCTGGAGCACTGGGCTGACACACCTAAGGCTTCACCAACATATATTTTAGGTACAAACCAGACCTTCACACCTGATGGAGGAAGGTCATTGGCTAATAAAGGAACTGCCCTGGCCCATTTTATTGGTTAGAGGATAGGTGGGAGGAGAAAACAGGACAGAACACTGGGAGGAAGAGGAAGTGAGGTCAGAGACTCCACAGCTCTCTCGGGAGCAGACGCCTCAGAGAGAGACACCATGCCCCGCTCCCGGGATGAAGCTCCGACCCAGGATGGACTAGGCTAGAATCTTCCCGGTAAGACCGGTTCTCACAGATTATTAGAGATGGGTTGATCGGGATGTGAGAATTAGCCTGTAAGTGCTAGAGCTAAAGGGCCAAGCAGTGCTTAAAAGAATACAGTGTCTGTGTAATTATTTTGGGGCATAAGCTAGCCATGTGGGCGGCCGGGTGTGGGGGACGCAGCCCTGCCGCCCAATATTATTACTTATGGTGCCCACGTGGACAACTGCTTCCACATAAAGCCTGAGACAGCTTGGGAAGTAATTCTAGAACAAAATGAAAGCATTGTGCCTGGTTTCTTGGTAGCAGCAATTTCTCGGTTCTACTCTGCTTGCTAGAGGCAAGCAAGCGCCTCATCTAAGAGAGGCTTCCTGACTCAGCTTTAGCTGCAAAGCCTGCAGCTCATTAAGAGGTCCTGCCACGAAACACTTAAATAGTGTTGACGAAAAGCTGATCACATGCTTTTCGGTTTTCAGCCATAGCAGGAAAAAAGCTGCGCCATTTAAAAATGCCGGCTTTCTGGGCTGTCCTGCCAGGACAAACTCTGACTCTTTTACGCAGGCAGTTTGTGCAGTTTGCAAGCACAGGCTGTTGAAGCTCGCTTGCTGGCTACAGCCAGTACCTCAGCCATGAGGCTGGAAAGCTAAGGAATGGTCTGGATCTAGCTGGCAAAGCCACGCCTTTAGTCCTACTGAGATTGCTTGGTAAATTAAAGATTCATGTGGTCAGAAAAAGAGAGATATACAGTAAAGAGAGATTCAAAGACAAAGAAAATTTTTAAATGGTTTACAGTGTGTTAAAAATATTTGCAGACTAAAAGTTGAAGTTCTTAAAGTAAAAAACAAAAAAAGAAAGAGAGTTGTGTGTGGTAGCACACGCCTTTAATCCCAGTGCCTAGAAGGCAGAGGCAAACAGACCTCTGTGAGTTCAAGGTGTAGTAGTTTACACCTTTAATCCCAATGCCTGGGAGGCAGAGACAGGCAGATCTCTGAGAGTTCAAAGACAGCCTGGTCTACAGAGTTACTTCAGGTCAAAGACAAATGATGGAGGAAGGTCATTGGCTAATAAAGGAACTGCCCTGGCCCATTTTATTGGTTAGAGGATAGGTGGGAGGAGAAAACAGGACAGAACACTGGGAGGAAGAGGAAGTGAGGTCAGAGACTCCACAGCTCTCTCGGGAGCAGACGCCTCAGAGAGAGACACCATGCCCCGCTCCCGGGATGAAGCTCCGACCCAGGATGGACTAGGCTAGAATCTTCCCGGTAAGACCGGTTCTCACAGATTATTAGAGATGGGTTGATCGGGATGTGAGAATTAGCCTGTAAGTGCTAGAGCTAAAGGGCCAAGCAGTGCTTAAAAGAATACAGTGTCTGTGTAATTATTTTGGGGCATAAGCTAGCTGAGCGGGCGGCTGGGTTGCTTGGGAAGCGGCCCCGCCACCCTTATTACTTCGTAGCTTTTTTTTTTGTTTAAACCGAAAAAGGGGAAATGATGGAGGAAGGTCATTGGCTAATAAAGGAACTGCCCTGGCCCATTTTATTGGTTAGAGGATAGGTGGGAGGAGAAAACAGGACAGAACACTGGGAGGAAGAGGAAGTGAGGTCAGAGACTCCACAGCTCTCTCGGGAGCAGACGCCTCAGAGAGAGACACCATGCCCCGCTCCCGGGATGAAGCTCCGACCCAGGATGGACTAGGCTAGAATCTTCCCGGTAAGACCGGTTCTCACAGATTATTAGAGATGGGTTGATCGGGATGTGAGAATTAGCCTGTAAGTGCTAGAGCTAAAGGGCCAAGCAGTGCTTAAAAGAATACAGTGTCTGTGTAATTATTTTGGGGCATAAGCTAGCTGAGCGGGCGGCTGGGGTGCTGGGGAAGCGGCCCTGCCGCCCCTAATACTACACACACCAACTTACAGTACCGTGGGAACCAATTATGTTTAAATGGTCTCTAAGTAGGAAAGTAGTTTAAAAGCACAGGTATGTGTTTCTTTATATAAAATAAGTTCAACTGATTTATTAAACTGTTTTCCAAAACATTACTTCCAGTGTGTGGTGATGGTATACACTTTTAATCCCAGCACTCTGGAAGCAGAGGCAGGTGGATCTCTGGGAATGTGAGGCCAGCCTGGTCTACAGAGCGAGTACCAGAGCAGCTAAGGCTATGCAGAGAAACCCTATCTTGAAAAACAAAACACAAAATAAGTGCTTCCAACAGATTTCGTGCAACCAATCTATCTCCCTTACAGTGAAGGACAAATGTCCCTGCTCTCTGGGAAACCATCGCCTGCTCCTGGAACTTCAAACAACTCCAGTGGTTCCTGTTTTCCACTGTGCATTTCTCTTTCATATTGACACCCATGATCTTGGAGTCTCAGGAGTGCAGATTCCTCATCTAAAACAGCTATAGTACCAGCAAATCCTATAATGTTTTGGTTGGGAATTTTTCTCTTCCCTTTTCTTTTTTTCCTTCCTTTCAAGACAGTATCTCACTATGTAGCCTGGCTGTTCTGAAACCCTATGTAGGGCCAGCTGTCCTTGAACTAACAGAGATCTTCTCATGCCTCTAATGCCCATGATTATATCTATATTAAATCTCTCTTTCTCTTTTTAATGTGAATGGGTGTTTTGCTTGCATGTATGTCTGTATACTGGGTAAGTGCCTGGTGCCCATGGAGGTCAGAAGAAGGCATCAAATCTGGAGTTACAGATAGTTATAAGCCACCATGTGGGGATTGAATCTGGGTCCTCTGTAAGAGCAGTCAGTGCTTTTAACTCTTGAGCCATTTCTCCAGCCTCTTAAAACACTGACTTAAATTTCGACTCTAAACTCGATGTCATGGTACACACCTGCAATCTCAGCACTTCAGACATGGGGGCAGGACCAGTTCAAAGTCAGCCTTAGCTATGACTTTAGCTACAGGAGGCTTGTATCAAAAAAACAAAAACAAACAAACAAAAAACGGGTAAATTTTTTTTTTTTTTGATTTTTCGAGACAGGGTTTCTCCGTAGCTTTTGGTTCCTGTCCTGGAACTAGCTCTTGTAGACCAGGCTGGCCTCGAACTCACAGAGATCCTCTGCCTCCCGAGTGCTGGGATTAAAGGCGTGCGCCACCACCGCCCGGCTAAAACGGGTAAATTTTTAAAGAAAAAACCTGCTTTTTCTAGGCTGGAGGAGTTTGGAAGAAAAAAAGGGAGACCTGCCAATAAGCCCATGAGTACTTCCACTGCCAGTTCCCTCGGTGTCCTCTCAGGAATGAAATAAACACTGAAACTTGGTAACATCAGCGGCCTTAGTTAATCAGAGACCCGCACACAATGAATGAATGACATACTAGTGGGCGGTACCTTTCCACAGTGAGCCTTGATTTCAAAGACTCTCAGGAGCTGGTGCAGTGTCCCAGTGGCTTGTGATGAGCAATGTGAGTGGCTCATCTGAGTGTCTGAGTTTCTTTTTTGTTTGTTTTGAGACAGGGTTTCTCTGTGTAACAACAGTGCTGGCTGTCCTGGAACTTCCTTTGTAGACCAGGTTAGCCTTGAACTCACTGAAATCTGCCTGTCTGTGCTTCCCAAGTGCTGGGATTAATGGTATGCGCCACTAACACCAGCTCTGAGTTTCTTTACACAACCAATATTGTCTCAACTTTTCATCTTAGCAATTCTGTCCCCTAATTCCATTAACAAAGACTCTGAAAAGAGCTCTACCCACTGCTCTGCCTGACCACGTGTCAGAAAATCCGGCTCTATGGTACAGGCCTGTAATGTCAGCTACTCAGAAAGCAGAGACAAGGATCAAAAGCCAAATGCCTGCCTGGGTTATAGAGTGTGATCCCCCAATCTCAAAATAAAGAGTACAAAGATAAGGATTAGTTCAGTAGTAAGAGTGTATGTGTCTAGCATGTATGTGCTCTAGCTTCAAACCAGTAAGAAGAGAGAAGAAACGGGGGAGGGGAGGACAACAGGAGGAACAAGTAGAGAATGAATCCATGCAACAGAATGCCATTCAACCACCGCAAAGGAAAACCACTCATGCAAGTAACACAAGTGCATCTCAAACATCATTCAAAGAGAGTCAACACAAGAGTTTGCTCCACCGACTCCATTTCATGAAACCTGAAAACCTCACAACTGCCTGGGCTCCCACAGGAAGGTGATGCCTGCAACTCTGAGGGTGAACTGATGCTCTAGTCTCGGACTGCGATGGGCACTCTCAGGATGTACATGAGCATCACTCAAACTCACATTCGGATTGCTCTGTTCTATATGAAGTATACTTCAAAGAAAGCCTACTTAAAATAGCAACCAGCCGGGCGATGGTGGCGCACGCCTTTAATCCCAGCACTCGGGAGGCAGAGGCAGGCGGATCTCTGTGAGTTCGAGACCAGCCTGGTCTACAGAGCTAGTTCCAGGACAGGCTCCAAAGCCACAGAGAAACCCTGTCTCGAAAAACCAAAATAAATAAATAAATAAATAAATAAATAAATAAATAAAAATGAAATAGCAACCAGCCAAGTCAGGATAGCTTAGTGGGTAAAAGTGCCTGCTGTGTAGGCTTGATCACCTGAGTTTGAACCCCAGAAGCGAGGGTGGAAATAAAGAATAAATTCCTGGAAACTGTCCTCTGAACCCCACACATGTTCTGTGAAAAGCATGCGTTCTCACAGACACACAACAATTAATTTAAAAACAAACAAAACACAGTGGTGTCCTCTTCCCCCAAACCTGAAAACCACCCTGACACATTTTAGGACGCACACACATTAACTCTGGAGTGGCACACTGGACAAAGTGTTACTTTTGTTTTACCTGTAAGGGTCTGAGCAAAATGAGTATATTGTCTAGAAGTGTTTTTTTCTCATCACTAATAAAGTTGATGATTACACAGCAGTCAAGAGTTTGTGCATGTTTGGCTCTGGGTGAACAAGATTGTCCTCCACCACACTCAGTCACCTATGGTGACAAATGCCACAAGCCCTCCTCGATCTGCTTCACACCCAACACTTCACATCACCTGTGCACTCCATGGAATGGCTAATCAGCACATGAAAAGATCCTCTATGCCAGCAGCCAGCAGGGAAAAGCAAACTCAAACTACAGGTACCTGCTAAAGTGCCAGCAATCAAAAGAGAAAATGTCAAAGCACCTGAACTATACAGTCAGTGTCTTTTCTCCCCCCAGCACGGCTCTTACCACACAAGGCAAAGGCATGCACCACCACGTAGCTGGAAATAGAAAGCTTAAGGAGCAAACCCAGAAGGAACACACATGAGCTCACCTAAAAATATACACTAGAATTTTCTTAGGAGGCAGAGACAGGTGGGTCTCTGAGCTGGAGGCCAGTCTGATCTACACAGCAAGTCCAAGGACTACATAAAGATATTCTGTTTCAAACAAACAAACATCCAACAAAACAACAGCAAATTTCTATTTAAAAACATCCTTTTAGGGGCTGGAGAGATGGTTCAATGGTTAAGAGCACTTACTGCTGCTCTTGTAGAGGACCTGGGCTCAGTTCCCCAAATCCACACAGCAGCTCACAGCGATCTAACATCAGTTTCAGGGGAGGGCCTGATGCTATCTTCTGACCTCCATGGGCACAAGGCTCACCATGTACACAGGCATAAATGCAGGCAAGACACTCATACACATTAAAATAAATTAAAAATAAACAAAAACATCCATTATCTGGATGTGGTGGTGTATTCCTTTAATAATAATAGCATGTGAAGGCAGAGGTGGGTGGATATCTGTAAATTCCAGGTTAGCCTGGTCTACACAGCAAGTTTTTATTAGGTCAGCCAAAGTTACACAGTGAGACTGTCTCAAAAGAAGCAATGCAAAAATTCTTTCCTGGAGGCTGAGGCAGGAAGGAAGATCATTGAGAGCTCCACACCAGCCTGGAAGACATAGAGGCCCTGTTACAAAGGAACAAAACCAGCTAAGCATAGCTGTATAGTTTCACTGGAAAGCTGAGACAGGACTACCAAGAACTCAAGGCCAGCTTGAACTATATGATGTTCCAAGATAGCCTGAGCCACAGAATGGTACTTAGTCTCAATAAACAAATAAATACTAACAAGAATAAATAATTTTTTTGAATAAATAAACTTTTTTTTTGTTTTGTTTTGTTTTTCGAGACAGGGTTTCTCTGTGGTTTTGGAGCCTGTCCTGGAATTAGCTCTTGTAGACCAGGCTGGTCTTGAACTCACAGAGATCCGCCTGCCTCTGCCTCCCGAGTGCTGGGATTAAAGGCGTGTGCCACCACCGCCCAGCCCTGAATAAATAAACTTTTGTGATGTTTTTGAGATGGGGTTTCTCTGTAGCTTTGGAATCTGTCCTAGAACTAGTTCTTATAGACCAGGCTGGCCTCTGCCTCCTGAGTGCTGAGATTAAAGGCCAGTGCCACCACCACCCTGGCTTTGAATAAATAAAATTTTAAGAAAGCTTCCTAACTTAAAATCTATCCAAAGAGCTAGATATGGTGGTGTGTGCCTATAATCCTAACAGTTATGAGTCAAACAGGAGGATCAGAAGGAGTTCAAAGTCATCCTGAGCTATATATTATGTTCCAGGTCAGTCAGCCTGGGATACATGAGATCTTTTTTCACAGACTAACACGGAAGCACTTGAGAATATCCACAGCAGCATTATCCATAATAGTTCCAAATAAAACTATTTTATGTGTTCATCTGGAGTAGAATAAATTGTACTAAATTCACATTTTTAAAAGTTTACAGACATGAAGCCAGGCAGTGGTGGTGCACGCCTTTAGTCCAAGCACTTGGGAGGCAGAGACACATGAATCTCAAAAGAATTCAAGGCCAGTCTGGTGTACAGACTGAGTTCCAGGACAGCCAGGGCTACACAGAGAAACCCTGTCTCAAAAAAAAGGAAAGGAAAGGAAAGGAAAGGAAAGGAAAGGAAAGGAGAGTCCAGGGAGGGAGGGAGGGAGGGGAGGGAAGGAGGGGCTTTACAGAAACGAAACAAACACCAGTTATGTTAAAGACACAGACTATTTTCATAAGCAACTTTCAAATCCCTTTACCTCAGAGTCCATTGTTTATTCTATATCCATTCAAAAGCAAAGACACCTAATGCATGATTTAGAATGCAGGACAGTGGTCCAGAGCCAAGGAGGAGGCAGTGTGGAGGATGCTGATGATATGCATCCTAACACAAGTGGCTTTCACTAAATTTCACCCAGAACAGGATACTTCTGCACTTGGATTGCAGGAAAGCAGCAACGGCAATGACTCAGAGGGATTAGAGAAACGCTCAAATGAGAAAGAGGGCAGGTAAGGAGTTCTGTGTATTCAGAGAAGTAGGGAGGACGAGGATGAACCCACAGGCTACAGAAGGACCGGGACTAAAGAGAAAACCCGGGAAGAAAGAACAAGAATGCTGAAGAGCATGCCATCCCTTAGCATTTCCTTCTTCCTGCCCTGTATCTTATACAGGTCTGCAGTCCCTTGTCCAAATTTAAAAGCAAAGGTTCTTACAACCTAACCTCAAATCCCCTGGCAGCCCATCTGACCTGCATTGAAGAGTTAATTATAGCCTTCAATTGCCCCACTTAGTGAGAACATCCTTGTGTTTTTGCCTCAGAAGTCTAACAGTCTGGATCACAAGGTGCTCGGGAGTGTGGAATCACACATAGCGCACACGACATCCACTTTTCTTTAGTCCACCAGACCCGCAGGTTTCCAGTGGATTCTAACACTGTGCCACTCCTCACAGAATTTCTCTAAATAGGCACACGAGATGACTATACGAAAAGGAGGAAGTCCCCTAAACTGCTGTCCTAGACCACTAGTTAGTATATCCATTGTTATTGATAGGCAATAAATGCTCCCTGCATACTTATCTTGGATCACTCTCACAGCAGACCCAAAATTATCCAGAGAAGCAGAGCAATAACTCCTGCCCTCTATTGGCCGGCATGTCTCAGAGCCAGGAGCAGAGGATCACTCACACACTACCAGACAACTAGCTACTACCCAGTGGGTTAAACAAAATCTTGACTCATAGTTTATATGATCCGTAGTCACTGGGCAGAGAGTATTAAAGGAAATCTCTTTACCCTTAACACACTGAACCTATAACTACTCAAAAAACATTTATTTAAAAAAAGAAATTTTGAGGTGGGTGTAATGGCACAAACCTTTAATCCAGCACAGACAGAGACAGGAGGACCTTTGGGTCTTGAGGCCAGGCTGGTCTACAGAGTAAATTCAGGAGAGCCAAGGCTACACAGAGAAACCCTGTCTCCAAAAACAAAACAATTCCATTCTAGGGCTAAAATGGCTCTCAGTTGGTAGAATGTTTGCCTGGGATCTAAGAAGACCTAGGTTCAATCCCTTCCCTTAGTAACACAAAATGAACAAACAGAAGTTCATTCTAAAAAGGAGTTCATGAGTTACCCTTTATGTATTAACCTGACAACAGGAAACGGCAGTTCATCTTCCTTAGTCCTATTTCCCAAGATCCAACTGTTCCTACGACATGCCAGCTTTAACCTCATGAGGAGATTCTACAGAGAAGTTTGTCTGCTTAGTACAGAAAATCTACAGGGGCACGGCAGAAAACAGAACACAGTAAGCCAGGCTATGCCCTTGCCCCCAAGACAAGAATCATTTTCCATTCACCTAAAATCCAAAAGAAACAATATTATCAACCCAGTCAAAATGAAGAACTAAATTCTCTTCCTGTCTGAGACAGGCCTGGATAGCAAATTTAGCAATCCTCTTTTACAAAACCAGAAAACAAACACACAAAAAACCTAACCAAAAAAAAAAAAAACAACCAAACAAACAAAAAGAAAAACAACAAAAAAAAAGCCCACTAGGTTTGCACCCTTGACACACTGTCTTAAATTGTTTAAAATTTCAGATCCTGATGGACAAGATCAGTTCATACAAAGAAAGAATTTAATCTCCATAGTGAGCAAGCAGCTCTTTGTCAGAAATTTTATTAGGCTAATTTATGCTTTTGACATTTTTGCTTATTTATTTGGGGGAATAAGTGTCCACCCCAGTGTATGAGAGTTGGTTCTCCCCTTCTACTATGTACGTTTTGAGAACTGAACTCCGAACTCAGATGCTGAGGCTTGGTGGTAACCACCTCTATCCAATGAGCCATCTTGCTAGCCCAAATTGATTTTATTTCCTATAATCCCAGACGCCAAACACACATTTTAAAAAACAGGTCTTGATTTCTTATCATAGGAAAAACATAAAATTCAAAGACAGCAAACAGAAAATCTTAATCTGCGAGCATTATTAACTCTAATCCATTTGTTCTAATTTAGCCAGAAATGCAGATGAGGACTGTCAAGGACATTTCCCTCCTTGAGAGTGAGAGGACATTGTTAATTAAAACAATGTGGTCGTTCAGATGAGATGTCCCCCATATTCTCAGGTATTTGAATACTTGGTCCCTAGCTGTTGGCAAAGTTGTGGCAGGCTTAGGAGATGAAGTAAGTGTGTCACTGGTTTTAAAAGCCATGCAGTTTCTAGTGCGCGTGCCCTCCCTCCTTCCCTCCTTTCTGCTTGTTAAAGGTGTGAACTCTCCCGCTTGCTGCTCTAGCTGCCCTGCTTCCCCACCATGGCCATGATAATAATGGACTATCATCCCTCTGGAACTGTAAATCCAAACAAACCCTTCCTTCTAAAAATTGCCTTGGCCATGATATTTCATCACTGCACAAGAAAATTAACTAATCCAGACTTAGAAAACAGAACAGCTTCATAGTCCATAAACAGGCTGAAGAGGAGACACAAAACCCCAAAACCAGTCAGGCAGTGGTGGGTGGTGCACACCTTTAATCCTAGCACTAGGTCTAGGCAGGCAAATCTCTGAGTTCAAGGCCAGAGTAAGTAACAGGACAGCCAGGACTATACAGAGAAACCCTGTCTTGAAAAACAAAGAAAAATACAAACCACCTAACACTGGAGAAATGGCTCAGCGGCTCAGCATGACTGTTGCTCTTGTATAAGGCTTGATCCCTACCTCCAGAACCCACACGGTGGCTCACAGCCACTCCCAACAGCAGCTCCATAGGATCCGATGCCTCTGACTTCTGTGGTCACCAAATATGCATGTGGCTCACAAACATACACGCAAGCAAAATATTCATATGCATAAAATAAATAAATCTAAAACAATAGTAAAGTCTATCTAGGCTACGAGGACTAGAAACACAATCATTATTTTAATATTTAATTTCTACTCTAGATGTGTGAATACTTTGCTTGCAGGCACTACGTGCATGCAGGGCCAGAATAGAGTATCAGATTCCCTGGAACTGAAGTTCCAGGTTATTAGCCGCTACGTGGATGATAAGAATCAAATCCTGGAAGAGAGAGAGGGAGAGAATGTGTATACACAACATAATTCACACCCTGTCCAACAGACAGGAATCCGTGTAGAGCAAGTCACAAAGTGACTGGAAAGTGAGCACTGCGTGTGGCCACGAGCCTGGCACCCCAGCACTCCAGAGGCTGGTGAGGACTGGTAGTAGTCTGAGGTCAGCCTAAGGAAGCTATGATGGAAGACCCTGTTTCAAAACCCAAAACAAATAACAAATACTGACACAGTCAGGATACATTTCATCTCCAACAGGGTCTCTACTGTTTAAAATCAAATTCTAACTGTTAAGTCCAAAGCAGGTCCCAAAAATAGCAAAGCCACTGACAATATCCTAAATGACAGTCTGGGCTAACCTGAGGCTGGATTCTTACAGGGTAACAGGATTGCTATGAGGTAAACAAAAACGTAGACCCAGCATCCCTCAGCAATCTCTTGAAGTGAATTCCTGTTTGTCTGGCAAGTTATTAGTTCCCTTATCTGTCTCCAACAGACAACTATCTCCAACAAAGGGCATCTAGTTCCAGATTAAGCCAAATTAGTCTGTAACAGATGAAAGTCCTCACTCTAGCCCCCAGGTTTTCTGGCTCAAACACCCCACATACACACCTGTCCCCATAAAACTGGCAAGACCCAGCAGTTTGTTCCCCCAAATACACTTTTCCTTTCTTAAAAAAATGTATTTATTATTTTATGTATGAGTTTTCTAACTATATGTATTATGCCAGAAGAGGGCATCAGATCCCACTATAGATGGTTGTGAGTCACCATGTGGTTGCTGAGAATTGAACTCAGGACATCTGAAAGAGCAGCCAGTGCTCTTAACCTCTGAGCCATCTCTCCAGCCCTAAACTTTTCTTTCTGTCCACAGTGGCCTAGGTCAGTGTTTGCACTATGCTTTTGCTTACAGAAACTTTTCACAGAATAGTACTTCTACAAACCCCATCTACTTCAGGGAGTTTTCAAATTTTCAAATACAATTTGATCATTTAAAAGACTACCTGCGGGGTGGGCTGGGAGTGAAACAGTGAGAGCAACAGAACGCAAAAGACAGACAGACAGACAGACAGACAATATCAGCATCTCGTCAATTAAGGTTAAAACGTATTCAGAGGGCTGGAGAGATGGCTCAGTGGTTAAGAGCATTGCCTGCTCTTCCAAAGGTCATGAGTTCAATTCCCGGCAACCACATGGTGGCTCACAACCATCTGTAATGAGGTCTGCTGCCCTCTTCTGGTCTGCAGACATACAGACAGAATATTGTATACTGTATACATAATAAATAAATAAATATTTAAAAAAAATAAATAAAAATAAAAATAAATAAAACGTATTCAGACCTCTGAGACATAATTTTCTTCAGACAACTCCAAAAACCAGACTACAATCCTACTCACAGGTCAGCTGACAGCCCTTCATTCAGTATCTGACCTGGCATGGTGAAGAACCACCTACAACCACTTGCAATGCAGTCATCTTTCCTACCAATGTTTTCTAACTTTGAGTGTTTACCAGTAGAAGCTGAACGCAGTCTCCAAATCTGTTTCTGCTCCATCCCTAAGAACTCAAGTAAAAAGCAAAGAAAAAAAAGAAAAAAATAAAGAAAAAAAACTTCAAGCCAAACCACCAAACCTCAGTGCTTTAGACAAATTAATTTAGTCCAAAAACAAAAGATACTGCCTGAGGCATGGGCTTTGAGACCTTCTCTGGGAATCAAGACATTCCAAAGTATCAGTATGTATGATATTTACACTAGAATGTAAATAAGTCACTTGGGTTGCTCCCCAGCCAAAGTGCAAGACTGACCAGAGATGATGGTGGGCCTCGTCAAACCCAATTCCAAGACTGGGAAGACCGGCTTTCAGATGATCTATCAAAATAACAGCCAGATACATGCTCTATCTCAGTTACTAAATGAAAGGTTCACATGGCTCTCAACCAACCAACAACCCCCCCCCCCCCCCCGCAGCAAACTACAAGGAGAATATGACTTCCAATGCTGATAGTCAAGACTGATAACAAGGTTATGTTATGTCCTAAGGTACATAAAGAAACAGGAAAGGGTGACTCACCAAAGAAGCAAACAAGATTTATGTATATTGCTTGGTGCTAGACCCTATGATTAGCGTGTGTTAGACCCTCTGTTCAATCTCTAATGTACATAGCCACACAAACAAGAATTGAATAGAAAGAAACCATTATTGAAGAAAGGCCAGGTGCTGGACTTACTACACAACAACTTTAAAACAATTTCCTTAGCCAAGCATGGTGGCTCATGCCTGCAGTCCCAGTATTTGGGAAGCTGAGATTCAAGGCCAACCTAGGCTAAACACTGAGTTCTTTTTTTTTTTTTTTTTTTTTGATTTTTCGAGACAGGGTTTCTCCGTAGCTTTTGGTTCCTGTCCTGGAACTAGCTCTTGTAGAACACTGAGTTCTTGTCTCAAAAAACAAACAAATGAAATAAAATTTGGGGACTGGAGAGTTGGCTCAGTGGTTAAGGGAGTATACTAACTGGCAAGGACCAGAGTTCAGGCCCCCAGCAATAAAACTGTGAACAGTTCACAATCACCTACAACTCCAGCTCCAGAGTTTCTGACGCTTCTGGCCTCCCTGGGCACATATAGACACACATACAAATAATTAAAAACAAAATAAGTCTTAAAAAAAAGAAAGAAGTTGAGTGTAGTAACTCATCCCTTTAATCACAGCACACAGAAGACAGAAGTAGCTGGATCTGAGTTCAAGGCCTGGCCAGTGTTGAACTAGAGTAGAAAGACTCTGTCTTCAAAAAAAGAAAGAAAGAAAGAAAGAAAGAAAGAAAGAAACAAATAAACAAACAAACCAAGAAAAAACTTCTACAAGAGAACAGGATGGTTTGTTAGTCCTAGCACTCAGGAGGCAGAGGCAGGAGGACTGTAACAAAACATCATGGTCTTCAGAGGTCCAGATCAGATGTCTCAAAACAAACTAAGAAAGAAATATTTTATCTTTGAAAAGCTAATTTCAACAAGTTTGACAGTATTCTATAAGAAACAGGGAAGGGAAGGAAGTGAAAGTTGAGCTACCAAGTCACTAAACTCAGGCTGGTCCAGTCAGGATGGTACGCACAACTGGAAAAGGCACGGTTTGGGAGCAGGATTTGCTCCAGTTGGACACTCTCAGGAGCATCTCTCCCCAGACCTCTGCAAGGAGAGTCACCAGAATAAGCAAATAAACAAAGACCACCACACCCTACTTCCATCTAAGACACACAGGAATCTAGGTCAGATGAGAGCGAGAGTCACACGTGGTCTGTGAGAGAAGCAAAAACAAGCAAGAGTGGTGGGAATACAGGGAAGACCAGGTCCTTCTGTCTAGCATCAAGGTAAGACCAATAGCAGGTCTGCCTTGTTCCTCTAAGAAACTAATAATGGTTTTCAATCACCACCATGAGTTCTAAACATGGAAACACATTTTCACTTACTTAAACCGTTTGTGTATGTACCCACGCTTCCACAGGTTGCCTCTCCATGAATCAACCATATTTAGCTTTAAAACACATAGTACAAAAACAAAAGCCACTTTGGATAGTCCATCATCAACCAAAACAGGAATAGGTGGCTGGGCATGGCAGCCCACACCACTATCCCAACACAAGAGAGGCACAGGCAGGCAAACGAGTTTGAGACCAACCTGGTCTACATAATGAGACTGTCTAATGGGGATGGGGGGTAGATTTGATCCAACAGGTATAAGGCCATAAGTATGACTCCCCAGAAGTAGAGATAGTTATAGAATCAAAGGTGAATTGCCTGTAACATCCTGTCTTGTTCTGCAGCATTCATGAAACACCAAGTTTTGCCGTTTTGTTTTGTTTGGGGATTTACTTTTATCTTACATGTAAAGGTCTTTTGGTTGTATGTATGTTTGTGCACCACGTGCATGCCTGGCACTCAGAGGCCAGAAGGCAGCAACGGATCCCTTGAAACTAGAATTAGAGTCAGCTGTGGGTTCTCTGTAAGAGTAGTAAATGCTTAGAACTGCTCAGCCATTTCTCTAGCCACCTCCCAAGTTTGTTGCTGTTCTGTTTAATGATTTATTTTGCCTCTTGAGACAGGGTCTCACTGTCTGGCCTGTAATTTACAAACCAGGTTGGCCTTCAACTCACAGAGATCTCTGCCTGCCTCTAGATCCCAAATTCTGGAATTAAAGGTGTATACCACCACATCTGGCCTAAAAATTTATTTCTATTTTTGTGTCTGTGAGTATGTACAATGGGGGGGGGGGCACTAAGAACCAAATCCAGGTCCTCTGTAAGAGCAGCCAGTGTTCTTAACTGCTGGGCCATCTTTCCATCCCCCAAAAGTCAAATTTTAAAAGCGTGTATTGATGGGCTGGTGGTACACACCTTTAATTCCAACATTCAGGAGGGAGAGGGCAGGCTAGTCTCTGAGTTAGAGGCCAGTCTTGTCTGCAGAGCAAGTTCCAAGACAGCCAGGGCTACACAGAGAAACCCTGTCACAAAATAAGATTAAAAATAAAACAAAACAAAGCCTACATACATCAAGGGCCAGTGAGATGGCTCAACAGGTAAAAGCACTGGCTGCCAAGTCTGCCAACCTGCATTCTATCTCTGGAATTCATACAGAAGAGAGAACCAACATGGGCTGTCCTCTGACATATATGTATGTATACATGTGTATCCTCTGACCTACATAGAGCATTTTGTACATACCCATACATATCTTTCTTTATGCCTACCTTGAACAATTCACTAGTAAACACCTGTGTAGTGATATTTTGTTTATGATTTAACAATTAAAGCTTGCCTGAAGATCAGAGTGCAGAGTTAAGCCACTAGAGGCCAGGGAGTGGTGGCACACACCTTTAACCCAGCACTAGGGAGGTAGAGACAGGAATGATTTGGCTGGGAGGAGAGAGGAGCTCAGTGCAGTCTGAGGTTTAGCAGAGACAGGGAGTCTGGAGATGCAGCCTGAGGACTGAATTACCCCTTCAATCTGAGAATTGGTAGAGGTAAAAAAACTCTCTAGTGGCTGGCCTTTCTGGTTCTCTCATCTTCAGCATTAACCTCTATATTTGACTCTGGGTTTTTATTATTAAGACCAACTAGAGGGCTGGAGAGAGAGAGATGGCTCAGAGGTTAAGAGCACTGGTTGTTCTGCCAGAGGTCCTGAGTTCAGTTCCCAGAAACCACATGGTGGCTCACAACCATCTGTAATGAGATCTGATGCCCTCTTCTGGTGCGTATGTGTGTATAATTAATAAATTAATTTAAAAAACAAATTTAAGAAAGACCAACTAGAATTCGTGCTACACACCTGAGTCCCATTAAGTCCCTTGACCTAGAGGAGGTCACAGGTCACAACTCCAGGAAGAGGAGAACCTGAAGAGGAGCCATTCAGATCCACAGACTATATACTCAGGACCTGAATGGTTATTTAGGTATATTTAGGATATGCTCTAGTAGAAAAGTGGGCAAAGTAGACAAAGACTCATTAAAAAGCCAGGATGGGGGCTGAAGAAATTAAGAAGACTGGCTGCTCTCCCAGAGGACCCAGGTTCAATTCCCAGCACCTACATGGCAGCTCATTACTGTCTGTAACTCCAGCTCCAGGAGTTCCAACACCTTCATACATATACACAGGCAGGCAAAACACCAATGTACATAAAATAATAATTTTTTTAAAAAATCAGAATGCACAGCTAACCGTTAAGCCACGGAGGCCACACCAAGCTCAGATGGGCATGGAAATGACCTCTAACAGTTTAGAAATGGCAAACGTAGCATTTTCACAACTCCTCTCGTGTCTCTAGCAAACCTGTTTATATTCACTTAAGAGAGAACCAAGAGATGAGTTTTGCCACTGCAGCTGCGTGAGTCTCAGTACCTTGGATAGCTGTCACTTACTGCTATGGTGACTCCAATGTACACCTAACCGGTCCACTCTCCCTGCAGTAAACCAGGGTGGCAAAAGTAGAACTCAGGTAAAAAACAAAAAATAAAACAGCTGGGCAGTGCTGGTGCATCTCTGTGAGTTCAAGGCCAGCCTGGTCTACAGAGCCTGTACCAGGACAGCCAGGGCTGCACAGTGAAACCCTGTCTCAAAAAAGCAAAGCAAAACAAAACAAAACCAAACCCCAACCAACGTAGACCCAACCCTCAGTAACCATAAATGTGCCCAGAAGACTACGTCACACTAAAATCAACTGGACAGAAGTTTGTCTAGTGGACGAACCAAAGCTACCGCGGCCATGGGACAGAGCTGTGCCAATCAGACACTCCTAGGCTCCTTCTCCAGGGTTAGAATGGGCATGCTATGGTGAAAGCAGGTAGGGATCTAGTTGGATAACATCAACACAGAAAAACAGTAACTTGGAGTTTGGGATTTTGGGTTCTTTTTATAAACTACAATAATATTTTTCCAAGCTACAGTGGAACCACCTTTTGAGGCTTCAACATAACCATTACAAATGTTTAACTTCGGGCTGGAGAGATAGCTCAGTGGTTAAGAGCATTGCCTGTTCTTCCAAAGGTCCTGAGTTCAATTCCCGGCAACCACATGGTGGCTCACAACCATCTGTAATGAGGTCTGGTGCCCTCTTCTGGCTTGCAGAATATTGTATACATGACAAATAAATAAATATTTAAAAAAAAAAAAAACAACAAATGTTTAACTTCAACCTTGACCCTGGAATCTTTTCAGATTTTCTACAAAGAACCCTCCTCCCTCTCCCCCCAAATTCAGCAGGCTCTCATCAAGTCTGCTGAGAATCATTAACAAAGAGGATCTTCAGGACTCAATTCTCAGCTCTAGAACCAAGGTCCTTCCCTCAACCACAAGACAGAAGAGGACGAGAGCAGCTTTTGTTAGAGGCACAAGTCATATACTGTTGTGGGGCAAAACTGAGATGTCTTTCTCATAAGTTACAGGCCTACCTAGTTTGAAAGAGAATTAGGTCTCAAAGGAGTTCACCGTAAAGCAAGAGTGTGCACCTGATGTTATTCTGACCTCCACACGTGTACCATGACACACATTAGTTCCCCACAAATAACACACGTGTATTTTTTAATCTGTCAAAGGCCAACAGGATGTCTCAGTGAATAAAGACATCTCAGTGTGATCCCAGAACCCACATACATAATAGAGAGAACCAGTTCCCTATGTTGTCCTCCTGTGAGTCTACATATGTGCCCCCCCACACACAAAATAAATGTTTTGAAAACTGTCATTGCTGACACCTGGGACTGTCATCCATTGTAGGGATCTGTCCTGAGTACTGCGGAATTTGTGCCAGCATCCCTGGCCTTCAATCTCTGCATGCCAATACACCAGCCTTCTACATATGCCTAGAAAACATGTCTACATTGCCTAAAGTCTTGAGGAGAGACATCAGAACCACTTCTTGGACTACTACAGCTTTCACTGTATAAGGTACACAAGCTTTGTCAAAAGGTCAATTAGAGCAAAAAGCAGATACTGTCTAAAGAATTCCTAGAATCTGCTTCAAAGTAGCTACACACTGCAAATCCATATGGAAGGAAGGTAGTACCTCTCAATGAAGCTGAGTCTCAAGAAGAGTCCTTACATCTTCCTGTGCCACCACTCCTGGGATACGAGAGGTAACAACTTGATAGGATGCTCAACACATGCTTTGAGTGACAGCAATAGCAACATGTGCCTATGACAGATCATGGTTCGCTTAAATTAAATTAGTGAATTCAAAAGACCAGAAGCATGAAAGCTGACAAATATATTGTCATTATTTAAGATGGTATAAATCGCCTTTGCTTAAAAACAAAACAAAACCAAAAACATAAGAGGGGCTGGAGAGATGGTTCAGCGGTTAGAGCACTGGCTGTTCTTCCGAAGGACTTGGGTTCATTTCCCAGCACCACATGCTTGCTCACAACTATCTGTAACTCCAGTTCCAGGGAATCCAACACTCTTACACAGACATACATGCAAGCAAAATATCAATGCCATAAAATAAAAACAATTTAAAAAAAATCAAACATAAACTAGGCGGTGATGGCACATGCACTTGGTACTCAGGAGACAGAGGCAAGAGGATCTCTGTGAGTCTGAGGCTAGCCTGGTCTACAGAATAAGTTCCAGAAAAGCCATGGCTACACAGAGAAAACCTGCTGAGAAAGAGAGAGAGAGAGACAGAGAGAGAGACAGAGAGAGAGACAGAGAGACAGAGAGAGAAAGAGACAGAGAGAAAACCAAGATAAAATAAGAAAAGAAGAACTGGACAAAATGTACTATCTGTACTATCCAAGCCTGGCGGTGGTGGCGCACACCTTTAATCATGGTGGAGGCAGAGGCAGGTGGGTCTCTGTGAGTTCAAGGTCAGCCTGGTCTACAAGAACTAGCTCCAGGCCAGGCTCCAAAGCTACAGAGAAACCGTCTCGAAAATCAAACAAAACAAAACAAACAAACAAAAAAATATTATCCAAAATACTAATTGTTTTCCTTAGAAATTAACTTGTTTTAGAAACCCTCTTTCTCTCTCTTGTTTAAAAACAAAACAGAAACAGTTGCACTTTCCCAATGGAGAAGTCTGTACTCACGACCACATCCTCTCCTGGAGTATTTCCAAAAGTGCACAAAGCTGTCTTGTGCTTCTGCAACTGGCGATACAGAGGGACCTCCTAGAACACGGGGTGAGAGCAGATGAGGGAGCCACATCCAGTTAGAATCCCATCCTACTATACCAGCACCTGAGCATGTCTGCTCAAGAGTAATGTGGTAAACCAACAATTAATGGCACAAATAACGACTGTTACCAGGCAGCTATGCTGTGCCATTTCTAGGGATTGCAAGTCTTTGGGGGATTTGGTACTGGACCTGATAGACTAGCAGGGGGAAAAAAACTGTGTGAGAAGAGGAATTAGAACTCAAGAAGATAATGACAACAGACCACAAAGTGCTGTGGACAGAAAAGAAGCCCTCTTGCCTCTCTAATCTTGGCAGCAAAAGGGTAACTTACTGCCAGGCTGTTCTTGAGGATAGCATGTCACCAACCACCCCCAGGGTACCCTAAGCTGCTATGCCACCTGGAAAGCAAGAGATGACTTTCAAAGCTTACAGAACTCAGCTTCAAATGCCCACTTCTCCCAGAAAAGAGGTTATGTTCTAGGTCTCATGTATAAATATATATATGGATTTTAAAAATACAAATAAAAAGCAAACAGAGACTGACAGAAGCCAAGAGGGACAATCACAGCATTAACAACCACATGGTGGCTCACAGCCATCCATAGTGGGGTCCGATGCCCTTTTCTGGCATAAAGGTTACATGTAGATAGAGCACCCACAAATAAAATTAAACAAACAAACAGACCTTAAAAAAAAAAAACCTGGGCCAGGCTGAGCTGTGGTGGCACACACCTTTAATCTCAGCACTCAGGTGGCAGAGTCAGGCAGATCTCTGAGTTAGAGGCCAGCCTGGTCTACACATCAAGTTCTAGAACAATGTGGAAAGACCCTGTCTCAGAAAACAAAACAAAGAACTTATTTGGGGGTTGGGGTGGTGTAGTGAGAGCTGCAGGCTGCGTTCCTGCCGCCCAGCTCCTGGCCGCCTGGCTAGCTTATGCCCCGAAATAACAACACACAAACTGTATTCATTTAAACACTGCCTGGTCTCATTATATCTAGCCTCTTCTTGGCTCTCATATCTTGCCTAACCCATATTTAGTAATCTGTGTAGCACCAGTCTTCCCGGGAAAGATTCAGCATGTCTGACCTGGCGGCTTGCTTCATCACGTCTGCCCTGGAGAGGAGAGGCATGGCGTCTGCCTCACTTCCTCCCAGCATTCTGTTCTGTTTACTCCACCTACCTAATTTTCTGTCCTATCAAGGGCCAAGGCAGTTCCTTTATTAACCAATGAAATCAACTCAAAACAGAAGACTCCCACATCAGGGTGGGACTGGAATGATAGTCCAGTGATTAAGAGAATTTACTGCTCTTGGAGAAGATCCATGTTTGGTTCCCAGCACCTACATCAGCTCACAACCACCTGTAACTCCACCCCTGAAGAATCTGACACCCATGCACTTACATATATTGTAAAGAAAACATTTTTAAAAGTTGCCTAAACAAACAACAAAAAAAAATGTTTATTTTGATGTTATATTTAAGTCTGCTACCATGACGACAACAGGAGCAACCCCAAACTTTATGGTCCCACTGATTTCTTCTCTTTTTGGGGTGGGGAGGGGGAAGGGTTTTGGAGACAGGGTGTCTCTGTGTAGCCCTGGCTATCCTGGAACTCCACATGCTGGGATGAAAGACAGGGGCCACCACCATGGTCTTAGGCACTGTGCAGCAAGGGACCAGTCCTCTAAGAGGACTTTCTTTACTAGACTGCATTAGCACTTTTCTATTGCTGTGATGAAATACCATAACAAGGCAACTTAGGGAAGAAAAAGTTTATTCTGGAATAATCTTATCTAAAGGAATAAAAACCATTACAGTGTAAGGTACAGCAGCAGGCATGGCAGGAGGAGCAGAAAGCTAAGAGATCAGATCTTGAACCATGAGTTTGAAATAGAAAAAACAAAACTAGAAGCTTTTAATTTCAAAAGCTTACCCTGAGGGACATATCCCTGCAAGGCACACCTCCTCAACCTCCCCAAACAGTCCCTACAGGGGACCCAATATTCAACTATCTGAGCCTGGGCTGGGGGGCATTTTCACTAAAGTGAAAGCACTGTCCCACCAGGCAAATAAACCCACTTCCCCCTTAAGGTCACTCCCAGCTTGGATGCCCTCTACTCCAATGCCAGGCTATAGGCTCACTCACCTGCCCACCTTCAGGAGCCCCAAGAGAACCGAATCCAGAACACCAGTGCTTCCAGAGTCACAGGGTCTCAGAACTAAAATGTCACACTTCCCTTGACCGAAGAACAAGGATGTTCAGAATCATGTGGGGGTTTGTTTCTAGAAAAACACATTCCCCTGTTGTTGCCATGCAATATCGAGTCCCAAGTACCCATCCACAGTGGGCACAGGGTTCACTGGCCATTGCAGAGACAACCAGAGTACCAAAGATATTCACCAGAGCCTGGATATGCCAAATACACACAGAATATACTCTTCCAATGAATCAATCACACTTTAAACCTAAACTATTGTACTTCATAATTCTTCTAAATTATCTTTGTTTTCTTAGACAGGGTGGCACTTGAAACCATGGCTAGCCTGAAACTCACAGAGATCCTCCTGCCTCTTCCTCCCAAGTGCTGGGAGGCAGGCACTAAGATGCCGGGCACCTCTTTGAATTTTTAAGTAAACTACAAAATGTAAAGATGTAAAAGTTGGAACTAGATAAAATCATGATGGTTTAAACAAGAGATCAACCATGAACTGCTTTTTTTTTTTTTAATGTACAGTGATTTTCAACAGGAAAACCAAGCAGTCGTGGCAGTCCATAGAGCCTAGCACTTGGGGTTAGTGGAACCTGTAGTGATGCACTTGGGAGGCAAAGGCAGGCAGAACACTGAGTTTGGGGACAGCCTGGTCTACAGAGTTCCAATACAGCTAGGGCTACATAGAGAAATACTGTTTGGGGAAGAAAAAAAAAAGAGAGAGAGAGATAAAGGCTGGGGCAAAAGACTCACTAAGAGTTCAAGGCCAGCCTAACACCACACTGAGTTCCCAGTCTGCCTGGCCTGTAGAGGAATAACACGTCTGAAAACAAAATAAAACAAGTATTTACACCAGGTGTAGGTGTAATCCTAGCTCCCTGATGGAGACAGGAAGATCTCCAGTTCAAGGTCACCTTGGTCTCCATAGTCAGACTGTCTCAAAAAACATAAAAATAAAAACCATTTCAGCCTCAGCACAATTATTCTTTTACACTCCCTTTTAAGTGTGTGTACATGTGTGTGTATTTGTTTAAAATCCATTAAAAAGAATTTGGGCAGTTAGGGTGCCGGCTCAATGGTTAAGAGCACTGGCTATTCTTCCAAAGCACGCAGGTTCAAATCCCAGGACACATATGGCAGCTCACAACTGTCTAAATCCAGCTCCAGGGAATCCAAATCCCTCTTCCGGCCTGTGAAGGCACCAGAAACAAACGGTACACAGACAAATACTTGCAGGTAAAACATCTATACACGTAAAGTAATAATAAAATTTGAAGGACAGATTTAAAAAATAATTTGGGGCTAGAGAGATGGTTCATCAGGTAAGAACATGTACTGCTCCTTCAGAAGACCTGAGTTTATTTCCCAGCACCTGTCAGTTCATAACCACCCCTAACTCCAGCTACAGGGGATCCTGATGCCCGAGGATACATGCCCTCAACAAGTACATACCAACACACAGACACACATTCACAAGTTTTCTTTAATCTTAAGTGTTTTAATTTAATTTCAAATTTGATAAAGTAATAACAATAAAAAAGAACTTGTAGGCCAGCAAGACGGCTCACTGGTAAGGCTCACTCGGCCACAGCTGCCAACTGAGGAAACTGCTGTCCTCTGGCCCCCTGTGTGCTGTGGAGGACGTAAGGAAGGCACGCGCATAAACAAACATTATATGTTCATTTGTTTTGGAGCAGGGTCTATGATAAGCATGGCTGTCCCGCAACTCTCTCTGTGGAACAGGCTGGCCTTGAAGAACTCACAGAGATCCACCTGCCTCTGCCTCCTGAGTACTGGGAATAAAGGTGTGTACCACTCACTATACCTGGCAACAAATGTAATTTTAAATGTATTCTGTTTTAAGTGGATGGGTACTTGCCTGCATGTGTCTGTACACTATGTGTATGCCTGGTGAGCACCGTGTTCAGAAGAGGGTACCTGACACCTAAGAGTGACCAATGGTTGCAGCTATAATGTGGACGAGCTGCCAATTGAAGCTAGGTCCTCTGCAAGAGCAACAAGTGCCTGAACCACAGAGACTGGTAAATTCTTCTTAAAAGTGAGCTCTGCAGCCCAGCAGTGTCCCATACTGGAACACCCTTCCAAGGCTATGATATATGGCACACATATCAACCTAACTTAAAAGTGAGCTCTGCAGCCCAGCAGTGTCCCATACTGGAACACCCTTCCAAGGCTATGATATATGGCACACATATCAACCTAACTTAAAAGCACAGCTCTTATCTATCTCCAGAAACTGAAAGCAATAAAAACTTCAGTCTGTGGCAAAAGCTACACTAGCAAAGATCTAGAAAAGGAACCCTGGGGAATAATTAGCATTTCCTGGAGAGCAAAGTTGTTTTTCACGCACAGCAAACAACAACTTTCTCCAACCAAAGAAGTAAATGAAATTGTTTTGTACTACGACTGACAGTCCCTACTAGGCTCCCTTGTCACCCTAAGTGACCTGTGACAAGTCCTTAAAAACCAAACACCTTTTGTTCTTGATTTTAGTTTTACGAGACAGTGTCTCGCCATGCAATTCAAACTGATCTAGAGTTTATTACACAGTCCAACTGAGCCGGAAACTCAAATTTCTATCTACTGCGTCGGCCTCCAGAGTGCTGGGATTACAGGTTGTAGACATCACACCTGGCTAGAGATGCTTTAAAAACAAAAACAAAACAAAAAAAAAACTGCTGAAAGTACCCAGTTTCCCCAGATGTCTAAGATTCTGGACAGTTTTTAGATCCTTCAGGTTTGAAGTTTTCTATTTTTTGGCTACAAAAAAACTGGGAAAAGATTACTCTTAGGCTTAAGACACTGCCCTCAAAATTTTTTGCCACTGAAAATGTGAAAAAGAAAAAGTAACACGATACCTATTCTTGATTTAAGTTGGGTATTAAGTTCGGGTCAGTTTTCCTACCACACACAGCTTAACATCTCCCTTGGGTGCGACCTCCCTGATGGTTATAACAACTTATGCAAACTCCCAGAAGGCACAGAGAGCCCGTAAAACTTCCACCCACCAACACAGGTGAGGAAGGTGGGAGAGCCGGTGGTTGATGGCAGAAATGACGGTCTGTGTCCTGGGAGTCCCATGTCAGACTGGACAAAGGGTTGTGGACTGCAATACCAGTGCATGGGATCTGACATAGGGGGTCCAGCAGGTTAAACATCCCTGGTGGAATCTGCGGATGTGGTCCAGTTCGAGCAGTGGGCGTTAAACTAGGGTGGGTCCCTAAGTCTAGATTCTGGCTGTAGGTCACAATCAGTGAATTGGTCCTGGTGCTGAATCTAGCCTTGCTCCTGGATAGCGGTCAGGTTCCCTCCCGAAGGGTGACCAGAGGTCTGGTTCAGGGTCTGATCCCGCTCGTAGGTAGCTGAGGTGGTGGGTCTGGGTCCTGGCTGCCCCCAGGATCTGGGTCCCTCCCTCCCGAGGGGTGGCTAGCGTGGGTCAGGTCCAGGCCGCAGCCCCCGCCCGCCACTTACACGCGCGGCAGCTGCAGCGGCGGCGCCCCGCGCCGCTGGAACACCCCGTCCACGAACACGCCGTTCTTGCCGAGACAGCGCAGGTAGAAGTCGCCGCCCGCGTCCGGCCGGGGCTGCGCGGGTTCCGGGGCGGCCGCGCTATGGCCGCCGCCCGGGGGCGTGAAGATCTCCAGGTGGCGCCGCGAGATGAAGCTCGAATGGCCCATGCTCACGTCCACCGAGCCCTGCGACGAGTTGCGCCCGATGGTCACCGAACGCTTCTTCATGAGGTACTCGAACTCGCGGCCTTCGAGCCGCGCCACGGCCCAGCCGCCCGGCGGGGATCCGCCGCCCCCGGCCCCGCCGCCCGCGGGAGGGGCGCCCGCGCCCGACAGCGCCGCCGCGGCCGCCATCGCCTGCGAGGCCCGGCCGATCCGCGCGGGCGCCCTGGCGGGCCGAGGCCCGGGCGCGGTCGTGGGCCGCGCGAGCCGAGCACGGTCGCCGAGACCGCCGGCCGGCGAGGAGAGCTGCGAGGGCGGGAGCTCGCGCGGCCGCGCGCCGGGCCCGACGACGGACGGGCACGCTGGCCAATGGGCGCGGCGCACGCAGTGGGGCTACCGAGCCCGGCCAATGGCGAGCCGCGCCGCCGAGCGCCCGCACGTCCGGCGGCGTCGCGCGACGCAGCTTGGCCGCGGCGGCGCGGAAAACCCGGGGCGGATGGGGAGCTGGCGTGGGGCCGCGCGCGTTCGCAGGGTGAGCGGGGGTCCAAGGTCACGACGGACGCGGGTGCGCCCCGAGAGCCGGTGGCCACGCTCGTACTGCGCCCTAGGCTACGTCGAGTCCCGCACGCTGCACGGCTAGTGTGACACAGCGCACCGCTGCAACTCAAAACTACCCCGGTGTATAGTTCTGCACTCAGTAATTCATAGCAATGACTGCAAATCTGAACGTTTTGCCAGTGTGTGTGCGTGTGTGCGAGTGCGTGTGTGTGTGTGTGTGTGTGAGAGAGAGAGAGAGAGAGAGAGAGAGAGAGAGAGAGAGAGAGAGCGAGCCAGCCAGCCCATCACTCCCATTAAAAAAGAAACCGTCACGGGGGCCGTGAGAACAGCAGAGCCGTGCAGATCGAGCAGACTGTGAGGGGCTCAAGAAGCCAGTGCCATACAGGGGTGAAGCTCAGGCCCCAGTGTCTTTTCCAGGACCGAAGGGCAGCGATGCACCTGCTTTGGTTCTGCTAAGGGAGGCACGTGGTCATGAGGAACGTCACATCAACATGGTGGCCCCTAGGTGCTGGCTGATGCGATCCAGTGTTCTCTCACTGAGGCACAAAAGGAGTTCAGGTCAGGGACCGTATAGTGGAGAGGTTGAGAGCAGGCTGTACTTACTCTGCACAAGAGCTTCTAAATAGCGGCCCCGGGCGAGAGGCATCAGAACGTTTCGCATTTTAATTCATTCTGTGTGTCCCAGCGATAAATGTAATGACAATCAATGTGTCTCTATAACATTGCCATGTCTTTTTTGACATATAGATGACTAATCACCGTACAAATTCCTAAAGGCTGACTGCTTTGTACTATAAATATGGAAGAAAGACATTTCATTAAACATTCATTTGAGGGATTGTAGATGATGTAGAGATAACCATGGAAATAACTAGGTAAACGTCTAGAGACAAAACGCAGTCAAAGGACAATGCGTAGTCAAGAGCAAGAAGTGTTTCGCCATCACTGACAGCGACTGAGCTTCTACTTTATACATGTTCAAGCCCAGGGCCGTTTTGAGGCTGCACTGTGCTTCAAGCATCTACCTATAACAGGGATAAATCTTTTTCCACTCTCCACCAATTTTTGTCCAATAATTTTTTACACAATCCTGGTAATAACAGGTATACAAAATAAACATACAGTTATTGCTTTGTTTGGTTTTTGTGGTTGATTGTTTTTTTTTGGGGGGGGAGGAAAGACAAGAGTCTTGTTCTCTAGCTCTGATTGGCCTGGAACTTACTATGTAGGTCAGGATCACCTAGAACTCATAGAGATCCACCCACCTCTGCTTCCCAAGTGTCGGGATTAAAGGCACGCATCACACCATATCTGGCCAAACCAAACACTTATAATAAATTATAAAGATATTTTTTAGAGCAATTATTCAACATACATGTTTAGCTTTTATTAGCGTAAAGCAAATTTGCATACTAATAGGGTCTATGTGCTTGTCTAGTTATATATATGTATTATATAAGAGTGAATGCTTCTCTCTCGTAGGATGTGTGGACACCACGGATTGATGTCAGGATGTCTTCCCCAATGTTTATTTTCCTTGTCTTTTTGTGAGGCAAGGTCTCTCAATGAACCTGGAGTTCACCTTTTGGGCAAGGATGGCTGACGAGTTAGTCCCCAGGATCCACCCGCATATACTTCTTCCTATGCCCCACCCCTACCCAGCTGAGTATTTGATCCTGCAGGACACAGAGCATCTTTGATGATTTTCAGTTGCTCCATATGCTGAACGTTTGATCCTGCAAGACATAGAGCATCTTTGATGATTTTCAGTTTGATCTGTATGCAGGGTATCACTATGTAGCCCTGACTGGCCTGGAACTCAGAGTCACCTTTCTCTGCCTCCCTAGTACTGAAATTTAATGCATACTCCAGCAAATTTTGATTTTATGATTATCACTGCTAAGAATACTGCTTTATATACACAGCTACAAAATGGCAGAAGTGTGTTTAGTATCACCTCAATAGTTGGGAATATTTTCTCCAAAAACAAATGTAAAATAAAAATCCTGCCGGGTGGTGTTGATGTAAGCCTTTAACCCCAGCATTTGGGAGGTAGAGGCAGGCAGATATCTGTGAGTTCAAGGCAAACCTGGCCTACAGAGCTAGTTCCAGGACTTGCTCCAAAGCTACACAGGGAAACCCTGTCTCAAAAAAACAAGACAAAACAAACCAACCAACCCCCAAAATCCTGACACCTGATGGAAGGGCTAAAATTGACTGACATTATAAAGACCTGGCAATGACGTGAAGTGACTGGGAAGAGAAATTAGTGAGACACTATGGGAGATGGTTTGCTTCCTTCTTCTCTTCCTTTCAATCTACTCCAGGCTGGCCTAAAATACTGAATGTTTTGAGGATGACCTTGAACTCTCATTCTAATGCCACCTCCCAAATGCTGGGATAAAGGCATTTGCTTCTCGTGCCTGCTTACTTGGTGCTCAGGATGGGCCTAGGGCTTTGCGAATGCTAGGCAAGGAAATACCTGATCTGAACAATATACATTGCAGACTGAATTTTAAAAAATATTCTGGGTTTTGCCTTCCTCTTTGTTTTGGGTTTTTTGTTGTTTTGTTTTTGTTTTTGAGACAGGGTTTCTCTGTAGCTTTGGAGTCTGTCCAGGAACTCGCTCTGTAGACCAGGCTGACCTCAAACTGAGATTTATCTGTCTGGTTTTTTTTTTTTTTTTTTTTGAGATCATCCCACGTGTAGCCCTGGCAGACCTGGAACTCACTACATGGATCAGGCTGGCCTTAAACCACAAAGATCCACCTGCCTCTGCCTCCAGTGCTGGTTTAAGATTTTTTTGTGTGTGCCAGGTACACATGGTTACTTGCAGAGGTCAGAAGAAGGTATCAGTTTCCCTGGAGCCATAGTTAAAAGTGGTTAAGTCACCTGATGTGGATCCTGGGAACCAAACTTGGGTCCTCTAGAAAAGTAGCAAGCATACTTAGCTGCTGAGCAATCTCTCCAGCTACCCCCATTCCCAAATTTACTGTCAGGATCTGAAGGAGAATCTCACTGGGCGGTGGCTTTCCTGTAACCCCAGCATTTGGGAGATGGAGGCAGGAGAATCAGGAGTTCAAAGCAAGCCTTGCCTAAATGTGACTGTATCTCAAAACAAAACAGAACGGAGGGAGTTGGCTACAAAGGGAAAGGCAATGAGAGGGACAGGGAAAGTGGGTGGAAGAGGAGATGTGAATGTGGCTAGCTGGACATAGAGGTATATACCTGTCTCAAAAACACAAAAGGGGGGCTGGAGAGGTGGCTCAGCAGTTAAGAGCGCTTGCCACTCTTCCAGAGGACCCAGGTTCAATTCCCAGCACCCACATGGCAGCTTGCAACTGTGTAACTCCAATTCCAGGGGATCCGACATCCTCAGACAGACATATACACAGGCAAACCACCAATGCACATAAAATAAAAACAAATAAATTATTTAAAAAAATTTTTTAAAGGTGGAAGGAAGCAGGGAGGAAGGCTGAAGGAAAGGGATTTTTTGGTTTGATTTTTTTATATTTATTTATTTATTATGTATACAATATTCTGTCTGTGTGCATGTCTGCAGGCCAGAAGAGGGCACCAGAGCTCATTACAGATGGTTGTGAGCCACCATGTGGTTGCCCGGAATTGAACTCAGGACCTTCGGAAGAACAGGCAATGCTCTTAACCACTGAGCCATCTCTCCAGACCTTGGTTTGATTTTTGAGATAGTGTCTCCACCATTTAGTTCTGGCTAGTCTGAGACTTACTATGCAAACTAGGCTGGCCTCCAACTCAAGAGATCCACCCACCTTTACCTTTTAAGTGCAGTGATCAAAGGTGTATGCCCCATATCTGGCTGAAAAAGTATGATTCTGAGACTTTCTCTATTAAAACTTCTCCAGCAGTGATGTAAATCTGTAGTCACATCTACTTGTTTGGCTGAGTGGATCCCATGAGCCAGAGTTCAAGGCCAGCATTAGATATCAGAGGGGTGGGGGTAAAAGGAAGGGTGGAAAGGGAAAGGAAAGAGAAAGAAAAGGGCAGAGGGGAGGACAAGAAAGGGATAAGGAGAAGAAACAGAGCTGGGGACATAGCTCGGTTATCAGAAAGCCTGCCTAGTATATCCCCAAATTCTAGATTCAGTCCCTCCACTGTATAAACAGGGTATGGGCTGGGTGGTGGTGGCACAGGCTTAAATCCATCCTAGTACACAGGAGGCAGAGATAGGCAGATATCTGCAAGTTTGAGGCTAGCCAGGACTCTTGCACAGAGAAACCCTATCTTGAAAAACAACAAATAAATAAATAAATAAATACAAACAAACAGGTTATGGTAGCTTGCAGCTTGCATCTATAACCCTAGCACTTGGGAAGTAGAGGTAGGATGATTAAAATTGTAGGGGTAGCCCCAGCCAATCACCTTGCCTGTAGGGCGGCGTCACCTGGGGATATTTTTTACTAATAAATATTGCTGGTGTGCTCTTCCCCCTTCCCTTCTGCTTTCCTGTTCTCCGCTGGACCCTCAGGCTCTGTAAGTCTCTTTCCCAATTAAAGCTGAATATATTATTATAATTTCTGTCTGCCTTTATTTACACCACTACATTTTGGCGCCCAAAGTGGGGCTTTTCGGACACCCCCCCCCCTCAGAGCCTCCCGGGTGAGCAGACCCGCCCCTCACTGGAGGCCTCTCCCTCCATGCAGATTGTACCCTCTCAGCACAGCTCCTTGCCGGTCTGCTCTGCCCTACTACAGCGGCAGAAGCAGCTGAGCTTCTGAGTCACTGAGCATCTGCAGCGACTGGACTTTTCCTGGCGCTTGCTAGAAAGTCTACAAACCTGCCATACTACTTGGCCGCGCCTAACCTGCAAGGTCAGCCCAGGCTACAGAGTGAGTTCAAAGCCAGCTTGGGTGACTTACTGAGAACTTGTCTCAAAATAAAAAGAGTAAGTGTGTGTGTGTGTGTGTGTGTGTGTGTGTGTGTGTGTGATGCAGCTCAGTTTTTGCCTAGCACATGACATACCTGCGTTCCATTCCCAGCACTAGACAGACAGACACACACACACACTGCACTCGGTTCACATCCATCTCAACTTAGTATTTACAAGGAGACACTGTGCTTCATGAAAGGTGAGGTATGAGGTGTCTTCTCTGCTGTAATGGACTGTACCAAGCCGAAGTAAATTCCTCAGGTAATTTCCCATCTGTAGCTGCAGAACGGAACCCACATGAAAAGCCATATTCCTGCCTTACCCTTCCAGCCAGCTGTGCCCCTCAGATGAGTGCTGCACCCAAGGCAGTACCTGCAGCTTAGCTGCCAGCTGCGACTGCAACTTGTGTAGCTGGCTCACTTGTGATGCACCTGGCAAGCCCAGATGTCAACCAGTGATGGGTAGGGCACACCGGCTGGGTCAAATCTTACAGCAATCCCACATATACATTACCAGAAAGAATGTAGTGAATCTTTCCCCACCAACTTTCTGCTTTCGTGGTTTCAGAGGATGAACCCAGTGCCAGGTATGATAGGCACACAGTCTACTCCTGAACCATGACTCCCACCCCGATAAAACCATTTCTAAATTACCTGTAATAGAAACCAAGTTTGCTGTCTTTGTGACAGAATTTCATCGTGTATAAGCATGGTTATCCACAGTGGCAGAAACCAATACAGCTCAGGTCAGGTAGGAAACAAACTAAGAAAGTGGTCCTCTGCCGTGTAGATCATAGGCACTGTGAAACAGGATACTGAGTAGATATGAACTGGGATTATGTTGTCTCCTCATGCTGGGACCAGTCACTCACCAGAAGACACTGTGTACTCTGACCACAGCTGTCATGCTGCTTTGACCAGGTCTTGTCTCACTTTGTGCTTAAACTATTTGCACTTTTGTTTTGGATTTTTTCAAGACAGGGTTTCTCTGTGTAGCCCTGGCTATCCTGGAACTTGTTCTTTAGACCAGGCTGGCCTTGAACTTGAGATTCATCTGCCTTTGCCTTCCGAGTACTGGGGTTACAGGCATGTGTTGCCACCACCCTGCTCGTGCTTCCATTATGATGGAGGAACAGAAAACCATTTGCAGTCTTGAGAAGCTCACAGGGCCACAAACTAGCATCAGCAAAACAGAATTCATCTCATATCTTAGACCTAACCTCAGCTGCTGTCACAGATAGGAAGTCAGTCCCTTCCCACCATTGACGTTCAGTGCTCTGAGCTGGCTGGGCATCCTCCTGACCTATCAGGAAGGGACTCAGGAACAAGGTAACATCACTCAGGCTGTAGTCTGGGATAGGTAGGACAGCTTCTGGGCCCTTCAACTCTATACTCAGGCCCTGCTGCACTGTTTATTCCATAATCAGTTACTTTGAGGGACAGATACCAAGGCATATAGACTGAAGGCAAAAAATTATAACTTACAACAGTGGTTCTCAACGTTCCTAAGGTTGCAACCCTTTAATACAGTTCCTCATGTCGTCCTGATTCCCAACCATAAAATTATTTCCACAGCTAATTCATAATTGTAATATTGCTACAGTTATGAATCATAATACATATATCTGATGTGCAGGATATCCGATATGCAACCCCTTGGGGGGGGGGTTGCGAGCCACAGGTTGAGAACTGCTGTTTACAACAGACTCAGTTACGCTCCTAGACAGTCTCGCAGGAGCAACAAAACAAACCAAAGCCGACAGCACTGAGGAGTCAAGGCAATTACATACAAGAGCAAAATCCAAGGGCTTTACAAAACTGCCCCTGGGTTTCTCCAGGCATCACCTCCTGGATGAACTCTGGCATGTGTCAAGTGATTGTGTAGAGGTTACCTCTGGACAGCTACTCCTCTGTGTGGATACACTGTTTCCCCTTTCTACCAGCATCTTCCTGCCCCATGAGGGTAACCGATGAGCTGGACCTCCCTTAGAACCCCAAAGCGTAAGTAGGCTACCCTCTTCATTCTCGACTCATTTATTTTAAAATAATTCAAATCAGGCCCTCATGTATGTTAAGCAAGTGTTCCATCGGCAGATATCTGTCATTCTCACCAGCCTTTCCCCTGCCGTGAAGAGGATCTACCTTAAAGCTGCCAGGCTCGGTGCTTGTGTGGAAGTCAGAGGATAATTTACAGTAGGTGGTCTCTCCTTCCACGACGAGATTGTCAAACTACGGTTGTTACCAATAAGCCATCTTGCTGGCCCTAGAATTCAAAATTACTTTCAAAAATGTGTACAAGTAAAAGAGCCAAACTGGGTAGGAAGACTGGACCTGTGTAGAAACCACAGTTATCCACCATAGAGCAGCTTGGCCCTTCCATTTCCGCAGCAATACTCTGAGGTTCATGGATCACAACTCCAGGGGCTTGAGTCTTTAAGAACACATTTTGAGCTGGGCGGTGGTGGAACAGACCTTTAATCCTAGCACTTGGAGCCGGGCAGTGGTGGCACACGTCTTTAATCCTAACACTTGGGAGGCAGAGGTGAATGGACCTCTGTGAGTTTGAGACCAGCTTGGTCTACAGAGCAAGTTTTAGGACAGCTAAGGCTACACAGAGAAATCCTTTCTTAAAAAACAAAAACCAAAAAATGAATACATTTTGGATTCTTTAAAAAACAAAACAAAACAAACAAACAAACAAGACCCCTGAAAGACAGGGGCGTGTCCCTGGCCTCATCTTTGGGCTCTTTCTCACAATCTTGGGCTAAAAGGACACTCAGAGAGGAAAAAAGCTTTTTCCATGTGAAAATATTCCACTCCCTCACACACTACAAAGGTAGCACCACGTGAAGCTGCATGCCACGGAGCGACCCGTTGTTCGTGAAACATCCACTGCTCTCCACTCGGCACTGCCCCCTCCTGCCCTCCCGCTCTGTCACCACTTGATATCCAAGCCGTCTGTGCGGGGCTCCAAGCTCTGGTATGTGGTGTGCAGCACCTCCTGGACTTTGGGGGACTCGGTACCCTCCAGCCACTCCTGGTACAACTCCTGCACATGCGCACTGCTCTCTGGGGGCCGCATGGGGATGCCGGAGTAGATCCCTTCCATTTGCTGCAGCAGTGCACGGTCTGTGTGGCCGTCCTCTGTCTGGGCTTGGCCTCTGCCATTTAAGCATCCTGAAAGATACACAGAGGTGGACCTCATCTTCCCTGTGGGACAGCCGGTTACAAGGGAGCTTCACATCAAGGGGCACAGTTGGAAGCAGAAGCATCAAACAGGCAGTATCTTGTGATCTGGGCGTGTTTCTGGGGCTCGCAGCATTCTCTGAGGTTATCATGGAGCCTGCCCAGGAGGAGAGTTCTGGTATTCTTTAGTCTTACCATATATATATACATTACCTATAAACCGGTTTTACCTAAAAGCCTTTAGAAGTGGCAGATTTCTGCTGTCTGGATTCCTGGCTTCTGAAAATTACCCAAAAAGCACAGAATGGCTAAAAAGCTATGAACACAACCGCTTGCACACAATGCTGTCAGTGTGCAGGCTCCACAAGGCTGCGTGAGGGCTGAGGGAGCTAAGGGCTCTGCGTGAGCATCCCAGCCATACGGTCTAAATCAGTGTGGGTCTATTGTCAGTACCAGCCACTCTTAGACCTGCCGATCACACACACACAGACACACACACACACACAGACACACACACACACACACAGACACACACACACACACACAGACACACACACACACACAGACACACACACACACATACACACACACACACAGACACATACACACACACAGACACACACACACACACACACACACACAGACACACACACACACAGACACACACACACAGACACACACACAGACACACACACACACACGCCCCAAAGGACATAGGGGAAGGAATATCTTGGTGGCAGAGTGTGTGTCTAGAAGGCTCAAGTTCCTGGCTTCCACTCCCAGCATCAAGCTTTCATTTAAACAAGCCAGGAGATAGGCTGGGAATACATATCTCAGTAGAAAGCTATAAGGAAACCCTTGCTTACCATATACACGTACAATACCTGGGGGTTCAGACTCCACTGATCGGCCACTTGACAGCTGGACTTTTGATGTCCACTCTCTCGCGGGCTGCACCCACTTTCTCTCCTTCACAGGCCTATGCAGTTTTCCCCAGAAAGCAAGAGGGGCCCTCCTAGAGGCTCCCTCCCCCAGCCATCTTGTTTCTACTGTAGCACAGGGGTACAACCCCAGGCGAAGTAGATGCTCCCTGCTCTTATCCCCCCTTAGATGCTGGTCACTAGCAGCTTCCCTCCTCTGGAAGATCCCTTGGGACATGGATGGACTAGAAATATATAGGCTCTCCTTTATCTCACTCCTTATGGACCCTTTCTCGTCTCTGACAATGCACCTTGCCTAGCTCCCCCGGGGCCATTCTGAGAACTCTGGTGTTCCTACTTGAGTACCTTTCGTCACCACAAACTCAGGATGACCTAGACACTCCTGGTCTTGAGACTGCTCCGTCACACCCAGGGGCATAGAGAGACCACTTAAGATCAGAGGCTCCGCTCATTCTCTAGTACCTACACCTTCTCTATCAGCGAGAGATTCTAGGCACTACACCTATCCCAGCTCTGGCCTGTTCTCATTGTCTCTCTGCCTAGACAGGAACTTTCTTCAGCTGCCCCAGTCTTTACACCTGGATGGTTAATTTCCCTGTGCAGCAAGGGGAACTCCTAGGGAGCAATCAACGCCTGTCTCAGCCAGCTTCCACCAGTGGGCCCTATGGAACAGCTCCACATTAGCCACCTTGGTACCAGGTGGAGATCCCTACAGCGCTCACAAGGGAATGTCTAAGGATACAGCTGTCCACTTCTCACGCTACAGTTGAGGGAAAGGAACTTCATGGCCGAGGATGGCATGCCGCACATGAGGGAGCAACCTGCCCTGCGTGGTTACTGTGGACAGGCTGTTACTACGGGCCTGCTGCACCGCTTACCTCTGGGACATGCAAGGACCTCCACAAAGTGATATGGGAATTTGCCCTTCCTGAGCTTCAGGATCATGTTCTGGATGTTGCGAAAGCCGTAGGCCGCAGCAAAGCGTAGTAAGACCTCCCCGTTCTTCTCAAGGGTGACCTCGTGGAAGTCTTTGTTTCTGTAAATCAAAACATGGATTTTAATGGTCATTGTCTGAAGTACAGTCCTTACTATGGAGACCAGGCTAACCTTGAACTCACAATCTTTCCTCAGTCTCCCCCATGCGAGGTTTACCGTATCTACCCATTTTTCAATTTAAGTTTTGAATGTCACCAAGATAATTTCAGTGGGGAGACTCACAAAAGGCCCTCCTATCGTAGGCAGCGCTGGCTTTCGTGTGGAGCAGCCACATACATTATGTACACCAGGCGCACCACACACACTGCATATGGGCCGCCTGTATCACCCCGGCTCTGGCTGTCTGTCAGCACCCCTCCTGGGCACCCCAGCCGTAGATACGCCGCCGCCGGTGCAAACCTCAGTGCACGGTAGGTGATCTCCTCCACGTGCTCGCCAAACAACTCCCTGGCCGCATGTCTGAAGACGTGGGCCAGATGCCCATCTGAGCTCACTCCATCGTGACGCTGTACTGCTGCCTCCTTCACGTCTCCAAACCTCAAACAGACAAGATAAGATCATCACTGGTGCTGATGACGTACTGGCTAGTGTCGTGTGCCAACTTGACACAAGCTAGAGCCATTAGAGGAAAGAGCATCAGCTGAGGAAATGCCTCCATGAGATCCAGCTGTGAGGCATTTTCTCAGTTAGTGATCAATGGGGGATGGGTCCAGTCCATGGTGGGCGGTGCCATCCCTGGGATGGTGGTACTTACTAGGTTCTATAAGAAAACAAGCTGGGCAAGCCAGGGGAAGCAAGCTAGTGAGCAGCACCCCTCTATAGCATCTGCTTCAGCTCCTGCCTCCGGGATCCTGCCCTGTTTGATGTTCCTGTCCTGGCTTCCTTCAGTGATGAGCAGCAATGTGGAAGTGTAAATCAAATAAGCCCTTTTCTCCCCAACTTGCTTTTTGGTTATGGTTTTTCGTTACAGCAATAGAAACCCTGACTAAGACAAAGTAGTAACCCAGTTTTTATAGGAACAGGATCCAGGGAACCACTTTGCAGGTATTTAAACTTTGGGGAGCCACCATGTGGGTGCTTGAGAAACAAACCTGGATCCTCTGGAAAAGCAGTAAACGCTCTTAATCCACTGAATCCTCTCCAGCCCCCCAGAGAATATTTTTAATGAGGTCTAATGACCAACGTGAATTGTCATTTCACATCTACCCAAGATTGCCGTGAGGCTGTGTCACTGGGACTCACTTCCTTGCTTCTCTGTGCAGCGAAAGCCCAAGTCCTAGCTGGACATCAGGGCACTATGGGAAACAGAAACCCAACAGCTGTGTTCTTGGTGCAAAGGGACCAGAAGAAGTCACAGTGTTAGATGTGTGGCTCTTCCCCACATAGCTTCTACACTTCCTTTCTTCCTGAAGGATACAGTAAGCTTGCAAGTCCCCTGGCAGTACTAGAGAATCCACTGCAAAGGCCAGGTTGGTAAAACTGCAGGAACCTGTCTGTCTCAGTACTCACATGATCTGATTAGGGCAGCCCTGGGGCTTGCAAAGCTCACTAGAGGCCCCTCCCCATTTACAAAGATGCCACTTACAAAGTATCCACAGCAGTGTCCTTCACAGAGAGGTCGCTTTGCTCCATTATCTGAGCAATTTCACCTGGAGGAAAACAAGAGGCAATGAGTCACTGGGAGGACAGGTGGTCCAGAGCTCTGGGCCAGGCTTTGCTTCTCCCAGAGAAATTCTGCATTAGAAAGCTAGGACCCCTCTTGCTGTATAATCCATTTCATATCTCAGGAGCCCCTTGCCGGGAAAAGGTAATGCTGGCATCAGAAAAGCTCTAAAAAGATGTGAAAACAGAATCCTCTTTTGAACCCTGACCTGAGGTAATGCTGTAGTTGCTTCATACTGAATCAAAGCGAAAGCCTGTCTATGCGCCACACTGCACTGGAGGTTGTGACACGCAACACTGCGCATTATCAGAAAAGTACACTTTGTATACCGCCTTCTTTCTATATACAGGTTCCCAAGAAAAACCCCTGGGAGAGTCCCCTAGACATCAGTAAGGCACCAGGTGCCATGAGACACCATTAACACACAGCACAGGTTGAGTTCTCAATGTGGTGCTCTAGAGAAACCGGACCCCTGCTCAGGAAGTTCGACCAGCACCATTGAATACTTCCTGCTACACTGTCCCACCCTGGTCAAAGCTAGAGTCCCAGGACAGGACAGGGAGGAAGAGAGCTCCTGGTCTTCAAGGTTGACCCCGGTCCACACACATTCAAGGATCAGCTTTCAGAGTCTGATTCAAGCAGACGAGCCTGGATCCTAACAAGCGCCCACAAGCGCTCTTGACCTTCTTTCTTCTGAAAAGCTTCCAGAACACCAGTGGCTAATTTTCATCCCCAACCGAATTTGCCATAGTCTCTCTCTGAAGCAGTTGTTCTCATCCTTCCTAATGCTAGCCCCTTTAGTAAAGTTCCTTGTGTTGCGGTGATCCCCCAACCATAAATTATTTTCTTGCTACTTGGTAACTATAATTTTTCAACAGTTATGAATCATACTATAAATATCTGATATGCAGGATATCTGATATGTAATCCCAGTTGAGGTCGCCATCCACAGATTGAGAACAACTGCTCTAAAGCATAGCATCTGAAGAGAGCTGCCAGCAGGGTCACTAAATGCAGCATTCACTAGAGTACATAGGAATCTTCCACTTTTTTCAGTGTATATTGGTTTCCTCACATGTGGGAAAGTGTGGAGGGTCTCCGCAGCCTTTACAGCAGGCAGAGAAGTATCCACAAAGAGACAAGGATGAAACTCAATTCAGCCTGGTATTGGTGCTGGGCCAAAACTTTGAGAGTCTGACCAACTGCTCACTTATTTTACCCATATTTAAGCACAGCACACTTTTGGGGAAAAAAGTTTTCTGATAACAATTAACTTGGCTCTGTGATGACAAGAAAGCTTAAGACGTCTTTACATTGATGCTCTTTACAAACACATATGGCTTCATCCCTAAGATGGTCTCTTGTTGACTCAGAAGCAATGCTCAAGATAAGGGTCTAGGGGCTGGGCAGTGGTGGTGCATGCCTTTAATCCCAGCACTTGGGATGCAGAGGCAGGTGGATCTCTATGAATTCGAGGCCAGCCTGGTCTATGGAGTGAGTTCCTGGACAGGCTCTAAGGAGAATGAATGACTGATGTAGACATAATGCCCATGGGAGTCAGGATTTGGTCTGTCCCTAAGACAACATAGAAGTCACTGGGGCTGTACAAAAGACATCGTTCGTAAGGATGGGTTTTATGGCCCAGAACAATGCTCAAGATTTATGGGGGAAGGGTCTGGAATAGTAAAACCTAAATTCTGGGGGATATGGGCAAAGCCTGGCTCGACAGACAGGTTGTAAACTACGTCCACTCCCAGAATTACAGGAGGACAAGTTAAACATCTCTTTCCTTTGAAGGATGCTTGTGTGTTTAACCTTCCTGGCCTCCCCAGTGCTGTCGGTGTGCACAAACACTTGTTGCCCTCTACAGAAAACCATGTTGATGGCTGTGTTGTAAGAACATATCAATCGTTCTCCCAGAGACCTGACTCCTCTGGAAGAAGACTAAGGGCAGGAAGGATGCAGGATCCTCCTCTTCATTTTAGGCAGCTGAACCCAATTATCAGTGCCACCAGGCAGCTCGGCCAGAGTGGCCTGTCAGAGGAATGCTCACTTTCTGAGTCCAGCTCTCACCTGATGTCAGCACACAGTCAGTGCCCCTGGCACCATTCAGAGTGGTGGAAAGTCCCTCCCGAAGAGCTTCCAGCTTCTTATCGTAGCAAGGAGCCACGACAACATGGAAAATTTTCTCTGGAGACAGATTCTGTGGAGGAGAGCACTCACTTAGAGCTTCAAGGATGTCAACTAGAATATGGGGGAGTCCAAAATGCTGCTCCTACCCTACCCCATGTACAGTACTACCCCACCAGCTCTACACAGGTAAGAGCAGGTTTTACCTGAAGACTTTCTGAAGCTGTTCAAGGAACAACATCTAGGCCACCCCGCTCTCCTGAGACAAATCAAGAGCCAGCTGCCCAGTGACCTTTACATTGAGGCCAGAGCACAAAAGCCCTACTCAGGGTAGGGGCAGAGTTCAAGAGGAACTATACCTTGATCTTAGCCTTCTAGGGGTTAGGCCAAGAGGTTGCTATAGGTTCAGCTGTCCCCACCTGCACCTGCAATCAGATCTGTAACTTTGGGTTCCACTCAGAGAGCACAGGGCTGGGAGCTTTGAGAAGACTTAGAAATGCTAGAACTCTCAAAGCAGGTATAAGAGGGCAAGGGGGAGCTGGAGAGATGGCTCAGAGGTTCAAAGCACTGGCTGCTCTTCCAGAGGTCCTGAGTTCAATTCCCAGCAACCACATGGTGGCTCACAACCATCCATAATGGACCCGGTGCCCTCTTCTGGCCTGAAGGCAGACATGCAGGTAGAACATTGTGTGTGTGTGTGTGTGTGTGTGTGTGTGTGTGTGTGTACCAATCCACAGCCAGTTTTCTGCCCCTTCCACTCAATACACATGATGGGGGTGAAATTTGCCAACTGTATATAAACGGTTTATAAACAAAGAAACATTTCCTATGGCTAAAATGAGGTTGTCAGATGGATACAACCTTTAGGCTGGCTTCAGTGTTTGGAAGATCCCTCCCCTTGCTGTCTTTCCTAGTCAGTGTGGTTAACAAGAAGAAAGAAAGGAAGGGTGTGATTTATCTCAAATTGCCCAAAGTCTTGGAATACAAGATGGGGATGGACTGAGGCAAGGGACATAAAGGCACCCTAGACTAGGTTTTATCTATCATGTGACAGATAGTGTTAAGACCATGGGACCAGGGACTGGAGAGTTGGCTCAGTGGTCAAGGAGACTGACTGCTCTTCCAGAGAACCTGGGTTCAATTTCCAGCACCCACGGAGTAGCTCACAACCAGATGTATCTTCAGTTCCAGGGGATCTAATAGCATCTTTTGACCTCTGTAGCACCAGGCATGTAAGTGGTGCACAGACATACAAACAAACAGTCAAAACACCCACACACATAAAATAAAAAGTAAAATTCAAAATAAAAAAATTTAGGACCAGGTGTGTTAGAATATTTCTTTAATTTCAGTGCTCAGGAGGCAGAGGCTGCAGATCTCTCTGAGTCTGATGTCAACCTGATCCATACAGTGAGTCCCAGAATACCCAGGATTACATTGAGAGTCCCTGTCTCAAAAAAACCAAAACCAAACAAAACCAAAAGGCAGGCTAAGGGGGGGGGGGGGGGCATCTGTAGCCTGGAGCAAAAAGCCAGGATAAGGGGGGAGGGGGCGCTTAGCTTTCTGAAGCACCCAGAACAGATGCAATCAGGCAGTGTCTCCACCGGGAGGTCCAGGGCCACACTGTCTTGTGGAGTGTACAGTGTTCTCCCTCAGGCTGTCCCCACCCTGAGTCTACCCTCTGCTGCTCTTCTCTGGAGAGGGCTGGCTTACCTGCTTTCTAGCAAAGTAATCCTTCACCAAGGAGCCCATGACCTGCTGGGGGGACTTGGCAGTGCAGAGATGTGGGATGACTGGGGGGCCCAATACCCGCTCAGCATATCTGACCCAACCTAGAGAGAGAACACATGAGGTCAGATCCCTCTGCTTCCTCCTGCCTTCTGATTGAGACTGTCAGCCCCAGAATGAACCAAGACACCTCCTCTGCATTGTCCCTGCTCAGAAGGTGCCCTGCCGAGTGGGATGGGCCTGCCCACTTCTAGCCAAAGCCAGGACATTTATTTCTACAGTTCTGGGGAAATGGTACCAGCAGGCCTGTGCTCACCAGGACAGGCAGAGGTCATCATGGGTAGTTCACGCTGCTCCTCACTGTGTCGGTGATACCGGCGTACAAATTCCTTCTGAGTCTCCAGGATGCTGAAATCTGCTGCGATTGTGGTGTCAAATACATAGTGCACCCCTGCAGGACAGAGGGACATGGATGTTTCTCTCAGACCAAGTATGGGTCCAGACCACATCTGACTTCTAAGCACTCTCTGCCTTTTTTTTTTTTTTTTTTTTTGGTTTTTCGAGACAGGGTTTCTCTGTGGTTTTGGAGCCTGTCCTGGAACTAGCTCTTGTAGACCAGGCTGGTCTCGAACTCACAGAGATCCGCCTGCCTCTGCCTCCCAAGTACTGGGATTAAAGGCGTGCGCCACCACCGCCCGGCACTCTGCCTTTCTTCATTTTATATTAGAACAGGGTCTTACTATGCAGCCCTAGCTGGTCCAGATCTCATCAAGTTATGCAGACGAGGCTAGTCTTGAACTTGTGGACTCTCTGCCTTTCATTTTATATTAAAACAGGGTCTTACTATGCAGCCCTAGCTGGTCCAGATCTCATTAAGTTATGCAGACGAGGCTAGTCTTGAACTTGTGATGATCTGTCTGATTCTCAAGTGCTATGATTAAAAGCGTGGACCAGAACACTTGGCTTTTTGTTGTTAATCTTGACAAGGTCTCTCTCTGTGTAGCCTAGGCTGGCGATGAAGTTGTAATCTTCCTACCTCAGGCTTCTGTATGCTAGCATTATAGGTAGACACAACCATATTGTAAGCGGTTCACATCTTACAATAGACCAGTCAGCCTCACTGTAACAAAACTTCTGTCTGCACACAGCAGAGGGTGTGTGACACCCATCTACCACTGATAGGAAGCTGGACTCATGACACAAGGAATGGGGTTTTGACGTTCCAGGGGTTTCTTCAAAGTTTTTCTATCCTGTGCCCTTGAAAATTGAAACTGAAAACTAAAAAGGGCCCTTCATGAGTTTAAAGTATATACCAACAGTAATATATATATAAAAAAAAGTCACTGGCCAGGCAGTGGTGGCACACGCCTTTAATCCCAGCACTTGGGAGGCAGAGGTAGGCGGATCTCTGTGAGTTTGAGGCCAGCCTGGTCTACAGAGTGAGTTCCAGGACAGCCAAATCTGTCTCACAACTAACAAAATAAAAAGTGACTGACTCACCAAGACTTTTCAGGAAGCCACAGAGTCTTCTGGATGCATCGGTGACACTGAGGTTGAATTTAGCAGCGAAATAAGGCAGCGACTGAGGACACACAGACACGACCAGCACTCTGTGCTTTGAGGTGTCACATTTCTAGACGGGAGAACAGCAATGTCACACGTGTATCGACTGCATCAGGGGCGAAGCCAGACACCTCGACGGCAAATTCATAGTAAATGGAGTTTTTGTTTGTTTTGTTTTTGAGACAGGGTTTCTCTTTGTGTAGGCCTGGCTATCCTGGACCTCACTCTGTAGACCAGGCTGCCTCGAACTCAAGAGATTGACCTGCCTTTGCCTCCAAAGGCATGTACCACCAAAGCCCAGCAAAACATAAAAGTTTTGGGCTGGAGAGATGGCTCAGAGGTTAAGAGCACTGCCTGCTCTTCCAAAGGTCCTGAGTTCAATTCCCAGCAACCACATGGTGGCTCACAACCATCTGTAATGGGGTCTGGTGCCCTCTTCTGGCCTGCAGGGATACACACAGACAGAATATTGTATACATAATAAATAAATATTTAAAAAAAAAAAGAATAAAAGTTTTAAAATACATTTTTTAAGAAAAAGAAAAGAAAAAACTATAGGCTATAGAGCAAGTTCTAGCACAGTCAGGACTACGCAGAGAAGGAAAATCCCGTCTTAAAAACAAACAAGCAAACAAGAACAATGCATAGGGTCTTGGTGTGGTGGTGAGTGGTTGACTGTCACCTCATCACTCAGGAGACGGGAGGCAGGAGGATCGGCTGCACATCTCTTGTACGCCTAGGCTTCTGGTGCTGTCTATGAGGCTCTAGACGGAGCTCATTATCTGGGTGAAATGCAGGATGACAGGGACATCTACAATAAATTCCTAACAAAACCCAACTTAGAAGTAAACTTAGAAGCATTTCCACTAATGTCCATAGGAAGGTTTGGTTTTGGTTTTTTTCTTTTTTTTCTTTTTTTTTTTTTTGGTTTTTCGAGACGGGGTTTCTCTGTGGTTTTAGAGCCTGTCCTGGAACTAGCTCTGTAGACCAGGCTGGTCTCGAACTCACAGAGATCCGCCTGCCTCAGCCTCCCGAGTGCTGGGATTAAAGGCGTGCGCCACCATCGCCCGGCTCATAGGAAGGTTTTAACCAGTACTGCTTATCACCACTGTTACTGTGCACCAGTTTAAAAGTTCCAGCCAATATGAAAAAGCAAGATGTACAAAGCTTCTGTCATGGTAGCACAAGCCTACAATCCAGGCACTGTAGAGGCTGAGACAGGAGAATAGAAATTTTGGGACTAGCCTGATAAATATTAGATATTGTCATACAACACGAAAAGGAAAGGATTACAAAATTGAATTTTTTTCATTTAATAGACTTATAAAACTAAAATACTTTGGCAAATCAGTCATAGACTAAGTTTATAAAATGCCACATACAAAATTCACATGTTAACCATAGAATTCCAACACACCCACAAAAATCAACATTGTGGAATAGAACAATAGAATGTAGTATGTTCTACAAAGCAGTAGTGGCCCCCATCCCATCAGGAACAAGTTGTAGATACAAAGAACCAAGGTACAGTGACAGACACTGATGGGGCCAGATCTCTCTCTCTCTCTCTCTCTCTCTCTCTCTCTCTCTCTCTCTCTCTATCTGTGCTGGCTAGTTTTATGCTAACTTGACACAAGCTATAGAGTTATCTGAAAGGAGGGAAACTCAACTGAGAAAATGTCTCCATAAGATCCAGCTGCAGAGGGGCTGGAGAGATGGCTCAGCAGTTAAGAGCACTGGGTTAAGAGCACAGGCCTGAGTTCAATTCCCAGCAACCACATGGTGGTGCAAAACCATCTGTAATGGGGTCTGGTGCCCTCTTCTGGCCTGCAGGCAGACAAGCAGGCAAAACACAGAAAGAAAGAAAGAAAGAAAGAAAGAAAGAAAGAAAGAAAGAAAGAAAGACAGAAAGAAAGAAAATATCCAGCTGCAGGGCATTTTAATTAGAGATTGATGGAGAAGGGCCTATTTTGAGTGGTGCCTTCCCAGGCTGGTAGTCCTGGGTTCTATAAGAAAGCAGGCTGAGGAAGCCATGATGTGCAAGCCAGTAAGCAGCTCCCCTCTATGGTTTCTGCATCGGCTCCTGCCTCCATGTTCCTGCCCTGTTTGAGTTCCTAACCTGGCTTCCCCTTCAATGACTCACTAAGATGTGGAAGTATGAGTCAAATAAATCCTTTCTTCCCAAATTTGCTTTTGGTCATGGTGTTTCATCACAGTAATAATATCCCTAATAGGAATGTATCTATATATCTATGTATGTATCTATGTATCTGTCTATCTATCTACGTATATTGAGGATTGAACCGAGTACAAGTGTTCTACCATTGAGCTATTCATTCAGTCATTCATTCATAGACAAAGTCTTATTAAGTTGCCCAGTGTGGTCTTGAGCTCACTTTGTAGCCTTGGCAGACTTTGAGCTTGTAGTTCTCCTGCCTCAGTTTCCCAGCAGTTGGAACTACAGGCCTGCACCATCAGTTCCAGCTGACACCCATACCTTATTAAGATTCAAGACATGGAAGAAGTCCTTGGCACTTTGCTGGGAAAGCTGGACCCCTTCCTCCACAGTCACACAGCTGTCACATGCCAGGCAGTCACTCAGAAATATCTTAGCATCTGCCAGCTTATGGAATTCTCCCTTCTAGGAAAGAAAATGGTGTTAACATTGTTTGTTTTTCTTTCTTCCTTTTTTTTTTTTCTTTTTTTTTTTGGTTTTTCGAGACAGGGTTTCTCTGTGGTTTTGGAGCCTGTCCTGGAACTAGCTCTTGTAGACCAGGCTGGTCTCGAACTCACAGAGATCCGCCTGCCTCTGCCTCCCGAGTGCTGGGATTAAAGGCGTGCGCCACCACCGCCCGGCTCTTTTCTTTTTCTGTTTTTTTTTTTGGTTTTTCAAGACAGGGTTCCTCTGTGTAGCCTAGAATTCCTAGAATTCTAGAGTTCGATCTGTAGACCAGGCTGGCCTCAGACTCAGAGATCCACCTGTTTGCTTTTATGTTTCGTTTTGTTTCATTTATTTTTTGGTAGCACTGTTTCTCTAGGGAGGGTAACTACATAAGCCCAATAAAGAAAAAAATCTACACTTAACATGGAGACAAAGTCATGCCTGAATGCCTGAAGTGTCAGGTGGAGCTACTGAGCAATGGTCGCCGTTCTGAACAGCTCACGGCACTGGAGGCACATGTCATGGCACAAGGCCCCTGACGGCACTTAGCAGATGAACAAGGGTGAACTAGCCCCAGTGTTATCGTGTGGAAAGATGATACTCCTGCCTGCTGCAAACTGGCCTGACGGCCATCTCCTCCTTCCACCCTTCCTCTCCAGTGCCTGTAACAAGCCTCAGGTTTCTCTGCCGAGCTCTTCCAGCTCCACGGTGCTAAGCAGACTTTCCATACAGTCATGATGGCTTGAGGTTTCCACCTGTGTGCAACACAGAGCTCAGCCCCCAGCTCTGAACTGCCCCACTCCCAGCTCAGTAAAGGGGTGCTGAACACCTGTGCCCCACCCTTGTCCTTCTCAGTCTCCAGAGGAATCCACTAAAGCACGAGCCACATTCCCACTGCTCAAAGCCTCTGACAGCACTCGCTCAGAACAGGGGCCACAGCACAGCTCTTGCCTGCCTTGCCCTGCCCTGCCCTTCCCAAGGGCTCATGTTCAGCCACGCTTGGCCCTAACAGAGCTGGCATCCTGACGTTTATTTTCAGTGTCCACTCCCACACTGTCAACTTGCTTGTCCCTCCCTCATGAACTCACATAGGCTGGCAACCTAAGTTCCTTATGCTGCCCAGCACCTCTAGAAGGTGCTTAGGAGCTAGAGGTGTGGGTGACTGACACACCTCTCCTAGCAAGTGCAAGGTTCTAAGTTCAGATTGTATTAGTAATAAATAAAATAAGCCAGGAGATGACGGCACATGCCTTTAATCTCAGAACTCCCGAGGCAGAGAAAAGATCACAGAGCTCAAGGCCAGCATGGTATAGACCAAGTTCCAAGCCATAGGGATGCTTAGTGTGGCACTGCCTCAGAGAGAAAAGCAAGCAAACAGAAGCTGGAGATGGCTCAGCAGTTAAGAGCACTGGTTGCTCTCTCAGAAGACCCAGGTTCAATTCCCACCATCCAAATAGTGGTTAGCAGCCATCTGTAATTCCAGTTCCAGGGGCCTCAAACACCCTCTTCTGACCTTAGTGGGCACCAGGCATTTATGTGGTGCAGACATCCGTCTGATGCTCCATCCTACCTTGAATTCTCACCTTAAGGGCTCAGTCTACCAACCCTTCCCCAAGTATGTCCACACTACATTGCTCAGGTACTGGTTAGATGGTGTTCAGACTTATCTCGTCCTCACCAAAACCCTAGGAGGGAAGAAAGCCAACTCCCCACAACACTGATAAGAAACAGGGCCTCAAAAGATTGTGGGTTTATTTCATGTTGTTTGGAGATGGAATTTTGCTGTACAGTCTAGGCAAGCTTTAAACTCATGACACTGACACCCGGCCTCTACTTCTCAGGTGTGTGCTCGCATCCAGTGGGATTGGATTTCTTTCCAACACCATGCAACAGGGTGTAGGCATGAGGGAGCAGTCCTGGTGTCTAAAGCACAGGCCCAAACTGACCCAGAACTCCAGGGGCCACTGCTGTTCCCCAAAGCACAGTCATGGCACACCGGAGAGCAAGAGCTATGCCCATCAGATTAAACAGAACATCAGAACTACTAACTCTCCCACGTTATTAATTCTCCGCTTATATAAAAAAGCTGTTTTTGTACACTGACTGATTGCTTGCCTAATAGTGTGTGGTGGGGAGCTAGAGCCATGGCACATGTGTTGGTGTGGAGGTAGAAAGGCAACTTGAGAATGTTCTTTCATGTCATCTTGTGTTCATGTCACTCATAGGTCCTGGGAATCACACTGAGATCCTGAGGCTTGGCGGCAAGTTTCTTTACCAGTTGAGCTATCTAAATAGCACTAAAATTAATGTGTCTGTTTGTGACTGAGCTCAGGGCCTGCCTCACACTAGCTAGCCAATCAGTCTGTTGACTTAAATCCTTATCTCTCGGTTATTGTTTCTGGGACAAGGTTTCATTGTATAGCTTAGACAGGACTCAAACTGGGACTTCACTGGTATGCCACCATGCCTGACTAGTCCTAATATTTTCTAAGGGAACAGTGACCGTAACTTTCTCTGTGAATCCAGAACATGGCAGGACACATGCAGAGATAGGCAAATGCCCCCAGAGCATGAAGTAAGGTAGGTATAAAACCCAGCTCAGACTGTGATGTGTAATAAATACAAAACAAGCATCGCTATGGTGAACTCAAGAAACAGCCACCTAAACAGCAAGCTTAAAGAATCACGAAACTTGAGTTAGGTCTTTTCACATGTTACAGAATCTAAATCCCTTCCACTTCACAGAACACAGGTTTCAACAGCGCACCAGGATGTCCCTCTTTCTCACGGAGTACCTGGCCTGGTGTGTGAGATGACTCAAGACTGGCCTATACATGGCCCTTGCCACTTCTTACTTCAATCTTTCTTAGTGCGTGAAGTGCGAGGCGATATGAACTCCCGACAGGAGACGACGCAGCCGCAGCTCCCCCCACTCACATTAGGCCGACACAAACTCAAATGTTTACTTGCCTCTTCATTCTCCTGGGCTGGACTTGATGAATCAGTGGACACATTCTCCTGGTCATCAGTTTTTGATTTCTTACTACATTCCTAAAAAAAAAAAAAAAAAAAAGAAAGAAAGAAAAAAGAAAAGAAAAGAGGGGATGGAGAAAGACAAGGAAATGTTAGAAAGGGAACTTTCTTCTTCTATTTTCTTTATTTTAGCTTTTGTTGAGATCAGGTCTCTCTATATAGCCCTGGCAGTCACTATGTAGAAGGGGCTGACCTCAAGCTCACAGAGATCCTCCTGCCTCTGCCTCCTGAGTGCTAGAATTAAAGTGTGTGCTACCACACCAGGTTTTAAAAAATGAGATAGGCTCTTGATAAATTGCACTGTCTAACGTTTAGTTTGTGATCTCCTGTCTCAATCTCTCAAGTACTGGGATCACAGGTGTGTACCACCAAGCTCAGCCAAGAATAATTTAGCATGATTCTCTCCATTATCAAAACACAAAACATATCCTGAACAGGTAAGTCTTACTTCTAGAAACCCTTTCTACAGAAATAAAATCACCCATATTTAAAGATGGATACACATAAACACACACCTCCATCTGCACTGTTTTACTAAGAACAGATATAACCCAATGGATACCAAAACCCTTAGATGGCTATCACACAAGAATACAGGTGATTCCCTGAAAGACATTTAATTACCACTTACGGTGAGAAGTAAAAAGGAACAACTTATGGGGTGTTTGGATATGATACAATCTCTGTCAAAAAGAAAAAAAAAAGGTTCCTGCACATGCATCACATGGCTATCCCATGTGGAACCAAGTGTGGCTGCTGTCAGACATTTCAACCACCCAGCAGAGCAGGACAGGAGGGCCTGCCCTTAATTCCTTCTTCGCTCGTTTTCATTGATACTGTAAGTATGCTGGTTTGTTGTCTTTTTTTTTTTTTTTTTTTGGTTTTTCGAGACAGGGTTTTTCTGTGGCTTTGGAGCCTGTCCTGGAACTAGCTCTGTAGACCACCAGGCTGGTCTCGAACTCACAGAGATCCGCCTGCCTCTTGTCCTTGTTTTAATATAAGAGTCATCAAGGCATTTCTGATCACTGCATTAAGCCTTGACTTCCACGGAGCCAGCGTGCCAGGACTGAGATGGAGCACTGACCCCACAGCGAGTCCGGCGGTGCAGCCGCCCGCAGTGGCCCGCAGCCAGCTCGCCGCCCGGTCAGTCCCCGGCAGACAGGTGACGGCTACCAGAGACTGACAGAACAGAAAGGAAGGTGCACGCGGCCGAGCCCGACCCGCGGCACGGTCCGCACAGTCTTGGCTTTCGCCCCCGGTCCCACGGGACGCCGCACCCACCTTCCGTGTGCAGTGCTCACACTTCATCTGGAGCGGGACTGGTGGGAGGCCGACACCCTCAGCTAAGCCGAACGAGGAAGCCTGGAACACTGCCGCCTGCCGCCGGCTAGCGACCCGCGACCCTTTGTTGTCTTCATCCGCGGGGGCCACGCCCCCAGGACGGTGGTAGACCAATGAGAGAGTCGAAACAAGATGAGTCACGCCCCTGGACCAATGAGACGAGTGCGAGGGTGGTATGGCACACCCACGCCTCCTCTTCCGTCTAGGCCAATGAGAGGGCCAGGAAGTGGCAGGTCCCTCCCCAGAGCCAATCAGAAAATGGGGGAGGAGCTTTCCTTCCGGCTGGAAGTAGACGGGCCGCGGGAAGGTCTGCCGGTGAGAGCGGCCACGGTAGGCGGAGGCGGCGGAAAAAGAGCGCTGGCCGAGCGGAGGACGCGGTCCGCGGCGACTGCAGAGCGCCTTGCGCGGAGGCCGAGGCCCGGCCGTCTCGATGAAGCCACTGCAGCTCCTCGAGGGCGGGGTAGGCGCCGCCCTCTGCCACCGCCATGACCACCCAGCCAAGCCTCACGTAGGCTGGTGCTGTAAACGTGCACATGCGCAGCAGGCTTGCGTCGCTTTGTGAGCTTGGCTGAGTCTGGAGGGCAGGCTGAAAGTAGGCTGACCTTGAAGGTTGGCATGGAATACCTTATATCACTTACAGTTAAGAAAATGCTAAAATTCTGCCGGGCAGGGTGGCGCACACCTTTAGTCCCAGCACTCGGGAGGCAGAAGCAGGCGGATCTCTGAGTTCGAGGTCACTCTAGTCTGCAGAGAGAGTTCCTGGACAGCTATCCAGCGCTACGCGGAGAAACCCTGTCAAAACAAACAAACAAACAAACAAACAAAAACAGTCTGGTAGCATAAGTAGGAATGTTGGTGAATTTTTTAAAAAAAGTTTTTTGACACAGGGCCCTAGCTGTTCTCTAACCCCCAGAGATCCGCCTACCTTTGCTTCCTGAGTGCTGTGCTTAAAGGTGTGTACCACCACCACCCGACTTTTTTTTTAAGGTTTATTTTTTTTTTATTATGTATAGTGTTCTGTCTACATGTATGCCTGCAGGCCAGAAGAGGGCACCAGATCTCAGATGGTTGTGAGTCACCATGTGGTTGTTGGACTCAGGACCCTTGGAAGAGCAGACAGTACTCTTTAATCTCCGAGCCTTCTCTCCAGCCCTCTATTGGTGTAGGTTTGTAATCTCAGCACTCAGGAAACTGAGGCAAGAGAAAGGTGAAATCAAAGCCAACCTGTCCTACACTGCTACACAGTGAGACCTGTCTCAAAGGCAGACTAAACGACTTATCCTTTCATTGCAGCTCTGGAATCTACTGGGAAAGACCAAAGACAGACTCAACTCAAATTTAGAGTAAATGGATTTATTTTTACTGTTACCAGAAGGATGTCACCCTTAGAGGCAAACAGCATTCTGAAAGAGGGGCTAAGTGAGGGTTTATAAAGGTGGATATCAAAGGTATGCATTACAGTTATCTAGGGAATCCACGGCTGGGCAGGAACATTGCTTTTTATCCCTTCATTACAAAAGCAAAATGCAAACAATTGCTCAGAACAGGAACACCATTATACTCTGTGTGTGTTTCTCTGTAACAGTCCTGTTTTGAAACTCATGGTTGTAGACCAGGCTGACCTCACAGAGATCTGGCTATGTCTGCTCCCACCCCCTCCCGTGCCTTTATCCTGTTCTTACCCCATCTGCAGGCCACAAGGATGTCACAAGCATTACAGGGGTCAACAGCTCTAAAGGAATGCCTGTTACCATTATAAGTGTCTTTAGCCATCACAGGGGAGTTAAGTGTAAATTATTACACAGTACAGAGCACTCCGGGGAAAGTGTCTCTAATGAGTGGGATACAGCCGTTTGTTTCTGGGCGGGCAGTCACATAGTGCCATCAGGCTAGGGCTGGTTGTCACATCCTGGTTTCAGTATCTTGTGTGATGTTTTACTCTTTTGGCTTTTTGGAGGGCCCGCCACCCAGCTCCCAGATCGCACAAATACTCTACCACTATACCCTGTCCCAAACATAAGTAAACAAATCTAAAAAATAGAAGTAAATATTCTGTACTGAGCTCCATCCTTAGCCCTACAAGATGTTTTCTTATGGCATACTGAACTCTTTGCAGACATGTGCTTACTTCTTATTTTGCAGTGTTGTATGACAGAACTTTGCCTGGGGAGACACAACATGCATACATGTCTACTTACCCCAGATAGGGAACCCGTAACAGACCAAAGTATGGATATTAACAGAGTCCAACTTGGCTTTATTAGATTACTTGCAGGAGTATAGGTGAGGGGTTACTTATAGGAGCAGAAATGATCAAAAGACAGCTGCATCACCAAAGCCAACAATAGCTGGGTGAGGGTTCACAGGAAACCTGGAGCACACTCCACAGCCTGCAGGCAGCTCAAGAGGCTGGAGAGTGTCCTTCCCAGGTGCCTCAGTTGGTCTAAACATCTTCCAGGTAGCTGGTCTGATCTGAGAGTCTTCTTTGCAGCTCAGCATAATTCTGAGAGACTATCTCGAGCAGGGAAAAGGCCTAGTGAATCTGGTTATTTTCAGAAGCTATTCTGAGTTACCTTCCTGCTTAAGGAGCTTCCTACAGGATGGAATGGGATTTTTTGGTGTTTTCATTTTTGTTTTTCAAGATAGGATTTCTCTGTAGCTTTAGAGCCTATCCTGGAACTCGCTCTGTAGACCAGGCTGGCTTTGAACTCACAGAGAACGACCTGTCTGCCTCCAGAGTGCTGGGATTAAAAGCGTGTGCAGCTGGTCAGCTGGTTTTCAATCTACCCTTCAGACCCTCAATTACACTCACAAAACTGGACTTTCTGCATGCATGCAAATGCTCAATCACTAAACGCCACACCAGAGAACAATTTTAGCTTACTGCATTGGTACTTTCAATGTTCCGGCTCGAGGGGAAGGCTTCCCCAATGGAAGTGTTACAGCTCTGTCCTGAGAGGAAAGGTTTTAAAGGGGCACTAGCCCACTTGAGCATGTGGCTCTGGCAGACCTTGTTCTTCTCTCCATTCCCTCTGCTTTGCTAAAAACTGTTAGATTACATTCCTAAAGCTAGCCACTAAGGTTTTCCTCCTGGTCACTTCCTCCTCCTGAGGAAAGTCCAGCAATCGAAAGCCCCCTTTGGTTAACCTAATTAACATGTCCAATTAAAGTTAACACCTCATCCTAACACGGGTTTCCCCTTTACCTTTATAAACTGTCATTTGCCTGTGTGCCACATCTGTTTCCTCTCCATCCAGAGGCAGCCCTTTGTCCCTCCAGGACAAATACTCCTACCCTCTTTCCTTATTGCCTTTCCCTTCTCCTTCATCCCCTAACTCCTTAACCACCACATCCTAGCTCATCATAGCACGTAACACATAACCTCCCCTCCTCTTTCTCGTAAAAATTACACCTGCAAGGTCATTTGCTGCTGTTTTGTGCGTAAGTCAGAGAGCAGCCACTTTAACTTTCCCCCCCACTTAATAAAGGATCTCTGTAAGAAAACAGGTGTTTGGATGTGGTTTGTGCTTAACCCGGGGTCTGGGAGGAAGCCGCTGCTGTTGTGTGTATGGGGGGGTGTCTCTTTCAGGCTTCTCCAACAGAAGTGTTAGAGCTTTCCTCGGTGGGGAAAGATTTCCCCAATACAAGTTTGACAGCTCTGTGGGAATTCCCATGCCCATGTTACAGCTTGGAAGGCTTCTCCAATGGAGCTATTGCAGCTCTGAGGGGAAGGTTTCCCCTATGAAAGTGTTGCAGCTCTGAGGGGGAAGGCTTCCTGGCAGTTTTGAGCCAAGGAGTAACACAGAGTCACACAGCACAACAAACCTCACACATGGTTTATTGGGAGAAATACAAGAGGGTTATTGCCTCTGCTCAAGTGAGAAGCAGCAGGGAACTGAGCAGGAGACAGGTTTATATAGGAAGGAGGAGATTTCCAGGGTGAGAACTGGTGAGATTTAAAGCCAAGCCCAGGGATAGGTGGAATGTTTAGCTAAGGGATTGATGTTTTTTCATGCTCAGAGATTGGTGGGTTTTGATAGGTTTTCAAACCTGGAAGTGGGCTCAGACCTTAACAGGTACAGGGAGAGGTGTACAAACCTACCAGGAGAAATAATTTATTACTAGGCTGTGCGAACTCCAAAGTTAGTGATTTAAAAAACTAGCTGGGCGGGGAATTAACCTAAAGCAGCTGGGTGTGTTGGTACGTGCCTTGAATCTCAGTGCTTGAGAGGAAAAGGCAGGAGAAACTCTGAGTTTGAGGTCAACCTGGTCCACATAAAGGAACCATTCAAGCTGTAAAACTCAGCCACATACCACTGTAATGGCTAAAGTTATGTTGATAACTAACAATTTTTTTTTTTGTTTTGCTTTGTTTTGTTTTTCGAGACAGGGTTTCTCTGTAGCTTTGGAGCCTATCCCGAAACTTGCTCTGTATGCCAGGCTTGCCTCAAACTCAAAAATTCGCCTGTCTCTGTCTTCCAAGTGCTGGGATTAAAGGCATGCTCTGCTGCTAAAGTTAAGTTTAAAATTTTTAAATTTCTGTGCTTAAGAGAACTATAAAGCAAAGTTAATTAGACTTCCAAAAGTTAAGGACTGTTAAGGGTTAATTGTTTACTGCTGTTTCAGCTTCTGTAATAAATACTTGTTTTGGACAAGGGGACCTTCTGGTCACATTAGAACAGAATATAACCTTGTATTCTTTGCCTTCAAAAACTCCTGGCTGAGTTGGCTGGGGCTGCATTCAGGAATGAGTGCCAGGTATAGAGCTAGTTTAGCACTAGTGTCTCTTTGAGCTGGAAGTTGGTGGCACACGCCTTTAATCCCAGCACTAGGGAGGCAGAGGTAGGAGGATCTCTGAGTCTGAGGTCAGCCTGGGGTACAGAGGGAGTTCCAGAACAGCCAGTGTTACATAGAAAAACCCTTCTTCAGAAACCAAAACAAACAAAGCCTCTTCTTTCTTAAAATTTATTTAACTAACCATACTAACCTTACTTTTTGGCTTCTATAGTTCTGATTCTAGCTAACTGTTCTTGTTAACTGAAATATGTTAACCCAGAATATGTTTTTTTTTTTTTGTTGTTGTTGTTGTTTTGCTTAAAATCTCACCCTGAGAAAGGCTTGGTGCTACACTGGGTTCCTGAACACCCAGTGTAGTCACTGGCTGACTAAAGACTCTACTTCTATGTCCAAGCAGTCTTCTCTGGTGGATAACCCACAACACTAGGACAGGAAGGACTACATAGAAAGGTCCTATCACAAGCAAACAAAAACAAAGAGGTTGAGGCAGGAGTGTAATGGTCTGTCCTGTCCCTTTAAGAGACAAGCCCGACTCCTCAGCACTTCTCATTCCCGCCCACTACCCTAAACCTCTCCACCACTGAGCTTCCCTTCCCTCCCCTTAGTCTCTCTTTTCCTATAAGACCCAGTCATTGTGACTAGGCGCTCTCTTGGCCTCTTGATTCTCTCTGCCCTGGGGGTCTTCTTTTGTCTCCCTCTCTCTTCCTCTCTTGCTCTGCCCCTCTCTCTTTCACTCATGGCTCAGTCTGTTCTGCTGGCCATGCTCACTATGGCCTCTGTTAGATGCCTCTGGTTGTGCTTTCCCTTACATCTATAATAAAAACCTCAAATTTCATTTGTTTTACATCTTTTGTTAGATCGACTTCAGGTAATCCATGTTTCCCATGCTGTACTAGTGTATAGTGTAATGTCTTTATTATTTCCTTAAAATTCCAGATGCAACCAGGTGGTAGTGGCACACACCTTAAGTCCCAGCACTGGAGAGGCAGAGGGAGGATTTCCTAGTTCACCCTGTAACCTGGTACTTGTGATTTTTGTGTTTAAATACTTGCTTCAGTAGGCATGTGGGATCACGGTTCTGTGGCCCTGATCTATCAACCCCCTTTTTATCCCCCTTCTTGCTGCCCTATATTCAATTTTTAAAAAGCTTTCTTTCTTTCTCTCTTTCTTTCTTTCTTTCTTTCTTAATGTATACAATGTTTTGTCTGCATGTATGTCTGCACACCAGAAGAGGGCACCAGATTCCGTGGTGAATGGTTGTGAGCCACCATTGTGGTTAATGGGAATTGAACTCAGGACCTCTGGAATAGCAGATGCCCTACATTAGGTATTGCAGTGAGGTATCCTCTTGTGTCTGCTTGGGTTGATTCGGACCCTCGGACCACAACAAAATATGAATGAATTTCGATCCAATCTTCAGGCTCCTACGACAACACCCACGCGCTGCTCGGACACCGCCAGGAGTGACGCCATTCTTTGCAGGCCCCAGGTTAAATTCAGGCGCCCTGTGACCGGCCCGCCCTCCTGCACAAGGTCCCGCCCCATGAGTGCCCAAACCGAGACACAACTCTGAAATGCATAATCAGTCTCCACCCCTAGGAAGTCCCTACCCGGTTCTTAGCCCGGAAGTCCGCGGGACAGAAGTCCGGAAGTTCGAGTGACGGTTCCCTAGTCCTCTTCCGCTAATTCGGTACGCACCCCTCGGTTCCCGCGCAAGTGTGTGTCCCGAGGCGTTCTGGTTCCCATCGGCTGTGCTTCCCGTTTTCATGTTCGTGCCCTGCGCGGGTCATTGCTTGCGGACCTGAATTGGGCACAGGGCAGGTTGAGCAAATCAGGCGTGTGCACTCCGGAGGAGGAGCGAGCGGAACGGGCCGCTTGTGGAACTTGTTGGTAACTGAGGCCAGAGGGAGGCGAGTTGTGCGGCTAACTAGGATTCTTGAGGATGTAGGTGGGGTACGAAGCTTGATAGCACCCGAGTATCCAAGGAGCCACTCACAACTGGGGTTTGGGGTGTTGTCTCCAGGGGTCTTGGCCACAGCGTCCCATTAATTCGGATGCATTTGGGCCATTGTTAGTATGATAGTAGAAACTTAGACACTGGCACTTTCAGTTCCCCTTCTTGGTAGGAAGAGGTGTTTCTGGAAGACTCAGTTAAGGTGCCGGAAGCCTGAGAGCTGCTGGGGGCTAACAGCATAATTTCAAAACGAGGGTTCAGTCAAGGAAAGAATTCTCAGATGGGACTGTGGTTTGGAAGTGAGACCAGGCCTCACTTTCTGGGCTGTGGAGTCCCTGTGCCCATACATAAGTGTGGGCTGAGATGGTTTCATGGAGAAAGGAGTTTAGGGTCTGCTGTGGACTTTCCCCTGGCCGCCTGTAAGAGTGGGTGAGGTGCTGTGTGTCTTTCCCAGCCGAGTCTGCTGTGAAGTGAAGCCCAGGTTCCAGGGATGTACATGCAGGTGGAGACACGAACCAGCACCCGCCTCCATCTGAAGAGGGCTCCAGGCATCCGGTCTTGGTCCCTGCTGGTCGGTAAGGCTTCCCAATGTTTCCCAACTCAAATCTTAAAAGTGATATAAACAGTCTCTTTGTATTTTATTAGAAGTTCTTCTCAATACAAGACCTGATAGAGCATGTTGCATTAACCTTGGTGTGCCTTTCAGAGGACATGCAGGGTCCCCTTGCATGCTGGGCAAGCTCTCTTAACACTGAGATGTATTCCAGCCTATCAGTGCGCTCGCTCTCTCTCTCTCTCTCTCTCTCTCTCTCTCTCACTTTTCGAGACAGGGTTTCTCTGGGTAGCATTGGAGCCGGTCCTGGAACTCGCTATGTAGACCAGGCTGGCCTCAAACTCACAGAAATCTGCCTGTCTCTGCCTCTCCAGTGCTGGGATTAAAGGCGAGCGCCACAACCTATCTGCTTTCTTGAGGTCACTAGTTTTTCTTCCATTGACAGGTGATCATGGGTTCACATTTCTCCTTTTCCCTGTTTCCTTCCCCTTCGTTAAGTGTGCTTAGCCTCCTGGACTCTCTCCCCATCACTGCCTATCAGAAGTCTCTTGCATCTCAGGGACAGCTGCACTTGTGTGGGCTAGGCTGTGCAGAGTTGGAGGTGAGGCACTGGCTGTGGCTTCAGCAGCAGCGTCTCTGTAGTCTGTCCTTATGATTTGTGAAGGCTCTGCATGTTGTGCTCTGTGTTGTATTACAATTCTGTATGTAGTCTTATCTTCATTCCTCATCACATGTGGGCGATACCTACATCTGTCACTTGCATTTTCATTGGGTAGCTGACAAGTCTGGTGAATGCCATGGGTCGCATGTCCTGTTTTTATTTTTTAATTGTGTGTATGTATATCTATGTATGGGTCTATGCAGGTACATTTAGGTGCCTGTGGAGTCCAAAAGAGCATTAGCTCCTTGGAGCTGAAGCTACACGAGGTTGTGAGTGGCCTGACATGGGTACAGGCACCAATGTTGTTGGACTTTTCTTTGGACCTCCAGCTCACAAATAACAAGATGGAAACTTATTGTGAAAGTTTGGCTTTTTGCTTAGGCTTGTCCACAGCTAGCTCTTATAACTTAATCTGCTCATGCTAATCTATATTCTGCCACGTGGCCTTTTTACTCTCCTCCATTCTGCATGTCCTACTTGGTCCTTTGCTGGCGAGTGTCTAGATTCATCCCAAGTTCCTTTCACTACCCAGAAGTCCCGCCTATTCTCTCCTGCCTAGCTATTGGCTATTCAGGATTGTATTAAACATCTTCACACAGTGTGATAAAATATCCTACAACAGTGCTGAGAACTGGGGTCCTCTGGAAAAATAGTCTATATTCTTAACCAATAAGCTACCTTTCCAGTCCCTTTATTTTTTAACGATTTATTTATTTTATGTATATAAGTATTCTATCTAAATGTTTTCCTGCATGTTGGAAGACAGCATCAGATGCGATTATAGATGGTTGTGAGCCACCATGTGGGTGCTGGGAATTAAACTCAGGACCTCTGAAAGAGCAGCCAATGCTCCTAACCACTGAGCCATCTCTCCAGTCCCTTGTCTGTGTCACCAACCCTGCACTAGGTACCCGCTGCCCCTGAACAATCTGTCCTGCCGTGAGACAGGCCTGCTTATTGGGAGCTGTAGTTAACAAGATAATCCTTTTCTCTCTACAGGAATATTATCCACTGGCCTGGCTGCTGCCTATTACAGTGGAGGTAAAGTATGCTACCCTCTTCAGTTTCCTTGTACTTGGAAATGGGAACACACACACACACACACACACACACACACACAAGTGAGCAGTCCTGGTGTGTGTGGCCTTTGGAGTGGCCTCTGCCTTGCCTTGAGGGATGACCACAGCCAATGTTTTGCATCTTGAATTTCTTCCTGTTAGAAAGTTGTTTGGCGTTTGCCTGCCGCCATGCCACAGGGAGGAATTATGTGCCCCGCGCTCTATGCCAAGGCTGGATAGATCTACCTATCTCCTAGATGGACTCAGGCAGAGTCTGGGATGCCTATGTCTCCAGCAACCCAGGCAGGCAGAGAAGCACAGTTGACTAAGCCTCTAACCTGCGCTAAAGGAAGGGAAGACTGGGCTGGTAGGACCCCATGGACCTTGGCTCCTTTAGCTAATGGGCTGATGTACGATGTCTGCTTGCAGATAGTCTGGGCTGGAAGCTCTTCTATGTCACAGGCTGCCTGTTTGTAGCTGTACAGAACTTGGAGGACTGGGAGGTAAGATGGCACAGTAGCTCCCTTGCCATTTGGAAGCGTCTGTCCCAGCACTGGGTTACCTGGAGTCAGCCCTTGGCTTTGCTTGTAATACCCCTGGACTCTTCTAGAAGCTACTCATAACTGTTTTCACCAAGGTTCTGTGTTTTTTTTTTTTTGTAGACTTGCCTCAAATTCAAAAGTAAGCCTACTGCCTCAGCCTCTTGACAGGCATGAAGCACCACACTCAACTCACAGAAGTTCCTTTTTCTGGAGTTGTAACAAGTCTGCATAGTCCCTGGGCTGGACTGGCTGCACAGGGCAGGGACCTGTGAGAACATGCAGCTAACTCACATTTGGACCAGCTCCCAGGCTCTGAAGTTCAAGGGTTGAGGGCTTCCTCTGACCATCCAGGACCTCACTGCAGGCCCAAGATAGTTAAAAGGAATCAGCAGAACCTGAGTCTGGGAAAAGTCAGGTTGCCTCTGGGGAAGTCCCCTACCCTTGGCCTTGGCTGGATTTCTGCATTATTGCCAGCCTGTCCTTTTGTTCTTTTATTTACCCGGTACTAAGGGATGAAGTTAGGTCCTCACGTGTGCTGGGCAAGTGTTCTACCACTGAGCAGATACCCAGCCTGGTCTTGGTTTCATGCAAGGAGAATTCCATCTCCTTTTCTCATGTGCCCCTCACCCACAGGAGTACAAGAGGTCAGACACAGAAGCTGACCCTGGAAGAAAGCCCTGGAGGCTTTGGGGGTTGGGCTTCCAATGGGCACCTTGAATCTGTGCTGGTGTGAGTGGGGAGGACGCCTCAGCATCAGCTTGGCCCTCTTCCTGGGGTTCTGTGTGGTCAGCATATATTGGTTTGCAGGAAGCCATTTTCAACAAGAGCACTGGGAAGGTCATCTTAAAGACATTCAGTCTCTACAAGAAGCTGCTGACTCTTCTCAGAGCAGGCCATGACCAAGGTAAGAGTGGGGAGTTGGTCTGGATGGTTCACCTGCTCAGGGAATGATGGGCTCCCGACATATCCTGGCTTACACGTACCCCGCCCTGCATACGGTTGGGTGAGGGCAGTAGGGGTGGGTCACCAGGCGGACCAGCAGGGAGTCATCCTGTTCTTCAGGAACCATTTGGCCTCTCTCAGGTCCGAGTCCTGGACACGATTCCTGTCAGCTATATGAGCCCTGGAGAGAGGATGTGGTCAGAGGAAACCTCTAGCCCTTGAGCTTCTGGGCTTGTGAGCTAAGCCTATGAAGCAACATAGATTACTTCATAGTAGGTCTCTTCCCTGTGTATTCAGCCCAGCCATTGTGCATCCCACAGGACCCTCAGAGTAGGCGTTTAACACTGGGAGTCAGGCCCCAAGGACCTCAGGCCTCTAACTTATATGGAGTGCTGGCGGTACACAGCCGGATGTGGCATTCAGATGTGGCAGTAAACAGCCAATGGAGGCCAGAGCATTGTGGGGATGTGGGTTAGTGCACTGGCTGAACTTTCCCGGCACATCTGAGCGCCTGTCCTCACAGGCAGCAAGCCACGGGGTCAGCCCCGTGTCACTGTCGCAGTGGGATGAGATAGGTTTCCCAGTGGCTCTGGGGAAAGTAGTATCAGCCATGCATTAGTTAGGTAACGGTTTTCCTGTGCAAGGGAATGGCAGGGCCACCCCACTGGAACCAGATAGGTAAAATCAGGCAAAAAGGGGTAGCATGAAGATGGCAGCTTGGGTTTAGCGATCTCTTCTGTAGGATTTCCCAGGACAGCCAGCTTCTGTCTAACACTGCATGAGTGATGAGTCTCCTGGGTGTGTTCTTATCCAGAAATTATTCCGGGGCCTGGCAGTGGTGGGAGGCAGAGGCAGGTGGATCTTCTTGAGTTCAAGGCCAGCCTGGTCTACGGAGTGAGTTCCAGGACAGGCTTCAAAGTTACAGAGAAACCCAGTCTAAAAGAAAAATTATTCTGGACCCAGAGTCCAGAATAAGGACTAGCAAACGCCTTTGTCACTGATGTCACTCCTGTTAAGAGCGGGACATCCTGAGGCAGGCTGTCCTATGGCACAGGGGGAGCATATGGACGACTGCCCATCTGTAAATCCTTCCTTCCCCAGTGGTGGTCCTGCTGAGAGACATCCAGGATGTGAATGTGGAGGAGGAGAAGGTCCGTTACTTTGGGAGGGGCTACACTGTGGTGCTCCGGTTCGCGACAGGCTTTTCCCACCCCCTTACTCAGAGTGCAGTCATGGGCCGACGCAGGTAAGGGTGGCACAGAGTAAGACTGGGCATCCCGTGGTGTTTCCCGGGGCGGCAGGGGAGACGCTGTTTGTAGACAGGAATATGGGGCAGCAGGAGGGATGTGTGTACTTAGGTGCAGCTTTGCTGTGGGCATCTGTAGGGCAGGCAACAAAACAGGGTTGAGGGCTGTGAAGAGTGGGCCGAGGCCAGAGATTCCGACACCTGGGGTTGTTGTAGGTGTATGGTAGGGGATCAGTGTGGGTCTTTGTGGTGTGTTATGGGACTGCATTTTTTCCACGGTGACCTGTGACCTGCTTTCTTGATGCTGGCCTAGTGATGTGGAAGCCATTGCCAAACTCATCACCAGCTTCTTGGAGTTGCACCGCCTGGAGAGCCCCTCAGAACGGTCACAGAGCAGCGACAGTGAAGCCGATGGCCCTGGTGACCAAAGCTGACAGCGTGGAGCAGCTGCTGGTAAATGCCACCCATTTCTGACATGTCTCCAACTGACTTGCCCGTTATGAGGGTGCAGGCAGATCTTGTGTGGACCACCTGCCTTTCGCTTGTTTATGCTTCTACGCTTTGCAGAACCATGGGCTGGACATCTTCCACAACCCAGAAAGGCTGCATCTATCAGAATGCGGGAGATGGGTGCTACATCCAGAGGAGGGCAGCAAATCAGAAATGAGTGCCTTCTCCAGAGACAGACTACAGCTCTGGCTTAGGTCACAGCCTGGTGTGGATAAGCTCACCCAAGGGCATCCAAGGTCAGCACAGGCCTAGTGTCTGCCTTGAAGAGGCCTGCCACCCCAGGCTATGTAGTCAAGGCCCCACACTTCATAGTGAGGTTGAGACACCCACATGCATGTAAGGAGGACCCACATGCATGTAAGGAGGACCCACTCCTGTGCACAGTGGTGCCGACTTGTGCTATAAATCCTGATGTCTCCTCTCCTGGACCAGCCCCCCTCAAGATGGACATTCTTGGTGGTCAGGGGTTTCCCTGAAGGCAGCCTGGCTGCAGAACTCTCAGAGAAGTCGGAGTGCTGCAGACTGCCCCGTTCCTGCCTGGACTGCTGAGAGCCCAGCAGTGTTGGAGCACCACTGTTAGGAACAGAAGGCTCTCCCAACCCAAACTGGGAAGAAGCTGCCAGTGGAGGAAAGGCCACCTCTTCTGGTTTTCTGCAGCCTTTGAGAACTAGGAGCTCCTTTACAAAAACTGAGTCTTAGCCTCCCAAGCCTTGGAAAGACCTGGGGAAGACAGGCACGTGATACATATCCCTACAAAGTGAGGCAGGAAGAAAGTTGAAGGCCAGCCTGGGCACGGCCTCTTCTAACAGAAGCTGTTCCAGCCCCTGATGGCCTTCTATGCTCTTCTAGTTCTCTCTGAGGGACTCAAGTCCCCCACAAGTACAGTGTTCACTAAGTTGCCGGGAAGCTTGGCTTCCAGGCCTGAAAGCTGTGGACCTCTGGTCTACACACAACCCCCAAAGCTGCGTGCCTATGCCTGGCCAGGTAGAACTGGGAAAACGAGGAGTTATAAACAAAGAAGTCAAGGCAGCCTTGAGGCCACTGTACTGGGCTGGACAGGAATAGTTACGCCAGAACCTTCAACAGGTCTTTTTGAAGTGACTGCTATCAGTTCTGACTTGGGGAATATGGTTGAACATGTCAAAGTAAGCTTTTGTTTTGTTTTACGAGACAGGGTTTCTGTGTTGCCCTGGCTGTCCTGGTACTTGCTCTGTAGACCAGACTGGCTTTGAACTCGCAAAGATCTGCCTGCCTCTGCCTCCCAAGTACTGGGATTAAAGGTGTGTGCCAACATTGCCTGGCAGAATGAGTTTTTTCAATGGTCAAATTGGACAATTTTTTTTCTTCGCAAATGAAGTGCGAAACATAGCCAGTGGGTTCTGACTTGTCACCTACAGGCTCTTAAGGTACTTTAGACAAGGGAGGAGTCTGTCTCTCGGGTGCTGTCCTATCCCTTTCCTCTATTTCCCAGTGCTGGGACTCATTCTTGGGTGAAGGAACGAAGCCCTCTATGAGCCAGGGTGGTGGCAAAAAGCTGATTCAAGTTTCTGTAAGTGGGACTTCTGCTTCTACTGTCTTTTTTTATTTCATAATAAAGCTCTACATGCAAATTGCAAATGAGGCTCCATGTGCCTTTTTCTGGGTTCTGCTTTGCCTAAGGTACTATTTACAGTTTGGGAGCCTGTCTACACAGGTGTCCAGGGTTCAGCAGGAAGATCACAGGCCCCACGTGGCTGGGCACCGAGGCAGGAATCTTGGTGTTGTCCAGGCTGATAAAGAGGACCCCAGCCCCTCAGGGGTTCTGACCCGTGTCCCAGCATGAGCTGGGGGGTGGTAGCAGTGGCAGTGGGGCAGCCGCCTCACCCAGGTCCTGCAGCAGACCCTGCAGTCGCTGCATACTTGGAAGCACGTTCTCCTCCAGCCACTCCTCTATGGTGTCTGGGTAGAAGGCCAGCTGCAGGGCTGCCTCCAGCTGCTGCACAAGGTTGCTCCATCTGCTCAGAAGGCTGCAGGCAACAACAACTGTGAGCTCGACTTGATGAGAATTCCTGCTAAAGCTCAAGTTTACATAACTAAACAATGTCCTCAGCCCCCAGAGCCAGTACTGTTCCATGCCTCAGTTTACCACTGGGACGAAATAAATGACTGGTTGTATTTTAGCAGTACCATGCCTGGCATGAATGGCTCCTGCTGCTGGCAGCACACTGGACTCAGCACAAGTGTATTACCCTAGCTTAGAGTCCTGAACTAGGAGAGGTTCCAGCCACAGGGTGCTCAGCTAGGTTGCACCAGAGAGTTACAGGGCCACCAGGGACCATATGTGGCCTGATTCCAAAAATGAGTCTTGGGTCCATCTGAGTGGCTGATGATGTGTCTCAGGCCAGGAACCACTTAGCTTCTTGCAATGTTAGGGGCAGTGTTAATGAGCAGGCAGTGTTAATGAATTGATAGGCAGCGGTGACCTATCAGTTCATCCAGGATCCACAGCAGCAGTATCTGGGGAACTCTCTTGCCTTAACACTGATAACCACAACCATGGCTACTGTGGGTATTCATAAAGGGACAGGATATTCCCTGAGCACTTGGGAGGATGTGATGACGCTGGCTACCTGAGTGCCTCTGGCTGTATGTGCTGGATCATAACCGGGTGAATAAGCTTCCGCCTGCGGTGGTAGGGGCTGAACCAGCCAGTGACATACCTAGAGCAAATCCTGACAGTTAGTGAGCCAGCAGTGGGTAAGAGTTAACTGTGGGGAAACTTTAGGAAAACCTTTGTAAAGAACAATGCCGGGAGAAGATGGAGTCGCTTACCTGTTCCTTTCCAGAAGTGTGTCCACAGAGCTACGCAGGTGGAGGCTGACTTGTGTGACGAGGGCATGGATGTCACTGCCAGGGAAGGAGCCAGCTCCCTCACTGCCAGAGAGTCACACTGAGATGGGTGTTCCCCAGAGGAGGGAGGGGTGGGGCATGTCAGGTAGGGGATGGGATTACCTCACAGTATCCATTATTTCCAGGCTTGAAACCCCAAGGAAGTGCTCCACTTTCAGCTTAACATCCTCAGCAAAGCCTCCTGAAACCATCCACAGGCAGAAGAGGTCAGAGAGGCCTCCTGACCTTTGGGTGCTATGGGTGAAAAGGCACAGCAACTCAGGGGACCCCAGCCAGGCTCGCTGGCTGCTTTTTCATTGAGCATGTGAGAGATATTTGTTTAAGATCGGGGTGGAACCCAGAATGGTATGGTAGCAGCATTGTGTGCACGAGCCCGAGGCCTCACTACACACCAAGAATGGTGTGGTAGTGGTACTGTGTGCACAAGCCCTTGGCCTCACTACACACTAAGAATGGTGTGGTGGTAGCGGTAAGTACTGTGTGCATGAGCCCGTGGCCTCACCACACACTAAGAATGGCGTGGTGGTAGCGGTAGGTACTGTGTGCACGAGCCCGTGGCCTCACCACACAGTCCACGCGGCAAGTGTCCAGGTCAGTCATGGGCAGAGTGCTCTAGAGCACTTCAAACAAACTGCTGGGTGTGAGACCAAGGCAGACACACCTCCAGATTAGTGCGAGAGGCTGTCAGGAAGCCATTGACAGATAGTTCCTTCTTCGTGTTGGGAGGCCTAGGCCCCAGTACAATCATTCCTCAGAAACAGGAAGAGCTAAAGTCAACACCACTAACACCAATGCCTTTTCAGTACTGGTGAGGGCTGTCTGCTTGTCTTTCTGCACATTCTAGACATTTACAATGAACAACTGACAGAAAAAAAGCGAAAATAAGACCACTTCTACAGCTTTCCTCTACCCCATAGTTGTTAAATGTTTTGGGGAGCTCTCTTGTCCACGTGGCCATCCTTTGAGCATTGTAAATTCCTACACAGTCTTATAATTTAAATGGGCATGGTTTACTTCACCAAGGCCCACTGCCTACACTTGCTCTGAGCAGTGCCCGTGCCTGTCTCCTGCAGTCAGTTGTTTCCTTAGGCCACCTGGGTGTGGGAGCACTGGGAGCAGTCTGCATCGCAGGACACGTATACAGCAAAGACACCTTCTGCATCTGCACCTGAAGCATGAATTTCTTACGTAGGTTTTCTAAGTCTGTGGGGCATGTCCGTTCTAACTTCCTATCTACCCGCAGCTCAGGCTAAGGATCTGGGTGTAGGCAATCCCAGACTAGTGGCAGACAAGCAAGTGGACGGACTGTAAACACGAGTCTTTTTCCCCTGAAAAGGACTGCAGTCCAGATGGAGCTGGCCAATGAATGGTCAAGGGAAACCAGCACCTGGCCCCCCACTTCCTGTAAGCTAAGGGTAGGCGAGAGACCTAAAACTGTTGGCCGGGACATACCATGCACAAGTGACTGTAGACAGGCAGCCAGAGAAGGGATTCCCACAGGAAGCAGCTCACACAGCACAGAGAAGTGGTCGTACCTACGTCCAGAAGAAGAGTATTCAGCACCACAGCCCTCAATTCATCTTATCATGATGAAGATGCCATGATCTGGGTACTCTTTCTCCTGTTTGAGGGGTTCCAAGGCTGAGACCCACTGTGGGCAGCCTGGTGTATCCCATTACCTGGCTTAGGGTTTTACATTAGGTTTCTTATGATGCCCTAGGGAGGAGCCTGTGTGGGGAAAGAGGCCGTGAGCACTTGGGTCCACTCCACAGTGTCCACTTGAGGTGGAGCATTTGTAGTCTTTATTACCCCTTTTCTGTGGTCTGCATCCTATCTATCGACCTCATGCTTTCCCCTAAGGCCCAGCAGGTCATCTGACCCCTCTGGTGCTAGGCAGAGAACCTTCCGGTCTCAATTTCTTTAGCTGTAAGGGGTAGAGAGATGTTCCTCGAGTGTGACAGGTGAAGGCTGATCAAAGAGCCAGGGACCAGAGATCACATCAGCCCCCTGTTTTCCTTTACCTCTGTGAGTCACTAGCCACTATGCAAGGCATAGAAAGGCTTCACTCTGTGTGAGTCTTGGTTTAACTCACACCCTAGTGCACTCTACTGGAATGGCAAATGCTTGATAAGTCTTCATGAGCCATCTAGAACTGTTTCTGAAGCCAAGCAGTAGACATGGACTGAAGCCATGAGCAGCTCTTTTTTTTTTTTTAATATTTTTATTTATTTATTATGTATACAATATCCTGTCTGCCTGTATGCCCGCAGGCCAGCAGAGGGCACCAGACCCCCATCACAGATGACTGTGAGTCCCCATGTGGTTGCTGGGAATTGAACTCAGGACCTTTGGAAGAGCAGGCAATGCTCTTAACCTCTGAGCCATCTCTCCAGCCCCATGAGCAGCTCTTACAAGCACACTAGACAGCCTCACCTGGCTGAGAACTCTGCTCTGTAGTCACATTTTGGAACCTGTGAAGGCTCCATGGGACACCTTTCCAGCTCTTCTAGCAAAATTGCCAGCTTCGACTGGTCCAGCTCAAAGGTTGGAACCTGATGCTAGGATTTGGCCAGAACCAAAGACAGGGTTCATTCTATTTTTCAAAGGGTGTGACATCCTAAAAGAACCAGAACTAATCTTCATGCTGTGCTACGTGAGACATGCGGTATCATTCATGGAACATGGAAACCACAGAGACTAGAGGGCCGCGTGCTTGTGGTTCTGAGCACTTCAGTGTTTCCTCAGCCACGAGGGAATGAAGAGCATGAAGGGCAAGGCCAACATTGACAGGCTGCCATCATGGGTGAGGGGAACTGTTCTCCACACTCAGCCTGACCTTACCTCTGCCAGCCAGTCAGAATGATTCCTTGCAGAGTATCCACTGGCCCACTGACCGCCACCTGGAGCCACTGCTCATGGTTTCTAACGTGGTGCTCAATAGGCGGCAGGGCCTGACTTGCCCCGGTGGCCCCCTTGAAGGCACTGGCAGCCCACAGCCTCTGGAAGCCACACTCCTGGTACTTTCCCATGAGGAAGACTAGATAAGAAAACAAGCCGATGAGCAGCTCTTACAGAGAGAGGCCCTGGATACACAGCCTAACCAGAGCAGCCCAGAGCTGCTACCCTAGCAGAGAAGAGACTCCATTCCCATATGGCCCGTGGTTTATCACTCATTGGGAATAAACTTTTCAGGAAAGAACCTGGGATGATCTGGAGCCAGCAGGGGATCTCATGCCAGCACAGGGGGCTTTGCATGGCCCTTCTGTTCCATGCTGGTCAGCCAAATGAGGAGCCTGTATTCCCAGGCTGAAGGGTTCATGTTACAGGGTCATGGAGGACTAGGAAACAATCATGCGGGCACATGCACCAGGAGCAACCTGTACTGACTTTTGCTGTGGACATCCAGGTCAGCTCCATAGTCCCAGAGCACAGGCTCCACCAGTTGAGGCACCCCAGATGCTGTCAACAGAGCAAGGCCATGAGTGTGGGAAAGACCACTCAGGTCACACCCCTACTCCTTACACGTATCTGTTTTATACAGGGGTCTCACTTTGCTGCCCAGGCTGGCCCTGAAATCCAATCCTCTTGCCTCACCTTCCTAAGTACTGAGATTACAGTCATGTGCCACCATGCTCACCTCTGGCATATTCTTTTAATGCTAAAGTGGGAAAACAAACATCTTCTCAGGTCTAGTGGGTTCTCAGTACAGCTTACAGAGCTATAAATGGTGTTCGTAGCTGCCTGCTTTTGTGAGGAGGGACTCCTACACTCTCCTCCGAGCTGCTGGCTTTGCGGCCTCAGGGAACTGGAACACATCTCTAATAGGAGCTGATTCTAACCCATTAATGTAAAACATACACTAGCCGGGGCTGGAGAAATGGCTCAGTAGTTAAGAGCACTGAGTGCTCTTCCAAAGGACCTGGGTTCAATTCCCAGCACCCACATGGCAGCTCACAACTGTCTGAAGATCCAGTTCCAGGGGATCTGACACCTTCACACCAATGCACATTAAATAAACCATAAAAAATGTTTTTTTTTAAAAAAAAACATACACTAGTCTCAGGGTTCAGTGGAGCTAGGTGGTGTGTCTAGGCGCTGTCTCCCAGGCTGGAGCTAGGTGGTGTGTCTAAGTGCTGTCTCCCAGGCTGGAGCTAGGTGGTTATGTGTCTAGGTGCTGTCTCCCAGGCTGGAACTAGGTGGTGTATCTAGGCGCTGTCTCCCAGGCTGGAGAAGGTACTCTTCAGTTCTCATCTCCAAGCTTTGGGACAGTGTGAACTTTTAACCCTGGCATCTACAAGGCTGGTCACAGGGTACACATGGGCTCTCAAAAGCCCTGGAAGCACTGGACAGTCCCACGGCCCCTCTGGGCCTGCCGGCAGCCACACCAATTTCTGGCCCGCAATCCTGCAAGGCTGCACAGTAACTTGAAGGGAGGATTAAACCCCACATTTTTGCTGGAGCACACACATTAAGAGCTCATTTCCAAGGCCTCTGGGACTTGAGGTCTTGGGCAGCCACATGTAAGCCCCCATCCACCATGCCCTGCCAACCTTTCAGCTGTTCCTGGGGGATGTCCCGTAGCATGTCATCCCACACCAAGGGTGTTGTGCCAGGGTGCTGTGCCAGCACATGGCTGGCTACTGCCTGCATGTGGGACAGACACAATTTTGCAGGGCTGTTCTGTTCCTGCTGTAGCCACTGTTTTGAGGTCTCCCCCTCGCCCAAGTAGTAGACCTAGGAGGAAGAAACAGGATGGGATTGTGTCTGCTGCCATCCTTTGGACAGAGGAGACTAAGAAGGAGCTCAGCTTCCCTGGTCTCTAAAGGAAGATTCACTCTTGGGTTCACAGCAGCTCTGCTCAGGTCACCCTATTACTTCAGTGAAGAGTGGATGGATGTGTCCCACTGCGCCATGGCTATTCCTGGCACATGTGATGATGCTGATGGGACTTGTCCTGCACTAACAATGGGAATGAAAAAGCCAGACACAGAAGGCAACATGTGGTGTGATTCCATCTGTGAAATGTACAGACATATTTTTTTTTTCTGAGACAGGGCTTCACACACAGATTATGGACTGTATTTTGCTCCTTTTCCTCTTTTTGTTTTTTATTTGGTGTGCATTGGTGTTTCGCCTGCATGTATGTCTGTGCAAGGATGTCAGATCCCCTGAAACTAAACTTACACAAGTTGTGAGCTGCCATGTGGGTGCTGGGAATCGAACCCAGGTCCTCTGGAAGAGCAGTAGTGCTCGAGTCCCCCTCCTCTTCTTTTTGGAGGCAGGATTTCCTGTATCCCAGGCTGGCTTGTAATTCAATGCTGTAAGGCGCTGGGTTTCAAGTGTGTATCCTCAAATCTTACTTTCAGATTTATTTTGAGATACCACAGCCCAAGCTGTGTAGCCCAGGCTGGTCTCAAATTTGTGGCAATTCTCTTGCCCTAGCCTCCAAGTGCTAGGATTATAGGTGTCAGCCACCATGTCCAGCTCTAATTTTCTTTTAAAAGAGGAAATCTCAGCCGGGTTATGGTGGCGCATGCCTTTAATCCCAGCACTGGGGAGGCCAGAGACAGGAGGATCTCTGTAAATTTGAGGCCAGCATGGTCTACAGCAAGTTCCAGGACAGGCTCCAAAGCTACAGAGAAACCCTGTCTCGTGGCGGGGATGGGACGTGGGGAGGAAATCTCAGAGTTCACCGCCTACAAACCCAGGCTGTGGTCTTTGTCTCAGAGCTCCTCCAGCACTGCCCACATCTGGAATCTGGCCAGATGAGAAGGGGTAGAGACTAGCCACTGGGCAGGCTAGGTAGGAGGACACACCACAGAGACACCAGGGGAACAAGATCCAAACATAACAACACTTTCTCCTCTCAACACCTCAAACTGCATTTCTTTTGCTAGAACAGTCTGAAAGGGCATGGATTTGTTCACGGCAGGAGGAGGAGGAGGAAGTAAAGAAGTCTGTCCCTCTGGACAGTAGTGACATCTGTATGTGCGGTCCTTACTTGGGCTCTGTGTAGGACTGCCTATGCCAGGTGACACTCCTCTCCAGAGAGGTCATCTAGGACAGGTCCCTAATTAGGGTTATCTCCTTGGCAATCCCGGCCTTTATTCTTTAGTGTTTGGACTATTTCTCTATTTAAAAGAATCCATAGTTCCTGGCACAGTGGCACATGCCTGTAATTCTAGTGTTTGGCAGGTTGAGGCAGAAGCATCAAAAGTTCAAACCAGCCTAGATAATGTAATGAAACTGTATCTCAAAAATTTTTAAATTAAATTAAACCAAAAGAAAACAAAGAGGGGGCTGGAGAGATTGCTCAGAGTACTGGAAGCTCTTCCAGAGGACCCAGCTTTGATTCCCAACACCCACAGGGTGGCTCATAGCCATCTGCAGTCCCAGGCAATCCTGACACCCTCTTCTGGCCCCTGAGGGCACCAGGCACACACAGACATGGTACACAGACATATATGCAGGCAAAATATCCATACACATAAAATAAATAAGTAAATAAATAAATACAAAAAAAAAAAGACAGAAAAGAAAGAAGCCATGACAGGGGACAAGGTGTCTGAAGAAAAGAGGCTGCAGACCTTGAAAGCGAAGGTACTCACCTCATCACAGCCAATGTGGAGCCACCGGGCACCCCTGTGCAGCCCCATGATCTGGTCAACCATATCTTTTACCAGTGCTAGCGACTCAGCCTCATGAGGGTTCAGGGTGTTGGGGAAGAGAGCCACTTCACGGAGGTGTGCAAATGCTGCATGCTTTAGCACAAACTATGGAGAGACAAGGGGGGGGGGAGCTGGTGCTTAAGGACCCTGGTCCCCATGATGTCCCTGGCAAGAGTTACAAGCTTATGTTGCTTAACTGACAGTGTGCCTGAGGGCCAGCTGGGTGGCCTGCAAAGGTGACTCCTGTCTCTTCCAGATGGCTGCAGCTGAGACAGCTTGAGAGCCTGCGGGGCAGTGGCCTCTAACTGTGCTTGAGCTGGGTTCTAAACCCTCTAGCTGGTTCCTCAGCAGCCTCTTCCCTTCTCCCTTCCCTGTTTGCCTCCCTCTCCCTTTTCCCCCCTCCTTCCTCCCTCCTCCTTCTAAGTCTCCATGGTGTTGGGTCTTTATTTAACGCAAGGCTTTGCATGTGCTAAATAAGTTACTTTACTAGATGACTTACTAGTATCTCTAGCTTCTTTTTACTTACATGGGTGTTTTGCTTGTTAGGGTTAGGGGTCTGTGCACCATGTATGTCTAGTGCCTATGAGGCCAGAAATAGGGCATTAGATCCCTTAGAACTGGAGTCACAGGCAGTTTTGAGCAACCTGTGCGTGCTGGGATCAAACCTGGGTTCTCTGGAGGAGCAGCCAATGGTCTTAACAGCTCCAACCCCTCCAGTCCTTTTGTCTTTTTAAATTTTATTGTAGAGGAATGACTGCAACTGCATCCTCTAAGTCATTAAATCAACACCAGGTTTGCTTCTCAGTTGTCTTACATGTGAGAAATAATTTTGAACACTGGTAAAAAGACACAAGCAGAAAACGCAAGGCTTCCTTCCTCCCTCCCTCCCTCCTTCCTCCCTCCCTCCTTCCTCCCTCCTTCCTCCCTCCCTCCCTCCTCCCTCCTTCCCTCCCTCCCTCCCTCCCTCCCTCCCTCCTTCCTTCCTTCCAGAGCTGCCCTGACCAAGAGTGTGCTCTCTGGCTGCTGACAGGCTGGTGCTGCTGAGAAGAGGGGCTCAGGCAGCATGCCTATGCCTATCCTGTTAGGTCCTGCTGCCTCACACTGGAGCCCAAGCCCAATCTCTGAAACCCACACCCACACCAGTAATTTCACTCCTCCTGCTCACCTCCATGTGTCCAAATGTCTGCACCAAGGGAACCACTTCCAGCTCATTGAGCTTGGCCAGGCGCAGGATCTCCGCAACTTCAGAGGGGCTGGAGTGATAAGAGCACAGAGGCCTGTGTCAGTCCAGTCAGTCCTTCCCCGCCCCTTTGCATCTTCTATGGACTGGTCACAGGGTCATCCTGCACAACAGGGGTTGACAGACTGGCCCAGGAGTAAAATTAACTACTTACCTGCTTTTATATAGCCTTAACCTAAGAAAGGGTCCCTTCAGCCCCCTCACCCCAATTTTATTTTACTCTGAAAGACAAACAAATATTCACTGTTTGGAACACAGCAAAGCACAGCGAGCAGGCAAACCTACACCATGTGCAGGTGCACTGGGGAACTGGACACCCAGAGCCATACTGCCCTTGAGCGTGGTGGTCACTTTCCGCAGCCACAGAACATGGCCTTTGGTTTGTTTGGGACTTTTTGAAACAGGATGGCAGTCCATGTTCCTGCCTGGGCCATTCGAGACTAGCATAGGCAGTTATTCCATGCCTAACTAAAGAATCAGCAATGACCACATCTACACCCCCCGACCCTCTGCTTGGGATCAAACCCAATACCTTGTGTATGCTAGGCCAGCACTCAGTAACCACTGAGTTACATCCCCGGCTTCACCAATTCAGTAACTAAAATGACATTGCAAAGTTGTTTTAATCTTTTTTTTATATATTTATTTATTATATATACAATATTCTGTTTGTGTGTCTGCCTGCAGGCCAGAAGAGGGCATCAGATCTCATTACAGATGGTTGTGAGCCACTATGTGGTTGCTGGGAATTGAACTCAGGACCTTTGGAAGAGCAGGCAATGCTCTTAACTGCTGAGCCATCTCTCCAGCCCCCTTAATCTTGATTTCTATAAGAGGCTTAGTATTTTCCCACCTGCCTATTCATTCCAAGGTTCAAATCAAACTGTGAGAAGCTGGGGAGATCACCCAGTGGTTGAAATGCCTGTTGCATAAGCAAGAGAACTAGAGTTCAGATCCCTGGACCCAGGTAAGTGCTGGGTGAGCATGGTGGTCCATCTGTAATCCCAGTGCTCAGAAGGCACAGACAGGCAATCCCAGAGCAAGCTGGCTTGCCAGATTAGCCAAAATGGTGTGTTCTGGATTCAACCAAAGATGCTGCTTCAACAAATAAGGTGGAGAGTGATAAAGTCTTGGGATGTCAGGCCTCCACATGTACTTGCACACATCCACCCGTACACACGTGAATGCAAACACAACACACACACACACGAGACAGACACATAAACACATGAGAAAAAAATCCAATTGTGGCCTTAAAAGCAGCCCAGTTCCAGCTGCCCCATGACTTCTTACTCTCCCCATAGAGTCAGAGCAGGTGTTCTTTTAAATGCTTCTTGACCATCTTTAATGTGTATGTTTTACTTAAAAACTACTCCCTGCATGTGTGTGTGTGCTCCCGTTCTGTGTGTGCCATGTGCCTGTGGGAACCTGAGGAAGTTAGAAGAGAACACTGGATTCCCTGGAGTTACAAGTGGTTGTGAGCCAGGACATGAGCCCTGGGAACCAAACCCAGGTCGTCTGTAAAAGCAGAACTGCCCCTAAACACAAAGACATCCCTCCAGGCGCTCAATGCTTTACTTAAATACATTTTTTTTGATATGAGTGTTTTGCCTGTATACCACCATTTTGTTTGTTTGTTTTTTCTCTGTGTAAAAACCCTGGCTATCTGGGAACTCAATTTGTAGTTCCAGCTGGCCTCAAACTCACAGAGATCCACCTGCCTCTGCCTTCCAAGCATTGCGATTACATGCTACACCACCACTGCCTTGCCAGCTTTGTTTTTGAGACAGGATTTCACTCTGCAGCCAAAGCTGACCTTTGACTTTCAACAATCATCCTATCTCAGCCTCCCAAGTGCTGGGAACACAGGTGTCAGCCACCACACCAGGCTACATGTTTTAATTTTGTAATCAACATATAAATAAAGACATATGCTTAGAAAGTCAGAAAAGGAATGTAAGCTATTAGACTCCAATAACCCACCCACAGTTCTGAACAAGCCACCCTTTTTGGAGGCCCTCACGCCCCCTGGGCACCCTCTGCTAGCTGATACCTGTAGGCATGCTTGGCCCGCAGCAGCATCAGGCGGCCCTCATAGGGAAACATGTCTTCATACTCAATGAGAAGACCATTTGCACCGAGTGCGTGGAATAGGGGAAACACCTGGAGAGAAACGGGTTAAAAGTGGCAATCTGAACAACGAAGGACTTAGCTGAATGTGCACCTTTTTCCTTTCTAAGTTCTGGAGAGGGATGGGAACTGATATTCATTTAAGGGGGGGGGGCACAGTGCCTATGTGAAGATCAGAGAATTGGGGATATGGTTTTCTTCTTCCTTTATAAAGGGTCATCAGGTTGGCAGGACTCACTAGCCCCTTGAGCAGATTTTTGGTTTTTCAAGACAGCGTCTGTCTGTGAAACAGTGCTGGCTGTCCTGGAACTCACAGAGATCTGACTGTCTTTGCTTCCTACTTATATGACGTTATTTTGAGACAGGGTATCATACTGCACTCCAGGCTGGCCTAGAACTATGAAGCCCACACTTGCCTCTTCCTGTATCAGCCTCTCACTGATAACAAATACTGTGTTTTAATTTCAAATTTATTTGCTAAAAATCACCAACATTTGTTCTGTGTCTGACTGCATTTTCAAATGTCCCTTAGCATATCTACATTCCATTTTCCTGAAGCTGGTCGTTAGCTACAGTCAAGTTAAAAATCTTGCATTTGTTTATGTGTGTGTGGATATATATGTATGTATGTATGGGGACACACACCAGACCCTAGGTACAGTCAGAGGACACCTTGCAGGAGTCAGTTCTCTCCTTCCAGCTGTGGGGCCTAGGGATCACATTCAGGTTGTCAGGTTTAGTAGCAAGGGACTTTATCCACTGAGTCATGTCGCTGACCATGTCTTTAAAAGCCAGGCTTCATTTTCTGGGCAAGACTATTTCCAAAATGGCACCGGCCAGATGCCATGGCCAGACCTCCATGGACCTTCTTCCCGGGGGGCACTGCCCGAGTCACTGCAGCTGGCTTGCCAGGAGGATCACTAAGTCAGAGATCTCCTTGTTCCTTCCTCTCCCCTTTTCAGTAGGAGGGGTTTGATATGAGTTGAAACAGGGGCTCTCGTGTCGTAAAACCTGGCCTCAAAATCACTAGTAGCTGAGGATGACCTTGAACTGACCTTCCTGTCTCCACCTCCTAAGTGCTAGGATCTGCTCTGTCCTGAGCCACCTTGCTTGCTTGCTTTCTTCCTCCCTTTCTTTCCCTTCCTTCCTTTCCTTTCCTTTCCTTTTTTTTTTTTCAAGACAGGGTTTCTCTGTAGCTTTGCAGCCTGTCCTGGAACTAGCTCTTGTAGACCAGGCTGGCCTCGAACTCACAGAGATCCTCCTGCCTCTGCCTCCCGAGTGCTGAGATTAAAGGTCTTTACTACCACTGCCAAGCACCACCTTTTTTGAGACAATGTCTCATGTAGTTCAGGATCAATGCTGGCCTTGATCTCCGGAAGCTCCTGCCTCTACTTCTCCAGTACTGGGATTACAGATAAGTGCTACTATGTTCATGCTGAAGAATATATTTGTATTAGAGGACGGTTGTAAGAACTGATCACACATGAAATAGCTTCAAATAACAGGAATTTTCTCTCATAGTTCTGGAGGCCAGGAAATAGCAGGACATCCTTCTTGTCTCTTACTGTAGTTAAAACTACCCTTCATGTTCACTGATCTGTGACTATCGTTACCATCTCTTCTTCTGTTGTCACAGGTGTCCTTCTTACATGTCTTTTCCTCTTCCCCGCATCTAAAACCTCCGCTTCTACCTGAGTTTAGATCCCTAACACTTATGTAAAAGCCAGGTATGGGGGTGTATGCCTGTAACCCCAGCACTGGCAGGGTAGAGACAGGAAGATTATGGGGTTTATCTGAAATGGTGAGTTCCAGGTTCAGTGAGAGATCCTGTCCCCGCCCCCCAAAAATACAGTGATAGAGGAAACCAGCTGTTGTTGACCTATGATCTCCCCATGCACACACATGGGTAAGTGTACAGTGTGCTTCTCCAAAACATATACCTCACACACAATTCACCTTTTTAAAAAGTAACTCTTATTTATTTATTCATTTAATTTTTATGTGTGTTGGTATTTGGCCTGCATGTGTCTTTTTTTATTTTGTTATTTCATGTGTATTAGAGTCTTGCCTGCATGTCTATCTGTGTGAGGGTGTGGGATACTCTGAAACTGGAATTACAGGCAGGAATGAGCTTCCATGTGGGTGCTGGGAATTGAACCTGGGTCCTCTGCATGAGCAGCCAGTGCTCTCAAACACAGAGTCATCTCTCCAGCCCCTTAATCCACCTTTTTTATTCAGACTCATAGAAATCAAGTAGGACCTCATCTTAACTGGCCAACTCTCTATGGACTGTTTTCGGGTCAGATCACTAAACAGGCACTAAGTGTTAAGACTTGAATTTCTCTTTCTGGTGGATACAGTTCAGTCCCAACAAAGACATCGTGGTTTCTTCTGTTCTTTGTGCCATCCTGGTTGTTCTGTCTGGTTTTGAGGGGCAATGGGAGGAAAAGAAAAATCTATGCTATGTCGCCGCCCTGCCTGATCCAGGGTCCCCACGGTTATGTCACAGTGCCCACTGCCACAGAGGAAAAGGTGCTTATCTGGAGGCAAATGGAGTCCTTACCTCAGAGAGGTACGAAACCTTCGGAGGTGCTCCTTTAAGGTCCAAATGAACGAATCTCATCTTAAACGGCGTGGCACACGACATGTTGGTATTTTTTTTTTTTTTTTTGTTAACTACTATAGCAGAATCTTCATGTGGGACTTCTTCCTGGTGGACAGAGCTCAAGTTACAACTCAGGAGCAGAGGCAGCCCCTCCCCCTTTCTTTTTCAGTTCTGATAACAGCCAAGTTTGCTCTACTACACCAGAGGAAACTCATTTTACTAATATGAAAATAAACCGAAAAGTTTATCCCCGTATTCAAATACAGTATTTGTGTATTGCCCCCAAATAGAAAACCATTGATTTCCTTGTGAGATAATTATGATTTATAGCAACCAAAAAACTCTGCAAGCCCAGCAGTGGCAAACACCTGTAACACCTTTCCCACTTCACCCCCACCCGAGGAGGGAACAATGGAAGTTTAAGGCTTGCCTGGGCTATAAAGGAAAGTCAAAGTTGGCCTTGGCAACTTAATGAGACCCTGTCTCCATATTAATAAGTAAAACAAAGCCCGGGGATATAGTTTAGTGACACAACACTTGTCCAGCATGCATAAGGCCTTAGGTTCAATTCCTAGTACTGAAAACATAAGGCAATGATAATTTGGGGGCAGGATAGGAAGTGTGGCTAGCTCCATGGTACAGCACTTTCTCCCTATGCCAGAAGCCCTGGGGATAATAATAATTTGAAAAGGGAATAAGCTTTACACATGCCGGAGCTAAGTGTGGTTTGCATTAAAATTAATTTCTGGATGATACTGAAGCTGCCAGGAACTTAAAGAAACAGTTGTATATCTTTTACAAAACCACAAAGGATTATAAAGGAGATGATGCATTCAGTTCCACGATTTCACCTGCTGGTCCTGTGCAAGGACTCAAAGCCTTAGGGGACCCGCCCCGCCCACTCGCAGCCAGGAAATACTTGTCCAAGAGGCAGGACTGGCAGTTCAAAGTCCCTGACCGGATTCTCAGTGCCGCTTTGAGGGAAGAGGTTGGCGGCCGTGGGAGACAGGCCATCCTGGTACAGCCCACCGTCCGGCTGCGGGCTTGACTCACCCACTCCGGAGCCTCAGCACTGCGCGGCACCGCTCCGAGGGGTCGCGGACCTCCAAAGGCGCCCCAAGCAGTGGCGCCCAGGGCCGAGAAGGCCACGCCCTCCCCCACTCGGCCTCCGATTGCTCACGTCTGGCCGCGAGCCGGCCGAGGGCCGAGCGCGTCGCTCCCGCGTCCCCGCACCGCGTCCGCCTCGCGCTCGCTGTCGCGGCTGTTGCCCCGGGTTTAGCGGCTCTCGTGTCCCTCCTGGCTCCGCGGCGGCCCGGCCCAATGGCGCCTCAGCGGAGGGGACCACCCAAAGTTCCCGAGGGAAGTAGTGCAGCCGAGCGCCGGCGCGCGAACAGGTAGAGAGGACGTCGGGAGGCCGCGTGCGATAGCGAGCGGGCCTGACTGGCGGCGTGTGGGCGTGGTTATTCCGGGGGCGGAGCCTGGCGGGAGGTGGGCGTGACAGGAGTGGGCGTGGTCATGGCAAGCCGGCGTGGTGTGGGATGGGTCCAGCCCTATTGCAGTGTGATCAGGCGGGCGTGACTTAGAGCGTGTGGTCTGGAGTATTCTGCTGCAAATATCCCACGGTGGGATGTCCGCGTGGCTGCCCACCAAGGAGTTCTGCAGACCCTGCCAACAGGGAGCTTCATCCTTGAAGTGGGTTTGAGTGAGCAGGTTTCTCTCACGAGTGGGTATTTCTGGGCCTTTATGACTCCCTTCTGCTGTGTGTCCCATCTCCCCACATGTTTGCCGGTTACCTCATCCCGGCCTTTCACACTTCACCTGCCCGAAACTGACCTTGTGGGCTTCTGACAAACCTATACCTGAATCCAAAGGATGGAGCCTTTGAGGACAGGGACCTAGCTCTCGACAACTCGGCGTGTATTTCAAGACCTATGGCCCGTCAGACCTTTCCTGAACAGCACTACGCATATATCCCAGTTATACACAGAGATCTGTAGAGACACAGACCACGCAGAACTGGGTCATAGGGGCATCAACTTATACATCATTTCTGATATTCTTTTGTGCTGTTTTTCTGGCCCCAGATTTATGATTCGAGTTAAGTGGATTCGATTCGTGCAAGTTGGTTCAAGTGTACATGTATTCTTGTAGAGACACGTGCTTGGGGTGGGGCAATCAAGCAGAGATGCAGGAGAGTAGAGATCGTGGCAATCCTCCAGATGGGAACTCTGTGGGCTGGGCAGGAAGTGTCCGTGGTCAACCCACGTTTTTTGTCCATTGAAGCACGTGCTCAGCCCTGTCTGATCAGAGGAGACAAGGCCGCATACTACCTGGGAAGCTCCTCTGAGGGGCGGAACCTCGGGTGAGGGGCGTGGTGAGGTCTGATGAGCACCCTGATCAGCTGGGTGGATTGTAGACCGAGGTGGATAGTCCTGTTTCCCACTACCTACTTCATAATCAGCCCATGGGTCCCTGCAATATCTCAAGATTGATAGGGGTCCATCCACTTTGATCAGAGGTCAGTGTAGGCCCAGCCCACGGCTGGTGGTATCCGGTGTGAACATCCTGTGGTTTTGATCGGCACGCTTACTGAGATAGCTGCATCCAATGGTTGTGTTTTCTGTTCTCAGCACCAAGAAGGAGCGGTTGCCTCAGGAGTCACAGAGGACATGGCTGAGGACTGTGGCCCTCGGAGTTGGCCTTGCTCTCATCACATTCCTGCTCTGGAGTAGTCTGGGGACCAATGATGATGTGGCTGAAGTCTTGGCCCGTTGTGGTGAGGTCCTAGAGGGCAGGTTCATTGAGGTTCCCTGCTCGGAGGACTATGATGGTCACCGAAGATTTGAAGGTATGTGCCACAGGTTTCTTAATAAAGAGTGACAGGTCGGGAAAAACAAGCTGGGTGGTGGTGTTGCACACCTTTAATCCCAGCACTTGATGGGCAGAGACAGGTGGATCTCTGTGAGTTCAAAGCCAGCCTTGTCCAGGACAGCCAGGAGAAACCTCAAAAAATCAAACCAAAAAAAAAGAAAAAAAAAAGAAAAGAAAAGAAAGAAAGAAAAGAAAAAAGAGTGTATGGTGGAGATGGCTCATGTTTAAGAAAACTTGAGGACCTGAGTTCAGTTCCTAGCACCTTTGACAGACAGCTCAACTACCTGTAACTCCACCTTCAGGAGATTCAGCCCTTCCTTCTTCTGCAGGTACCTGCAGTCACATACACACAGATATACACAAGGTCAAAGGGACAGAAATGAAATTCAACATCGCTTTTTGCTACAACTGGAATCGGTTGAAAAATGGTATATTTGGGCAGAGACGAATTTTCCCTTCCCAACACTGGGTTGGAGAGTAAAGAGGGTTCAGGGTCAGCCTCCGGTGCACTCTGGTGTAGACAGCATCTCAGCAAGCTTCTGTGCCCAGGGGCGGTGTGCAGAGAAGTAACAGGATTACCAGGGTGAGAAAGGGTCAGCAAGATGGCTTGGCAGTTAAAAGTACATAATACCAAGTCGTATGGCCGCAGTTCAATATCCTGAACCCACATGGTGGAAGAGAATCAAGAGTAAGGAGAACCAACTCTGACCTCTATATAATAAATGTAATAATAATAACTAATAACTTATAATAATAAATAAATGTAAAAAAGAGTTCCAGAAAGATGAGGATGACACGTGAGAGACCAAGGTGCTGGTAAGGAATGCCCAGAAAGTGTGATGGGAAGAATGTCATCCCAGGTCACAGGTCTGAAGCTCCACCTATGGCCCTGGTTGAGGCAGGAAGGAGCAGCCAGCTGGTTACAGAATGGAGCCCTGGGGCAATAGAGAAGGAACCACAGAGTCAGGGCCACAGAGCCCGGTGAGGACAGTCAGCACCCTGGGGAACACACACCTCTGGGCCTGATGGATCCCATGGGGTGCAGGCCTTCTTGGACTGCTGCTTTCCTGAATGCTTTGTACCCTCCAGATACATTGTAGCTTTTGGGTCTTGTAGGCAGACTCCCCCTACCCCCCCCCCCAGTTCCCAAATAACCCACATGAAGACTCAATATTAATTTTAAATACTTGGCCAATAGTTTAGGCTTGTTACTAGCTAACTCTTACAGCTTAAATCAACCCATTTCTATTATTCTGCATATTGCCATGTGACTTGTGGCTTTACCTATCCTCCAACTTGTTTTGGAGCATCTCCTGGCAACTCCTCTGGCTCCGCCCCTTTTCTTCCCAGTGTCCTTGGTATGGTTTTCCTGTCTGACCTTATCCTTTTTAGGTATTGGCTAGTCGGCTTCTTTATTGAACAAATAACAGTGCAATTTACAGTGTATGGAAGGATTGTTCTGCAGCAGGACCTGGCTCTAAACAAGCCATAAGAATGGTATAGTTGTCTGTTTTTTTCTCTTTGCTCTTTGGGGGCCCACCACCCATCTCCCAAATAAATACATGGAGACTTGTTCTTACTTATGAATGCCTGGCCTTAACTTGGCTTATTTCTAGTTAGCTTTTCTTAACTTAAACAATTCTCTTCTACATTATGCCCCTGGGCTTTTACCTTTCTCTATTTTATATACCTTGCTTTCTTCTTACTCTGTGGCTGGCTGTGTGCTAGATGACTGACCCCTGGCGGCGTCCTCTCCTTCTCCTTTTCCTGCTCTCTGCTCTTCCTTTCTTCTCTTACTTATTTTCTCTGCCTGCCAGCCCCGCCTATCCTTCTGCCTAGCTATTGACCATTCAGCTCTTTATTAGAACAATCAGGTGTTTTAGACAGGCAAAGTAGCACAGCTTTACAGAGTTAAGCAAATGCAACATAAAAGAATGGAACACATCTTTGCATCCTTAAATAAATATTCCAACCGGGCGGTGGTGGCGCACTCCTGTAATCCCAGCACTTGGGAGGCAGAGACAGGCAGATCTCTGTGAGTTCGAGGCCAGCCTGGTCTACCAAGGGAGTTCCAGGACAGGCTCCAAAGCTACAGAGAAACCCTGTCTCGAAAAACCAAAAAAAAAAATAAAAAAATAAAAAAATAAATATTCCACAGCATAAACAAATGTAGCACATTTTAAACTGATATTCCACAATAGAATGGTTTATTTTTTACTCAAAGTAATGTTTTGGACTTGAATGAAGAAAAGAACCTATGTTCTTCCACTAGGGGGCACTGTTGTGATGCACAAGAATTCAGCACACAGTGGCATGGGAGACGGCCCGGGAGTGCTCTGTGGACTGGGTGGTCAAGGAGAAAGGGTGCATGACTTTCTCCTTCAGCAGTCAGTAAAATAAGCATGCTTCTGTTGTGTTGGATGCTCTGTCCTAGGACTTTTTCATTCAAACATCTTAATTTATAACACACACACGCATGCATGCGGGCACACACACACACAATAAATGGCAGCTTCCCATCCAGAGTTAGCATATCTTGCAGTAGGACCCCATGAGTTTACAGTCCCATCTCATCAGTAAGAACATTACACAGTTCACTCCATCCTGTCCATCTCCCCACGGCCGCGAGCCCCATCACACTCTCCCCGTCTCAGCTGCTTCTGACTTCCTTCCTCTCAGTGTCTGCATGACCCCGAGGTGGAAGGAGATACAGAGATGAGCGTGGTAGGCGGGTGCTGTGGTCCTGGAGAAGCATAGTGACCAGAATGACAGGTTCAGCTTGGGCTGTGCCAGAACTTTCCAGGGGGTATTTAAGAGTGCTCAAACCAGCAAGCAAGATAAGGAATGTTGCCAAACTGTTAGTGGGCTAGTATAGGCCTGTAATCTCAGAACTCAGGGGGCTGAGGCAGCATGAACTACATAGTGAGACCATGTTTCTAACAAGACAAAGAAAACAGAGATGTCAGTGCAATGTTTGGAGGTTTCCTTGTTTTCCCAGGTTTGGGGGCAGCGACTGGTGTTTAGGATCAGCCTATCAGTGTGGGTCTGTGAGAAACCCAGGACACCTACCAGGAGGGAGATGTGAGCTCTAAGACTGTGCACAGGGCACAGTTCTGGTGAAAAGTTACCACTGTTTTTCTGAAGTTGACTTTTAACTAGGTGTATTAGCCAAACTTGCCCCCTAGTCACAGTGGAGGGTCTTGCCAGCTCAGCCGTCATCTTGGGGCAGCGGCTTTGGTAGTCAGCATTTCTTCTTAATTCTCATCCTCCAGGCTGCACCCCCAGGAAGTGTGGCAGAGGTGTCACTGACATGGTAATCACCAGGGAGGAGGCGGAGCAGATTCGCAGGTACTCACGCATCTCTGCACTTTGTCCAGGGCATACATGGGTATAGCAGAAAGTGGGGAGTGAGCCCGGGCAGCAACAGAGTCGAGAGTCTCATGGTTCTGTGGATCATCCTCGAGGGTTTTGGGGGTCAAAGGGCAGGTTTCCTATTTCCTCCTTCCTTGGAGGAAATGCTGTGGCATTTGCAATGTTTCTGCTGATTGAGCCTCCCCTCCACGGAGCTTACTCTTCTGTGAAAACACGGCCTCCTCCAGCCTCAGCTGACAACCACTGGATAGCATTTCATCCCTCTGTGGTTCATGAATGCTATCTCAGAAGCAGCTGGTGCTGGAGTTTTCCTTGTGGGGGTTTTAAAAACAAGATCTTATGGGGGGCTGGAGAGATGGCTCAGAGGGTAAGAGCACTGGCTGCTCTTCCAGAGGTCCTGAGTTCAATTCCCAGAAACCACATGGTAGCTCACAACCATCTGTAATGAGATCTGGTGCCCTCCTCTGGCGTGTGGGCATACAAGGAGGCAGAATGTTGTATACATAATAAATAAATAAAAATTAAAAAAAAAAAAGAAGAAAGATTAGGTTTTCTGACCAGCTGTCAGATTCAACATGCGACCCTTCATTTGGACCTTGAGTCCCTTTCTCCTCCATCCTCATTCCTCATGCTGGTCCTGCTACGATGCCCAGCAAGGAGCCTGTCCTCTCTTTCCTTCTCCCCACCCTCATCCTGTATCTCTGTCATACTTGAGGATTACAGTGTTTTACTGAGAGCCGAGTGCTCCTGGGTGGCCTTGTCAAAGATGCTCTTCAGGAGGGTTGGCCTCTCTGGGCTGGCGTGGTTCTTTTACAGTCTGAGCTGTGACTACCAAATCTCCATTGACCTGGGAGCTGTCAGGTCACAGATAAACTAAGCAGCACCTTCTATGGTGAGGAATTAGGCCAGTGGTTTTTAAGCAGGCTGTGTGTCAGTAGCGAGAGGATGATGTATCCTCAGCTTAGAAAGTTACAGTTTCGAGTTTGTTTGTGTCATAAATGTTAAACATGCAGAGCCTATAAACAAGGCACTATTATACTGATTGATGTTTTGCCTAGATACTTTATGGACAATGCTGTCAACTAAATTCTGATTTAAAGTTTTATCCCCCACAGAATAGCAGAGAAGGGACTCTCCCTAGGTGGATCAGATGGAGGGGTGAGTTGCCATGATTCCTGTTCCCATTTTTTTTTTTTGATACATTTTAAGTTTTCTCTCCTTGGAAGGGAAGGAAAAAGTATTGGCTGCACAGGGTCCCCTCTGTTCCCCACCTCAGACATGAGCTGATCTGTCCATGGTGTTTCTCAGATAGTGGTTGGGGTTCCTTCTGCCTGGTGGGCATAAAATATATCCCTCTGGGAAGAGTATGTGTTAAGTCACACATGGCCATCTCTTCAGGCTGTCATAGGCTGCCTGGCTTCAGCACTGGCACTTTAGACACTCTGGGTAGGGACAGGGAGGATGGGGGAGGGGTGGGAAAAGGGGAGGTCAGAAGCCTGGTGGCCAGGTGGCTGCTGGGAAAGGCCAAGCCTCCATGATGCTTAGACGGGTCTCCTGCAGCAGACCAGCGGAGGCCTGCCGTCCTTTTCACAACAGGAGATCACACAGTGAACAGGTTGGTGTGCCCACGGGGAACCTGGGATGTAATTTGGAAATGGGGGTTTTGGAGCTGTAATTGAGGGAAAGTCCCTCTCAGGGGCCTCAAGACCAAGGACAAGGTGTCTATATAAGAGACAGCCAAAGAAAGGAGGAAGCCTACATGTGGGTGCGTGGAGGTGGGAAGCGGGCTGATGTGGCCATAAACCAAAGAAGGCCAGGGGCCACAGATGCTTTAGGACAAGGAAGGACCATGCCCTAGAGCTTAGGCCACAAACCAAGGAGTGCCTCCGACCCATCTTGATTCTAGACTTCTGGCCTCAGAGGTGGGAGAATGAACTGGGCTAGCCGCACGTCTGTAAATGTTGGTACAGCCATAGGAATGAACTGGGCTAGCTGCACGTCTGTAAATGTTGGTACAGCCATAGGAATGAACTGGGCTAGCCGCACGTCTGTAAATGTTGGTACAGCCATAGGAATGAACTGGGCTAGCCGCACGTCTGTAAATGGTCAGCTGGGTGGTGGCCACTGGGACCTTGGTGGTGGTGTGGATTCTCACTTGGTCTCTACTTGGTGTGAGGAAATAGCTGAGGGTGAGTTCCTTTCCCTGTGAATCTTGACAACTGCTTTGTGCTGCAGTCTGTAATCGGCCCAAAGCAAGTCTGCAGAGACCCTGCCTTTGGGAAGGTTGGCTGTCAGACTTTGCTCCAATTTCAAAGTATTTCTGTGATTGCTGGACTTCACCCATGGCTCTTTCTTTAGAGTTCTGGAAGTAGAATCCCTTTTATGTTGTTCAGTTTGGTTCAGGGAGATATTTGCTAAAAGACTGTCAGAGTTACCTTTCTCCTACTCCTTCAGCATTCCCTGATACCGTTAAGTTCAGTAAATACTGAGTAAGCCCACATTGTGTCCACACCTTAGCTAAGTAATTGTGAGAGTAAGGGAAGGGGCCTGGTGTCTGTTACTACTGCATGCATGGGGTAAAATAGTCCATGCTTTCCTCCTGGGATGTAGGAAAAGACTCAAAGGTGGGCGGTCAGGGTCAGAAAACATTTTAGCAGGTCCTTAAAAGTTAGCGATGTGTAGTTCCATATAACATGTTTTACTGGGAGCCCCCAGAACATGTCCACATGCATGTAGCCAGCGTGTACAGAAAAATCCAAGGCATCACGGATAGACCAGCAGGTTTGACACATCCTTGCGGAGCGACAGCCTCAGTGCTGAGCTGGGCTAAACAGCATGAGTTACGCTAAAGGAAAGAAGCCTATCACAGGGTCTGTTTGCCATTCCTCCATCTCAACAGGACACGGCTAGACTCCTACAGAAAGTGGAGCCTCAGGTGTCCGGGATGGGCTGGCAGAGAGCAGAGAGGAATCACAGATGGGCGTAGTTGGTGTCCATGCAGAAGTGCACATGTGTGCAGAAACTAGTCACACTGCCCACTTCACACGTGGACAGACCTAGTGGAGGGAAGGAAAGCAGTAGTCAATGCTGGGACTCACCGTGAGCATTCCCAGATGTGTCTAGGAAGTGTGTCCGGGGACTGTTTCTGAAAGTGTTAGGGGACAATGTGGTTTCCCTTTTGGACAGCAGAGAGAGACACCTTTGTCCAGGCAGACAGTGCACAAGGCAAGGTTTTTAAGAAGCCAGAGGTAGGGTGGTAACGGGGCTCCACTTTGGCTGTTAAAGTGACCATCACTTGTTTTACACACACACACACACACGTCTTTTTCAGGCATCTATCCTGGACTTGCACTCTGGGGCCCTGTCTGTTGGGAAACATTTTGTGAACCTGTACAGGTGAGAGGCTGGAGGAAGTGCCAGAAGTAGGGAGCAGGTGGGCGCTTGGTGGCTGCATGGGTCTCAGGAAGCCACGAGTTCTTCAAGGGCTAGGAGAGTTCTTGGCCTCATTGTCACCATTCCCTTCCTTTCTTCCTTTCTGCCGACTTCCCTTCCTCCCTCAATTTTCCTTTCTTCCTCTCCATCCTTCTCACTTTCTGTCCCCTTCCTTCTCCGTAACACCGTGGTTACTGTAGAAAGAGAATAACTCCCATGCTGTGATAGCCCGATCCTTCCTCTCCATCCTTGCTCTCTCTCCATCCTTCCTCTCCTTCTCCATAACACGGTAGTTACTGTAGAAAGAGAGTAACTCTCATGCTGTGATAGCCCGATCCTTCCTCTCCATCTTTCCTCTCCATCCTTCCTCTCCGTCCTTCCTCTCCTTCTTTCCTCTCCGTCCTTGCTCTCCATCCTTGCTCTCCATCCTTCCTCTCCGTCCTTGCTCTCCTTCCTTCCTCTCCTTCCTTCTTCTCCTTCCTTCCTCTCCGTCCTTCCTCTCCGTCCTTCATCTCCTTCCTTCCTCTCCGTCCTTCATCTCCTTCCTTCCTCTCCGTCCTTCATCTCCTTCCTTCCTCTCCGTCCTTCCTCTCCGTCCTTCCTCTCCTTCCTTCCTCTCCGTCCTTCCTCTCCTTCCTTCCTCTCCATCCTTCCTCTCCTTCCTTCCTCTCCGTCCTTCCTCTCCTTCCTTCCTCTCCGTCCTTCCTCTCCATCCTTCCTTTCCATCCTTCCTCTCCATCCTTCTCCATAACACGGTGGTTACTGTAGAAAGGGAGTAACTCTTGTGCTGTGACAGCCCTGCTTTTGGAGACTTGCTGATTAGCTATGAAAGTCTGATTGAAGGAAACAAGAAAACTGGGTGTGGTAGTTTATTCCTGACATCTGAAGCAGGAGGGTTACCCCAAGTTGAAGATCAGCCTGAGCTACAGAGTGAGACCCTGGGTTTTTGTTTGTTTGTTTGTTTTTAAGGCATGCTTTAGTAACATGCTATATCTGCTAATGTTATTTATTATTTCACAGATACTTTGGGGATAAAGTACAAAATATCTTCTCTGAGGAGGACTTCCAGTTATATAGGTAAGGAAGATGAAGTGTGAGAAGGGATGAGTGGGCCCAGAGATGCAAAGTGAGCTGTAACACGATCAATAAAAACCCAGAGGCAGAAATTGGGGTTCAACCTGAAGGACAGAAAAACAAAACAGCCAGCCACTGGCTCTTACCTCTGCCTCAGTCTGAAATGGCGATCCTGCCTCCAGGAATCTCAGAATGAGACTGTGTGAGAGCTGTCTCCTCCTGTTTTATATTCCTCTCTAGGGAGGGATTAAAGGCATGTACTACTACCGCCATGTTTCTGTGGCAAACTAGTGTGGCTACTGGTATTAAAGGTGTGTGTCACCACTGCCTGGTCTGTAAGACAGACCAGTGGGGCTGTTTTACTCTCTGATCTTCAGGCAAGCTTTATTTATTAAAATACAAATGAAATATCACTCCAGTGGGCTGAGATTGGCTCTCTGATGTCCCGTCACATCAGGCCAGGGCAATGGCTCCTGTGTGAGGGATCGAGACCTGTGGATGTAGACCAAGCTCAGCTTGTCTCTGGGTAGATGGGCAGCTCACTAATACTTTCTAAGCCTTCTTGGTCCTATAGCAGACACGTCTTGCTGTTGGTCTCAGCCCAGCACCTGCCACATGATTCTTGCTCTGTCCTCAACCAGAGGCGACAGTTCGTGATTCGGGCAAGGCTGGAGATTAAAGAACACAAGAGACGTGGGTCATTCGTGAAGACAGAATGCAGAATGCCATTTATCCAAGCTTAGAGAAAGCCTTCTATACCTAACTGCTGTACAGTGAAAATGCCCCAGGCAGGTGGGAAATTACCAGCTCAAGACAGAGCAAACAACTCCCCTGTAGCTAACCACCAGGGTGGGCAGAGCGAGCACAGGAACAAACACGATGGTTTTTCCAGAAACTGCAAGCTGTCCTCAGTATGAACCCTGGGAGGAGGGGTAGACCTGTCGGCCCTACAGGTCCCTCTTTTTATAAATCACATGACTAGGCCTGTCATGGGTGGCATTGGATGTCAGGCAACACCCCTTACCCGTCTTGGGAAAGCATCCAGGTCAAAACACATTTCCTGTCTTAGGTTGGGGCAGCCCCCCAAAGACCTTTCCCGTCATTGGCTCACTAGTCACCCTCCATCATGTTCAGCCAGATTTACACTGAAGGATCCTCCGGGGCAATAGCAAGAGTATTTGCCGAGTGGAGAAATTGACCTGAGCTTGCCTCTGGCTCTGGTGCCGTAAAAACATGAAGATGATGAAGGCTCCCAGCCACATAAGCACGCCCAGGAGGCTGTGCCTGCTCAATCCTTACTGAGTCTGCCCACAAGTTGGAGCCCCTTAAGTAAGGTCTCAGCGCTGGTGGGGGGAACCCTGGTATTATTAACTAGAATAATCTCATGAGCCAATTTGTGCATAAGGTTAAGAAATTGTGCACTCCAGGGTCCGTGAATAGCAGCATTAAGCATTTTCCCTGTGTCTGTTAAGTTTGTAATGAAATGAAGGGGAACAGGATAGCATGTGAGCTTCCCAGAGTGTTCCTTTGTGAATATGGCTATTAATATCGTTTTGAGCGTCCAAGGCCCTTGCGACCTGCCCCGATAAGGTGTCCACCGTGCTAGCCGTAGCCGCTGTGACAGCCACAGCAATGGCCGCCACTAAGGCTGCTGTAACGCTGAAACCTCTTCTTGCTCGATGCAGGATGAGCCGATCATCGTGGATCCCCGGCGCTCAGACCACCCCAGCAACTCCTCAGTTGACAAACCTCAGGACAGCTTAAACTTCCAGAAATATTAGCAGGATGATCAAACAACAAAAAAGAAAGGGGCCTGACACAAACCCCCGCGCGGAAAGGACAATGTTTTGCTAAGTAGGGTTTCCTGAGACCTACCACGGAGGCACTGGTGGCATCAGGACCAAAATCAGCAATGGGAGCATTGCTGAGTGCGAGGCAACCGCTTACAGCAATGGAACTGAAATCGTTAGGCAGGCTCCTGAGGTTTTTAATTTTCTGAAACACAGGACTCCAGTTAGAATCCAAATCCCCGTGATGTTGTTTTGGGTGGTATCCAAAGGCACAGCAGGTTTACCTGGGCTGAAACTGATAGATAAGACAGGGCCACACAGGGCTACCCAGTTCCACTGGCATCAGAAACGGGGGATTCTTTGCCAGTGCCCATCTGATTCCCTGGGCGTAAGGTTGAGTTCCACAAAGGGTTCCATTAAAGCCGCAGTGAAGGGGGCATGAGTCCCATGGGCCATAACTGCTTCCTGTAGTTGCTTAATGTCCTTAAAGGCCAGAGGGTTATGCTGCCTGATCCGCTGTCCTTGCCGATCAATAATCCCCATGACAGGATAAATTTGCCCCTCTCTACTTAGATTATTTAGTGTATCTTGGATTTCTCGGATTTCCACCTCTAAGTCAGTAGGGGTAGCAGCAATGGAGGTAGCAGCAGAAGGATTTGAAGTGTCAAGGAATGGATTCTGCTGTGGGGGTCTCATGGAGACATCTCTGTCTGCTTCCTTCCTTCTTCTTCCAACCTCTTTTTTAACAGTACAATCTCCCTTTCTAAAGTCTCTTCTTCCTCTTCTGTATCCCTTTTAGTACTTTTAACTTCCCCCTCCTCAAAGCTCTTAATTGAGTTCACAGATTCTTCACCCTGAATCTCCTCAAAGGTTTTGGCCAAATTCTCTAATTGCTCTTTCACTTTGACATCATCACTGAGAAGAGCATCTCTGACTAGGCACCATAGTGAAATGTTGCTGTAGGGGATTCTTCTGGCCCTCGCTCTTTAGCTTTTTGAAGATCAGCCTTTACCTGCTCCCAATCAGGAATATTAAAGTCCCTAGCTTGTGGAAACCAGGGACTAAACTATAAAACTGTCTTAACGAACTCTTGTGGTGACTTAGTTTTAATAGCAGTTCCTTGCTTCGTTAAAAGAACTTCAATTGGTCAGTCAATACTTGAACAAAATTACCAGCACCCATCTTCAATTAACCCTCACCATCAATATCTCACCTGCTGGCCAGCCTTCCGAGGGCCATCTCTCTGGGGTTCCTACTTCCCCATCTCGCTGTGGGCCTCCGCCTGTAGCGCCTGCACTATGGGACAGTTCACGAGTCGGGCAAGGGGCTGGAGATTAAAGAACACAAGAGACATGGGTCATTCGTGAAGACAGAATGCAGAATGCCACTTATTCAAGCTTAGAGAAAGCCTTATATACCTAACTGCTGCACAGTGGAAATCCCCTAGGCAGGTGGGAAATTACCAGCTCAAGCAGAGTAAACAACTCCCCTGTAGCTAACCACCAGGGTGGGCAGAGCGAGCACAGGAGCAAACAAGATGTTTTTCCAGAAACTGCAAGCTGTCCTCAGTATGAACCCTGGGAGGAGGGGTAGACCTGTGGGCCTTACACCTATCTAGGGAATTTTTTTAAATTAAATCTTTGGAAGGTTATTAAAGTGTGTATTACAGGGGACTGGAGAGTTGACTTAGCGATTAAGAGAACTGGTTGCTCTTCCAGAGGTCCCTGTAGGTGGACTTTTCTTTCCTGTCTGCCAGTTCCCAAATAACTGACATGGAGACTCAATATTAATTATAAATGCTTGGCTGGTAGCTCAGGCTTATTACTCACTTGCTCTTACAACTTAAATCAACTCATTTCTATTAATCTATGTATTGCCACGTAGCTTGAGGCTTTACCTGTCCTTCAGCATATCTTGCTCCCTCTGTGTCCCCTGATGAGACTCCTCTGACTCTGCCCTGCTTCTTCCTAGAATTCTTCTAGTCTGGCTCTCCTGCCCAATCTCTCCTCCCCAGCTGCAGGCCAGTCAGATCTTTATTACTCAATAAGAATAATACACATTTACAGTGTACAAAGATTGTTTCACAGCAGGATCCAGTTTCAATTCTCAGAATCCATATGACAACTCACAACTGTCTGTAACTCTAGTTCCAGAGGATTCGACACCCTCACACAGATATACATGCAGGCAAAAACACTGGTACACATGAGATAAAAATAAATAAAATTATTTTTAAAAGAATGTCTTACAGCATAGGAAATAGTTCAGGGAGATTATATACACGTTCTATTTAGTTAGTCCTGTTACTAATGTTTCCTAACTGCAGCATGACATCATTCACCAAAAAGGGCACTGGTACCGCACTCTGACCTTGTTCAGAATTCCAGGTTTTACCCATAACCATGTATGAGTGTGTGTGTGTTGAATTTTATCGCCTACTCGGTTGTGTTGAATCAGCACATGTGTTGAACACTGCACATGCCGTCAGAGCACCAAGCTTCTGCTGCCCTTTGTAGCCCTCTGCTCACCCATCTCTGATGATCAATATCATCTCATCACCAGCCATGTTGCCTGGAAGCATTACCCCAGGGAAACAGTTCCTGAACAAAGCTTAGGTTCTGGTCCAGAGAGCAGGTGAGGGCCTGGACTAACTCTGCACACCTGGCAGTGGCAACAGCAAGTTGTCACTTAATTCACAATACATGTATCCTTCTTTTGTTTGTTTGTTTTTGTCTTTGGAGACAGGGTTTCTCTGTGGCTTTGGAGCCTGTTCTGGAACTAGCTCTTGTAGACCAGGCTGGTGTCGAACTCACAGAGATCCGCCTGCCTCTGCCTCCCGAGTGCTGGGATTAAAGGTGTACGCCACCACCACCGGCCGTGTATAATTCTTTAAGTCTACTGTTGCAGGTGGAATGGAGCCATCAGGAGCTTTGCAGCGACTTTCAAGGGTTGCGCCCTGCGCATAGCTCCACTCTGTGATACTCTCAAGACTTGGGCCACAGCCCATGACTGTGTCCAGCTGGCCAGGTGTGCTCCTAGCCCTCACTGGTTTATTTTGTTCTTTGTTTATTCCAAGTGTGCACACACTGACTTAAATGGGAAGTGTCTGTGATTCGTTGACATTGTAAGTTCCACAGTTTAGAAGACACACAAAATATGGGGCACGCCTTTACCCCAGCACTCGGGGCAGCAGCAGGCAGATCTCTGGGTTTGAGGCCAGCCTGGTCTACAGAGTGAGTTCCAGGATGGCCAGGTCTGCACAGTGAAACTCTGTCTCAAAAATCCAAAAACAAAACAGAAACAACCACCACAAAACCAACCCCTTCAAAACAACAACAACTACAAAAATACCTAATGTGACAGGAAAACAAAGTTGAGTAATATGTTCTCCTTGATCATCGTGGACACAGACCTTCTTACCACAGAGAGCAGGGAGAGCACTTTCTATGCCATACATAGAACCTGGACAACTGTGAACTCCTAGACAGCCAGCACAGTGGGACAGGAAACTGTGTTTCTGGGTGACAATCACGGTGACTACCGCCACAGCAAGCATGAAGGTCTTTGCCAGGCACATGAATGCCCCATCCAGACGTTGCTACCTGTAGATAATATACAAGAGAATTAAAAGTGGAAAACACTAAATATTGATTTTATCCGAAGGTCTGCTATATTCTTGTTTGGTTGAGGAGTTAAGCGAAGATTTGCAATTGGGAGGAAAAGTGAAAAGAATATCCCAATCGGTTCCACTCTATAAAACATTTAAAACGGTAAGACTTCCGGAAGTATCAGACTGATCCGTTGTGTCCTGTGCAGGGACGTGCGGCAGAAGGTCCAGCTCACCATTGCCAAAGCTTTCGGCATCCGTGCGTCCTCCTTGTTTCTGACGAAGCCCACATTCTTCTCCCGGATAAATAGCACAGAGGCCCAGACAGCTCACGATGAGTATTGGCATGCCCACGTGGACAAGGTAAGCATTTGGGAAGCGGATTCCTTCTCTTATCTGTGACTAGAATTCTAGGCACTGCTCTGCAATATTGATGTGCACTATTTCAGACCTCTCCTTCCGGGCTTCTAGGGTGCAGTCTAAGTTAGGTGGGTGTCGAGGGCTGGGACAGCTGGTGTGGCTGCCGGGGAGCAACATGGGCCTTGCTGTGTCCTTGTTCTATACGTGTCGGCAAATTCATGTACAACCTTTCTGATTGGATCGTGTGAGCAGAGGCCCCCTTTTGTTACTGCTCTGGCCCAGGTCTCTATACCCCCACAGGACGTCTTCCTTCCATCCCAGTTTTTTTTTTTCCTTTTTTTCCTCCCTTTGTCCCTCACTGGCCTGCCCATCATTGAGGGCCTGCTGCTCACTCCTGAACATTCCCATCCCTGTTAGGAGATGACCATTGTTATGGTGACTGATGGGCACAGAAGCCGCACAGAGAGCAGGCTTTAGACTTGCTCAGGAGGTATTGGCCTTTTGTTCTTCCCTAGGCTCCTGTTCTCACAGTGCCAACAGGGCTGATCAATCACTTGATTCTGTCCTTAAACTCAGGACGCAGGCAGTGGGGAATTGAGGATGGCGTGGGAGGGTGGTGGTGACTCAGTGCTTGCGGCTGGCCCTTGGGATCTCATTCTTCTTCTCTCCTACTCCAGATTTGCTAATTGAATCATTCAGCAGGCTGGAAAGTGTTCTAATGTGATTGAAATTCTGTGCACATCACACATCACATCTTTGTGGCCCATAACTTTATTAACTAGATGTTGATTTGTGAGTGTTCTCTCTGACATCACTTGAAAACAGCTTTGAATGTGGCAGACGCTTGCCTGCAATACAGGACACTGAACACTTCTTGTAGCATCTGCCGTCTGCAGTGTGTTCTGAGGCTCCTCCAAGTAGCTACTCAGAAATGGCTGTCATACCTGGCTTAGGTCTCTGAGGAAACTCTGGAGCTCTGTCTCAGTGCCTTGTGTAGGCCCAGCAGCAATGGTCAGAGCCCAGAGCTTTCTAAGACCCCATCCTTTCTCCCCAAATCACATCTACATGAGGGGCCCACTGGTGTGCCTCTTGCAGGAGCTTGGACATACTTACTATTTCATGAAATATGGACTGGGGGGCCCTTGAGTGAGTATAGCTTCCAGGCACCAGTATAGAGCTGACAAAGTGAGGAGACTTCTGATCCTGCAGTGAAGTCTGTCCTTTAGAGCTTAGCTGCTAGAGTAATACCTCTTCTGGTGTGTTCTTCCAGCCTGGGCATAGCTGTGACTACTGTGCTCCTGTTTATGTCTGTCCAACACGCCATCTCTACCTGTGACCCTCTCTGTCCAACACGCCGTCTCTACCTGTGACCCTCTCTGTCCAACACGCCGTCTCTACCTGTGACCCTCTCTGTCCAACACGCCGTCTCTACCTGTGACCCTCTCTGTCCAACACGACCTTCTCTACCTGTGACCCTCTCTGTCCAACACGACCTTCTCTACCTGTGACCCTCTCTGATACAGTTGCAACTTTCCCATCTGCAGTTTGTTCATCCAGTTCCTGAACCAACCATAACCAGCCTAAGAAAACCTGTATACAATCTTTTTCTCCTCTTTTTGTTTTGTTTTTGTTTTGAGACAGGGTTTCTTTGTGTAACAGTTCTAACTGTCCTGAAACTTACCAGACTGGCTTCAAACTCACAGAGATCAGCCTGTCTCTGCCTCCTGAGTGCTGGGATTAAAGACATGTGCCACCACCGCTCAGCTTCTCTCTCTCTCTCTCTCTCTCTCTCTCTCTCTCTTCATGGCCCATTGGTTAGCTTAGAACTCACTCTATAGACCATGCTGGCCTTGAACCCACAGAGATTTTCCTGCCTCTGCCCCCCAAGTGCTGGAATTAAAGACCTGCATCGCCACACCTGGCCAACTTTTTCTTATTTTTCTTATTTTATTTTTTGGTGCTTGGATGGAGTCCAGGACCTAAAGCATTCTAGGAAAGCTCTGTCCCAACGAGCTATATCCCTGTCTCTCAATGATGTTTCTCTATGTGCATTTTTTTTGTTTTTGTGGGGTTTTGTTGTTGTTATTGTTGTTTATGTGTATGAGTGTTTTGCTTCCATGTGTGTATGTGTATCACATACATGCCTGATGCCCATGAAGGTCAGGAAAGGGCATTAGATCCCCTGGAATGGGAGTTACAGATGGTTATGGCTTCAGATCCCCTGGGGGTATTATTACTCGAAGCTGTAGGTTGCCCAGTGTGAGTGCCGCTAGAAGCCAGACTCAGGTCCTAGCAAGAGCAGCAGGCACACTCACTTACCCCTGAGCGCCTCTCGGACCCTCTATGTGCAGTTTTCAAAGTTTGGAAAGCTTTAAAATGGTTTTCCTGGTGCTTGGTTACTGCTCGTGGTAGAGTGTGAGCTTAGTTATTGCATTTGGAGAGTTTGTGGCCATTATTTCTTTAGGTAGGTTTTTCTGCACTAACCTTTCTTTTCTTTTCATGGGACGTGGTGAGAGAATCCCAGAACTTTAGGCATGTCCCCAAGGCTCCACTTCCCTAGTTCTCTGCCCTCCAGGTGTACTCTAATCCTCTGCCCTAGGCCTACACAAACCACCTGTTCCCATCAGATGAGATCCAATGCACTGTGGCTTTCAGACTGAAGAATTCTGCTTGTTTTGAGATTGTGTCTTTGTGTAGTTCAGGCTAGCCTTAAACTTGCTTCTCAATGGTGCTTCCTCCACCTCTGGAGTGAAATCGCAGGCTAGCACCAGCATGCCTGGCTCCCCTCAGTTTCTGCTGGGCTGTGAAGTTTCTGTCTCTGCCTGGTGGATTGTGGTTACTGCACTGTCTTAAAGTCTTCCAAGATCCCCGTGGCCCATGACTAAGTTCTGTCTGTCTGGGAACCAGAGCAGCATCTGAGGCTTGTGTTTCTAATTAGATGTTTGCTTTGGTCAGCTTGGTACACAGTGGGTTCCAGGACAGTCAGAGCCACATAGCGAGACACTGTACTGGGGGAAAATGCTTCAGTGGAACAGAACGGGTTGGAAATTTGAGTGACTGCCACAGCGTTCTGCTGTGCACCATGGTCACATGACTTCTAGTCGGTGTGCCTCGTTTTAAGTTTGGCTGTTTGAATAGCAATGTAGCCTACAAGGTTCAAAAGTGTAAAGAATATAATGTAGCCAATGTATCAAAAGTGTAAAGAATATAAGAAGACAAGAATATTGGACAAATCAACACAACAGCCATGGCCAATTATCTTCTTTTATTGTTGTTGTTGTTTTATGTTGCTGTTTGTTTTTCAAGACGGTTTCTCTGTGTAGTCTGGAACTTGCTTTGTGGACCAATTCTCTGACCTTGAACTCAGAGGTTCACCTACCTTTACTTCCTGAGGGCTGAGATGAAAGGAGTGGGCTACCACCACCTGACATCTCCAAATACTTTTATATAAAAAAAAATGCATGAAATACCCTGTTTTGTCATTTCTAGGAATCATATTTTTTTAAAGGCTTTTTCTTTTCTGTTAAGCAATTGATGGCAAACTTGATCTCGAAGTTACTGGTCCCATCCACAGAACCCTGCCAGCCACAGTTCTACACCTGTAGTGCTGTCTTTCCTTAAAATGTAATTTAATTTATTATTACTGGGCTTGGCTTACCATGGTGAACGTGCAGAATTCAGAAGAAAACTTTGTAGAGTTGGTTTGTAACTGGAGACTGCTCTTTTGTTTCTCGGCCTCTCAGACCCAAAAGAGTCACACAGACACTGTACACAATTACAATACTGTTGGGCCAATGACTCAGACATATTTCTAGCTAGCTCTTACATCTTGAATTAACCCATTTATATTAATCTGTGAATTGCCATGAGGCTGTGGCTTACCAGATAAGGTTCTGGTGTCTGTCTCCTTCAGCAGCTACATTGTGTCTCTCTGACTCCGCCTACTCTCTCTCTGTAGCTCTTCCAGTCTGGCTATATCCTGCCCTACTATAGGCAGAAGCAGCTTCTTTATTAACCAATGATAATAAAACATATTCAAAGCATGCAGAGGGGAATCCTATATCATTGGCTCTTTCCTTTTACCCTTATACAGTTCCAGGGATTGAATTCAGACTTCACCCACTGGGTCATCCTATCCTTTTTGTTGTTTCTAATGAAACTAGATATTCAGATTCTGAAACATCCTTTAAATAATGTTTTGAAATATTTATTATCATTATTGTGTGTCCATGTGTGTGTACATGTACATGACATATGTGTGTGGACATATGCGTGGAGGTCAGAGGACAACTTTGTGAGGTTAATTTTCTTCCACGTTTTCATGGGCTCAGGGGGTGGAGCCCAAGCCCCAGGCTTGCCCTGAAGCTCTGCTACCCATTGAGCCATCTCACTGGCCCAGAAGTGTCTATTAACCACTGTGCTTTCCGGCCCCCTTCTTACTAGCAGCAGCCACTTGTGGGTTAATATTCGCATTTTCATCTGTTATATTTAAAAGTAAGAAATATTCTCCTTATAACTGTTGTCACGTTTTATTCAGTGGCATAGCAAATGTTATCATTCCCCTTCTCCCCAAACCCTCCTTTCTGTGTGTTTTATTTTGTTTTGTTTGAGGCAGCGTCTCATGTAATACAGGCTGGCTTCAGACTCAAATGCAATTGAGGATGACTTTGAACTCTTGATCCTTCCTCCTCTACCTCCCAAGAGCCGTGATTACAGGCATGGATCACCGTGCTCAGCTTACTCCGTGCTTCCCATTAAATAAATTTCCATTTTATGTTTTTGCTGTAGCAGGGTTTTCCATGCTCATGTCACTTTGATGTAAAACAAATTTTCTGATACATTATTAAGTATTGGTTCTGCTGAAGGTTTTCTATATCCAGTTGCTCTGTTCTAGGGTATCTCCAGAGCAAAACCCGGGTAAGAACTGGGGTGGGACTCTTGTAGGGGTGTATGCAGGAGCAGTAGGGCAGGAGGAAGTGACCAGTTGTACTAAACCATCACAGGAATTCCGGGGGTACACAACTGGCTCCAGATGGGTCTCTGTCCAGTGGTGCAGTAGAACTGTATGGAACAGAAGGGAAGTTCTTCCTGCCCACAGCACTGGTCCTGCGAGGGTCTTGGGTACAAGCCTCCGTATTCTGGGGGTGGTGTCACCTTCTTCTATGGAGAAAGCTGCAGGCCTCAGGAAATTCATCAACTCACCATATTTGAATTGGAACCTAGCACTAATGAGTGATGGGAAAGGCTCCTCTCTGCCCACGATCCTGCTCAGTCAGCATTACCATCTCCTCCTCAAGACTCGCATCACTCACCAAGTCCCCAGGGTGATGTTATGTACTCTGCGTGTTCCAGGAATGTCTGGATCATAGAAGAGCATGGGCAAACTTGCTCCTGCACCCAGTGGAGCATGCTACTCACGCATTAACAATTGTCTGAGTCTCTCGGAAGGTTTCCCAAGATGCCACATTTTCAAAGAGAAGGTAGACCGGTGGGTGCCAGGGACCAGGTTGGGAATTAAGGGTCAGTGTGACAGATGTCCAGTATGGGAAGATAGGCCAGGAGAGAAGGTAGGGATGGCCACACAGCAGGGTGAGCATGTTATCTTAATTTACATAAAATTTGGGACGGCTCCACAGTTGATCACAATTGACATGTTTTTTTCTAGACAGTACACTTCACATTGCTATGCTCAGGGTAGGAGTCAGTTTGCACCAACTTCTGTTTTGTGCTCCCCACCCCTTCATGCAGCTTTGCGGGAACATAACTGGGCTGGAGCCTCATTTCTGGGGCTGGAGAGACAGCCCAAAGGTGAAGAGCGCTTGCTGATCCTGTAGAGGGGGTCCATATTGCATGACTCACAACGGCTCATAACTTGATCTCCAAGGGAATCTGATACTCTCTCTTGGCTTCCTTGGACACCTTAACACACATGGCATACACAGACACATACACATAAATAATAATACAATTTTTTAAGAAGAGCCCCATTCCCCCATAAGAATCGAGAAGTCTGACCTATTCTGCTTCACCCTGCAGGTGACCTATGGCTCTTTTGACTACACCTCACTGCTCTACCTATCGGATTATTCAGAGGACTTCGGCGGAGGGCGCTTTGTGTTCATGGAGGAAGGGTCCAACAAGACGGTGGAGCCCAGAGCTGGTAGGACACAGGCTGGTGGGTTGTCCTAGGGTATGGGATACAGGTCTGTAGCTCAGCTTTAGAACATTTGTAGATGTTCATAAGCACACACACATACACACACGCATACACATACACACATATACACATACACACGCATACACATACACACACATACACACGCGCATACACATGCACACACATTTACACACACATATACATGTACACATACACATATATATATACACATGCATATACATACACGCGCACACACATACACACACATATATACACACACGCACACACACATATACACACGCATACACACACACGCACACACACATACACACACACATATACACACACACATACACATACACGCATACACATACACACACACACATACACATACACGCATACACACACACACACACACACACCACACACATTATGGGTGAGCTGGGCTTCATTCCAGGCAATACTACATTTGTAGAACACCTACTCTACATCTTTTGGGTTTGGCCCTGGGTTTGTCCAAGTCTACATGCCAGTCATAACACCGAGAGGCCAGCTTTATTACTCAGCTGTCCAGCGTCACTGTGTGTGACTGGCAGGGCTGGGCTCCTAGGGGATCACACTGGTGTGATTGGCAGGGCTGGGCTCCTAGGGGATCACACTGGTGTGATTGGCAGGGCTGGGCTCCTAGGGGATCACGCTGATGTGACTGGCAGGGCTGGGCTCCTAGGGGATCACACTGGTGGGTAGGATCTCCTCAGACTCTGTTGCATTCTCGATACCTTTTTTTTTTCTTACTATTTTTTAAGACAGGGTTTCTCTATGTAACAGTCCTGGCTGTTTCAGAACTCACTTTGTAGACCAAGCTGGCTTTGAACTCACAGAGATCTGCCTGCCTCTGCCTCCTGACTGCTCAATACCTCTTTTGAAGGGACCTAACAATTTAAGATTAGGCGATGCTGGCTGAGGAGCATCACAGTGGTGAGTGGTTATGCATGAGGCCCTGTAATCCCTAGCTCTTCAAAATAAAGATAGGAAAACAAGAAAGAGTAAATGCAGTGTTAGACATGGTGTCCTACATACCATTGTGGGGCCTGCCTCAGAGCTCATCTCCCTGGTGGCCTGAAGACCCAGAGTCCCCAGCACCATGCATGCTACATGGTTCTCCCCAGGGAGCAGACAATGTCCCTGGAGAGCCTGAGTCCAGGTGCTAGTGGGGAGGTAGGAACTGAACCTAGGTCTGAGTAGGATGTAGAAACGGAGTCCAGGGCTGGGTGGTGGAAGTGCATGCCTTTAATCCCAGCACTTGGGAGGCAGGCAGATCTCTGAGTTCGAGGCCAGCCTGGTCTACAGAGCTAGTTCCAGGACAGGCTCCAAAGCTACAGAGAAACCTTGTCTCGAAAAACCAAAAAAAAGTTGTGTTTATGTGTGTGTGAGTGTGGGTTTGTGCACATGAATGCAGTGCCTGTAGAGGCCAGAAGAGGGCATCAGATTCTCTGAATAGAGTAACAGGCAGTTGTAAGCTGCCTGACCTTCGTGCTGGGTACTGAACTTGGGTTCTCTGCTCTCTGCAAGAATAATTTATGCTCTTAACGGATGTGCCATCTCTCCAGCCTTTGAAACTGGCTTTTAAACCAAAAAGCAGAATGGGAAATTAAAGGTCACTGTTTTCCCTTTTGGTTGGCACTGAGCATGGGGCAGGCCATGTCTACATCCTAGAGGCAGCTGGGGCTCAGGGATTCACGCAGTGTGGTGTGAGCCTCTATTGATGGCCTGAGGACAGAATGGCTACACCAGGCCAGGCCCCAGACTGAGTGAAGGGTGTGTTCAGGAGACAGTGCTGCTCTTCAGATGGTACAGGAGTCTGCACCACGGAGACTGAACAGGATGGGTATGGCATTGCCATGGTCACCCTGCAGATTGGAGCTGAAGAGACTGGCATGAGAGCCTCATGGAGCTTGATAGCTGTGAGGACAGGTACTGTATGTTGCTATGAAGAGACACCGTGTCCTAGTCACTGTATGTTGCTATAAAGAGACACCATGACCACAGCAGCTCTTATAAAGGAAATTATTTAACTGGGGCTCACTTACAGTTTCAACAAGTAGTCCATTGTCATCACGGCAGGGAACGTGGTGGCATACAGGCAGACACGGTGCTGGAGAAGTTGCTGAGAGTTCTACATCTGGATCCTCAGGCAGCAGGAAGAGAGAGCACTGGGCCTGGCTTGGGCTCTTGAAATCTCAGAGCCCACCCCCAGTGACACACTTCCTCCAACAAGTCCACACCTACTCCCAAAAGGCCACACCCACTCCCAAAAGGCCACATCTCCTAATCCTTTCAAACAGTGCCTCTTCCTGGTGACCAGGCATTCGAATCTATGAGCCCATACTCATTGAAACCACCACAAGACATCACTTTACCATTTAGGTCTCCTGAAGGGGAACAGGGAGGGACCTGTTTTGAGACCCCCCGGGTCCTGTCTAGGGCTGTCTGGTGGTCAGGACCCAGCCTGTTCCCTAGATGGGTGTAAAGGCTGACGGACTGTGCCAACCTCTGGTTTCACTGACTAGGGTAAGTACGGCATTAGGCACACTGCCAGCATCACTCCTGTGAGTGTACACCCAGCACTGCCTCTTAGAAGCCTTGTCAAAACATAAACTATAGAAAGAACAAATATCTAGTTTCATAATGAGCTTCCTAGAGTCATGACAATGGCCATCCCTGGGTGCATTGTTCCTTTCCTTGTATCTGCTTTGGCCTCGGCTCAGCCTGGCACTCAGAACTATTAAAGCCATTCACACACGCCCGAAGCTCATTATGAGACTCATTATGAGTTATAACTCTTCAAGGGAAGAGTCCTGGGGAGCCAGGCAAGGTTCCTGCCAGTCACCTCAAATCCCAGCTCTGGCCGCCCATGAGACACACACTTGGGGCCTTCTGACCAGGGACTCACTGAGCCTTAGTGACCAGGGTTTTATTGCATGTTAGTAAGAAGAGCATAGCTGATGTCCCCAACCCATGGAACTCTCTAGCCTGCCCCGGGCCCTACTGTAAATCATGCAGCTGCCTAGACTGTGGTGGGGCCCCCAGCCCAGGTCAGCAAAGACTGCCATCAGTCCTTTCTCTGAAATAGGTAAGGTGTGGTCAGTCAAGCATTAATTTGTCCCCACCCTGTGCTGCAACCCCAGGTCACCCTTTAGGGGTCCCAAGCACTCTGAACTGAAAGCCAGCAAAGCTCTGGTCACCTGTCGCTCAGGGACTATGAGGACATGGGGAGACATTCGGGATTGGTCACCTGTCACTCAGGGACTATGAGGACATGAGGAGACATTGGGGATTGGTCACCTGTCACTCAGGGACTATGAGGACATGAGGAGACATTTGGGATTGGTCACCTGTCACTCAGGGACTATGAGGACATGAAGAGACATTCGGGATTGGTCACCTGTCACTCAGGGACTATGAGGACATGAGGAGACATTCGGGATTGGTCACCTGTCACTCAGGGACTATGAGGACATGAGGAGACATTCGGGATACTTTATGATTTGGTTTTTCAGTCGCCATGTTCAGTCCTGCTTTAAGGAAGTAGGTGGCCATCAGGCAGTCTTCCTAGGGATAGTGGGTGTCATGCAATCCCATTCTGAGAACTGGGGTATCCCTATTCATCATCGTGCTGGTTGTTCTTGTCAGTCTGTCCTTGTCTCTGCTCTGGGGCTGACGTTTTGATTCCACTGTAAGGGTCCTACCCTTTGTGACTCCGAGGCCCCTCAGACTTAGCTGTCATTTCAGAGACATGGACTGTTGAGCTGTCAGAGTTCATTAAAATTAAATGAAGCCTGAAGCCTGCACTGCCTGTATCAGCATTACCACCTTCATCTGGGGTGTCTTGAGAGTCTGCCAGCAGTGAGGAAGGTCAGGTGACACTGAGTAGTGTGCCCTCACAAAGCAGTGAGCTGCAGTCTGCAGCTGTGGAGATAATCTGTTCGCTGTGCGGGGTTGGATCCTGCAAGCTGAGCCTCTTTATATCCGCTGGCTGTCCCCAAGTCACCTGTCAGTTAGGGGACAGGAGTCAAGCCTGTGGAAGGGCGATGCTGTGGCCGTGTGCCTGCAGCCATGCACTCCCCATGCACCGTCTCCCTGGCTCACACCTTTCTCTGTCTCGCTGTCTCTCTCTTCTTCCCACCCCGTCTGTTTTTTGTTTTGTTTTGAGATGGTCTCATGAGGTAGGTCTTGAACTCTTGACCCTCTGCCATTATTACCAGTGGCTGGGATTACAGCTGTGTGCCGCACACCTGGCTTTGTTTCCTCATCTCTTGAAGGAAATCAAAGCCAAAGTTCTCAAGCAGTCCAACTTACTGTTTTTTTTTCTAGTGTTCATAGTTTAATGCCTAAGAAATATTTGCCACCCTAAGATTATAGGATTTTTTTCTGTGTTTATTTGTAGAGACTTCATGGCTTTTATATTAAAGCTCTGATCCATGCTGAAATAATATTGGTGTATGGTGTGAGGTAGGGGCCAGTGTTCACTTGTTGTATATGGGTTTCCAGCGGTTTCAACATCATTTGTTGAAGAGACATCTTACCCATCAAGTGACCCTTGAAGCTTTTGTCACAGATCCAAAGACCACATCCATATGCTGCTGGCTGTGGGTGCTGTGTTCTGTCCACCGAGCAAAACGACCCTCTGTGACTGACACAGAGTCTCAACCACTGTAGCTTTCTAATCTGGAAAACAGGTGGCATTAGCCCTTAGTCTTCATTTTAAAAGTTTTTTTTGCTGTCAATTTTTTTTGGCTTCATTTCTAAATGAATTTTAGAGTCTACTTGCTAATTTCTGCAGAAATTTTGTTCTGAGTTACATTGAATCTGTGGAGTAATTAAAGCCAATACCAAGATGCTTTGCTGACCCACTTCCACCTATAAGTTTTCCTGTAACTTCTGTGTTTTCATTTCCATATATTTTACTCAGCTATATGATAAACCAACACCATAGTGTCTTATTAAGTTATCCTCCCCCTCCCCCTTAAATGATTTATTCCCTTTCTTGGGAATTAGCAGTAGGGTTTCCTTCCACACCACACCACCTGCTCACTCCTTCCAGTATTTTCCACCCTTTTCTGGATCCTGTTTTCTGGCTGGGAGCATCTCCCTTCAACCTGTGTCGTGGAGGCTGTAGTAATGTTCCTGAGAGTGTTCTAATTTTCTTTATCCCCCTCAGTGGTGCTGAGGATGAGCCCAGGTCCTCATGGATGCAGAACAGACACTGTACCTGGCGCCTCTCATTATTTTTTAAACTTTATTTTCCCTGGATGTTAAATTCTGAGCTGATATGGCTGCTGCTTTAGTTCTCTATGTCCTTCGGCTTTTGTAACAGCAGTTGAGGGTCGGGGCGTCACCACCTTGTCCGGTGCTGTTGTGTTCATCCTGCAAGTGGTCACCCCTCTTTCCTCTCCCTCCAGGCCGAGTCTCCTTCTTTACCTCAGGCTCTGAGAACCTGCACCGGGTGGAGAAGGTCCTCTGGGGCACCCGCTATGCCATCACCATTGCTTTCACCTGCAACCCTGACCACGGCATCGAGGATCCAGTGCTCACGTGACGAGCTGCGTTGGGTCCCGAGGACCGTGTCTAGAAGCCTGTCTGTGCAACCCTGGTGCTGGGACACAGCCCCGTCAATGAAGGCACTCCTCAGCCAGGTTGAGTGCCTGCCTGCTCACCTCCCATTTCAGCCCATTGCTGCTGCACAGAGTGCCTTATGAGTTAGCCTGAGTTTTGATTTGTTGATGTGTTAATCTTCTCATCTGTGAGTAAATCAAGGAAGGAGCCTCTCACCTGATAGCTCTGAGTGTGTGGGTCGCTCACCATGGCTTGCAGGCCTCACTCCTCAGGAGGGGTTCCCACGTAGGGAAGAAACACCTACCTGTGTGTGGAGCTGGACATCTTGCCCTAGCCCACATAGCCCACGGAAGGTAGTCAGTTCTGGGAAAGACTAGACAAAAAGGAGGAGACATAGGAACAGAAATGGTGACACTTGGGAGAAGGCTCCAGCAGTTGGTGTCTCTGGGAACTGGAGAAGTTTCTTGGCTGAAGGATAATTCTGTGCATTTGAGGAGGAGATGGACATTGAATGCCCCAGTGACTAAGTCTACACCTGAGAACCAGCCTACATCCAGCCTTGCTGTGCTGGGCCCTGTCTGTCACCAGCAGTACAAGTCCAAGTGTGTCCCTGCCAAGGAGGGTTTCAGCATCCTTGTGCTTGGCTCTCAGGACTCCCTGCCCAGTGAGGCACAGTGTGCTTGTCTCTTCATTCTGGTGCCATCTGTTTCCCCATCCACAACAGTCAGAGGAACTGGGAACAGAAATGCCATGGGGGAGCCCAGTTTCTGCCAGGTCAAGCATGGGCCACAGTTGCTCCCTGAAGCCACATCCCCAAGAGAAGGGCTGACCCCTCCCCCTGCACTCACATAAACAGAGTCCCAAGAATGTCCCCAAGAATCAGACTCATCCGGCCATCTTGACATAGCATCCTGGGAAAAGCAGTGGGGCAACCCTCTTCTGTCCAGGCAGCATGGCCGTGCACCCCAGAGGCAGGTCACCCTGATGTTGAGATCACTCCCACAGCCCATATTGCCTTCAGTGGTGGCCCAAGACAGCTCAGGAATCCAGGCCTTTATATTGCCCTGCAACATGATAAAAAAAAAAAAAAAAAAAAAAAGGTGTGGGGGCCGGGGCTTCTAGACCCTGGGAATGAGCAGATGTCATGCCAATGAAGGTCTGAGGAGCTCCAGTAGAGGAGCCTGGGTCTGCATTGTCCCACCTGTTAGAGAGCAGGATGCCCCTGCTCATCCCCACATGCAGAGGGAGCCTTTGTTCTAGCAGGTTGTACCTTGGATAAGGCAGTGCTCTGAGTGCTGAGGCCTCTGCTGCCCCCTGTTGGTCCCCTTGAGACGGTCACAGGGGAGCAGTCAAACTCTAGCTGGTGGATGAGGCTAACCTTGCCAGGCTGTTGCTTCGTGGGCCCGTCCAGTCAGAGATGTGGTACCCAGCCTCCCTGAAGTTCTCATCTCGTGGCTCTGGCCCTTGAATTTCTGGCTGTGGTTAAGACAGGCATTCCATGGGCTGCAGGGCTTCCTCCATAGTCATAACTGAGAGTCTCTGCGGCCTTTGGAGTCTTAGGCAGTACTTACTTGGTGAAGAGGTCTGGCCGTCTTATCCCAAACCAGCCAGACACAGCACGAAAAGCAGTACTTGAGTGGGAATAGACCAGGGGCCTTAATGAAGTTCCAGAAGTTTCCAGAAAGATCACATGGCCAATTAACATTCCTCCTCAGCTGGGACTAAAGCTGGGGTCAGGTGTGAGCAATAGGCAGGGGTTTGGGATTGGAACAAGGGTGATCCTGCAGGTTCTAGTAGTTGAGGACAGCCATGGGCATTTGAGAAAGTGTCATCTGGACTTCCAGTATGAGGTGACAACCTAGACATGGGTCCAGCCTGTGTTAAACTACCACCTGACAGGTTTCTTCAGAGCAAGTACAAACCCAGTTCAGACTCCACAGGCAAGTCTGTGTGAGCCCCTTCTAGACAATGCTAAGGAGATTCCATAATCCTTTCCTTTTAGCTCTTGTCATTGAAACATTGCCAAAGACATGTCACACGGAAGCCAGGGCGTGGAGCTTATAAAGGACCTTCATTCACTAGGCTGGTATCCTCCTCTTGTGTCAAGCCTGGACAGACCCAGGGAGTAGGAGTTGAGAGTTCTATGGATATGGCAAGAGCTGGCCATCTTATATGATACCTGTGTGGTAGTATCAGCCTCAGCTGAGGCTGCACTCACAGTCACGAGGCTCCACTCATTGTCTGTCCTGGGGGTCTAGCTCATGTGGACAGAATGGTAGACATTTTTGCCTGTCACTGCAATGGAGATCAGAGACTGCGTGGGTCCCACCTGGCAAATCTCCAGGGATAGCACTGGACTTCTGAAAAGGAAGCCGGGTCTGGGAGGCAGGCACTTGGGGCTGCCCTGAAAGCTGAGGTGTGGGCAGGGTACCCGGGAAAGCTCTGTTCACACTGACTCTAACCCCAGACCCTCACACACAGTCTGTGAGTCCCACACAGCTTCCATCCAGCCTCCATGCAGCCTCAATCTAGGTCCCACCAACCTCTGTGGAGCCTCTTCAATGTCCCACCTCTTCAGTGCTCCTAGCCCTGAGGCAGGCGGTAAGCAAAGAGACAGCCAGAGCTTATTCATGGTTCATGTGCTCAGTTGACACATTGCTTTCCAGATAACCTGGGAAAACATCAGCCCAAGTTCAAAGCAGCAAGACAAACACGTTAGAAACAGTGGGTTGACATCAAACAGAAGAGAGACCCGGATACACTTTCCCAGAGGCGCTCTGATAAATTGCAATCCAGTCCCATCTTAGCAGTCTCTCTCGGGACACCCGACACTGTAAATATCAGGGTTTCGTCCATTTCTTGAATGTCTGTTTTCATCCCTGTGAGTTGCCGTGTGCCAGACCTTCAGGTCTCCCCATGGATCTCTGTCTCTGTCTGTCTCCCCCACACCCCAGATAGTGTCTCCTCGTGTAGCTCTGACTGGTGTGTGCAACTTTGCAAGTAAACTAGCCTGACCTCTAACTTAGAAAGGTCTGCCTGTCTCTGCCTCCCCGGTGCTGGAAATAAAGGCATGCACCACCATGCCTGGCTTTCCGTGGGTCTTAACCTGAGCATCTTCTCTGTGCTTTTACTTCCTTCCTGTCTGCACCAACTGGGAGAAAGCAGTGCTTGTTCCCTCGGGGCTTCCAGCTGCCCTTCTGTACTGTGATCAATCTTGTTTGGTATCTGCACCCGTATGTGTGCACCGTGGCCCACGCATGCAGGGAAGGGTCCGTGGCCTGTGCACCACCCCCATAGAGAACATGGGTTCCGGGAAGGGTCCGTGGCCTGTGCACCACCCCCATAGAGAACATGGGTTCCGGAAAGGGTCCGTGGCCTGTGCACCACCACCATAGAGGACATGGGTTCCGGGAAGGGTCTGTGGCCTGTGCACCACCCCCATAGAGAACATGGGTTCCGGGAAGGGTCCATGGCCTGTGCACCACCCCCATAGAGAACATGGGTTCCGGGAAGGGTCCGTGGCCTGTGCACCACCCCCATAGAGAACATGGGTTCCGGGAAGGGTCCGTGGCCTGTGCACCACCCCCATAGAGAACATGGGTTCCGGGAAGGGTCCGTGGCCTGTGCACCACCCCCATAGAGAACATGGGTTCCGGGAAGGGTCCGTGGCCTGTGCACCACCCCCATAGAGAACATGGGTTCCGGGAAGGGTCCGTGGCCTGTGCACCACCCCCGCAGAGGACATGGGTTCCGGGAAGGGTCCGTGGCCTGTGCACCACCCCCATAGAGGACATGGGTTCCGGAAAGGGTCCGTGGCCTGTGCACCACCCCCATAGAGAACATGGGTTCCGGGAAGGGTCCGTGGCCTGTGCACCACCCCCGCAGAGGACATGGGTTCCAGGAAGGGTCCGTGGCCTGTGCACCACCCCCGCAGAGGACATGGGTTCCGGGAAGGGTCCGTGGCCTGTGCACCACCCCCGCAGAGGACATGGGTTCCAGGAAGGGTCCGTGGCCTGTGCACCACCCCCGCAGAGGACATGGGTTCCGGGAAGGGTCCGTGGCCTGTGCACACCCCCACAGAGGACATTGGCTCCCACTCAGCCCCATCTAGTTTATTAACCCTTCTTGAGGCCTAGATTAGGCAGAACAGGCGTGCTCAGGGCCGAATCCCTAATCTTGAGAAGGCAGTCAGGGGCTCACAGAAATCTCTCTGGCTGTGCCATGTTGGGAGATAATGGCGCCTTCAATGCTCCCTTCTCTGACCTTTTATAAGAACAGAGCACACCTTTAATCCCAGTCCTTGGGAGCCAGAGCCAGGTGAATATCTGTGAGTTTGAGGCCAGTCTGGTCCTCAGAGCAAGTTCCAGGACAGGCTCCAAAGCTACACAGAGAAACCCTACCTCAAAAAACAAACAAAAAGAACAGATAGTGCTGGCTGATGGACTCTTTGTTTTGTTTGTTTTTGAGGCAGGGTTTCTCTGTGATCACAAAGTCTGGCTGTCCTGGAACTCACTCTGTAGACCAGGCCAACCTCGAACTCACAGAGATCTGCCCGTCTCTGCCTCCCCAGTGCTGGGATTAAAGGCGTGCGCCACCACTGCCCAGCTCCTGATGGACTCTTTAAAAGGCCTGAGAAGGATAAGGGGATGGGTACCTGAGGTGTCCACACACCTTTGTAGCTGCTGCTGCTGCTTGTTTTCTTTCCTTTTTGTTTGTTTGTTGTTTTTGTTTTTTTTTTTTTTTTTCGTTTTCCGAGACAGGGTTTCTCTGTGTAGCTTTGCAGCCTGTCCCGGAACTCACTTTATAGACCAGGCTGGCCTCAAGCTCACAGAGATCCGTCTGCCTCTGCCTCCCGAGTGCTGGGATTAATGGCGTGCGCCACCACCACCCGGCCTACCTTTGTATCTTCTTGACCCTCTTGCATCTTGCCCCAATTCTGTCTTTCCCCAGTGTGCCCAGCCCCTCAGCTCAGGCCTGCCTAACCTTTCACCCCCACTGGCATAGAACCCTTTTACCCTCAGGGGAGGCTAGAAGTACCCAAAGTGTGTGTGTGTGTGTGTTGGGGGGGGTCTTAGCAATGTATTGGTCCAGACCAGTGAGTCATCCTCATCTCTGTCTTCCAGTGAGGCCAAGCACAGAGTGGGCTTGGGAATGTCTCCTTTTCCCCATGCCTCAGGGCCCCTCTTCAAGGCTTTCAGCTCAGACAGTCCTGTTCTGTGTCTACATTTCAGGCTTTACATGCAGGTTGGTTCACGCACCGGCCCCCACGCCCAACCCTGTTCAGGGTCACAGCCCTACAAGGATTGTTGGCATAGACTAGCCAACACTGACCACCAGCTCACAGGGCACCACCCCGGCCGGGCACCTGTGGTGCCTCTGATCTCACCCTAATGCATACTTAGGGAGTGAGACACAGGATCTGGACTTTGGATCACGCTGTGAGTTGCCAGAAACTGTGAAAGGCTCACTGTGTCCCTGCTGGCCAGCTAACGTAGCTATGTTCCAGGCTTGTGGCCACCTGGGCAGATGGAAGCCCCACCAGCACAGCCTCTGGGCTGTGTCTTTGCTAGAATCTGCAAGAATCCATTGGTACTTAGCATCTGATTGCAGATCCTCTCCTTTGTTCCCTGTCTGCAGAGCTTGGGTGCCCCTTAAACCCCTAGTTCCTTAGCTAAGAGGAATTAATAGAAAAAATGGCCAAGCATCAGGTCAGCTGAGGTCACTGTAAAACCTGAAAGACGCAGACAGCCAACCAATCTGTTCAGTCTGAGAAAACTGCAGGCAAAACGAGCTGGGTAGGGGAGGAAGGGACATCCCCAGAAGGTGACCCCTGGGCTGTGGTAGGGAAGGGTGGGCAGAGAGCTGTGAAGTCCTGTACTTCCTTACCATCGACCCCACCCAGCTTCAGCATCTGTGGTTCCAGGAGGACAAAGCTGCAGTATACTGCGGCTCCGGCCACTGCCAGCCTGTGTACCCACCCCTGGCAGCTTAGGGGACAGGGACAATCGGGATCCTCGTCAGGAGGGACTTGGTCCCCTGACTCCACACGGGATGGAATTCTCACTGGCCTAGGAATGACCTGAGTCTGGAGGTGCCTGACATTGGCTCCAGCAGCCTGGCTTCCGTTCATCTGTCATCTGTCTGGAATTTGAATGGAAAAACCTGCATATACCAGGGAGAGGTGCCAGGACAGGCTCAACTAGTTCCTGAGGACCTTCCAGGAGGGATTTGAGAACCTAACTCCTAGCTGCCTCTCCCTTGCTGGCCCTTTCAGTGGCCTAGCAAGAGCAACGCCATCACTGGCTCTGGCTGGGCGCAGGTTCCAGGCAGGAAGAGTGAAGGCCTCCACAGACCAGTGACAGTTGTTTCTCCTGCTGTCCTTGCACGTCAGGGCTTCCTCATGTCACAGCTCTGGCAGGATCATCATCATCATAAGCCCCTCTGGTTCCCTTTAGCTGATATCCACTCTGCTTGTAGATGATACTTACCGAAGAACCTCATTCCTGGAAAGATTACGAGTGCAGGAAAACTTGCTGTGTGGCTTTTCCACGGATGAATGACTTACACAGGTGTGGGAGTGGTCTGACCCACGACATCATCACGTACCCCCTCCACTGGTATACCCCTACTAATGCAGTCAACTGGGCACCTCGCACTCTCTCCAGTTTGGAGCTGTTCTAAGGACATCAAGCCTGGGAGACGTGATATTAACCCCTGAGGCAAGGGGCTCTGAAGCCAAATTCAAGCAATAATGGAGCTACTTGAAGACTGATCAGCCTTGTGACTGGAGAATGGGATCGTGCCTGGAAAGCTATTGATCTGCCCAGTTTGCTAGCTGAGGAACTTTCTTCCTGCATTCACTCAATCCATCCATTCATCTCTGAGATGCCAGACCCCCATGGTTCCACGGTGGGGTTCACAGCCGATCAGGGTACCATCACGACTCCCTGGTTCACAGCCGGTCAGGGTACCATCACGACTCCCTGGTTCTCAGCCCATCAGGGTACCATCACGGCTCCCTGGTTCTCAGCCCATCAGGGTACCATCACGGCTCCTGGTTCACAGCCGATCAGGGTACCATCACGACTCCCTGGTTCACAGCCGGTCAGGGTACCATCACGGCTCCCTGGTTCTCTGCCCATCAGGGTACCATCACTGCTCCCTGGTTCACAGCCCGTCAGGGTAGCATCACGGCTCCCTGGTTCACAGCCCGTCAGGGTAGCATCACGGCTCCCTGGTTCACAGCCGGTCAGGGTACTATCACAGCTCCCTGGTTCACAGCCGGTCAGGGTACTATCACAGCTCCCTGGTTCACAGCCCGTCAGGGTACCATCATGGCTCCCCGGTTCACAGCTTGTCAGGGTACCATCATGGCTCCCCGGTTCACAGCTTGTCAGGGTACCATCATGGCTCCCTGGTTCACAGCTGGTCAGGGTACCATCATGGCTCCCTGGTTTTGCTCTGGGATGAAACAGCCGAGCAGACGATCAGGTATGGACAGATATGTCTTTTCCCCGTGGCCCTCTCATGGGACACATGGGCACTCAGTTCAGCCAGGCCATCTGGCTGCAGGATTTCCTGAGGTCCTCCCATGAGCTCCTTGTCCCATATTTGTCAAAGTCTTCTGCTCCTAGAACTCTCAATATTTAACTTTGCTTTTTACAAAACAACCCATTTAGTCAGTGTCTGTTCAGTAGAACGCCCATCAGCATTCAATAAGCAGAAATCTCAAACACACTGGAAATACTTTGTATCCGTGGTGAAGGCTGAGAGCAGGAAGGCTCCAGCCTCTCCATGAGTGCTCACGGCCCAAACACTAGAACAGTAACTTGGCTTTTACTCTCGAGAACATTGGCCCTGTGGCGACTCCACTGTTGGTTCCAAGCATCATGGTGCCCCTGACAATCTGTTATCTGTACCGTATAAGTCCACGTGTCTACCTGTAGATTGTGGTCCATCCACCGGCAGATTCCTTAAAGCCACAGAGGGCGAGCAATGGCCACTGTACAGCATGCACTCGTCTGAGAACCAATAGGATACAGACACACAAGGCCGCACATTTGAGGTCTCATTATAAAGGCCTAGAAGAGTGGTTCTCAACCTGTGGGTCACAGCCCCTTTGGGGTCATATATTAAATATTTACATTATGATTCATAACAGTATCAAAGTTACAGTTATAAAGTAGCAATGAAATAACTTTACAGTTGGGGGTCACCCTAACCTGAGGAACTGTATGTGTTGAAGGGTCACGGTGTTAGGAAGGTTGAGAACCACCGATCTAGCAAAACCTAACTGTGAACAGCAGAACGGTCTCTGGGAGACTGGGGAAAGCTGAGCCTTTGGGACAAGGGAGCTGGGGATGCTCATAGGACAATATTACCATGATCAGGTTAGAACCAGGAGTTTATTGTAGGCAGAAAAGCCTGTTGCTGACATCCTCTGATTGGGGTAGACTGGTTTCAATGCGTAGGGACCTCCATTTTCCTCACCCATGTCCCCTCACTCTGTACACCTCACACAGTAAAGTGAGTGACTTTGGAGATTCACGAAGCAAAGGGAATCCGGTACCCAGTGCACAGTGCCAGAAGGGGGCTGGACCAGACCTAAATAATGGGGTGGACACTGGAGAAAGGAAAATCTTAGGCCAAGTGGGGCCTCGAAAGGCAGGGGGCTGCTGGTGATTGGGGAACCTGGGTCCTGGACCCCAGTTCTGACCTCTTCAGTTCCCAGGCTCTGTGCCTACTCTGTTTCCTTCTCCCTATTGCATAGCTGATGATGGCTCAATGTACAGGGGTATTAGTCTAGAGGACTTGGGGAGGCACGGGATTCTTTTATTCTGGAAATGCTCTGGCCCAGCTAGGCTTGGGGTGATAGTGGAAATGCCTGACACAGGAATGCTTAAATAACATCCCAAATCTAAAGCTGCATGTATCCTCTGGGAGAAATTTCAAAAAGCATAAGAATAAAAAACAAAACAAAATTAAAGTTTTCCATCATCAGCTAACACTGTTGATATTTAAGGCATTTCTGTGAAGCTTTCTGTTTTGCATATATGCATGTGTATTTACATACCATGCAGTCGTGCACACAGGCATACTGGTACACACACATGCATGTCCACATACAACCACACACCAGACTCCCATGCACACAATCACATGTGTATTTACATACCATGCAGTCGTGCACACAGGCATAGTTGTACACACACATGCATGTCCACACACAACCACACACCAGACTCCCATGCGCACAGTCACATGTGTATTTACATACCATGCAACCGTGCACACAGGCATAGTTGTACACACACATGCATGTCCACACACAACCACACACCAGACTCCCATGCGCACAATCACATGTGTATTTACATACCATGCAATCGTGCACACAGGCATACTGGTACACACACACATACAACCACACACCAGATTCCCGTGCACACAATCACAAATGCACTTCCGTTTGTTTTAAATGAGGCTTGAGATTGTGCTACACAATCTTGTGTTCTGGTCTCCCTCCATGACCACAGCTTCATCCCTGTCTGACCCCACAGGACGTTGCTCTTCTTTGACGATACCATGCCACAACCTAGTTCATAGCTGTGGAACACTCCACGACTGCTGAAATTAGGTCCTTGCTACATAAATCCTTAGCCACGTCTGACATTTGGATTTCAGGGATAAAATTCCGATTGCTCAGGCAAGAGTCATAAACATTTGTGTGACTCTAAGTATTTATTTGAATTTTAAAACAGACTACCCCTTATTTATTCTTTGACAGTTGCATACATGTAAACACTGTATCTTGATTATATTCATTGTATATTTTATCTACCCACCTGTCTACTCCCTATTATTCTGTGGTGTTAGGCTTGGAACCCTCATGCCTCTTAGGCAAATTTTCTATCAATTAGTTCTACTGGGCTCTTGATGAGAAAGGTCAATTTTTTTAATTTTGGTTTTGTTATTTCTTTTTAAACCACAGACTCTCTATTTTGACTGTTAGTATTTTTTTTTCCTGCTTCAAATTCTAAATGACTTATATATAACCAGAGTTTTCACTCTGCTGGAGAGCTCTGGTTCTGGGTCAGACTTACTTCCTTTCCTTTCTTTCCCTTTCCTTCCTTCCTTCCTTTTTTTTTTTTTTTAAATTAGGGTTTCACTGTGTAGCCCTGGCTGCCTGGAACTTGCTGTGTAGACTGCACTGGCCTTGAACCGCCTCTGCCTCCAGAGTGCAGACTGTAGTCATCTTTCTTTTCCCCATTTTAGGGATAATGGGCACTCACTTTCTCCTTCATTCTTTTATAATTTTATATTTCACACTGTCTTAGTTAGAGTTTCTATTGCCGTGAAGAGACACCATGGCCACTGCAACTCTTATAAAGGAAAACATTTAATTGGGGGCAGCTTACAGTTTCAGAGGTTCAGTCCATTGTCATCATGGCGGGACATGGCAGTGAGCAGGCAGACATGGCGCTGGAGAAGGAGCTGAGAGTTTTACATCTTGATCCACAAGCAGCAGAAGGGGAGACTGTGTCCCGCACTGGGTGTAGCTTGAGCATAGGAGACTTTAAAGCCTGCTCCCCCTCCCCACAGTGACACTCTTTCTCCAGCAAGGCCACACCTACTCCAACAAAGCCACACCTCTTAATAGTGCCACTTCCTATGAACCTAGGGGGCTATTTTCTTTCAAACCACCACACACATGTTTAAAATGCCATCTGAGTTTTACTTTGACTGAGAGGCACAGTAACCTGCCTGGTGGCAAACTTCTTGTCTCCAGGGCCATCCTGGTTCAGATAGGAGCCAGGCTACCTCACTGGAAGGTTATAGTGACGGGGTGTTTAGCATCTTGGAGGAAAGCGGCACAAAGGCTTTGGAGCCTCTGCTCCCCTGGTCATCGTCCACATTGTGTCTAGATCAGAGGCAGGTGCTTCTGACTCTGCACCTGAGTCCCATGGCCCCAGACACAGGCATCCACAGCGAGGCTGACCGGTGAAGAGTGGCCTTGACCTCCTGCCCAGGCAACACCCACCAGTGGCTCCCACCCGGGTCTAATGCAGGATAGAGCAAGAGCCCCAGGCAGGGTAGGTGGACCTGATATCCCAAGGGCACATGATCTGGAACACTGTCCTGGAACATGGTGTCCCCAGAAGCCAACTAACTCATCCTGGGACGGTCAGAGGCCAGCTCCGCCTTCCTCTAACACTCTTGACAAAAAGCACCAGTTACATCACATGGACATTGCAGCTTTTTTCTTCTTTGCTAGAGTTTGAGTGTTAGGTGGATGAAGTCTAAAAGCTAGAGAACTTGATCTATCACCCTGTGTCCCCCAGCCTCTGTGGGTTCATTGATCACACAGGCCCACAGTTCCCCCTCCCCAGCCACTGGCTACCACTGCGCCTGGACTCAGGTGGAGACCCTGTCAGCTCATTAACAGCCAGATCAAGCCTGGGAGTGTGGCCACTCCACCTCCTCCTCCCTTCCACTTCTCCTGACCCCTTCCCCTCCCTCCTTTCATCCAGTCCTCTCCTGGATCATCAGAGCAGCATAGGCTTTCTCCATTATAACTGTAACTTTCCCTGAATAGGAATTCTCCAGCAGAGCTTTCTGTTTGTGCTGGGTGTGACAGGAAGGTCTCAGTGGAGGGCAGCTCCAACTTCCAGCTAGACTAGAGGGCAGGCAGGCCATCTATAGGCCTACCTCTGCAGCTGTGGGCCAAAGGAAGACAGCCAAGGTGTGACTCTGTGATGGTGGTCATGCCCAACCCCACCAGCCTCACCTCTCTTGAGTCCCAGAGACACAGAGAGACTTGGAAGCTAGGTTTGGAATCACTCATGTTGGAAGCTGACATGTTACCCCCATTGTCAGCTTGTCAGAGGCAGCATCTCTGTCAGATGGCAGAGTGTGCTGAATGTGTCTAGTGTGTGTTTGTATATGCTGTGTTTTGTGTACATTGTATGTTGTGTCTGTAGCATGTGCATATATGTATGTGTTGTGTTTGATATGGTATGCGTATTGGGGTGAATGTGTGAGGTAAATGTCTTACGTGTTTGTTGTGTGTGATGTGGAATGTGTGGTGGGATACATGTTTGTGGTGTGAACCTGCTGCATTTGTTCTATGTGGGTAGTGTACGTGCGTGTGTGTGCGTGTTTTTGTAGGCGCGTGTGCATGCATGTGTATGTGCATGCGTGCGTGTACATATGTGTGTTCACGTGCATGGGTTTGTGTGTGCGTGTGCGCATGTGTGTGTACTTGTGTGTGTGCGCACATATGTGCATGTTCACATGTAAGTACTCATTATCATTATTCTGGTACCAACCTCTGTCAGTGCTGGCCCAGAGAGGCCCCGAGGCCAGATCTAGCAGATACCAAGACTCTAGGATAGTGATTGTCACAGAGATACTGGTTATTCATCCAAGTTTTCCCAGGACAGTGGTTCTTATTACAAGTGGTCTTTTAGAAGCTCCAGCTTTAGGACTTTGTTCCTGTCAGGACGGTAGGGACATTTAGGATATATCAGGTCCCTCTGGGTGAGGACACACACTCTTAAAGACCTCACTAGGTTTCCCCTCTGATATCAGCTCTGGGGATGAAGCTATACTCCCCATTGCTCAAGCTTTTGCAGTTCATGGCCACCCCATCCTGTACTGTAGAGCAGTCTCTGAGGGGAGGAGAGGTGTGGTCCTTTCTGGGGATGGTATCCACCCCTTCAGTTGTGTGCTGACTCTGGTCACAGTGCCCTAAGTGGGCACTGGATCATCTGAACTCTGGAGAAGGAGGAAGCCTCTCAGAGAAATGGGGGGCCTGGAAAGAGGATGAGGCCACAATAGAAATGAGTGTCAAGTAAGGGTGGAACAAACTTGGACCCAGCTCTGAGTTCTTTGAGACAAGAACTGGAATTGGACTTTATCAAGAAAAGGGGCTTTCTAAAGCTGAAGCCCGGCATCAGAGATGCAGTAAGGTTTGGGGTAAAGGAGAGGGGCAGCACAGGACAGGGGTCTCAGCTGGGTTAGGATGCTTGGTCCCACTGCCCACATCCTCAAGTGATTCTCTAGTCAGTTTCTGGTTTTGCAGAGCTGAGGCCTCTCACAGGCTAAGCAAGTTTTCTGATACTGAGCTATATTCCCTGTGGCCAGCCACCAGAATCTACATCTGGAACACTGTATCACTCCAGAGAATCTACATCTGGAACACTGTATCACTCCAGAGAATCTACATCTGGAACATTGTATCGCTCCAGAGACTCTACATCTGGAACATTGTATCACTCCAGAGACCCGCACTCCAAATCCTGCCACAAAAGTGCACCCGACCTTCAGCAAGAGAAAGGTACAACAGCCTCTGATGATCACCCTGAAGTGGGTGGACAGGTGTGGTCTGGTCATGGCAAGAGAAATGGCCAGCCAACAAAGGATGTCCTGAAGATGGTACTTGGGGCAAGGAAACAGTTTGTCCAGGAGCAGTGAAGCCAGGGCCTTATTGGTGTCACTGTGAGTCACTTTTGGGTTTTGACTATCTCATCCAAGAACTGTAGCCTGCAGGGCTTCCTTTGTGTACTTGAGCTTCACTGCTAGCTGGGCAGTTTCTCCTCCGGGTCTACCCATGCCCCACCCCCAGCCTCTTGTAAACCTCTCCATTATCCGCCCTCCTTTCCACTTTAAATAAAGGGGAGGCCTCCCATTCACAGGCAAAGGCTTGGAAAGCAGGCGTGCCCTCACTAAACGCTCAGGTGCTTCACACTGGGGATCCCCTGAGGCCAGGACCACCCCCATCCCAACTTCCAACCCCAGCACAGAGGCAGGGCAGACTGCAGAGTACAGGGTTTATTGTTCCTTGTGCTTATGGAGACAAGAAGCTACCTTGGGACGTGCTAGGGGAGGGAGAGAGTAGATCTTGGCTGCAGGGCCCTCACCAACCAGTAGAGGGGGGTCCTTAAGGCCGGAAGGGTTTTCTACAGATCTGGTTCACGGTCTGGCAGTAGCTGCTCTGGGTAAGTAGGCTTTAGATGACTCAGTTCACCAGGGTCTACAGAAAGCGGGTCTGGGCCGCAGGGTCTGAAGACTCTGAGAGACAGGTTTGAAGGAGGCACGGGTTGGCGCTGCCACTGCGGGAAAGGTGCTGACGGAGCGGGAGTGAGCAACAATGAAGAAAAAACAGGGAACTTTCCGGAAGACAGCTGAGAAGGACGAACAAGATGGTTAGGTTTGAGTAGGGGATTCTGGGACGGGCTTCTCGGTGGCCTGGCTTTGGGTCCTTGCACGTTTAGACGAAGGCCCCACTAGGGGGAACTGGGGACAGCATGAGGGTCTCTGTGGTCTGCTGGCTGCTGGAGGACACCGAGCGGCCGGAATTCTGCTGGAGGTGGACTCGGCTGGGCAGGAAACTGCCAGCACTCCCTGGGCCACGGCAACTGCTACTACCCAGTGCTCGCTGGCGGCCACGCAGGTACTCACGATAGTTCTTGGTGAGCAGTGTATAAAGGAAGGGATTGACGCAGCTGTTGCCGTAAGTGAGGCAAGTGGTCAGGTAGTTGACAATGCGTGCAGTCTGGGGTGCCAGTGGCATGGCCTCGTGGTACTGGGCCAGCAGCTGCCACAGCCAGAAGGGTAGGAAGCAGGCCCAGAAGAGGAGGACGATGCCAAAGATGAGGTAGAGCACCCTGGGGTTTGGCAGCCGCCGCGTCTGCTTGAAAGAGGCTTGCTGAGATAGCCAGTAAGCCCTGGCCAGGCGGACATAGAGCAGCCCAATGACCAGGCCGGGCCCCACAATGCTGGTCCCGAAGAGAAGCGTCAGGTAAATACGGTGGGCACGAGGGCCCCAGGACGGCAGGCAAAGGCTCTTGGGGCCTCTGTGAACCAGCCGGATGGCAAGCATCACGGGTAAGGTCAGCAGCAGTGCCAGCAACCAGGTGCCCAGTGCCAGCAGCTTACGGTAACCCTTGGAGCGCTGCACCGTGTCCAGAGGTCTCAGCACCGCTGCGTAGCGCTCGCTGCTCATTATGGTCAGAGTGAAGATGCTGGCGTGCATGGTGAGAAAGTCCAGGCTAAAGAGAACACGGCAGCCCGCATCTCCAAAGTGCCAGTCCTTTGTTATGTAGGTGGCTACGATGAAGGGGATGCTCATCAGGTACAGCAAGTCGGCCAGTGCCAGGTTGACCACATAGACATACATGGAGGCTGAGGCGTGCAGGAAACGGCACATGACCACCAGGGTGTACACGTTTCCCACGATGCCCACCACACCCATGGCTGAGAGCACTGCCCCAATGGCACCCGTGGCCACCAGGTCTTGCAGGGAGCTGCGATCTGTTGGGCTAGTCCAGGAACTGTTGAGGGACACATTGGGGCCGCCAGGCAACTCAGACACAGTTTCTGACATGGTCAGTGTGGGGAAATTGGTTGTAGACTCCAGGCTCAGCGCCATCTCTGTCCTCACACTGGGCTTCTGGTGGGAGTCCCACTGCTCAGAGAGGAGGGCCTGTGGAAAACGCGTCCTGTGGGAGAAGATTATTGTCAAATGTGCAAGATCATCACTTCCATGCCCTAGCAGCCTCTACAAGGGACACAGTCACTGCCCCTCTGAAAAGAGACGAGGGCTCACCAAGTCCTGTCTCCTGTTGGAACCCTCAGAAGAACCCCCTTTGTGTCGTCTCCCCAGCTACACAGGCGACCCTATAGCCATTGGGACCCACTGTCTACCCCCAGGATACTCCCCAGTAGTGTGCCAGTCTACCCCAATGCAAATGTAAGGCCTTTCTGTTTCTGAAAAGCTGGTCACAGCAAAGCAGAGGTCAGCAGTTGGCAGAGACAAGCGTCCTAAGTTCTTGCTCTGAAACCCAAGAGTCCCGTTTTCCATTTTATGTCACTTGTATGCTTTAAAGGGGTTTCTTCCCGCCACAGAAGTAATGTCTACTGAGCTTAAACATTCCAATAGAAAAGTGGGTAAAGGCTTTTGGATTTTCATTTATCATATGAAGAAAATGTGCCTGGATCCCTGGCTCACATTACACACGCCGTGATGGAGGGCAGTCAATCAAAACAACCTGTGGAAGAAAATATTAGGATCCACGGCAGGAAAATATTTCTTTTTTCTAAAAAATTGTTTAAATTGCAGTCTTATTTGGTGTGCATGTGTGAGTACGTGTGTGCATGTGTGAGTGCGTGTGTGTGTGCATGTGTGTGTGAGTGTGTGTATGTGTGTGTGCATGTGTGAGTACGTGTGTGCATGTGAGTACGTGTGTGCATGTGTGAGTGCGTGTGCATGTGTGAGTACATGTGTGAGTGTGTGTGCATGTGTGAGTGCGTGTGCATGTGTGAGTGTGTGTGCATGTGTGAGTGCGTGTGCGTGTGTGAGTGCGTGTGCATGTGTGAGTGCGTGTGCATGTGTGTGTGTGCATGTGTGAGTGTGTGTGCATGTGTGAGTGTGTGTGCATGTGTGAGTGCGTGTGTGCATGTGTGAGTGCGTGTGTGCATGTGTGTATGCATGTGTGAGTGGGTGTGTGCATGTGTGTGTGCATGTGTGGGTGCGTGTGTGCATGTGTGAGTGTGTGTGAGTGTGTGTGTGCATGTGTGAGTGTGTGTGCGTGTGTGAGTGTGTGTGCGTGTGTGTGCATGTGTGAGTGTGTGTGTGCATGTGTGAGTGTGTGTGTGCATGTGTGAGTGTGTGTGCATGTGTGAGTGTGTGTGCATATGTGCGAGTGTGAGTGTGTGTGTGCATGTGTGAGTGCGTGTGTGCACGTGTGAGTGTATGTGTCTGTGTATGAATGCCACAGTGTTCATGTGGAGGTTAGAACAACCTTTGGGATTGATTCTTTTCTTCTTTTCCATACAGGTTGGTCTTTAGGCTCTAACTTGGTCTTGGAGGCAAGCACCCTCACCCACGGAACCATCTTATCACCCCCCAGAAAATGGTTTTATTTTAAAACAAAGACTCACTATGCAGCTGTGGCTGGCCCGGAACTATGCAGGTCAGAATATCAAAATGGCCTTGAACTCACAAAGATCTACCTGCTTCTGCCTCCTACGTGTGCCACCATGCCCACTTATTTTATTTTATTTTTTTGTAGTACAGCCTCCCCTCTCTCCCAGCACCCACATGGCCACTGTCTTAGTTAGGGTTCTATTGCTGCGAAAAGTCGCTAACATTTAACTGGGGCTAGATTACAGTCCAGAGGCTTAGTCCATTATCGTCATGGCGGGAAGCATGGTAGCATGCAGGCAGACGTGGTGCAGGGATGGGGAGATAGCTGAGAGGTCTACATCTGGATCTGCAGGCAGCAGGAAGAGAATGGTAAACTAGGCCTGGCTTGAGCTTCCGAGACCTCATAACCCACCCCAGTGGTACACTTCCAATAGTGTCACTCCCTGAGACCTCATAAATGGGGCCATTTTCATTCACACTGCCACAGCCACTAATAGCCATCTGTCATTCCAGCTCCAGGGGATCTGACACTTTCCTCTGAACTCCTCAGGCACCAGGTACACATGTGTAGTACATACATATATTCAAGCAAAAACATTCGTACACATCAATAGAAATGTCTTTAACAAACACAAAACCCCAAATTTCATCAAAATGAAGAGCTTCATGAAGTAAGTAAAGGTGAGATGATAAAATATACATCAGATCAATGGACCAGTGAACGGTATACACGTGAGAACTGTAAACCATAGAGAAAAGAGTGATTAGCTATTTGTGGGATGGGCTGTGGGGAGGCAAACTGAGCAGGAATGTCTAAAGAAAATACCCCAAAGGCCACAAGCTAAGGAAAAGATGTTCTGCATAGCTTGTTACCGTCAGAGAAATGCAAATCAAAACCACAAAGAAACTCTAAGAAATACACACGCATGTACACACACACACAGCGTGCCTGTGTTGTGGGATGTTTGCACAGTGTGTGAAGGTGGGTTGCTGTGATTGGTGTAAAGAAAAGCTGAACGGCCAACAGAGGCAGGAGGTACAGGCAGGATCTATAGGGAGAGAAAGGGAGAGGAGGAGGAATTTAGGTACATGGGAGTAGCCAGGAGACACGGAGAGGAAACAGGAGGCACAAGCTGGAAGAGAGGTAACACCACGTGATAGAACATAGATTAATATAAATGGGTTAATTTAAGTTATTAGAACTTAGGAGCAAACCTAAGCTAAGGCCGAGCTTTCATAGTTAATAATAAGTCTCTGTGTCATTATTTGGGAGCTGACTGGCCGGGCAGAAAAACACTCGTTACATGCCTATGTCCAGAAAGATCAGCGCACCTGTTGTTGAGTTATGGGGGTTATAACTAGAATCCTCAGGGACTCCAGTTGAGACCGTGAAATGCTACAGCAGCCTCGGAAAAGTTTGGCTCTCCAACGAAGCGAAACAGGTGCGTTCCATGTCACCAGTGATCCCACTGACACTCCAAAGAACAGCAACTTCATGTCTAATGAGTTTGAAACAACCCAAATGACCATAAATAGCAGCAGCAATAGAATAAAGCCAAACTTCCTTATAAATGACCCACAGAAACGGAAAAGCCTAGCACTGCAGTCTGGGTGAGACAGGGTTCTGAAGGACAGTAGCAAGCAGGAGCTTAAATGTGGCTCCCTCTGAGATAAGTTCATTAACGGAGAAGGTCACGGTTACAGGAGGTCAAAGCAGTCTGTGTGTGTGTGTGTTAGAGAGAGAGAGAGAGAGAGAGAGAGAGAGAGAGAGAGAGAGACACTGGAAGTCCCTGGAGCTAGGTATGCACATTCCCTGCCATCAGTGGACCTCACACAGGTAAACATGTAAAACAAACAAACAACCCCCCCCCAACCCAAAAAACTCTAAGCTCCAACCAGGGGTGGCTGCGTACACCTTTATTCCCAGCATTCTGGAGGCAGAGGCAGGCAGATCCCTGAGTTTGAGGTCAGCCTGGTCTACAGTGCGAGTTTCAAGTTCCAGGACAACCAGGGCTCAAAAGAGGTTTTACAGAGAAACCCTGACTCAGAAAACCAAACCAACCAAAACAAAAACCCCTCTAAGCTTCTTATATTTATTGTATAAGTATCTTGGGGCTCTTGCTCGGTTAGGTTGACCTCACAAGAAAAAGAAAGGCCTAGAGGGTGGACCTAAAGGGTGAACTTTCTGAGAGGAAGCAGATAGAGAAGACCCAGAGTTGCACAGGCCTCCCCAACATCCAGGCCTAGAAATGGCTTCTAGAAGTGCTCTTTCCCCTCAGCCAAAGCGGAAGAATCAGGCAGGTCTAGGATGAGGAGACATGGTCTCCACACCTGCAGCTACTAGTTTCGTCTGCTCCGAAGCCCTTTCCCCATTGCTGTCTCACCTCACAGGTCAGCCCCAGAGACGCGGAGGTCCTCCTGCCCAGCTAGGAAGGCCGAAAGAAGCAGAAGCCACGACTGCCCCTCCAGTCACCGGTCCAGGGAGGGCGAAACTTTCCAATGCGTGCGTTGCCGTGAGACCCACCAAACCCCGAGTAGCACACAGGCGCTCCCTGGCACTCCGGGGACTCCGGCGGGCCGCGCCCTCCGGGATAGAGAAGTGCAAGCTGGGTTCGGGGTTGGCGGACGCCCCGCGCGCCCAGGTTCATGCACCTGGGGTTGTGCAGCCCGCAACCGTGTGCTCACCTCTGTCTGTCACGAAGCCATCGGTTGCCTCCCAGCCCGGGGCTTAAGAGAGGCGCCCGCGTCCAGTCACTCAGACACTCGAGACCCAGTGGCCATCACCGCGAGCGCAGGTTGGCTAATGTCACTCGCGCGGAAGGAATGTCTGTCCCCGAGCGCTCTCCAGGCGGGGCGGCGCGGGGCACACGGTGCGGTGTGGGTCTCCCGCCTCCCGAGAGTTCCACACCACGCCGGCTCCTGAGCTGCAGCAGCCACCTGTCCCCCTGCCAGCTGGGAATGTGCCGGTCCGGGTATTAATAACCGGCCGCGCAGGCCCTCGGGAGGGTTCCTCCGCGGAGATGGGCGCCGGACCTGGGCCGAGGTCGCTGCCACAGAGGGGTTGGCCGGGCGCTGATCCCAGAAAAGCAGCGCACTGCCATTCGGCTTCCTGACTTTGCCTTTCTGCTACACGGAAGGATCTCTGTGTATGCTGGGGGGCTCATTCTCTCCACACCTCATTTAACCACCAGTGTCAGAGCGAGGCTCGAAGATTTATGAGTTACTGTAAAGAGCCGTGAGTATGAATAGGGGGACAACCGTGGGACCATGATTAATCAGTCATTCTCAAAGTAGACAGGTGCCTAGGTTTGGGTAGCAACCCTGTAGTCTTCCCGTTGCTGACATTGAATGATGTGGTTGCTTCCACATTCTCTGGGGCTCAGTCTTCTGGGAGAGACCATATCAACAAACTTGGGCTGTAGGGAGCCACTCTCCAGTCTACCCTTATCTGTGGTGGAGGTCCTGTTAAAGGCATCCTGTGGAGTGGCTAACCCCAGCTGATAAAGATGGGAACCAGACCATCATAGAACACAATGCACAGACATTACTCTGTGGGGTTCCGCTTCCTATGCGGAGCTCAGATGTGGGGTGTAGGAGGGGGGAGTCGCTTGTTTGATCCAGCTGCCCAGTCCCGAAATAATCACAGAAATTGTATTAATTAAATCACTGCTTGGCCCATTAACTCTAGCTTCTTATTGGCTAACTCTTACATATTAATTTAACCCATTTGTATTATTTGTGTATTGCCACATGGCTGTGGCTTACTGTGTAAAATTTCCAGCATCTGTCTCTGGCGGCTCCATGGTGTCTCTTTGACTCCACCTTCCTCCTCCCATGCTATAGGCCAAGCCAGTTCTTTATTCATTAACCAATAAAAGCAGAAGAACCTCCCACACAATTGGGGTCTGAAAGAAGACCTTGACTGAGGAGGCTTGAATGAGGCCTCAGGGTGGTCCCCCGGCCTCATTCCCTTTGCTCACACTCCTCTGGTTCAAGTCTCTCCTCTTCTGTCCCACCCTGTACACCAAGCAGTCTGATTCCCACATCACTTTAAATCCTGGTTCCCACCTCAGGATCTGTACTTCCAGCCAGGAGAGCGAGAAAGCCTTCTGGTGGGCAACTGCCGCTGGCCATGCCAGAGGAACAGCGAGCTGTAATTGAAGTTCCAGGAGTCAGTCCACCAGAAGCGAATCCTCTCATGGGTCAGTCTCGTTTAGGCAAGGTCAAGAGTCTACAGACCCTGGAATGTCTTTTGCTTCTGCTGTGCCTTTACATGTTTGCTGCGGCTCTTTCTCTGGTATCTAGCATGCTGTGAGTGGATGTGTGATCTCCACTGCCTGTGTTATAGTGTGTTTATCTCTTGGAAATACCCCATTCTACTGGACATTTTTTATCTTTGTATTGTCAAGATGACCCCTGCAAGCTATACTGTCTAATTTAATCATAACAACAACAACAACAACAATAGCTTATAGAGAGTTTTGATGAATGAAAATAAATACAAGGGTTGTTTACAGCCAGGGTCTGTGAGTCTCACCTACAGAGCTGCAATGGATTGTGACTCAAGTTGATGACTAACAATTGAGTCCCAATAGCCCAGCTGGTTTAAATTCTTTTAATCCTTAATGTTGGGAGATGTGTTCACAGGTCTCGGAGTGCATCACAGCTGAAACAAAGCTTTGAAAATAACAAAGTTACTCCGATGTGGGTCTCTGCCTCTGTTTCCATCTGTTGTTGGATGAAGGTTCCCAGAAAGCCACTGCCACATAGTGGCTACTACTTTGCTGGTTCCACCATGGCCAGAGCCACTAGGAAAGGATCCTAGCTAGCATGGACACAAACCATGTGGTGGGGTCTTTATTTTTCTAGGCCACACCGGAACAAGGCAAAACCAAGCCTGGAGGGAATGTGGGTATACCCAAAGGGAAGGCGCTAGAACCGACAGTCCCACTCAACAGTCAGTCATGGAGACTTCACACGATGCCATTCCTGCTGCTTGGACCCCTCCCCACACCTGGAAGGAGGATGGTAGCAGATGCAGTCTCTGCCTCATCAGCGTCTCCTCACCAAAGATCACACCTGTTGGCTGCTGAGCAGTCAGTTGCTCCATGAAGCGTTCTGGCACCAGTAACAAGGCGGTCACTAGGCATCCGCCAGTCATCCTAGGCAATGAAGGACAGTAGGGACCCTTGCCCCTCACTTGGTCACTGGGCTGCCTTCCCCACTTGGCAGCCCCTCTGCTGCAGCTTCCTGATGAGTTCCAATAGGTTCATCTGCAGCAACAGCTCCTAAGGATTCGTGGTCACGTAGAAACCAACTACTGCTGCCTTCTCCAGAGTGCTCTGCTGGTCGGCGATCTTCCGGTCCAGTTCCAGGACAATCTTACGGTCCATTGTCTGCGGCTCCTCCCGGATTCGATGCTCTGCTGCTGGGTTGCCTGGAGCATGGGCAAGTTGTGGGGCCGGCAGGTCTGCTGAGTTTCCAGATGCTTCTGCCTTAGGGTCTGCCTGAGCACTCGGTGGTCGTTCTGCAGACGCAGTCGCAGGCTCTTCTCGGTGAGATGCTGGATCTCCAGAAGCCCCTGCAAGATCTCGAACACAGTGCCATCGAGCACCCTAAAGATTTAAAGTACAGCTGACTGATTCTTTTTCATATATAAAAGTTTAGGTTTGTGATTCCTTTATTATTCCATATAAGATTACCTTTCAAAATAAGTAATAAAGTAATTGGCCCTTCCTTTGAAACTGCAAAAGGCAGCCTGCTAGTAAAAGACCTGACAAGAACACCTTACTTGACACAAGGTTAATGTATAAGAAGTTGCTTGATTATAAATATATGTTGGTTTTCGGAATAACTTGTTTTTCACCAGTTATAAATAAAATGTTTAATCATGTGAGTGAGATGAAAAACACATTTTTACCTATAATCATTCACTTGAAAAATGGAAGGCAGCTGTTTTGACTCTTGTACTGTCTAGGAGATTCTATTGGGGTAGAAAAGCTGTAAAACAACATGATATAGGAGAGAGAATAAAGAAGATAACGAACAAAGAAGGAAACCATCAAGAGTGTTTGATGGGAATCCACGGAGTCAGCCAAGTTAGACTTTTCTATTTGAGGGGGTTTAGGGAAAAAGGCAGTCACAAACTCCTGTGCTGCTGGAGACTGGACCCCAGACTGCAGTAGGCATCTCTCTGGGGTATAGGGCCACTGGGCCCCACTTTCAACTGTGTCTGTGCCATAGGTAGAGAGGGACCCCTGGAAGCTGGGAAGGCCTCAAATAACAGGGAGTGGTGAGAAGTCATATCTTCACTCTCCTTACAGCGGAACCAGAGCCTCGATCTATTCAACCAATGTGAGCTCAGGCTATGGAGAAAGGCCTCTAGAAGCCAATGGTTTACCTAGGGGAAGCTGTCCAGGTCAGTAAGCCCAGATATATGGATGTCTACAGGCCAGACACATGAATGACCAAGGATGGTCACAGTTGTTTCTTGGTTCTCTGCACTTCTAGCAGCAGCTATGAGCCCTTGTTGTTTGACATCATTTCCCCTTCTAGTACAGCTAGGAAAGCCCTCCACCGAGCTGAATCCCAGCAGTCCTTGATCCTACAGAGCCCCAAGCCACACGGCAACACCATTTTCTGAAGGACCAATGCCTATCTAATGTGGATGCTGGACAAACTCCGTGGACAATAGAGTTGCTGGGTCATCCCAAGAATGGTTAGCAGAGGTGAGGGCACAAGCAAGGGGTTCGAAGGGAAAGCTCAGAGCTAGAAATGGGAGGTCATCTGAGAACCCTTCTCAGGGGCACAGGGGGAACTTGAGAGTCCACAGGGGCTCAAGTGCTCACACAGACCTGGGCTGTCCAAAGGCAAATGCTTCCCACAGTACCCACATCTATTGTGCTCTGAGAAGAAGCATCCTACCTATCTGCAAGTCACTTCATGGGCCATTAAATCATACGCTGCGATCGCGCCGCCTGCACTTTCTCTAAATGTGACTTCTAAAGCTGTGCTCTGCACATAATGGCTTCATTATGTCTGAGAACGATAATTTCTCTGAAAGAACTCATTTCTAATTGCATTACCACACTCTGCAAAAAAAAAAAATGAGGCTTTATGGGTAGGAACCAGTTTGGGGGGGATCTCTTTCTTGGGTGCACATCCAGCCCGCATACAGGGGCTTTTCAACTTATTAAAGAAGCCCAATGCTTTATAAGTATACCACTAGGTGCTGAAAGGCCAGCGGTCCTTCTCTCTACCCTTCTGGTCTACAAGAGCAGCAATTTCTCATGGGAAACATTGGGAAAGGTACGAGCAGGCTGAGAGTGAGACAAGCTAGGTTTTGATGTGCCCCTGACATCCTGGGCAGACCCAGGGAACCAAAGTATTCAGTGCAGAGATGGCTTTTGAGGCCCACCCACATCAGAGGCTGGGATGCCTCCCAGGGTGCTGTGGCTACACCTTGATACAGCCACAGCGGGGGATTCATTCACCTCCCTGCCCCCACTGCTCGAGCACCCCATAGCCTGCCACCACTCCACATCTCCAGGAGGTGCGTCTTTTGGTACAGAGAATAATTTCCCCTACTTCCAGTCTCTGGCACTGCAGTTTCCTGCCTCTGGGCCTCATTCCCCTCAGCTCTGAGACCCAGCTGGAGAGACGATGACCACAATGAAATCAATTAAAATTTGTACCAGTCTGCAGCTGAGGAGAGGGGCCACTGATTAGTGAACAGCCTCAGACGTCCCAGTGATCCCAAGAGACGGAAGCTCTAAAACTGGCAGGTGGGCTGAATGCAGACCTGTTCCTGACCGGGAATCCCCACGCTATTGAAAGCTGAAAACAGCGGCAAAGAGAAATATCTAATACCCTAGTTTCCCTGAGAATCAGCCTCAGGGGCCTCCTGCTGCAGAGAGAGACCATGGGGTCTGAACACTGCTGTCTTCTGGTCCCAAAAGGCTGAGTGACTTTTGGAAAAAAGGTCCCAGTTCAGGATCCACAAATACCTAGTGTCCTGGGTGAGGAGATGGTGAACATGGGGAGACTTTCTGGGCGTGGCAAAGGCGGAGGGAGAGCAGAAGGCCAAATTTTCTTGCAAGAAGAACACCAAAGCTGCATCTCCTCACAATACGTAGGAACAACCCCGATCTGTGATCCATACAACTTCAGAAACCTCTCTCCTCTCAGCATGGCCATTCTCTCCTTCCCGAGTGATAAGTAGGACAGGAGCATCCACTCTTCCATGTCTAGCTGCAGTGGGACTGCCCCGACCTCCCACTGACCCTGAAACCAACCGAGGAGCCTGGTCTAAGAGGTGGGACCCTTGTTCCTCTAGCTTCCCTCCTGGGAGATCTCCCCCATCTTCCTATTCTCACCACCACGACCACCATCATCAGCATCTCCACCACTGCCACCACCATGATCGTCACCGTCACCAACTTTGCCACCAGCACTGCCATTGTCAATGTGATCACCACCATTGTTTTTCATGCATAAGTGATTAAAAGACACCGTCTCCACCTAAATCACAAAATGACGGTCCTTCTTGATAGCTATTTCATATTGATATGTAATTAGGAACACCCCTCTCTCCTCCGTGTTCCCATCTTCCTTCCCCGCCGCCCCCCCCCCCCCAGGCACTGTTTCTCTAAGACTGGAGCAACTCCCAAGATGTTTTGGTCTTTGACCATGTGTGGCTTTTCAGTGTATAGTTAATGATGCTACATTGAAACATTATCATAAATGACACCATAATGCACTTGTCAATTTATACATTTTCTTCTCCCTCCACTGACAAGAGTTCATGTGTCACTCTGACAGGCTCTACACCCTCCGCTGCACACCTTAGCTGTTTCCCACGGCTCCTCCATTCCATTTCCAGGAAAACATGCCCACCAGAGTCAGGCTGTGGGTTAGATCATCTATGAAATGACACTAGCAGGAGAGCCAACGTTTCAGGGAATTGTTGGAGTCAAGTCAACGACAGAAAGTTTTTCATTGTTTGGAACAACCGTCTTCAGGAGCCTGGCAAGCTGTAAATGCAGAGTGATGTTGGTACAGCTTCAAACGCAGGAGCCATAGGATTGTGGAAGCATTTCCACAGGCAATAGACATGATTTTCTACCCAGGTGCTCTGAGAAAAGGGTGGTGATCCCTTCTCTGGGCCAGCACCTGTGAACTGCAACATTTGATGAACTTGAGGTGACATTCACACGACAAAGTGATTGGATATGAAAAATTAAATGGCACTTAATGAGTTCACAGTGTGCACAGCCCCTCCCCCACCTGATTCCAGAACATTTCCAGAGCTCTAGGAGCTGCCCTATACCCACTCAGCCATCCCTCCCAGACTCTAGTGGCCGCCTGCTGTCCTGAAGGGACTGGTCTACTCTGAACATCTTTCATGAACATAGCCACACAGTCTGTGCTCTGCTCACAGCCCTTTCCCTCAGCATGATGCTTTCGAGGTCCATTTATGCTGCCAGGAGGCACCCGCGATGCCATTTTGTTACCATGTACGGATTGCCACAATGTATCTGCTCATGGCTTGCTGGAAATTTAGCTTTTAATTTTTACTACTGTGAACAATGTTGCTAAGAGCACCAATACACCTGTGTGTAATTCTTTCTTAGTCTATGCTAGATCAGATGCTTTTTCCTCATTTTTAGATGAGAGGAACTGAGAATGTAGCACAGGTTCACTAAACAGAGATGGTGAGCTCCTTGGACTGCCTCTCCTTATGATGCACCCCACTCCCTAGAATATCACGCTGTGGTGGAATTATCTCAAAAAGAAGCCTGGGAAGGGCCAGTGAAATGGCTCAGTGGGGAAAGGCACTTCCGCCAAGACTGATGGCCTGAGGCCAATCCCATAGACCCATGTAGTGAAAGGAAGGAGAAAATAATCCTACATGTCAAGTGCCGTTGATTTTTTCATTTCAAATAATTTTGGTGTGTAATGTCACCTCAATTTAAATGCATGCTGTGGTGTGACACACTCACATCCATACCCCTACACACCCCCACAATAAATAACTGTAATCAAATTTTTTTAAAGCCTGGGAGGCTGGAGAGACGGTTCAGCTGTCTGTGCAATTATAAGGGCTGGGATTTGAATCCTAGAACCCATGCAGCAATCCAGGTGTTTAAAGCATGGGAGCATCTTAAGTTCTGAGGGAGGTAGAGAGATATAAGAGGATACCTGCCACTTGCAGGCTCCAGCTGGGAAGAGAAAAACACAAGATCCAGGTGTACTAGAGACCCTGCCTCAGATATAGGCACAGAGACAGAGAACATCTGACATCTTCTTCTGGACTTGGTGTGCACACAGTCACATACAAATCAATCAGTGAATACATTTCTTTTGATTTAAAAAGGCCTGCACAACCTGGTGGTGGTGCACACATCTAAACCCAGTACTCGGGAGGCAGAGGCAGGCAGATCTGTGAGTTCGAGGCCAGCCTGGTCTGCAGAGCGAGTTCCAGGACAGGCTCCAAAGTGACACAGAGAAACCCTTATCAGAAAACAAAAACAAAACAAAACAAAACAAAGCAAAAAAAAAAAAAAGACCCACATACCAAAGGGTTTAAATACTACAGAGATGGTTTGATAGGTAAAATCTCTTGCAGATGACCTGAGTGGCCATTTTTTTTTTTTGTTTGGTTTCTCAAGACAGGGTTTCTCTGTAGCTTTGGAGCCTGCCCCAGAACTAGCTCTTGTAGACCAGGCTGGCCTCGAACTCACAGAGATCCGCCTGCCTCTGCCTCCCGAGTGCTGGGATTAAAGGCGTGCGCCACCAGCGTTCAGACTGAGTGGCCATTCCTGGAAGAAGACAGTCAACTCCTGAAAGTTGTCCTCTGACCTCCACACGTGAACCGTGGCGTGTGTGCACCCACATCTCAAACCCACACAATAATAAAAGTAAAATTAAATAATGAAGACGAAACAACAAAGTGTTTGCTGTGATGGATGCTTCACCAGGAGGGAGAGAGGGCGAACCACAGATGGGACAGACCCAGTTTGGAAGGGAGAGTTAGCTACCCAATAACTGGGTAACCACAGGATCCAGGGCCTCTTCTGGCTGCTGCAGTACCAGGTATGAGGACACCATGTGTAGGGAAAACCATCCACGTCAAATAATAAAATTTAAAACACCAACTTTATTAACAGAGACAGCGAAAGAGGCAAATAAAAGCAAACAGCATAAATACTCCATACAGTTAGCCCTGGAACCCGGTCTCATGACCCCTAAGACAGGATCTAACTACAGCACACGCAAGGTCACCTCAGAGGACATGCACAGAGTGGACAAGACTGTGACTAGTCACTCAGGACACCAGATACAAAACACCCCACCTACACATATAGCTAGTCCTCACCTTCCAAACACTGAACAGTCAGCTGGGCCCAGCTAAACTCCTGCTGAAACATGCCAGACTTCCCTCTGAGGTCCCGAAGCCCCTAGGCTCTTCCAGATGCGCCCCTAAAATTCTGGACCAACCGTTCCCTGCGGCTCATAACAGGCAACCTCTGGCTCTTCATATTCCCTGGGGACCTGGGGCAATGGGGGCTGCCTAAGGATCAGTGCCTGAGTTATTTGGGAGTCAGGAAGGAAGGATCAGGAGATGAAGTTATCAATGAAGTGACGGTGCAAGCTGTAACTCAGGTCCCTTTGAGGCTCCATATATTTGATAAAAAGCCTCTCCCCTGGATCCGTGCTCCAGTCGTCTGGGGTGTCACTCTCCCAGGGCAGGTAAGAGTGCACCTTGAAGCCCCCCTTTCGCAGGCTGCAGGCAGCAGGCACCAGCTCTACCCCCAGCTCTGAGGACTCCAAAACGCTCAGCCTCCAGCGGTACAGATCCGGCTGTTTAGGTTCATTCTGTAGATAGGCCTTCCTCAGCTCACCAGGGTCCAGCAACATCTGCCAGCGATGAACCTGGGTCCTCACAGCCCAGCAAGGACGCATTGTCAGCAAGTAGCAGATGCCATCGAAGTTACCCAACACAGTGACAAACTTCAGGTGTTCCAGCAAGCTGTCTACTAGCAACTGCATGGGCCAGATGGGGCTCAACTCCAACAATACAGGTTGCCCAGGATATGGGTTGAAATCGACAATATCACACCAGGACAGAGGAGGGATGATGCGCAGCCGGTGGAGGCAGGAAGAAAAGACGCCTAATCTCAAGGGAAGCGCCTGGGTCCAGTCATCAATCTCGGGGCCCAGATCCAGGGGTACAGCTTCCTCAGGCCGCAGATCAGTAGGCACAGGCTGGGGTGCCGGCCATACAGGGGCTGATACTGGGAATCCAGGCCCCACATGCTCAGTGACGGTCTGTGGCAAATACCCGTAGCTCTGGAACCCAGTGAGCTCCAACCCCAGCCATGCATCCGGATCAGATCCTTCCTCTGAGAGTTCTACAAACGCATTGCCCAACTCTTCCTCGTCCCAATCTCCTGTCTCCAACATTCTTCTAAATACCAGGAAAGCTTCCTTGAAGCAAGCAAAGCAGATCTTCATTTGGTCTCCGTGGACAAGGTGGTATAGCCAGGACACAAAGAGGCTGGGCATGTCCCTGGTCCCATGGCGAACGTTGACTGGGGGACACATGGCCAAGAAGCCTGCCTGTAGCTGATTGGATAGAAAGAGGAAGACTTGATCGATGGTCTCAGGATCTGGAGACCACGTGATGCTAGGGACAGACGGGAAGAGCCGAGAATGGGAGAAATGGGAGAAAATGGGGTGCAGTAGGGGGTCTCAGGTACTTTGGGCTCCAGGCTATGGGGTGGTGGTGAGAAAACTGGGTGCCAATGCAATGGATACCCTCTTGGAGAAGTGGACAGACGTGAGATTCCAGAAACTTCTCCACCTTCACACTTGCTCCAATGTCTGGGGAGCTTGAAAGGGAAAGAAAATGAGGCTTGGCGCCCCCTGCTGTGCAGGCTGCTGAGACCACCGAGGGGAGGAGGGCTGGGGCTGAGGTTCCCCAAGGTGCACTGCTCGCCTTGAGCAGACTGAGGCTCCCTCACCATAGTCCCAGGCTCAGCAGCTTCCTTGGGACTCATGGCCAGGCTCCCAACTGGAGGAGGCCGGGAAGGGGAAGACTAAACCTGGATCCCCTGCCCAATGCGCTCCCACGCAGACCCAGACCCTCTTCACCCACCCAATCTGTCCCAGCCACCCTCTCAGCCCCTTCCCATCCTCGCCTGCCTGCCTGAACTCCCAGTAAACCTGCTAATGGATGCCTATCCCAGCAAGGCTCCTCCGTCACAGCACCAGGGCCTTATAAAGGGCCAATATCCATGATGCTCTAACTTATTTACATATCTCCCATGAACCCCAAAATGTAGAAAGCTAAGGGGCTCAATCACCCTGGCCCCGAGATGTACTTGCGGCCTGGCAGCCCTCATGGGATGCATGCACTGCTGGCCTGTTTGCACCCAAGGTGCCCTATGTCCCTGAATCACTCTCACTTTAGGAGACACGAAGGCCTGAGATTGAGCCTGCGGCTTATCTTGTTTGAAAAAGAGGGTTCCCACTTCTCCGTATTTTTAGTAAAAGTTCTTTAAAACTTGTGAAGCTGCCCACTCGGCCCTCAACTGCGTTTTAAACACATTTTCCCCTCTCTGGGTCTTTTCTTTCTTTCTTTCTTTCTTTTTTTTTTTTTTTTTTTTTTTTTTTGGTTTTTCAAGACAGGGTTTCTCTGTGGTTTTGGAGCCTGTCCTGGAACTAGCTCTTGTAGACCAGGCTTGGTCTCGAACTCACAGAGATCCGCCTGACTCTGCCTCCCAAGTGCTGGGATTAAAGGCATGGGCCACCACTGCCCGGCTTGGGTCTTTTCTTTCTTAAACAACTCTTGAAAGAATTCTGTCTGAAGTTTATTTGTAGAGGAGTCCGGGACACAGGGAAAAGCCAACCAGAAGAGAGAAGTTTTCCAGTGGCCTCCATCCTGAGCGGAACAATCACTGAATATTTGTTTAAATCTGGGAGCAGCACTGTGGGTGTTAAAATCTCAAAAATGTGCCCACAGTCTACTCTGGACATCCTCCAGGTTAGGACACGGGGGTGATGACAAGCCCCCGACACCACAGGGCCAGCGGGACCAGTTCAGTCTCTGGCACTCTGTCTTCCCCAGGCCCTAGAATCACTGACATGCCCTCTGCAACTGTTTTGCCCTATCCAAAATATCACATGCTGGCCTCAAGCAACAAGAAACTATCTCAGTTTCCTTCCTTCGGAACACACAGCTAGGTTTTCCAGTTGCCGTGGGGCAGCAGAAAGCAAGTTTCACTCCAGGGTTCCATAATACTCCATTAACTGGATATACCTCTGTTTATCCACTCACCTCCTGAAGAATACCGTGCTGCTCTCTGGGAGTTTGACAAGGAAAGCGGCTATGTTCAGTTGTGAGCTTGACAGATACCTGGAACTCTTCACCGGCCCTGTGTGGTCTTCTCTCCTCCTCCTCGCCCCTCTCCCTTATCAACCTTGTGTCTGTGAGCTCTTGAACTGCTCAGCTGTCTCCTCTTCAGCTTCAACTAGCCAGCTGTCTCTCCTTGGTCTTGTCTTTGGGCCTTACTGTTCAACTGTCAACACCTGTGGGGTTGGGTTGATCCATGCCCCCGTATTATTGTGTATTTAAACTCTTAATTCCCAGTGGGGCTGCTTTGGGGATGCATGCTTACTGTAGGAAGTGTGTCACTGGTGGTGGCCTTTGAGACTTTAAGAGTTCTTCACCCCACCTGCTTCCAGTTGGCTCTCTCATCTTCATGTTTGTAGCTGGTGATGTGTTCTCTTGCTTTTTGTTCTGCCCACCTCCTCCCCTCCCACATTGCCTTCTCGTCTAACAATTTGGTATATAAGAGAAAATAATTTTTTTCTTTTCTGCATTACATTGGTCATGATATATTATCTCAGCAACCTGACTGTCCCACCTCCTGTCACTCTGTTGTAGACAAGGTCACTCTGAGGACAGATCAGCTGCTGCAGAGGACCTCCACAACACCAGCTGAAGACATGATGCAGTCACAGCACTGCCAGAGCCTGCACTAGTCTGGGAAAGCAACACCTCAGCTAGACAAGCTTCTGTGTCCACTCAATGCCGCTGAAATTGTTTTCATCTCTTTAGGGTGAGAAGGAACTACCACTTGATCCCTGTCCCGCAGAAGGCATGGGACTGAGAAAATCAGAGTTCTTTATTTCAAACCTCTGCCATACCCCTCCTTCCCATATAACCAGGTTGTGTTGCTGACTCTTCAAGTCAGGTAGGAGACAGTTCCTGTGCTGTCCCTCATGGTTCAGGCGAGTGTTGGTGTACAGTATTGAGGGGAAAGATTTCCCCAGTGGAAGTGCTGCGGCTCTGAGGGGAAATCTATCCTGGCTGTGAGGAGCCACAGGGTCGCACTGCACAACAAACCTCACTCAAGAGATTTATTGGGAAAGACACAGATGGTGGCTGCCTGTGCTCCACAGAGAAGCAGCAGGCATCTGAGCAGGAGGCAAGTTTTATATGAAGGGTTTCTCAGGGCAGGGTTTTGCAGGGTGGAGATTTCCACAGTGGGGATTCGTAGGATTTTGAATTCTGAGATTGGTGGGTTTGATAGCATTTGAAACCCTGAAGTGCGATTGGACCTTTACCCTACAGGAAGACCCAACAAGTCCAACAGTGCTTCTCTTCAGGAATATTTGTGAGTGTTCACGTGTCACCTGGTCTTCATTGCTTTCTTCTCAACTTGTTCTGGTCAGACTTTCATGAGGGAACTCCTGACTTGCTGATAAGTCCCTTTGCTAAGCTCATGTATGGGTAGACAGAGGATGGTCCATCTTCATTTCTGTGGTTGTGATAAAATTCACTAACAAAAGGAAACTTTGGGGACGAGAGGTTTATTTGGCTTACAATTTGAGGTCACACACTATAGTTTCTTTCTTTCTTTCTTTCTTTTTTACTCAATAAAGGCAGAACCTCGATCCTCTCGTCACATTGCACCCATAGTCAAAAGGGAGGAGAATTAATGTGGCATTCCTTGCTTACAGCTAGCTTACTCCACTTTGACACAGCGGGAAGCTCTCTGCCTTGGAAGTGATACATGAATGGGTCTGTGGGTCCTTCAGACATTCACCAGTTTGACCATTAACACACTGTAACAAAGAAGAAGCTTTTGCTTCATATACTGGCTCCAGGTCTATACTCAAATGTAGCTCCCAGCCCCATAAGCCAGGGGTTCATAAAGGAAAAGAGAATAAAGTTTATTTATTTACAGGTGAGCAGAAGGTCATCTTGAGCAAAACAAGCTTTTGGTTACAGCAACAAAATCAGCAGTTAAACTGATGATGTGATATTTTGTTTAAGATCTAACAAATAATGCATGCCTGATGATCAGAGTGGGGAGCTAGCCACACTAGTGGGCTATAGAGGCCAGGCAGTAGTGGCTCATACCTTTAATTTCAGCACTCTGGAATCAGAGGCAGATGGATCTCTGTGAGTTCAAGGGTGCTTGCTCTGCTCTACACAAGATTGAATCTGTCTGAAAGAGAAACAGAGTGACACTTTTGAGCCCAGCATTTGGTTTCACATGACTTTAATCCCAGCACCAGGGAGGTGGATACAGGAGTGATGTGGATGGGCAAAGACAGGAATATAAGTTGGGAGGAGACAGAAACTCAGGGCTTTCAGTCTGAACATTCAATTTGAGTATTTGTTAGAGATATAATCTTTCCCCCTTTTATAGTGAGGATTTGGTAGAGATAAAAGACTCTTTATTGACTGATTTTTATGTTCCTGTTCTTTCTGCATTTACCTCAATATCTGACTCTGGATTTTTATTATTAAGACAATTAGAAATTGTGATATATGGTGACCTATATTAACTTGCATAAGTAATAGTTTTGTTAAAATTGTTCAAGACCAGGTATTACAAAACGGATACTGAACAGTCCTTAAAATATGAGAGTCCCATTTGTTATTTTATTTTTTTTTTATTTTTGAGACAGGGTTTCTCTGTAGCTTTTTTGGTTCCTGTCCTGGAACTAGCTCTTCTAGACCAGGCTGGCCTCGAACTCACAGAGATCCGCCTGCCTCTGCCTCCCGAGTGCTGGGATTAAAGGCGTGCGCTGCCACCACCGCCTGGCTCCCATTTGGTTTTGTAGTTCTCTTAGGCACAGTAATTTTAAACTTTTTGAACAGATTCTGTTCAGTGCCAGCATGGCAAGCACAGCTGTAGCAGGCCTTGTCCTTCTTGCTTTCCCTCTGCCTTGCTAAACAAACCTGTTAGATTACATCCCCAAGGCTAGCAGCAAGGCCTGTTCCCGTACATGGATACTTTCCTATGCCACAATCCTTCCTGAGGATGAGGACAGAAGTCCAGCAAGCTAAAGGCTCCTTTGGTTCGCCTAATTAAATGCCCAAACCAAATATCCTACTGCATCCTAGCCATTCTAACACAAACTGCCTTTTTCCTCTTCTTAAGAGACATGGGCAGGCCATTGCTGCTGATTTTCTGCCTGAGTCAGAGAGCAGCCGCTTTAACTTTTCTTTCCCACTAAATAAAGGATTTCTGAGAAAACAGGTGTTTGGGTGTGGTCTGTGGGAAATCCGTGGCAGGAGGAAGCCCCTGTTGTGTGCACACACGTGGATGGGGTTTTCAGGGTGGAGTGTGCCCTGCATTTATAACCCTGCAAGGTGGTTTCTTCCCCTCTTTCCTCATTGGCTGAGTAATCAGGAGGCTGCAGGCTCACACATCATCTGCAATTGACAAGGGTGTTTTCCCAGTGCAAACCATAGGTGGGTTTATCTCCACATTTTATGTCCTGATGCTTTGAAGTGTTCTCTGGTGCATGACCTTCTTACCTGTGCAGGTTGTTACACAGGTGTGACTGTTAATAGTTTTCTGTTCTTTTTCTTTGTTAATGATTGTGAGGCTAGAGAGGTGGTTCAGCTATTGAGAGTGTTACCTGCCTTCAGTTCCAGTCTTGTTTGAATTCCAGTCCTGACTTCCTTCAGTTATGAGCAGCAATGTGGAAGTGTGAGACAAACAAATCATTTCTCTCAATACCCACCCCTGCCCCCAAATATTGTTGACTGCTTGAGGCAGGCACCCGGGTCTCTCTGAGTTCAAGGTCATCCTGGTCTACAGAGCAAGTATTAGGATGGGCTCCAAAGAGACACAGAGAAACCCTGTGTAACAAAAGAAAACAAAACAAAATTAAACCTCCCCCCAAAAGGGTCTGCACCCCAAAACCGGTTAAGGACCAATGAGATGGCTTGATAGGTAAAATCTCTTTCTGATGACCTGAGCGATCATTCCTGGAAGAAGCCGGTGGACTCCTGAAATTTGTCATTTGGCCTGCACACGTGTACTGTGTTGTATGTGAACCCACGTTCTCAAACACACACAACGATAAAAGTAAAATTACATAATGAAGACAAAACAACAACAAAGTGTTTGCTGTGATTGATTGCTTTCCCGAGAGAGAGAGAAGAAGAGAGAGAGAGAGAGAGAGAAGAGAGAGAGAGAGAGAGAGAGAGAGAGAGAGAGAGAAAGAGAGAGATAGGATGAATCACCACAGATGGAACAGACCAAGTTTGGGAGGAAGAGTTAGCTACCCACAGACCACAGGCTCCAGACCACTGAAGCCAACACCAAGGTTGCCGCTTCCATACTGTGCTGTGTTTTTTATACCGCAGTGTGATGCTCTCTCTCCAAGAATGAGCATCAGACCCTGTTGTCAAGAATTAAGACCCCTGAAGACAAGGAAGAAAAGAGACACTCAAAGTTAGTTAAAGAGCAATGCTTGACGTGGGTAATAGCAAACACCTGTAATCCCCGAAATCAGGACCCCAATGCAGGAGGATCTTGAGTTTGAGCCTACCTGCCTAGACTACAGAGTAACCTTGTTTCAAAGAGAGAAAAAAAATAAAGCAAAGAAAACTCATAGTTGGATCCTATCATGTTGTTAACTAATCAGCAAGATTCCTCCAGGATTAGAATCTTACTTTCATTAATAACTAAACCACTTAAATCACCAGGTATGCCAGGGCCACGCAGATATGCAGAAATTTCTAGATGGGCCACGCACAGGCAGAAGACAATGGGCACTCAGAGTCCATGGATGAGGTCCATGGGCACCTTGTCCCCTTGTGTGTCCTTCCCTCTATGCATAGCATGCCCACCCTGAGGTCTCACTAGCACTGTCTCACGGTCTCACACGAGCAGATCAGACATGGGGAACGCTACACAGATCCCTGCCAACCTCTAGGGCAGATACTTGTGTCAATCAGTGACACACAGCTCTTCCACACGGGCTCCCGCTGGTTATGAAGGCTGTGACTGGGGATACATTCTCCTCACGTGACTCAGAGGGATCAGAACCCACTGTGCCCCATCCCCAGCTTCGTAGGACTGAAAGCCCTCAAACCCTGAAGCCAGAAGTGGGGAAGGACGTTTCTCCATCAAACCCACTGTGGAAATCTGCACGGGGCATCCATTAAACACTGAGAACTGGGGCTAGAAAGATGGCTTAGCAGGTAAGAGCACTCCTTACTCTTCTAGAGGTCCCACCTCTGATTCCCAGCACCCACAGTGTTCAAAACCCTCAGTAACTCCAGCCTCAGGAGATCTGACGCCCCCTTCTGGCTGCTGCAGTTCCAAGTATAAGGACACCATGTCAAGAGAAAACCATCCACATCAAATAATAAAATTTAAAACACCAACTTTATTCAACAGAAACAGTGAAAAGGTCATGAATAAAATCAAAGAGCATAAATACTCTGTATGGTAAACCCTGAAACCCAATATCATGACCCCCTAAGACAGGAAATAACTACAGCACATAGCAGGTGACCCAGGACCTCAGAGGACATGCATATAGTGGACAAGACTCTGACTACTCACTCAGGACACCCAATACAGAACACCCCACCTGCACATATAGCTAATGCTCACCTTCCAAACACTGAACAGTCAGCTGAGCCCAGCTAAACTCCTGGTGTAAACATGCCAGACTTCCCTCTGAGGTCCCGAAGGTCCTAGACTGTCCAAGATGCTCCCCTAAAATTCTGGACCAACCGTTCCCCTGCCGCTCAGAACTGGCACCCTTTTGCTCTTTGTATTCCCTGTGGATGTGGGGCAATAGGAGCTGCTTAAGTATCAGTGCCTCAATATTCGGGATTCAAAAAGAAGGCTCAGAAGAGGAAGTTCAATAGTTTTTCAGAAAACGAATATGTTTGACAAACAGCCTCTCCCCTGGCTCCCTGCCCCAGTCCTTTAGGGTGTCACTCTGCCAGGGCAGGTAGGAGTGCACCTTGAAACCTTTCTTCCGCAGGGTGCAGTCGGCAGGCACCAGCTCCAACCCCAGTTCTGAGGATTCCAACATGCCGAGCTTCCAGCGGTTCATGTCCTGCTTTTGTGGTCCAGCCTCTAGGTAGAACACCACCAAGGCATCAGCGTTCAGCATCATCTGCCAGCGGTTTACCTGGGTCCTCACTACCCATAAAGGATTCATTGACACCAAGTACCAGCCGGTATCGGAGCCACACAACACCAAGAAGAAATTCTGTTTTTTCAAACAGGATTCTACCAGCTTGTTCGTGGGCCAGATGTGGCTCAACTCCAACAATAGAGGTTCGTCAGAATGTAGGTCCGTATTGAAAATATCCCAGAAGGACAGAGGGGGGATGATGCACTGGTGGGGGCAGGGAGAGAACCTACCTAATTTCCAGGGATAGGCCCAATACATGTCATAATCCTCAGGGCGTGGGTCCAGTAGTACAGCTTCCTCAGGCTGCAGCTCGGTCCCTATAGAGCCTGGGGTCAGGATGTCAGGATTAGTGACGTCCACTGTAATATGAAACTTATTTTCTTGGCCCTCTGCCCAGCTTTCCCCTAACCAGTCCTCCACCTGAGATTCTTCCCCTGAATCAGATTTTTCCTCCGGCTGAGATTCTTCCTTTGGATCAGATTCATTTGCTGGCTGAGATTTTTCCTGCAACTCAGATTCTTCCTCCAGCTGAGATTCTTCCTCCAGCTGGGATTCTTCCTCCGGCTGGGATTCTTCCTCCGGCTGGGATTCTTCCTCCGGCTCAGAGTCTTCCTCTGGCTGAGACTTTTCTTCCAGCTCAGAGTCTTCCTCTGGTGAGGCTCCCGACCCCGATAGTTCCATGTTCTCATCTTCCCACGGTTCTTCTACCCAGTGTTCCATCTCCAGCAATCTTCTATTTTCCAGGAAAGCTGCCTTGAAGCAAGCAAAGCAGATCTTCATCTGGTCTCCGTGGACAAGCTGGTATAGCCATTCCGCATAGAGGCAGGGCATGCCCTTGGACCCATAGCGAACATTGACTGGGGGACACATGACCAAAAATCCTGCCTGTAGCTGATTGTACAGAGAGAGGAAGACTTGATTGATGGTCTCAGGATCTGGAGACCGTGTGATGCTGGGGTCAGTAGGAAACGGCCGAGAATAGAAGAACCAAAAAAATGGGGTGCAGTTGGGGTCTAGGGTATTTTGGGCTCAAAGCTATGGGAAAGTAGTGCGAAACCTGGGTGCCATTTCAATGAATACCCCCTTGAGGAAGTGGACAGACTTGAGATTCTATTAACTTCTCCAGCTTCATCCTTGCTCTAATGTCTGGTGAGCTAGAAAGGAAAAGAAAAAAATGAGTCTTTGGGTCCCCTGGGGGCTGACTGCTGAGCTCACTGAAGGGGGGGGAGAGAGAGCTGGGGCCAGGTGCCCTAGTTCTCACCTTGAACAGATTGGGGAACCCCTTAACCACAGACCTAGGTACAGCAGCTTCCTCAGGTTTCATGACCCCAACCTCACACATGGGTGCGGCCACCCAATGAAGGTGGCCCACCCAGACCAATATCCACCCTCTGAGTGCAGGTGATCCCACCCACCAGTGCCAGCCACTGAGTCACCCTGCTCCCCTCACCCCAGGTGTGCATGTGGTCTGGCACCCCCTGACAGTATGCATGCACTGATTCCTTGCTTGCATCCAAGTGTCCCTCTGCCTCCTGTAGGCACCATTGAGGTGCCTGTGTCCCTGGGTCACTGTTCTTTCAAGGCACACGAATACCTGGGCTCGCAGCTCACCTTGTTTGGATAAGAAGATTCCTTCTTCCCTGTCTCTTTAGCAAATGTTCTTTAATACTCGTGAAACTGCTGACTTGGCCCTTGACTGAGTTTTAACCATATTTACCCCCTCTCTGTGTCTTTTCATATTAAACAACTTTTGAGGAATTCTTTCTGGATATTTGTAAGGGTTTTGGGACTCCTAGAATAACGAGGCAAAGGATACAGGGGTCCCTTTGTCCTTTCTTCTGAGTTCGCCCTTCCCTGAGATCTGTTTGTTTAAATCTGGGAGCAGCACTCCGGGTGTCTTCACTGCAAGCAGGTGCCCACTGTCTACTCTGGACATCCCCAAGGTTAGGACATGTGTATGATGACATTCCCCTGCCACGACAGGTCCATGGCACCATTTCACTGTCTCTACATGTGGCCCTTGGCACTCTGTTATTACCATGAACTAGAATCACTGACATGCATTCTGCAATGTTTTGTCCTATCCAGAATGTCACATGCTGGCCTCAAGCAACAAGAAACTATCTCAGTTTCGTCCCTTGGGAACATACAGCTAGCTTTCCCCTGGGCAGCAGGAAGCAAGTTTCACTCCAGGGTTCCATAATACTCCATTAACTGGATAGACCTCTGTTTATCCACTCACCTCCTGAAGAATACCGTGCTGCTCTCTGGGAGTTTGACAAGGAAAGCGGCTATGTTCAGTTGTGAGCTTGACAGATACCTGGAACTCTTCACCGGCCCTGTGTGGTCTTCTCTCCTCCTCCTCGCCCCTCTCCCTTATCAACCTTGTGTCTGTGAGCTCTTGAACTGCTCAGCTGTCTCCTCTTCAGCTTCAACTGGCCAGCTGTCTCTCCTTGGTCTTGTCTTTGGGTCTTACTGTTCAACTGCCAACACCTGTGGGATTTGAATGATCATGTCTCCCGTATTATTGTGTATTTGAACACTTGATTCCCAGTTGGTGGGGCTGCTTTGGGGATGTTTATGGGGTTGCAGGTTTACTAGAGGATGTATGTTACTGGCAGTGGCCCTTGAGATTTTGAGAGTTCTTAACGCCACCTGCTTCCAGTTTGCTCTCTCATCTTCATGTTTGTAGCTGGAGATGTTTCTCTCCCTTTCTGTTCATCCTGCCTTGCCCCTGTGTGTTTCTCTTCTGTCATTTTTGTCTATAAGAGAAAATCTTTTTTTTCTTACTGTGAGTTACATTGGTCATGATATTTCATCTCAGCAACCAAAAAGAAGTTTACATACCACTGCTCCCATGTCCCCACTTCTGGGCTGCTTTCCTCATGTTACCAACTCAGCCCGCACTACTAAAGTAGATATGAAAGAATCACTCGCAAGATGCTTTGAAAAGCTGGGAGATGGCTCAGTTGGTAAAGCATTTGATTTGCACCCATTGGTCCCCAGCAACCATGCAAAAAAAATATCCTGAGTGTGGTGGAAAGTGCTTTTAATCTCAACACTGTGGGGCAGAGGGCAAAGACAGAAGGATCTCTACGGTTCATGTCTGTTGGAATCAGCAAGATGCATGTTCAGAAAGAGACCCTGTGTCAAACCAGACCATGGAGAATGATAAAGATACCTGATGTTGGTTTCTGGTATCCCTTCATATATGTGAACACACACTTGAACATACAAACATACATATCAAAAAATATAAAAGCTGGACATGGCAGTACATGCCTTTAGTTCCAGCATTTGGCTGTCATATCTGGGTCTCTATTTCTTTGAGTCAAGGCAGGTCTACATTGCAAATTCCAGGTCTAGATAGTGAGACCCTATCTTAGAGAGAGAGAGAGAGAGAGAGAGAGAGAGAGAGAGAGAGAGAGAGCAGCCTTTTCTTTTTCTGGCCCCAATACTGCAATATCAAAAGAGGCACACAGCAGGTTATCCCACCAACTCTTTATATATGTCTGAACATCCTGTTTATTTAGCCAGAGTAGGGGGTTTAGATTAACCACAGCTTGTCTCCAATGCTTATAAGAGTTCACCAGGGCTCCTGAGAGCAAAGAGTCCCCTACAAGTTGTTGGAACCACCCTTGCTAGAGCGCCACCTAGAGGAGCCAGGCTGCCCTCTATGATCCACACAGCGTGTTGAAGGCATTTATGCTGTCACAAGTGTAGTTGGCTGGCTACATGACTTAGAGTCCTTTTGCTCAAAACAGTCAGAATCCAATAGTTGCACATTATGGAATGAAATTGCCTGCTCCATCCCCACATGTTCATTTATTTACAGGAAAATAAGCACCCCAGGCAGGCTTACAGTAAAGGTCTTGGTGAGCCTGCCATTAACAGTAACTTTTAAAGGGTTTTAACAATGTTTAACACCTTGCTGAGCTTTCAGGGAGAGGTGGATTCCCCGTATCTGTCTTGGAACCTTCAATTTGCTCTATACTCTATTAATTCTTAGATTAATTTTGCTTTCTTTTTTTTTATTTTTAGATGAACTCTATGTGCCCTAGTCAGGCTTCCAATACACTCTGTGTACCTGGAATTCCTGATGCTTTGCCTCCATGTCTTAAGTCTTGGCATCACACAAACACACACACACACACACACACACACACACACACACAACATCTTTCCCAATTATTTAGTGCTGGGGACGAACCCAGGGCTCTGTGCACACTAGACAAGCATTCTACCAGCTAAGCTACATTTTCAGCATTTGTAGACAAGTTCACTCTGAGGACAGATCAGCTGCTGCAGAGGACCTCCACAATACCAGCTGAAGACATGATCCAGTCACAGCACTGCCAGAGCCTGCACTTGTTTGGGAAAGCCACACCTCAGCTAGACAAGCTTCTGTGTCCACTCAATGCCGCTGAAATTGTTTTCATCTCTTTAGGCTGAGAAAGAACTACCACTTCATCCATGCCCCGCAGAAGGCATGGGACTGAGAAAATCAGAGTTCTTTATTTTAAACCTCTGCCATACCCCTCCTTCCCATATAACCAGGTTGTGTTGCTGACTCTTCAAGTCAGGTAGGAGACAGTTCCTGTGCTGTCCCTCATGGTTCAGGCGAGTGTTGGTGTACAGTATTGAGGAGAAAGATTTCCCCAGTGGAAGTGCTGCGGCTCTGAGGGGAAATCTATCCTGGCTGTGAGGAGCCACAGGGTCGCACTGCACAACAAACCTCACTCAAGAGATTTATTGGGAAAGACACAGATGGTGGCTGCCTGTGCTCCACAGAGAAGCAGCAGGCATCTGAGCAGGAGGCAAGTTTTATATGAAGGGTTTATCAGGGCAGGGTTTTGGAGGGTGGAGATTTCCACAGTGGGGATTCGTAGGATTTTGAATTCTGAGATTGGTGGGTTTGATAGCATTTGAAACCCTGAAGTGCGATTGGACCTTTACCCTACAGGAAGACCCAACAAGTCCATCAGTGCTTCTCTTCAGGAATATTTGTGAGTGTTCATGTGTCACCTGGTCTTCATTGCTTTCTTCTCAACTTGTTCTGGTCAGACTTTCATGAGGGAAGTCCTGACTTGCTGATAAGTCCCTTTGCTAAGCTCATGTATGGGTAGAGAGAGGATGGTCCATCTTCATTTCTGTGGTTGTGATAAAATTCACTAACAAAAGGAAACTTTGGGGATGAGACGTTTATTTGGCTTACAATTTGAGGTCACACACTATAGTTTCTTTCTTTCTTTCTTTCTTTCTTTTTTACTAAATAAAGGCAGAACCTCGATCCTCTCGTCACATTGCACCCATAGTCAAAAGGGAGGAAAATTAATGTGGCATTCCTTGCTTACAGCTAGCTTACTCCACTTTGACACAGCGGGAAGCTCTCTGCCTTGGAAGTGATACATGAATGGGTCTGTGGGTCCTTCAGACATTCACCAGTTTGACCATTAACACACTGTAACAAAGAAGAAGCTTTTGCTTCATATACTGGCTCCAGGTCTATACTCAAATGTAGCTCCCAGCCCCATAAGCCAGGGGTTCATAAAGGAAAAGAGAATAAAGTTTATTTATTTACAGGTGAGCAGAAGGTCATCTTGAGCAAAACAAGCTTTTGGTTACAGCAACAAAATCAGCAGTTAAACTGATGATGTGATATTTTGTTTAAGATCTAACAAATAATGCATGCCTGATGATCAGAGTGGGGAGCTAGCCACACTAGTGGGCTATAGAGGCCAGGCAGTAGTGGCTCATACCTTTAATTTCAGCACTCTGGAATCAGAGGCAGATGGATCTCTGTGAGTTCAAGGGTGCTTGCTCTGCTCTACACAAGACTGAATCTGTCTGAAAGAGAAACAGAGTGACACTTTTGAGCCCAGCACTTGGTTTCACATGACTTTAATCCCAGCACCAGGGAGGTGGATACAGGAGTGATGTGGATGGGCAAAGACAGGAATATAAGTTGGGAGGAGACAGAAACTCAGGGCTTTCAGTCTGAACATTCAGTTTGAGTATTTGTTAGAGATATAATCTTTCCCCCTTTTTTAGTGAGGATTTGGTAGAGATAAAAGACTCTTTATTGACTGATTTTTATGTTCCTGTTCTTTCTGCATTTACCTCAATATCTGACTCTGGGTTTTTACTATTAAGACAATTAGAATTTGTGATATATGGTGACCTATATTAACTTGCATAAGTAATAGTTTTGTTAAAATTGTTCAAGACCAGGTATTACAAAACGGATACTGAACAGTCCTTAAAATATGAGAGTCCCATTTGTTTTTATATTATTTTTTTTTTTATTTTTGAGACAGGGTTTCTCTGTAGCTTTTTTGGTTCCTGTCCTGGAACTAGCTCTTCTAGACCAGGCTGGCCTCGAACTCACAGAGATCCGCCTGCCTCTGCCTCCCGAGTGCTGGGATTAAAGGCGTGCGCTGCCACCACCGCCTGGCTCCCATTTGGTTTTATAGTTCTCTTAGGCACAGTAATTTTAAACTTTTTGAACAGATTCTGTTCAGTGCCAGCATGGCAAGCACAGCTGTAGCAGGCCTTGTCCTTCTTGCTTTCCCTCTGCCTTGCTAAACAAACCTGTTAGATTACATCCCCAAGGCTAGCAGCAAGGCCTGTTCCCGTACATGGATACTTTCCTATGTCAGAGTTCTTCCTGAGGATGAGGACAGAAGTCCAGCAAGCTAAAGGCCCCTTTGGTTCGCCTAATTAAATGCCCAAACCAAATATCCTACTGCATCCTAGCCATTCTAACACAAACTGCCTTTTTCCTCTTCTTAAGAGACATGGGCAGGCCATTGCTGCTGATTTTCTGCCTGAGTCAGAGAGCAGCCGCTTTAACTTTTCTTTCCCACTAAATAAAGGATTTCTGAGAGAACAGGTGTTTGGGTGTGGTCTGTGGAAAATCCGTGGCAGGAAGAAGCCCCTGCTGTGTGCACACACGTGGATGGGGTTTTCAGGGTGGAGTGTGATCTGCATTTATAACCCTGCAAGGTGGTTTCTCCCCCTCTTTCCTCATTGGCTGAGTAATCAGGAGGCTGCAGGCTCACACATCATCTGCAATTGACATGGGATGTTTTCCCAGTGCAAACCATAGGTGGGTTTATCTCCACATTTTATGTCCTGATGCTTTGAAGTGTTCTCTGGTGCATGACCTTCTTACCTGTGCAGGTTGTTACACAGGTGTGACTATTAATAGTTTTCTGTTCTGTTCCTTTGTTAATGATTGTGAGGCTAGAGAGGTGGTTCAGCTATTGAGAGTGTTACCTGCCTTCAGTTCCAGTCTTGTTTGAGTTCCTGTCCTGACTTCCTTCAGTTATGAGCAGCAATGTAGAAGTGTGAGACAAACAAACCATTTCTCTCAATACCCACCCCTGCCCCCAAATATTGTTGACTGCTTGAGGCAGGCACCGGGTCTCTCTGAGTTCAAGGTCATCCTGGTCTACAGAGCAAGTATTAGGATGGGCTCCAAAGAGACACAGAGAAACCCTGTGTAACAAAAGAAAACAAAACAAAATTAAACCTCCCCCCAAAAGGGTCTGCACCCACAAACGGGTTAAGGACCCATGAGATGGCTTGATAGGTAAAATCTCTTTCTGATGACCTGAGCGATCATTCCTGAAAGAAGCCGGTGTACTCCTGAAATTTGTCATTTGGCCTGCACACGTGTACTGTGTTGTATGTGAACCCACGTTCTCAAACACACACAACGATAAAAGTAAAATTACATAATGAAGACAAAACAACAACAGAGTGTTTGCTGTGATTGATTTCTTCCTAGAGAGAGAGAGAGAGAGAGAGAGAGAGAGAGAGAGAAAGAGAGAGAGAGAGAGAGAGAGAGAGAGAGAGAGAGAGAATGAATCACCACAGATGGAACAGACCGAGTTTGGTTTGGGAGGGAGAGTTAGCTACCCACAGACCACAGGCTCCAGACCTCTGAAGCCAACACCAAGGCTGCCGCCTCCTTACTGTGCTGTGTTTTTTATACTGCAGTGTGATGCCCTCTCTACAAGAATGAGCATCAGACCCTGTGTGTCAAGAATTAAGACTCCAGAAGACAAGGAAGAAAAGAGACACTCAAAGTTAGGTAAAGAGCAATGCTTGAGGTGGGTAATAGCAAACACCTGTAATCCCCGAAATCAGGACCCCAATGCAGGAGGATCTTAAGTTTGAGCCTACCTGCCTAGACTACAGAGTAACCGTGTTTCAAAGAGAGAGAAAAAAATAAAGCAAAGAAAACTCATAGTCAGATCCTATCATGTTGTTAACTAATCAGCAAGTTTCCTCCAGATTAGAATCTTCCTATCATTAATAACTAAACCACTTAAATCAGCAGGTTATGCCAGGGCCACCCAGAGATCTGCAGAAATTTCTAGATGGGCCACGCACAGGCAGAAGACAATGGGCACTCAGAGTCCATGGATGAGGTCCATGGGCACCTTGTCCCCTTGTGTGTCCTTCCCTCTATGCATAGCATGCCCACCCTGAGGTCTCACTAGCACTGTCTCACGGTCTCACACGAGCAGATCAGACATGGGGAACGCTACACAGATCCCTGCCAACCTCTAGGGCAGATACTTGTGTCAATCAGTGACACACAGCTCTTCCACACGGGCTCCCGCTGGTTATGAAGGCTGTGACTGGGGATACATTCTCCTCACGTGACTCAGAGGGATCAGAACCCACTGTGCCCCATCCCCAGCTTCGTAGGACTGAAAGCCCTCAAACCCTGAAGCCAGAAGTGGGGAAGGACGTTTCTCCATCAAACCCACTGTGGAAATCTGCACGGGGCATCCATTAAACACTGAGAACTGGGGCTAGAAAGATGGCTTAGCAGGTAAGAGCACTCCTTACTCTTCTACAGGTCCCACCTCTGATTCCCAGCACCTACAGTGTTCAAAACCCTCAGTGACTCCAGCCTCAAGAGATCTGACGCCCTCTCTGGATGCTGGAGTACCAGGTATAAGGACACCATGTGAAGGAAAAACCATCCACATGAAATAATAAAATTTAAAACACCAACTTTATTAAGAGAAGCAGCAAAAGGGGCAAATAAAAGCAAACAGTATAAATACTCTGTACAGTGTACCCTGAAACCCTGTCTCATGACATCCTTAGATCTGACTATTGCACACACCAGGTCATCCAGGGCCTCAGAGGACATGCATATAGTGAACAAGACTCTAACTAGTCACTCAGGACACCCAATACGGAACACCCCACCTACACATATAGCTAGTCCTCACCTTCCAAACACTGAACAGTCAGCTGGGCCCAGCTAAACTCCTGCTGTAACATGCCAGACTTCCCTCTGAAGTCCCAAAGCCCCTAGACTATTTCAGATGCTCCCCTAAAATTCTGGACCAACCGTTCCCCTGCCACTCAGAAATGGCAATCACTGAATCTTCATATTCCCAGGGATCTGGGGCAATGGGGGTGCCTAAGTATCAGTGCCTCAGATATTGGGGGTTCAAAAAGAAGGCTCAGGAGAGGAAGCTCTCAGGTAACACATAATCTCAATATTATTGACAAACAATATCTCTTCTGGCTTCCTGCTCCATTCCTCTGGGATGTCCCTGTGCCAGGGCAGATAGGAGTGCACCTTGAAGCCGCCCTTCCGCAGGGTGCAGTCAGCAGGCTCCAGCTCTAACCCCATCCTTGAGTACTTTAGGATGCTCAGTCTCCAGCGGCTCAGGTCCATCTTTTGAGGTCCAGTCTCCAGGTGGGCCTGCATCATGGCTTTCGTGTCCAGCAACACCTGCCAGCGATTGACCTGGGTTCTCACAGCCCATAAAGGAATCATTGACAGCAAGTAGCAGACAGTACCACAGCCACACAACACCAAGTTGTAATCCAGGTTTTCCAACCATGTTCCTACTACGTTGCGCATGGGCCAGAGGGGGCTCAACTCCAACAACACAGGTTGCTCAGGATATGGGTCCACATTGAAAACATCCCACAAGGACAGAGGGGGGATAATGCACTGGTGGGGGCAGGGATAGAAGCTACCTAATCTCCAGGGAAGGGGTTGATTCCAGTCAGTATCCTCGGGGCCTGGGTCCAGGGGTACAGCTTCCTCAGGCTCCAGATCTGACCCTACAGAGCCTGGAGTCAGAAAGCCATGACTTGAATAGTCACTGATGGAATCAGACATATGTTCTTGATCTTCTGCACAGATTTGCCCTGACCACTCCTCTGGCCCAGATTCTTCCTTGGGCTGAGATTCTTCTTCAGGCTGAGATTCCTCCTCTGGCTTTAATCCTGACTCTGAGAGTTCCTGGGGCTTATCCTGCCATGGTAGCCCTTCCAAGTATTCCATCTGCAGCAATATTCTATTAGTATGGAAAGCTGCCTTGAAGCAAGCAAAGCAGATCTTCATCTGGTCTCTGTGGACAAGCTGGTATAGCCATTCCACATAGAGGCAGGACATGCCCTTGACCCTACGGCCTACGTTGAATGGGGGACACATGATCAAACAGCCTGCCTGTAGCTGATGGACAGAAAGAGGAAGACTTGATTGATGGCTTCAGTCTCTGGAGACCATGTGATGCTAGGGTCAGGTGGGAAAAGCTGAGAACAGGAGAAACAGGAGAAAATGGGGTGCAGTAGGGGGTCTCGGGAGTTTGGGCTCCAAGCTATGGGGAAGTAGTGCGAGACCTGGGTGCCAATTCAATGGCTCCCTCCTTGGAGAAGTGGACAGTCTTGAGATTCCAGAAACTTCTCCAGCTTCACACTTGCTCCAATGTCTGAAAGGCTAGAAAGGCAAAGAAAGAATGAGGCTTGGTGCCCCCTGCTGAGCAGGATGCTGAGATCCCAGAAGGGAGGAGAGCTGGGGTCCGGTCCCCTGGATCTCACTGTTCACCTTGAACAGATTGGAGAACTGCTTAACCACAGACCCAGGTACAGCAGCTTCCTCAGGGCTCATGACCCCCAACTTCACACGTGGGTGCGGCCACCCAGTGAAGGAGGCCAACCCAGAACAATATCCACCCTCTCGGTGCAGGCGATCCCACACAACCAGTCCCCACTCACCATGCCTTCAGCCCTTCCCTTCCTTGGCTTCCTGGCTCAGCTCCCAGTCAGCCTACTAATTGACACTGACTGACTGAAGGCTTGCCCCACCACAACACCAGGACCTCATAAAGGGCCAATACCCATAATGCTCCAGCTCATTTACATGTCTTCCTTGAGCCCCAAAATGCAGGAAGCTAAGGCACTGAGTCACCCAGGTCTCCTCTCCCAAGGCACCAATGTGGCCTGGTGCCCACTCACAGGCCGCATGTGCTGCTTCCCTGCTCACACCCAAGAGTCCCTCTGCCTCCTCTAGGCAGCCTTTGGGTGCCCTATGTCCCTGGGTCACTGTCCCTTCGAGGGACATGAAGACCTGGACCTGTGGCTTCTCTTGTTTGGATAAGAGGATCCTTCTTCCCTGTCTCTTTAGAAAAAATTCTTCAATACAGGTGAAACTGTTAACTTGGCACTTGACTGAGTTTTAAACATATTTCCCCCTCTCCGGGTCTTTTCTTTCTTAAACAACTCTTGAAGAAATTCTTTTTGGAGTTTATTAGTAAGGGTTTTGGGATTCCATGAAAAATCAGGGAGAGAATACGGGGATCCCATTGTCCTCTCTCTTGAGTTTGCTCTTCCCTGAGATCTGTTTGTTTAAATCTGGGAGCAGCACTGTGGGTGTCTTCACTGCAAGCAGGTGCCCACTGTCTACTCTGGACATTGCCCAGGTTAGGACATGGGGATGATGACATGCACCTGCCACCACAGGTCCATGGCACCATTTCACTGTCTCTACATGTGGCCCTTGGCACTCTGTTATTACCATGAACTAGAATCACTGACATGCATTCTGCAATGTTTGCCCTATCCAGAATGTCACATGCTGGTCACAAGCAACAAGAAACTATCTCAGTTTCGTCCCTTGGGAACATACAGCTAGCTTTCCCCGGGGTAGCAGGAAGCAAGTTTCACTCCAGGGTTCCATAATACTCCATTAACTGGATATACTTCTGTGTATCTACTCACTTCCTGAAGAATACCGTGCTGCTTTCTGCGAGTTTGACAAGGAAAGCGGCTATGTTCAGTTGTGAGCTTGACAGATACCTGGAACTCTTCACAGGCCCTGTGTGGTCTTCTCTCCTCCTCCTCGCCCCTCTCCCTTATCAACCTTGTGTCTGTGAGCTCTTGAACTGCTCAGCTGTCTCCTCTTCAGCTTCAACTAGCCAGCTGTCTCTCCTTGGTCTTGTCTTTGGGTCTTACTGTTCAACTGCCAACACCTGTGGGGTTGGGTTGATCCATGCCCCCGTATTATTGTGTATTTAAACTCTTAATTCCCAGTGGGGCTGCTTTGGGGATGCATGCTTACTGTAGGAAGTGTGTCACTGGTGGTGGCCTTTGAGACTTTGAGAGTTCTTCACCCCACCTGCTTCCAGTTTGCTCTCTCATCTCCATGTTTGTAGCTGGTGATGTGTTCTCTTGCCTTTTGTTCTGCCCACCTCCTCCCCTCCCCCATTGCCTTCTCGTCTATCAATTTGTTCTATAAGAGAAAATAATTTTTTTCTTTTGTGGATTACATTGGTCATGATATTTCATCTCAGCAACAAATAAGAAGTTAACATACCACTGCTGCATGCTCTACTTTTAGGTTGCATTTCCCTTATTACCAACTCAGCCTGCACTACCAAAGTAGATAAGAAAGGGTCATTTGCAAGGTCTTTCAAAAAGCTGGAGAGTGACTCAGTTGATAAAGCAATTGCTTTGCAACCATTGATCCCCAGAACCCATACAGAAAAGAAAGTCTTGAGTGTTCTTCCAAGTGCTTGTAATTCCAACACTGTGGGGCAGAGGGCAAAGTTCCATGTTCAGAAAGAGACCCTATGTCAAACTAGACCGTGGAGAATGGTGAAGACACCTGATGTTGGCTTCTGGCATCCCTTCATAAATGTGAACAGACATACATAAACAAACACATAAAATAATGAAATTTAAAAGCTAGACTTGGAAGTACATAACTTTAGTACCAGAATTAGGGAGTCATATCTGGGTCTATGTTTCTTTGAGACAAGGCTGGTCTAAATTGCAAGTTGCAAGTTCCAGGTCAACCATGGCTAGATAGTGAGATTCTACCACAGAGAGGGAGAGAGAGAGAGGAGCGCCTTTTACTGCCCCCAATTCTGCAATATCAAAAGAGGCATACAGTAGGTATCCCCCTATGCTTTAAATAAGCCTGAACAACCTATTTATTTAGCCAGAAGGGGTGTTTCAATTAATCACAGCTTGCCTCAAATGCTAATGAAAGGTTGTATTTCAACCAATCATAGTGCACCTCACATACAAATGAGGGTTTGTTTTAGCCAATCATGTCTTTGTCTTTGGCACTAATCATATCCCAGCAGTCTCTCTGCTAGACCATCAGAGGAAGTGCTTCTCCTCTGGCCTGAGAAAAAATAGTTACAGGGTCATGGAGATTTCACCAGAGCTCCTGAGACCCAAGAGTGGCCTACAAATTCTAAGAACAACCCTTGCTACAGCGCCACCTAGAGGAGCCAGGCTGCCCTCTATGATCCATGGCAACGTTTTCAAGGGAATTCTGCAGTTATAAGTGTAGTTGGCTGGCTACTTGACTGACAGTCATTATGCTCAAAGCAGTCAGAATCCACCAGCTGAATATTACTAAATACAATTGTCTGCTCTAGCCCCAACATGTTTATTTATTTACAGGAAAATAAGCACCCCAGGCAGAGCTTACAGTAAGGTCTTGATATTTATTTATTTATTATGTACACAATATTCTGTCTGTGGGTATGCCTACAGGCCAGAAGAGGGCACCAGACCTCATTACAGATGGTTGTGAGCCACCATGTGGTTGCCAGGAATTGAACTCAGGACCTTTGGAAGAGCAGGCAATGCTCTTAACCGCTGAGCCATCTCTCCAGCCCCACAGTAAGGTCTTGATGAGCCTGGCATTAACACTAACTTTGAAAAGGTTTTAACAATGTTTAACACCTCACTGAGTCCTTCAGGGAGAGGTGGAGCCTCCATATCTGTCTTGGAACTTTAATTTCCTTTATATTCTATTAATTCTTAGATTTCTTTTGCTTTCTTTCTTTTGGCTTTGAGATGAACTCTATGTGCCCTAGGCTGGCTTCCGATTCACTGTGTGCACCTTGAATTCCTGATGCTTTGCCTCTTTGTCTTGAGTCTTGGTATCACACACAAACACCATCATGTTCGGGTATTTAGTGCTGGGGATGAACCCAGGGCTCTGTGCACACTAGACAAGCATTCTACCAGCTAAGCTACATTCCCAGCCCCTCGTTCTTAGATGCTTTTGTTGATTTGCCTATTGTCTTAGTTTGTCTAGCTGTAAGAATTAAATTTCAAGGCTAGCAAGCTTAAAGAAGAGAGATGCCTCCCCTGGGGCACTGGGGAGGATTAAACACTAGCAAATATTGGCCAATACTACTAAGATTGTTCACTAGTAATAAAATTGTTAGCTATGCGTGGAGCTTAACTAATGTTTGTTATGATATTGGATACTAAATGCTTTATACAAGTAGATTAAGTTGACAAGAAGAGCAGAAATTTGAGAGAAACCTCTCCTGGTCATGCAGGCTTGATTGGGTTCTTGACAGGAAACCTGACTGTCCCACCCTCCTGTCAGCCTGGCTGTTGTAGACAAGGTCACTCTGAGGACAGATCAGCTGCTGCAGAGGACCTCCACAATACCAGCTGAAGACATGATCCAGTCACAGCATCGCCAGAACTGGCACTAGTCTGGGAAAGCCATGCCTCAGCTAGACAAGCTTCTGTGTCCACTCAATGCCGCTGAAATTGTTTTCATCTCTTTAGGGTGAGAAGGAACTACCACTTCATCCATGTCCCGCAGAAGGCATGGGACTGAGAAAATCAGAGTTCTTTATTTCAAACCTCTGTCATACCCCTCCTTCTCATATAACCAGGTTGTGTTGCTGACTCTTCAAGTCAGGTAGGAGACAGTTCCTGTGCTGTCCCTCATGGTTTAAGGCAAGTGTTGGTGTACAGTATTGAGGGGAAAATCTCCCCAGTGGAAGTGTTGCGGCTCTGAGGGGAAATCTATCCTGGCTGTGAGGAGCCACAGGGTCGCACTGCACAACAAACCTCACTCAAGAGATTTATTGGGAAAGACACAGATGGTGGCTGCCTGTGCTCCACAGAGAAGCAGCAGGCATCTGAGCAGGAGGCAGGTTATATAAAGGGTTTCTCAGGGCAGGGTTTTCCAGGATAGGATTTCCATGGTGGGGATTGGAAGTATTTTGAGTTCTGGGATCGGTGGGTTTGGTAGCTTTTCAAATCCAGAATTTGGGTTGAACCTTTTACCTTCCAATAAGACCCAACAAGTCCAATAGCGTTTCTCTTCAGGACTATTAGTGGGTGTTCATGTGTCACCTGGTCTTCTTTGCTTTCTTCTAAGGTTGTTCTGGTCAGACTTTCATGGGGGAACTCCTGACTTGCTGATAAATTCCTTTGCTGTGCTCATGTGTGGGTAGACAGAGGATGGTCCATCTTCATTTCTGTGGTTGTGATAAAATATACTAACAAAAGGAAACTTTGGGAATAAGAGGTTTATTTGGCTTACAATTCCAGGTCACTCACTATAGTTTTTTGTTTTCTATTTTAAGAAATAAAGGCCGTAACTCAAGGAGCTTGTCATATTACACCCATATTCTAAAGTAAAGATAATTAAAGTGGTATTCCTTGCTTATGGCTAACTTTCTGCACTTTGATACAGCTGGAGGCTCCATGCCTTGGATGTGATACATTAATGGGTCTGTGGGTCCTTCAGACATTCACCAGTCTGACCATTAACACATTGTAACAAAGAAGAAGCTTTTCTTCATATACTGTCTCCAGCTGCATCCTGAAATGTAGCTCCCAGCCGTATAAATCAGGGGTTTATAAAGTCAAAGAACATCACGTTACATTTATTTACAGATAAGCCGAATGTCATCTTGAGTAATACAAGCTTTTGTTTATGGAAGCAAAGTCGGCAGTTAACCTCATGATGTGATATTTTGTTTAAGATCTAACAAATAATGCATGACTGAGGATCAGAGTGGGGAGCTAGCCACACTAGTGCGCTATAGAGGCCAGGCAGTAGTGGCTCACACCTTTAATTTCAGCACTCTGGAGTCAGAGGCAGATGGATCTCTGTGAGTTCAAGGGTGCTTGCTCTGCTCTACACGAGATGGAATCTGTCTGAAAGAGAAACAGAGTGACACTTTTGAGCCCAGCACTTGATTTCACATGACTTTAATCCCAGCACCAGGGAGGTGGAGACAGGAGTGTTATGGATGGGCAGAGAGAGGAACATAAGGTGGGAGGAGACAGGAACTCAGGGCTTTCAGTCTGAACATTCAGTTTGAGGATTTGTTAGAGACATAATCTTTCCCCCTTCAGTATAAGGATTTGGTAGAGGTAAAAGTCTCTTTAGTGACTGGCTTCTTTATGTTCCTGTTCTTTCTGCATTTACCACAATATCTGACTCTGGGTTTTTATTATTAAGACAATTAGAATTTGTGCCACATGGTGACCTATATTAACTTGCATAAACAACAGTTCTGTTAGAATAGTTCAAGAACAGGTAATTACAAAAAGAATACTGGATAGTCCTTAACATTTCCATTCTAATTTGGCTTTACAGTTCTCTTAAGCACAGGATATTATAAACTTTTTGAACGGATTCTGTCCAGTGCAAGCATGGCAAACACGGCTGTAGCAGGCCTTGTCCTTCTCTGCTTTCCCTCTGCTAGCTAAACAAACCTGTTAGATTACATCCCCAAGGCTAGCAGCAAGGCTTGTTCCCGTACTGGATACTTTCCTATGACAGAGTTCTTCCTGAGGATGAGGACAGAAGTCCAGCAGGCTAAAGGCCCGTTTGGTTCACCTGATTGACATGCCCAATCCAAATACTCTACTGCAGCCTAGCCAATTCTAACACAGACTTCCCTTTTCCTCTTCTGAACATGACACGCGCAGACCATTGCTGCTGTTTTTCTGCGCTTTAACTCTATTTCCCGCTAAATAAAGGATTTCTGAGAAAAAAGGTGTTTGAGCGTGGTCTGTGAGAAATCCATGGGCAGGAGGAAGCCCCTGCTTGTGCACATACGTGGGTGGGGTGTTGGGAGTGGAGTGTGCCCTGCATTTATAACCCTGCAAGGTGGTTTCTTCCCCTCTTTCCTCATTGGCTGAGTAATCAGGAGGCTGCAGGCTCACACATCATCTGCAATTGACATGGGATGTTTTCCCAGTGCAAACCATAGGTGGGTTTATCTCCACATTTTATGTCCTGATGCTTTGAAGTGTTCTCTGGTGCATGACCTTCTTACCTGTGCAGGTTGTTACACATGTGTGACTGTTAATAGTTTTCTGTTCTTTTTCTTTGTTAATGATTGTGAGGCTAGAGAGGTGGTTCAGCTTTTGAGAGTGTTGCCTGCCTCCAGTTCCAGCCGTGTTTGAGTTCCTGTCCTGACTTCCTTCAGTGATGTGGAAGTGTGAGCCAGACAAACCCTTTCTCCCCAACCTTCTCCCCTAAACAATTGTTGACTGCTAGAGGCGGGCTCCAGGGTCTCTGTGAGTTTAAGGCTATCCTGGTCTGCAGAGCAAGTTCCAAAGAGACACAGAGAACCCCGTCTAACAAAAGAAACGAAACAAAACAAAACCTCCCCCAAAAAGGTTTTACACAAAAACAAGGTTTAAGGACAAATGAGAAGGCTTGATAGGTAAAATTTCTTACTGATGACCTAAGTGATCATACCTGGAAGAAGACTGGTCTCCTGAAAGTTGTCCTCTGACCTCTACATGTGTACCATGGCGTGTGTGCACCCACAATCTCAAACACACACAATAAAAGTCAAATTAAATAATGAAAACAAAACAACAGCAACCTGCGTGTTGTTCTGGATGCTTCACCAGGAGGGAGAGAGGACGAACCACACACAGAACAGACCGAGTTGGGAAGGGACACTTAGCTACACACGGACCACAAGATCCAGGCCAATGAAGCCAAAACTAAGCTGCCGCCTCCTTACTGTGCTGTGTTCTTTTTTTTTTTTTTTAATGGTTTTTGGTTTTTTTGAGACAGGGTTTCTCTGTAGCCTTGGAGCCTATCCTGGCACTAGCTCTTGTAGCTGTGCTGTGTTCTTTATTCAGCAGTGTGATGTCCTTTCTCCAAGAATGAGCATCAGACCCTGTGTGTCAAGAATTAAGACCAATGAAGACAAGGAAGAAAAGAGACACTCAAAGTTAGTTAAAGAGCAATGCTTGAGGTGGGTAATAGCAAACACCTGTAATCCCCGAAATCAGGACCCCAATGCAGGAGGATCTTAAGTTTGAGCCTACCTGCCTAGACTACAGAGTAACCTTGTTTCAAAGAGAAAAAAACAAAACAATAAAACAAAGGAAACTCATAGTCGGATCCTATCATGAGGTTAACTGGTCAACAAGATTCCTCTAGGATTAGGACCTTTCTATCATTGATAACTGACCACTTAAATCACCAGGTATGCCAGGGACACCCAGGGAACTGCAGAAATTTCTAGATGGGCCACGCACAGTCAGAGAGAACAGGCAGAAGGCAATGGGAAGGACAAGGTAAGCAACACAGGCTGGTTATGCGGGAAGGAGGGAATGGTAAAGGTTTTAAATAAAGAACTCTGTTTTTATCTGTCCTATGTCTTCTCTGGAACAATGAATGAGGTGGAAGTGTTTCTCTCATCCTAAAAACTGAAAACCATCTCAGCGGCAGTGAGTGTACACAAACCACATTGACAGAGGAGAAGACATCTGAGGGGAAGGCAGAACAGAAAGGTGAGAGAAAACATCTCCAGCTACAAACATGAAGATGAGAGAGCAAACTGGAAGCAGGTGGGGTGAAGAACTCTTAAATTCTCAAAGGCCACCGCCAGTGACACACTTCCTACAGTAAGCATGCATCCCCAAAGCAGCCCCACTGGGAATTAAGTGTTTAAATACACAATAATACGGGGGCATGGATCAACCCAACCCCACAGGTGTTGACAGTTGAACAGTAAGGCCCAAAGACAAGACCAAGGAGAGACAGCTGGCTAGTTGAAGCTGAAGAGGAGACAGCTGAGCAGTTCAAGAGCTCACAGACACAAGGTTGATAAGGGAGAGGGGCAAGGAGAAGGAGAGAAGACCACACCGGGCCTGTGAAGAGTTCCAGGTATCTGTCAAGCTCACAAATGAACATAGCAGCTTTCCTTGTCAAACTCCCAGAGAGCAGCACGGTATTCTTCAGGAGGTGAGTGGATAAACAGAGGTATATCTAGTTAAGGGAGTATTACTGAACTCTGAGGTGAACCTTGCTTCCTACTGCAACAGGTCACCTGGGAATCCTCGCTGTTTGTTCCCAAGGAAGGAAACTGAGATAGTTTCTTGTTGCTTGAGGCCAGCATGTGACATTCTGGATAGGACAAAACATTGCAGAATGCATGTCAGTGATTCTAGTTCATGGTAATAAGAGAGTGCCAAGGGCCACATGTAGAGACAGTGAAATGGTGCCATGGACCTGCGGTGGCAGGGGAATGTCATCATCCCCATGTCCTAACCTTGGGGATGTCCAGAGTAGACAGTGGGCACCTGCTTGCAGTGAAGACACCCAGAGTGCTGCTCCCAGATTTAAACAAACAGATCTCAGGGAAGGGCGAACTCAGAAGAAAGGACAAAGGGATCCCCGTATCCTTTGCCTCATTATTCTAGGAGTCCCAAAACCCTTACAAATATCCAGAAAGAATTCCTTCAAAAGTTGTTTAATATGAAAAGACACAAGAGAGGGGGTAAATATGTTTAAAACTCAGTCAAGGGCCAAGTCAGCAGTTTCACGAGTATTAAAGAACATTTGCTAAAGAGACAGGGAAGAAGGAATCCTCTTATCCAAACAAGATAAGCCGCGAGCGCAGGTATTCGTGTGCCTTGAAGGAACAGTGACCTCAGTGGTGCCTACAGGAGGCAGAGGGACACTTGGATGCAAGCAAGGAATCAGTGCATGCATACTGTCAGGGGGTGCCAGACCACATGCACACCTGGGGTGAGGGGAGCAGGGTGACTCAGTGGCTGGCACTGGTGGGTGGGATCACCTGCACTCAGAGGGTGGATATTGGTCTGGGTGGGCCACCTTCATTGGGTGGCCGCACCCATGTGTGAGGTTGGGGTCATGAAACCTGAGGAAGCTGCTGTACCTAGGTCTGTGGTTAAGGGGTTCCCCAATCTGTTCAAGGTGAGAACTAGGGCACCTGGCCCCAGCTCTCCCTCCCCCACTTAAGTGAGCTCAGCAGTCAGCCCCCAGGGGACCCAAAGACTCATTTTTTTCTTTTCCTTTCTAGCTCACCAGACATTAGAGCAAGGATGAAGCTGGAGAAGTTAATAGAATCTCAAGTCTGTCCACTTCCTCAAGGGGGTATTCATTGAAATGGCACCAAGGTTTCGCACTACTTTCCCATAGCTTTGAGCCCAAAATACCCTAGATCCCAAGCGAACCCCATTTTTCTTGGTTCTTCTATTCTCGGCCGTTTCCTACTGACCCCAGCATCACACGGTCTCCAGATCCTGAGACCATCAATCAAGTCTTCCTCTCTCTGTACAATCAGCTACAGGCAGGATTTTTGGTCATGTGTCCCCCAGTCAATGTTCACTATGGGTCCAAGGGCATGCCCTGCCTCTATGCGGAATGGCTATACCAGCTTGTCCATGGAGACCAGATGAAGATCTGCTTTGCCTGCTTCAAGGCAGCTTTCCTGGAAAATAGAAGATTGCTGGAGATGGAATACTGGGAAGAAGAACCGTGGGAAGATGAGAACATGGAACTATCGGGGTCGGGAGCCTCACTAGAGGAAGACTCTGAGCTGGAAGAAAAGTCTCAGCCAGAGGAAGACTCTGAGCCAGAGGAAGAATCCCAGCCGGAGGAAGAATCCCAGCCGGAGGAAGAATCTGAGTTGCAGGAAAAATCTCAGTCAGCAAATGAATCTGATCCAAAGGAAGAATCTCAGCCGGAGGAAAAATCTGATTCAGGGGAAGAATCTCAGGTGGAGGACTGGTTAGGACAAAGCTGTGCACAGGGCCAACAAAATAAGTTTCATATTACAGTGCACGTCACTAATTCTGGCATCCTGACCCCAGGCTCTATAGGGACCGAGCTGCAGCCTGAGGAAGCTGTACTACTGGACCCATGCCCTGAGGATTATGACAGGTATTGGGCCTATCCCTGGAAATTAGGTAGGTTCTCTCCCTGCCCCCACCAGTGCATCATCCCCCCTCTGTCCTTCTGGGATATTTTCAATGTGGACCCACATCGTAGCGAACCTCTATTGTTGGAGTTGAGCCACATCTGGCCCACGAACAAGCTGGTAGAATCCTGTTTGAAAAAACAGAATTTCTTCTTGGTGTTGTGTGGCTCCGATACCGGCTGGTACTTGGTGTCAATGAATCCTTTATGGGTAGTGAGGACCCAGGTAAACCGCTGGCAGATGATGCTGAACGCTGATGCCTTGGTGGTGTTCTACCTAGAGACTGGACCACAAAAGCAGGACATGAACCGCTGGAAGCTCGGCATGTTGGAGTCCTCAGAACTGGGGTTGGAGCTGGTGCCTGCCGACTGCACCCTGCGGAAGAAAGGTTTCAAGGTGCACTCCTACCTGCCCTGGCAGAGTGACACCCTAAAGGACTGGGGCAGGGAGCCAGGGGAGAGGCTGTTTGTCAAACATATTCGATTTCTGAAGAAAATTTGCACTTGCTTTTCTAAGCCTTCTTTTTGAATCCCAAATATCTGAGGCAATGATACATAGGAAGCCCTTATTGGCCCAGTACCACAGGGAATATGAAGATTTAGTGATTGCCAGTTCTGAGCGGCAGGGGAACGGTTGGTCCAGAATTTTAGGGGAGCATCTTGGACAGTCTAGGACCTTCGGGACCTCAGTGGGAAGTCTGGCATGTTTACACCAGGAGTTTAGCTGGGCTCAGCTGACTGTTCAGTGTTTGGAAGGTGAGGACTAGGTGTAGGTGGGGTGTTCTGTATTGGGTGTCCTGAGTGAGCAGTCACAGTCTTGTCCACTATGTGCATGCTCTCTGAGGTCCTGGGTGACCTGGCTTTGCAGTAGTTAGATCCTGTCTTAGGGGGTCATGATATTGGGTTTCAGGGTTTACCATACAGAGTATTTATGCTCTTTGATTTTATTCATGACCTTTTCACTGTTTCTGTTGAATAAAGTTGGTGTTTTAAATTTTATTATTTGATGTGGATGGTTTTCTCTTGACATGGTGTCCTTATACTTGGAACTGCAGCAGCCAGAAGGGGGCGTCAGATCTCCTGAGGCTGGAGTTACTGAGGGTTTTTTTTTTTTTTTTTTTTTTTTTTTTTTTTTTTTTTTTTTCGAGACAGGGTTTCTCTGCAGCTTTTGGTTTCTGTCCTGGAACTAGCTCTTGTAGACCAGGCTGGCCACGAACTCACAGAGATCCACCTGCCTCTGCCTCCCTAGTGCTGGTATTAAAGGCGTGTGCCACCACCGCCTGGCTTACTGAGGGTTTTGAACACTGTGGGTGCTGGGAATCAGAGGTGGGACCTCTAGAAGAGTAAGGAGTGCTCTTACCTGCTAAGCCATCTTTCTAGCCCCAGTTCTCAGTGTTTAATGGATGCCCCGTGCAGATTTCCACAGTGGGTTTGATGGAGAAACGTCCTTCCCCACTTCTGGCTTCAGGGTTTGAGGGCTTTCAGTCCTACGAAGCTGGGGATGGGGCACAGTGGGTTCTGATCCCTCTGAGTCACGTGAGGAGAATGTATCCCCAGTCACAGCCTTCATAACCAGCGGGAGCCCGTGTGGAAGAGCTGTGTGTCACTGATTGACACAAGTATCTGCCCTAGAGGTTGGCAGGGATCTGTGTAGCGTTCCCCATGTCTGATCTGCTCGTGTGAGACCGTGAGACAGTGCTAGTGAGACCTCAGCGTGGGCATGCTATGCATAGAGGGAAGGACACACAAGGGGACAAGGTGCCCATGGACCTCATCCATGGACACTGAGTGCCCATTGTCTTCTGCCTGTGCGTGGCCCATCTAGAAAATTCTGCAGATCTCTGGGTGTCTCTGGCATAACCTGCTGATTTAAGTGTTTTAGTTATTAAAGATAGAAAGGTCCTAATCCTGGAGGAATCTTGTTGATCAGTTAACCTCATGATAGGATCTGACTATGAGTTTTCTTTGCTTTATTTTTTTTCTCTCTTTGAAACACGGTTACTCTGTAGTCTAGGCAGGTAGGCTCAAACTTAAGATCATCCTGCATTGGGGTCCTGATTTCGGGGATTATAGGTGTTTGCTATTACCCACCTCAAGCATTGCTCTTTACCTAACTTTGAGTGTCTCTTTTCTTCCTTGTCTTCAGGGGTCTTAATTCTTGACACACAGGGTCTGATGCTCATTCTTGTAGAGAGAGCATCACACTGCGGAATAAAAAACACAGCACAGTAAGGAGGCGGCAGCCTTGGTGTTGGCTTCAGTGGTCTGGAGCCTGTGGTCTGTGGGTAGCTAACTCTCCCTCCCAAACTCGGTCTGTTCCATCTGTGGTGATTCATCCTCTCTCTCTCTCTCTCTCTCTCTCTCTCTCTCTCTCTCTCTCTGTAAAGCAATCAATCACAGCAAACACTTTGTTGTTGTTTTGTCTTCATTATGTAATTTTACTTTTATCGTTGTGTGTGTTTGAGAACGTAGGTTCACATACAACACTGTACATGTGTGGAGGACAAATGACAACTTTCAGGAGTACACCGGCTTCTTCCAGGAATGATCACTCAGGTCATCAGGAAGAGATTTTACCTATCAAGCCATCTCATTGGTCCTTAACCCGTTTTTGGGTGCAGACGCTTTTGGGGAGATTTATTTTGTTTTGTTTTCTTTTGTTAAACAGGGATTATCTGTGTCTCTTTGGAGCCAATCCTGAAACTTACTCTGTAGACCAGAATGGCCTTGAACTCACAGAGACCCGGGTGCCCACCTCAAGCAGTCAGCAATATTTGGGGGAGGGAGGGAATTGTTATTGGGAGAAAGGGTTTGTTTGTCTCACACTTCCACATTGCTTTTCATCACTGAAGAAAGTCAGGACAGGAACTCAAACACGACTGGAACTGGAGTCAGGCAACACTCTCAACAGCTGAACCACATTCTCTATCCTCACAATCATTAACAAAAGAACAGGAAACTATTAACAGTCACACCTGTGTAACAACCTGCACAGGTAAAAAGGTCATGCACCAGAGAACACTTCAAAGCTTCAGGACATAAAATGTGGAGATAAACCCATCTATGGTTTGCACTGGGAAAACATCCCATGTCAATTGCAGATGATGTGTGAGCCTGCAGCCTCCTGATTACTCAGCCAATGAGGAAAGAGGGGGAGAAACCACCTTGCAGGGTTATAAATGCAGATCACACTCCACCCTGAAAACCCCACCCTAATGTGTCCACAGCAGGGGCTTTCTCCTGCCCACGAATTTCTCACAGACTACACTCAAACACCTGTTCCACAGAAATCCTTTATTTAGTGGGAAATAGAGTTAAAGCGCTGCTCTCTGACTCAGGCAGAAAAACAGCAGCAATGGTCCGCGCGTGTCATGTTCAGAAGAGGAAAAGGGAAGTCTGTGTTAGAATGGCTAGGATGTAGTGGAGTATTTGGATTGGGCATGTCAATCAGGTGAACCAAACGGGCCTTTAGCCTGCTGGACTTCTGTCCTCATCCTCAGGAAGAACTCTGACATAGGAAAGTATCCAGTACGGGAACAGGCCTTGCTGCTAGCCTCGGGGATATAATCTAACAGGTTTGTTTAGCAAGGCAGAGGGAAAGCAAAAAGGACAAGGCCTGCTACAGCCATGTTTGCCACGCTTGCACTGGACAGAATCCATTCAAAACATGTAAAAACGTTGGTGCTTATAGGAACTATAAAGTCAAATTGGACTTGAGATGTAAAGGACTGGACAGTATCCTTTATTTAATTGCCTGGTCTTATATAATTTTAACAAAACGGTTGTTTGTGCAAGTTAATATAGGTCACTATGTAGCACAATTTCTAATTGTCTTAATAATAAAAACCCAGAGTCAGATATTGAGGTAAATGTAGAAAGAACAGGAACATAATAATCAGTCACTAAAGAGACTTTTACCTCTACCAAATCCTCACACTGAAGGGGGAAAGATTCTGTCTCTAGGGAACCTCAAACTGAATGTTCAGACTGAAAGCCCTGAGTTCCTGTTTCCTCCCACCTTATATTCCTCTCTCTGCCCATCCATATTCACTCCTGTCTCCACCTCCCTGGTGCTGGGATTAAAGTCATGTGAAACCAAGTGCTGGGCTCAAAAGTGTCACTCTGTTTCTCTTTCAGACAGATTCAATCTTCTGTAGAGCAGAGCAAGCACCCTTGAACTCACAGAGATCCATCTGCCTCTGACTCCAGAGTGCTGAAATTAAAGGTGTGAGCCACTACTGCCTGGCCTCTATAGCCCACTAGTGTGGCTCGCTCCCCACTCTGATCCTCAGTCATGCATTATTTGTTAGATCTTAAACAAAATATCACATCATGAGGTTAACTGATGATTATGCTTCCGTAAAAAAAAAAAAACTTGTTTTATTCAAGATGACCTACTACTCCCCTGTAAATAAATGTAACGTGATGTTCTTTGACTTTATAAACCCCTGATTTATACGGCTGGGAGCTACATTTCAGGATGCAGCTGGAGACAGTATATTAGAAAAGCTTCTTCTTTGTTACAATGTGTTAATGGTCAGACTGGTGAATGTCTGAAGGACCCACAGACCCATTAATGTATCACTGCCAAGGCAGGGAGCCTCCAGCTGTATCAAAGTGCTGAAAGCTAGCTGTAAGCAAGGAATGCCACTTTAATTGTCTTCAATTTTGACTATGGGTGCAATGTGACTAGAGGATTGAAGTTCTGCTTTTATTTCTAAAAAAAGAAAAAACTATCGTGTGTGACCTCGAATTGTTAGCCAAATTAAACTTCTTGTCCCCAAAGTTTCCTCTTGTTAGTGAATTTTATCACACCCACCGAAATGAAGAAGGATCAATCTCTGTCTACCACACACATGAGCATAGCAAAGGGACTTATCAGCAAGTCCGAATTTCCCCCATGAAGTCTGACCAGATCAAGTTTAGAAGAAAGCAATGAAGACCAGGTGACACATGAACACTCCCAAATATTCCTGAAGAGTAGCACTGTTGGACTTGTTGGGTCTTCCTGTAGGGTAAATGTACAATCCCACTTTAGGGTTTCAAAAGCTATCAAAACCCACCAATCTCAGAACTCGAAATCCTACGAATCCCCACTGTGGAAATCTCCACCCTGCAAAACTCTGCCCTGAGAAACCCTTCATATAAAACTTGCCTCCTGCTCAGATGCCTGCTGCCTCTCTGTGGAGCACAGGCAGCCACCATCTGTGTCTTTCCCAATAAATCTCTTGAGTGAGGTTTGTTGTGCAGTGCGACCCTGTGGCTCCTCACAGCCAGGATAGATTTTCCCCTCTGAGCCGCAACACTTCCACTGGGGAAATCTTTCCCCTCAGAGTCACAATACTTCCACTGGGGAGATTTTTCCCTCAATACTGTACACCAACACTTGCCTTAAACCATCAGGGACAGCACAGGAACTGTCTCCTACCTGACTTGAAAAGTAAGCAGCATGGACTGATTGTATGGGAAGGAGGGGTATGGCAAAGGTTTTAAATAAAAAAACTCTGTTTTGATCAGTCCCATGCCATCTCTGGAACATCGAATCAAGTGGTAGTGTTTCTATCACCCTAAAACGTTAAAACAGATTCAGCAGCATAGAATGGACACAGAAGCTTGTCTAGCTGAGGCATGGCTTTCCCAGACTAGTGCCAGTTCTGGCGATGCTGTGACTGGATCATGTCTTCAGCTGGTATTGTGGAGGTCCTCTGCAGCAGCTGATCTGTCCTCAGAGTGACCTTGTCTACAACAGCCAGGCTGACAGGAGTTTGTTCCAGTCAGGTTTCTAGTCAAGAACCCAGTCAAGCCTGCATGACCAAGGGAGGTTTCTCTCAAATTTCTGTTCTTCTTGGCAACTTAAGCTACTTATAGAAAGCATTTATAATCAGATGTCATGCCAAACACTTAGAAAAAGCTCGAAACATAGCTAACAATTTTATTACTGGTGAACAAACTTAGTAGTATTGACCAATGTTCACTAGTGTTTAATCCTCCCCAGTGCCCCAGGGGAGGCAGGGACCTCGGGTCTGTCTCAGAGCACCCTGACCTTGGTCCCCCACCAGCAGAGCAGTAACAAAATGCATCTCTGGTCTTTAAGCTGCTCAGCCTTTACATTTTATTATTATAGCCAGGCAGACTAAGACAAGAGGCAAGTCAACAAAAGCATCTAAGAACGAGGGGCTGGGAATGTAGCATAGCTGGTAGAACGCCTGTCTAGTGTACACAGAGCCCTGGGTTCATCCCCAGCACTAAATACCCGAACATGATGGTGTTTGTGTGTGATACCAAGACTCAAGACATGGAGCAAGAGGATCAGGAATTCAAGGTGCACACAGTGTATTGGAAGCCAGCCTAGGGCACATAGAGTTTATTCAAAGACAAAAGAAAGAAAGAAAGCAAAAGAAATCTAAGAATTAATAGAATATAAAGGAAATTAAAGTTCCAAGACAGATATGGAGGCTCTACCTCTCCCTGAAGGACTCAGCAAGGTGTTAAACATTGTTAAAAACCTTTTAAAAGTTAGTGTTAGTGGCAGGCTCATCAAGACTTTTACTGTAAGCTCTGCCTGGGGTGCTTATTTTCCTTAAATAAATGAACATGTTGGGGATGGAGTAGGCAATTTCTTCCATAATATGTAGCTATTGGATTCTGACTGTTTTGAGCAAAAGGACTCTCAGTCAAGTAGCCAGCCAACTACACTTGTGACAGCATAAATGCCTTGAACACGCTGTGTGGATCATAGAGGGCAGCCTGGCTCCTCTAGGTGGCGCTCTAGCAAGGGTGGTTCCAACAACCTGTAGGGGACTCTTTGCTCTCAGGAGCCCTGGTGAACTCTCCATGACCCTGTAGCCATTTCTGCTCAAGCCAGAAGAGAAGCACTTCCTCTGATGGTCTAGCAGAGAGACTGCTGTGATGTGATTGGTGCCAAAAGACAAAGACATGATTGGCTAAAACAAACCCTCATTTGCGTGTGAGACGCACTATGATTGGTTGAAACAAATACTTTCATTAGCATGGGAAGCAACAACTGAGATACCAAACACTGCTTCTCTGGCTAAATAAACAGGTTTGTTCAGGCTTATTTAAGGAGTTGGGGGGATACATGCTGTGTGCCTCTTTTGGTATTGTAGGATTGGGGCCAATAAAAGCTCTCTCTCTCTCTCTCTCTCTCTTTCTCTCTCTCTCTCTCCCTCTCCTTCTCTCGGAGATAGGGTCTCACTGTCTAGCCCTGGTTGACCTTGAACTTGCAATGTAGACCAGCCTTGTTTCAAAGAAACAGAGACCAAGATTTGACTCCCAAATGCTGGAACTAAAAAGCATGTACTGCCACGTCCAGCTTTTAAATTTCTTTATTTTATCTGTATGTTTATGTATGTTTGCATGTTCAAGGGTGTGTGTTCACATATGTGATCGGATGCCAGAAGACAACATCAGGTGTCTTCATCATTCTCCATGGTCTGGTTTGACATAGGGTCTCTTACTGAACATGGATCTTGCTGATTCCTGCAGACATGAACCCCAGAGATCCTTCTGTCTTTGCCCTCCGCGCCACAGTGTTGGCATTACAAGCACTTGCCACCATGCTCAGGATTTTTTTTGCATGGGTTTTGGGGACCAATGGGTGCAAATCAAATGCTTTACCAACTGAGTCATCTCCCAGCTTTTCAAGCACCTGGGGAGTGATCGTTTCTTATCTACTTTAGTAGTGCGGGCTGAGCTGTTAACATGAGGAAAGCAGCCCAGAAGTGGGGGCATGGGAGCAGTGGTATGTAAACTTCTTTTTGGTTGCTGAGATGAATTATTATGACCAAAAGTACTCACAGTAGAAAAAAAATTGTTTTCTCTTATAGACCAAATTGACAGAGGAGAAGGCAACGGGTTGGGGGTAGGGGACAGGATGAACAGGAAGGCGAGAGATACATCTCTAGCTACAAACCTAAAGATGAGAGAGCAAACTGGAATAAGTTGGGGTTAAGAACTCATAAAGCTTCAAAGGCTACTGCCAGTGACACACTTCCTACAGTAAGCATGCATCCCCCTAAACGTTCCCAAAGCGGCCCCACTGGGAATTAAGTGTTCAAATACACAATAATATGGGGACATTGACTCATTCAAATCCCAAAATGTTGACAGTTGAACAGTAAGGCCCAAAGGCAAGACCAAGGAGAGACAGCTGGCCAGTTGAAGCTGAAGAGGAGACAGCTGAGCAGTTCAAGAGCTCACAGACACAAGGTTGATAAGGGAGAGGGGCAAGGAGGAGGAGAGAAGACCACACAGGGCCTGTGAAGAGTTCCAGGTATCTGTCAAGCTCACAACTGAACATAGCAGCTTTCCTTGTCAAACTCCCAGAGAGCAGCACGGTATTCTTCAGGAGGTGAGTGGATAAACAGAGGTATATCCAGTTAACGGAGTATTACTGAACCCTGAGGTGAACCTTGCTTCCTACTGCCTCAGGGCACCTGGGAAACCTAACTGTATGTTCCCAAGGAAGGAAACTGAGATAGTTTCTTGTTGCTTGAGGTCAGCATGTGACATTTTGGATAGGGAAAAACAGTTGCAGAGGCCATGTCAGTGATTCTAGGACCTGGGGAGGACAGAGTGCCAATGGACAAATGTAGGGACAGTGACCTGGTCCCACAGGCCCTGTGCTGATGGGGGCATGTCATGATACCTGTACCTAACCTGGGGATGTCCAGACTAGACAGTGAGCACCTGCTTGCAGTGAAGACACCCAGAGTGCTGCTCCCAGATTTAAACAAAGAGATGCCAGTGAAGGGCAAACTCAAGAGAAAGGCCACTGGGAATCCTGTATTCTCTGTCTGATTTTTCTAGAAGTCCCAAAAGAATTACAAATAAACTCCAGAAAAATCCCTTCAAAGGTTGTTTAAGAAAGAAAAGACCTGGGGGGGGGGAGGGGGAATGTATTTAAAACTCAGTTGAGGGTCCAGTGAGCAGTTTCACAAGTTTTCAAGAACTTTTCTTAAAGAGATGGGGAAGAAGGAATCCTCTTTTCCAAACAAGGGAAGCCGCAGGCTCAGGCCTTCGTGTGCCTCAAAGGAACAGTGACCCAGGGACATAGGGCACCTCAAGGCTGCCTACAGGAGGCAGAGGGACACTTGGGTGCGAGCTGGGAGGCAGCGCATGCGTCCTGTGAGCGGGCGCCACAACATATGCACACCTGGGGAGAGGAGACCAGGGTGACTCAGTGCCTTAGCTTCCTGCATTTTGGGGCTCGAGGAAGACAAGTAAATAACTCGAGCATCATGGGTGTTGGCCCTTTATTAGGTCCTGGTGCTGTAGTGGGGCGAGCCTTGGTTCAGTCAGTGTCCATTGGTAGGCTGACTGGAAGCTCAGCCAGGAAGGCAGGAAGGGAAGGGGCTGAGGGGTGGTGGGAACTGGATTGATGGGATGGCCTGCATGGAGAGGGTAGATATTGGTCTGGGTGGGCCTCCTTCATTGGCTGGCCATGCCCATGTGTGAGGTTGTGGTCAGGAGCCCAGAGGAAGCTGCTGTACCTGGGTCTGTGGTTAAATGCTTCCCCAATCCGTTCAAGTGAACAGTGAGAACCAGGGCACCTGACCCCAGCTCTCCTCCCTTCAGTGAGCTCAGCAGTCAGCCTCCAGGGGGCGCCAGACATTACAGCAAGTGTGAATCTGGAGAAGTTTCTGGAATCACAAGACTGTTCACTTCTCCAAGGAGGGAGCCATTGAATTGGCACCAAGTTCTCCCACCAATAATACCCCAGAGCCCACACTACCCTACAGCCCATACTGCACCCCATTTTCTCCCGTTTCTCCTATTCTCGGCTTTTCCCGCCTCTCCCTAGCATCAAGCGGTCTCCAGATCCTGAGAACATCAATCAAGTCTTCCTCTCTCTGGACCATCAGCTGCAGGTAGTTTTTTGCCATGTGTCCCCTAGTCAACGTTCGCCGTGGGGCCAAGGGCATGTCCCGCCTCTATGCGGAATGGCTATACCAGCTTGTCCACGGAGAAGAGATGAAGACCTGCTTTGCTTGCTACAAGGCAGCTTTCCATACTAATAGAATATTGCTGGAGATGGTTTACTGGGAAGAGGAACCGATACAGGATGAGTCCCAGGCGCTCTCAGAGTCAGGATTCAAGCCAGAGGAAAAGTCTAAGCCTGAAGATGAATCTCAACCCAAGGAAGAATCTAGGCCAGAGGAGCGGTCAGGGCAAATCTGTGCAGAAGGTCAAGGACATATGTCTGATGCCGTCAGTGACCAATCAAGTTCTGGCTCTCCGAGTCCAGGCTCTGTAGGGACAGAGCTGGAACCTGAGGAAGCTGTACCCCTGGACCCCGGCGCTGAGATTGATGAGTGGATGCAGGCCCTTCGCTGGAAATTAGGTAACTTCTGTCCCTGCCCCCACCAGTGCACCATCCCCACTCTGTCCTTGTGGGATATTTTCAGTGTGGACCCATCTCCTGAGCAAGCTGTATTGTTAGAGTTGAGCCCCCTTTGGCCAATGGAAAAGGTAGTAGAAACGTGGTTGAGAAAACTGGATTTCAACTTGGTGTTGTCTGGCTCTGGTACCGTCTGCTACTTGCTGTCAATGACTCCTTTATGGGTCGTGATGACCCAAGTCAATCGCTGGCAGGTGTTGCTGGACCCTGATGCCTATTTGCTGGCCCACCTAGAGACTGGACCTCAAAAGCAGACCCTGAACCGCTGGAGGCTGAGCATCCTGGAGTCCTCATGGCTGGGGATAGAGCTGGTGCCTGCTGACTGCACCCTGCGGAAGGGAGGCTTCAAGGTGCACTCCTACCTGCCCTGGCAGAGTGACACCCCAGAGGTCTGGACCAGGGAGCCAGGGGAGAGGCTGCTTGTCAAAGATATTCAGAAGCTGAGGGACCTTTGAGCTTCCTCTCCTGATCCTTCTTTTTGACTCCAGAATATCGGAGGCACTGATCCTTAGGCAGCCCCCATTGCACCAGATCCCTGGGAATATGAAGAGCCAGTGATTGCCTGTTCTGAGCCTCAGGGGAACGGTTGGTCCAGAATTTTAGGGGCGCATCTGGGACAGTCTAGAGGCTTTGTGACCTCATAGGGATGTCTGGCATGTTACAGCAGGAGTTTAGCTGGGCCCAGCTGACTGTTCAGTGAAGGTGAGGACTAGGTTTATGTTAGGTGGGTGTTCTGTATCGGGTGTCCTGGGTGACTAGTCAGAGCTCTTGTCCACTATAGGCATGGCCTCCTAGGCTCTGAATGACCTGGTGTTTGCAGTAGTTAGACCCTGTCTTAGGGGGTCAAGATACCAGATTTCAGGCTTAACTGTACAGTGTACTTATACTGTTTAATTTTATTTTCTCCTTTCGCTGTTTCTGTTGAATAAAGTTGGTGTTTTAAATTTTATTATTTGATGTGGATGGTTTTCCCTACACATGGTGTCTTCATACCTGGTACTGCAGCAACCAGAAGAGGCCCTGGAGCCTGTGGTTACCCAGTTATTGGGTAGCTAACTCTCCCTTCCAAACTGGGTCTGTCCCATCTGTGGTTCGCCCTCTCTCCCTCCTGGTGAAGCATCCATCACAGCAAATGCTTTGTTGTTTCGTCTTCATTATTTAATTTTACTTTTATTATTGTGTGTGTTTGAGATTGTGGGTGCACACACGCCACAGTTCACGTGTGGAGGTCAGAGGACAACTTTCAGGAGTTCACTGGATCGCTCAGGTCATCAGGTAGAGATTTTACCTATCGAGCCTTCTCAGTGGTCCTTCAACTCCCCAAACCCCCCTTTTTATGCAGACTCTTTTTGGGTAGATTTTGTATTGTTTTGTTTTCTTTTGTTAAACAGGGTTACTGTGTCTTTTTGGAGCCAATCCTGGAACTTGCTCAGTAGACCAGAATGGCCTTGAACTCCAGAGACCTGGGTGCCTGCTTCAAGGAGTCCAGAATTTTTTGGGTTGAGAAGGATGGGGAGAAAGGGTTTGTCTGGCTCACACTTCCACATTGCTGTTCATCACTGAAGGAAGTCAGGACATGAACTCAAACAAGACTGGAACTGAAGGCAGGTAACACTCTCAACAGCTGAACCACATTCTCTATCCTCACAATCATTAACAAAGAAAAAGAGCAGAAAACTATTAACAGTCACACCTGTGTAACAACCTGCACAGGTAAGAAGGTCATGCACCAGAGAACACTTCAAAGCATCAGGACATAAAATGTGGAGATAAACCCACCTATGGTTTGCACTGGGAAAACATCCCATGTCAATTGCAGATGATGTGTGAGCCTGCAGCCTCCTGATTACTCAGTCAATGAGGAAAGAGGGGGAGAAACCACCTTGCAGGGTTATAAATGCAGGGCACACTCCACCCTGAAAACCCCATCCACGTGTGTGCACACAGCAGGGGCTTCCTCCTGCCCACGGATTTCCCACAGACCACACCCAAACACCTGTTTTCTCAGAAATCCTTTATTTAGTGGGAAATAGAGTTAAAGCGCAGATAAACAGCAGCAATGGTCTGCGCGTGTCATGTTCAGAAGAGGAAAAGGGAAGTCTGTGTTAGAATTGGCTAGGCTGCAGTAGAGTATTTGGATTGGGCATGTCAATCAGGTGAACCAAACGGGCCTTTAGCCTGCTGGACTTCTGTCCTCATCCTCAGGAAGGATTGTGGCATAGGAAAGTATCCATTACGGGAACAGGCCTTGCTGCTAGCCTTGGGGATGTAATCTAACAGGTTTGTTTAGCTAAAGCAGAGAAGGACAAGGCCTGCTACAGCCGTGTTTGCCACACTTGCACTGGACAGAATCCGTTCAAAAAGTTTATAAATTACTGTGCTTAAGAGAACTGTAAAGCCAAATTAGAATGGAAATGTTAAGGACTGTCTAGTATTCTTTTTGTAATTACCTGTTCTTGAACTATTTTAACAGAACTGTTCTTTATGCAAGTTAATATAGGTCACCATGTGGCACAAATTCTAATTGTCTTAATAATAAAAACCCAAAGGAGAGGGCGGGGGATGGGGAGTGAGGGGAGGGGAGGGAAGTGGAAATTTTCAATAAAAAAATAAAATAAAAACCCAGAGTCAGATATTGAGGTAAATGTAGAAAGAACAGGAACATAAAGAAGCCAGTCACTAAAAAAGAGACTTTTACCTCTACCAAATCCTTATACTGAAGGGGGAAAGATTATGTCTCTAACAAATCCTCAATCTGAATGTTCAGATTGAAAGCCCTGAGTTCCTGTCTCCTCCCACCTTATGTTCCTCTCTCTGCCCATCCATATCACTCCTGTCTCCACCTCCCTGGTGCCGGGATTAAAGTCATGTGAAACCAAGTGCTGGGCTCAAATGTGTGACTCTGTTTCTCTTTCTGACTGATTCACTATTGTGTAGAGAGGAGCACCCTTTAACTCCCAGAGACCCATCTGCCTCTGTCTCCAGGGTGCTGGGATCAAAGGTGTGAGCCACCACAGCCTGGCCTCTATAGCCAAGTAGTGTGGCTAGCTCCCCACTCTGATCTTCAGGCATGCATTATTTGTTAGATCTTAAACAAAATATCACATCATGAGGTTAACTGCTGATTTTGCTTCTGTAAAAGAGAGCTTGTATTACTCAAGATGACGTTCGGCTTATCTGTAAATAAATGTAGATCATAGATGTCAGCCTGGCTCCTCTAGGTGGCGTTCTAGCAAGGGTGGTTCCAACAATTTGTAGGGGACTCTTTGCTCTCAGGAGCCCTGGTGAAATCTCCATGACACTGTAGCCATTTCCTCTCAAGCCAGAGGAGAAGCACTTCCTCTGTGGTCTAGCAGAGAGACTGCTGGGATATGATTAGTGCCAAAATACAAAGACACGATTGGCTAAAACAAAAACCCTCATTTGCATGTGAGGCACACTATGAGTGGTTGAAACACACACTTTCATTAGCAGGTGAGATAAGCTATGATCAGCGCAAACCCCATTCTCTGGCTAAATTAACAGGTTGTTCAAGCTTATAAGAAGCATTATGGTATAGCCTATTGTGTGACTCTTTTGATACTGCAGTATTGGGGCCAATAAAAGGCTGCTCTGTCTCTGTCTCTCTCTCTCTCTCTTTCTGAAATAGGGTCTCACTATTCTAGCCCTGGTTGACCTGGAACTTGCAATGTAGACCAGCCTTGTCTCAAAGAAAGAGACCCAGTCATGACTTCCAAATTATGGAACTAAAGGCATGTACTTCTATGTTCAACCTATAAATTTATTTATTAATATGTATATTTAGGTATGTTTGCATGCTTAAACGTAGGTGTTCACATATCTGATCAGATGCCAGAAGACAACATCAGGTGTATTCATCATTCTCCATGGTCTGGTTTGACACCAGGTCTCTTTCTGAATATGGACCTTGCTGATTCCAGCAGACATGAACTCCTGGGATCCTTCTGTCTTTGCCCTCTGCGCCACAGTGTTGGCATTACAAGCACTTGCCACCACGCTCAGGATTTTTTTGCATGGGTTCTGGGGAGCAATGGTTGCAAATCAAATGCTTTACCTCCTGAGTCATCTCCCCAGAATTTTGAAGGACCTTGCAAATGATCGTTTCTTATCTACTTTAGTAGTGCGGGCTGAGTTGGTAACATGAGGAAAGCAGCCCAGAAGTGGGGGCATGGCAGCAGTGGTATGTTAACTTCTTTTTGGTTGCTGAGATGAAATATCATGACCAATGTAACTCACAGTAGAAAAAAAAAGTTTCTATTATACACCAGATTGACAGAGGAGAAGGCAATGGGGCGGGGTAGGATGAACAGGAAGGCGAGAGACACATCTCTAGCTACAAACATGGAAATGAGAGAGCAAACTGAAGCAGGTGGGGTTAAGAACTCTCAAAATCTCAAAGGCCACCAGCAATGACATACTTCCTCCAGTAAGCATGCATCCCCATAAACATCCCCAAAGCAGCCCCACCAACTTGAAATCAAGTATTCAAATACACAATAATATGGGGGACATTGTCATTTAAACCCCACAGGTCTTGACAGTTGAACAGTAAGGCCCAAAGGCGAGAGCAAGGAGAGACAGCTGGCTAGTTGAAGCTGAAGAGGAGACAGCTGAGCAGTTCAAGAGCTCACAGACACAAGGTTGATAAGGGAGAGGGGCGAGGAGGAGGAGAGAAGACCACACCGGGCCTGTGAAGAGTTCCAGGTATCTGTCAAGCTCACAACTGAACATAGCAGCTTTCCTTGTCAAACTCCCAGAGAGCAGCACAGTATTCTTCAGGAGGTGAGTGGATAAACAGAGGTCTATCCAGTTAATGGAATATTACCGAACCCTGGAGTGAAACTAGCTTCCTGCTGCCCCGGGGAAAGCTAGCTGTATGTTCCCAAGGGACGAAACTGAGATAGTTTCTTGTTGCTTGTGACCAGCATGTGCCATTTTGGATAGGCCAAACATTGCAGAATGCATGTCATCGATTCTAGTTCATGGTAATAACAGAGTGCCAAGGGCCACATGTAGAGACAGTGAAATGGTGCCATGGACCTGTGGTGGCAGGTGCATGTCATCATCCCCATGTCCTAACCTGGGCAATGTCCAGAGTAGACAGTGGGCACCTGCTTGCAGTGAAGACACCCACAGTGCTGCTCCCAGATTTAAACAAACAGATCTCAGGGAAGAGCAAACTCAAGAGAGAGGACAATGGGATCCCCGTATTCTCTCCCTGATTTTTCATGGAATCCCAAAACCCTTACAAATAAACTCCAAAAAGAATTTCTTCAAGAGTTGTTTCAGAAAGAAAAGACCTGGAGAGGGAAAAATATGTTTAAAACTCAGTCAAGGGCCTAGTTAACAGTTTCACCTGTATTGAAGAATTTTTTCTAAAGAGATGGGGAAAAAGGCATCCTCTTATCCAAACAAGAGAAGCCACAGGTCCAGGTCTTCATGTCCCTCGAAGGGATAGTGACCCAGGGACATAGGGCACCCCAAGGCTGCCTAGAGGAGGCAGAGGGACTCTTGGGTGTGATCAGGGAAGCAGCACATGCGTCCTGTGAGCGGGCGCCACAACATATACACACCTGGGGAGAGGGGACCAGGGTGACTCAGTGCCTTAGCTTTCTGCATTTTGGGGCTCAAGGAAGACATGTAAATGAGCTGGAGCATTATGGGTATTGGCCCTTTATGAGGTCCTGGTGTTGTGGTGGGGCAAGCCTTCAGTCAGTCAGTGTCAATTAGTAGGCTGACTGGGAGCTGAGCCAGGAAGCCAAGGAAGGGAAGGGCTGAAGGCATGGTGAGTGGGGACTGGTTGTGTGGGATCGCCTGCACCGAGAGGGTGGATATTGTTCTGGGTTGGCCTCCTTCACTGGGTGGCCTCACCCACGTGTGAAGTTGGGGGTCATGAGCCCTGAGGAAGCTGCTGTACCTGGGTCTGTGGTTAAGCAGTTCCCCAATCTGTTCAAGGTGAACAGTGAGAAGCAGGGGACCAGACCCCAGCTCTCCTCCCTTCTGGGATCTCAGCATCCTGCTCAGCAGGGGGCACCAAGCCTCATTCTTTCTTTGCCTTTCTAGCCTTTCAGACATTGGAGCAAGTGTGAAGCTGGAGAAGTTTCTGGAATCTCAAGACTGTCCACTTCTCCAAGGAGGGAGCCATTGAATTGGCACCCAGATCTTGCGCTACTTCCCCATAGCTTGGAGCCCAAAATACCCGAGACCCCCTACTGCACCCCATTTTCTCCTATTCTCAGCTTTTCCCGCCTGGCCCCAGCATCACATGGTCTCCAGAGACTGAAACCATCAATCAAGTCTTCCTCTCTCCGTCCATCAGCTACAGGCAGGCTGTTTGGCCATGTGTCCCCCAGTCAACGTAGGCCGTGGGGCCAAGGGCATGTCCTGCCTCTATGCGGAATGGCTATACCAGCTTGTCCATGGAGACCAGATGAAGATCTGCTTTGCTTGCTTCAAGGCAGCTTTCCATGCAAATAGAAGATTGCTGGAGATGGAATACTTGGAAGGGCTACCGTTGCAGGATAAGTCCCAGGAACTGTCAGAGGAAGAATCTCAGCCTGAAGATTCTGAGGAAGAATCTGGGCCAGAGGAGTGGTCAGGGCATATCTGTGCAGGATGTCTAGAACATCTGTCTGATAGCATCAGTGGTCATTCAAGTCCTGGCTTTCTGAGTCCAGGCTCTGTAGGGTCAAATCTGGAGCCTGAGGAAGCTGTACCCCTGGACCCAGGCCCCGAGGATACTGACTGGAATCAGCCCCTTCCCTGGAGATTAGGTAGCTTCTATCCCTGCCCCCACCAGTGCATTATCCCCCCTCTGTCCTTGTGGGATGTTTTCAATGTGGACCCATATCCTGAGCAACCTGTATTGTTGGAGTTGAGCCCCCTCTGGCCCATGCACAGTGGAGTAGAATCGTGGTTGGCAAAACTGGATTTCAACTTGATGTTGTATGGCTGGGGTACCGCTTGCTACTTACGGTCAATGACTCCTTTATGGGCTGTGAGAACCCAGGTCAATCGCTGGCAGGTGTTGCTGGACCCTAAAAGCTTGTTGCGGGCCCACCTGGAGACTGTACCTCGAAAGCTGGACCTGGAACGCTATAGACTGAGCATCCTGGAGTACTCACACTCAGGGCTGGGGTTAGAGCTCGTGCCTGCTGACTTCACCCTGCGGAAGGGCGGCTTCAAGGTGCACTCCTACCTGCCCTGGCACACGGACACCCCAGAGGAATGGAGCTGGGAGCCAGAAGAGAGATTGTTTGTCGATGATATTTTTATTCTGGATGACTGACATCTTCCTCTCCTGAGCCTTCCTTTCTGACTCCCGAATATCTGAGGCACTGATACTTAGGCATCCCCATTGCCCCAAGTCCCCTGGGAATATGAAGATTCAGTGATTGCCTGTTCTAAGCCGCAGGGAACTGTTGGTCCAGAATTTTAGGGGAGCATCTGAAACAGTCTAGGGACTTCGGGACCTCAGAGGGAAGTCTGGCATGTTACAGCAGGAGTTTAGCTGGGCCCAGCTGACTGTTCAGTGTTTGGAAGGTGAGGACTAGCTATATGTGTAGGTGGGGTGTTCTGTATCTGGTGTCCTGAGTGACTAGTCACAGTCTTGTCCACTCTGTGCATGTCCTCTGAGGTGACCTTGCGTGTGCTGTAGTTAGATCCTGTCTTAGGGTCATGAGACCGGGTTCCAGGGCTAACTGTATGGAGTATTTATGCTGTTTGATTTTATTCATGCCTCTTTCACTGTCTCTGTTAATAAAGTTGGTGTCATATATTTTATTATTTGACGTGGATGGTTTTCTCTTCACATGGTGTCCTCATACCTGGTATTGTAGCAGCCAGAAGAGGGCATCAGATCTCCTGAGGCTGGAGTTATTGAGAATTTTGTTTTTCTTGTTTTTTTTTTTTTTTTTGGTTTTTCGAGACAGGGTTTCATTGTGGCTTTGGAGCCTGTCCTGGAACTAGCTCTGTAGACCAGGTTGGTCTCGAACTCACAGAGATCCGCCTGCCTCCCGAGTGCTGGGATTAAAGGCGTGCGCCATCATCGCCGGGCTCTTTTTTTTTTTTTATTAAATATTTCCATCTCCTTCCCTCCTCCCATTTCCCTCCTGTTCCCCCCACTCACCCTCTCCTCTTCCCCTCCAGTCCAAAGAGAGGGCTGGGTACCCTGCCCTGTGGGAAGTCCAAGGCCCTCCCCCCTCCATCCAGGTCTAGGAAGGTGTGCATCCAAACAGACTAGGATCCCCAAAAGCCAGTACATGGAGTAGAATCAAATGTCAGTGCCATTATCATTGGCTTCTCAGTCAGCCCCCATTTTCAGCCACATTCAGAGAGTCTGGTTTAATCACATGCTCATTCAGACCCAGTCCAGCTGGCCTTGGTGAGCTCCCATTAGATCAGTCACATTGTCTCAGTGGGCGGACGCACCCCTCGCGGTCATGACTTCTTTGGCCATGTTCTCCCTCCTTCTGCTCTTCATTTGGACCTTGGGAGCTCAGTCCAGTTCCAACGTGGGTCTCTGTCTCTATTTCCATCCATTGCCGGATGAAGGTTCTATGGTGATATTCAAGATAGTCATCAGTGTGGCTATGGGAGAAGGCCAGTTCAGGCACCCTCTCCGCTGATGCCCAAGGACATAGCTGGAGACATCACCTTAAACACCTGGGAACCCCTCTAGAGCCGAGTCTCTTGCCAACCCTAAAATGGCTTCCTTAATTAAGATATCTTCTTCGGTGCTCCCATATTCACCCTTCGTCCATCTCAACCATCCCATTCCCTCAAGCTTTCCCCAATCCTCCCCTTTTCCGTGCTCTTTCCCCCTCTCCCTTTAACCCACCCCACCCCCATGCTCCCCACTTTTGCCTGGCGATCTTGTCTACTTCCAATATCCAGGAGGATAAATATATGTTTTTCTTTGTGTTCACCTTATTTAGCTTCTCTATGATCACGAACTATAGGCTCAATGTCCTTTGTTTATGGCTAGAATCTGCTTATGAGTGAGTACATATCATATTCCTCTTTTTAGGTCTGGGTTATCTCACTCAGAAAAGTGTTTTCTATTTCCATCCATTTGCATGCAAAATTCAAGATGCCATTGTTTTTGACTACTGAGTAAAACTCTAAAGTGTATGTGTGCCACACCTTCTTTATCCATTCTTCCATGGAGGGGCACCTAGGTTGTTTCCAGGTTCTGGCTATACAAATAGTACTGCTATGAACATATTTGAACAAATGCTTTTATAGTATGATTGGGCATCTCAACAACACCTATAATAACACAGGCATCTGACAATCCTCCACCAGCACAACTCAAAGAAGGGAAACACACAAGCACTACCACAAAAAAAAAAAAAAAACAACCAGAGTTAACAACCACTGGTCATTAATATCACTTAATATCAATGGACTCAATTCACCTATAAAAAGGCACAGGTTAAGAGAATGGATATGAAAACAGGATCCAACATTCTGCTGTTTATAAGAAACACAACTCAACCTCAAAGTCAGACACTACCTCAGAGTAGAGTAGGAAAAAGGTTTTTCAATCAAATGCACCTAAGAAACAAGCGGGTGTGGCTATACTAATATCTAACAAAATTGATTTCAAACTAAAATCAATCAGAAGAGATAGAGAAGGACACTTTTTATTCATAACAGGAACATTTTATCAGGAGGAATTCTCAATCCTGAATATCTATGCCCCTAATATAAAATCACCCACATATGTAAAAGAAACATTACTAGAACTCAAAGCACACATCAAAACCTACACTCTAATAGTAGGAGATTTCAACACTCCTCTCTCACCAATGGACAGGTCAACCAGACAGAAACTTAACAGAGAAATAAGAGAACAGATGTAATGAACCAAATAGACTTAACAGACATCTATAGAACATTCCACCCAAACAGAAAAGAATATACCTTCTTCTCAGCATCTCATGGAACCTTCTCGAAAATTGATCACATAATCGGTAACAAAGCAAACACCCACAGATACAAAAAAAATTGTAGTAACCACCTTTGTAGTGTCAGATTACCAGGGAATAAAGTTAGAATTCAACAACAATTCTACCCCCAGAAAGCCAACAAACTCATGGAAACTGAACAATCAACTACTGAACCACCCCTGGGTCAAGGAAGAAATAAAGAAATTAAAGTCTTCTTTATTGACAGTTTTGAACCATGTGGGTGGTGGGAATCAGAGGTGGGACCTCTAGAAGAGTAAGGAGTGCTCTTACCTGCTAAGCCATCTTTCTAGCCCCAGTTCTCAGTGTTTAATGGATGCCCCGTGCAGATTTGCACAGTGGGTTTGATGGAGAAAAGTCCTCCCCCACTTCTGGCTTCAGGGTTTGAGGGCTTTCAGTCCCACGAAGCTGGGGATGGGGCACAGTGGGTTCTGATCCCTCTGAGTCACGTGAGGAGAATGTATCCCCAGTCACAGCCTTCATAACCAGCGGGAGCCCGTGTGGAAGAGCTGTGTGTCACTGATTGACACAAGTATCGGCCCTAGAGGTTGGCAGGGATCTGTGTAGCGTTCCCCATGTCTGATCTGCTCGTGTGAGACCGTGAGACAGTGCTAGTGAGACCTCAGCGTGGGCATGCTATGCATAGAGGGAAGGACACACAAGGGGAAAAGGTGCCCATGGACCTCATCCATGGACACTGAGTGCCCATTGTCTTCTGCCTGTGTGTGGCCCATCTAGAAATTTCTGCAGATCTCTGGGTGTCTCTGGCATAACCTGCTGATTTAAGTGTTTTAGTTATTAAAGATAGAAAGGTCCTAATCCTGGAGGAATCTTGTTGATCAGTTAACCTCATGATAGGATCTGACTATGAGTTTTCTTTGCTTTATTTTTTTTTCTCTTTGAAACAAGGTTACTCTGTAGTCTAGGCAGGTAGGCTCAAACTTAAGATCCTCCTGCATTGGGGTCCTGATTACGGGGATTACAGGTGTTTGCTATTACCCACCTCAAGCATTGTTCTTTACCTTACTTTGAGTGTCTCTTTTCTTCCTTGTCTTCAGGAGCCTTAATTCGTGACACACCGGATCTGATGCTCATTCTTGGAGAGAGGGCATCACACTGCTGTAAAAAGAGCACAACACAGTGTGGACACAGCAGCATGGTTCTCAGTGCAGAAGCCACCTTCTCTGGGTGACTTCTGCCAGGCTTGAATGTTCCAGGGTAGGAGCGTGGAGTAGAATTATTGGGCAAAAGGGACATAGATATAGGAGAAACAAGAGACCGAAACAACATAGGACAGTAAAAGGAGGGCATCCAGTGAGTACTAAAAGTCACCTGCATTTTATTTCCATTTGTTTAAATACCTGGACCTCAAAAGGCAGTAGTAAGATGAAAACTGCATTAACATGATACAAAGAACGAACAGGACAGTTGAAGGATATGGGCTACATTCTTAAAAATTCTGATGTCAGAACAAGACAAGTAATGCTCACACCCTAGACCAAAACATTCTGTAGGCAAACCACTCTCTGGGTGGAATCCATAGTTATATTCCTACGGGAGTAGAAACCTAGTTAGATTCTTAGACTTTTTTTTTTTTTTTGAGGTAGAAACGGTTCTACTTCTTAACACCTGCAATACCAGGTCACACGTGTTGACAAGAGCCTTGACGGAACAGAAGTTCCAACTCTCTGACCTATAGTCAAGACAGAATGGACCCATACCTCTGGGTCCTGTCAGTTCAGTAAAGGGCATTCTGGTGAATTTAGAAGAAAAAGTTGAGTTGGAACCTGCCCCACCAGAAAAACCTAATTAAAAGTCCAAGTGGATCAAACACATAAATAAGTAAAATACAGGACAATAGGAACCAGAACCATTTTCCTCGAGATGGGGAAGAGGGACGTCTGTGAAGCTTCAAGTCCCATCAGTGATGAAGAAGGCTCTGACGGGTGTGACCCTGCAGAGTGCTAACTTCCTCATGAAAACCCCACTGCCCGCACATCTGCGGGAAGCAGGCAGCACAGAACAGAAGGCGCTGTGTCAGCTGGAGAAGCCTACGGTCTCGCCCGGAGAAGAGATGGTACAAGCAGAGGCTCTCGGCCTTTACCAAGTTTGAGCACTTGACACTCCGTTCCTGGAAATGTCATCAGATCGTGGAGGAATTCTTAGCTAGGGAGGGTGTGGGGTGGATGGCTGTCAGGAGCTGAGAGAGTTACAGCCCTTTGTTGGACAGTAAGCTGATGCCCAGTACCTCTAGCGGAACCTCTGGCTTTGCCACAGACTGTACAATCTCTTTGCCTCTGTGTCTGGGGTGAAGAAGTTTGCTGAGGTCCCAGCTCTCAAGCCCAGACCCACTAGGGTGATTGTGGAGACACCCAAGGTCTAGAGTGTTCTGCCAGGTCTGGGGAGCTGAGCTCACAGTACCCAGGGTCTTTCCTGCTCTTTTCTCTTTACTTTGACCTGTAATTCCTGCCCACTTCAGGGGCTAGCAATGTGACTGCAGCTGAGTCTCTAGCCAGGCTATGGGGGCCTTCAAGAGTTCCTCTGGCGATGGATGGAGATAGAGACAGAGACCCACATTGGAGCAATGGACTGAGCTCCCAAGGTCCAAATGAAGAACAGAAGGAGGGAGAACATGAGCAAGGAAGTCAAGCCCGCGAGGGGGGCACCCACCCACTGAGACGGTGGGGCTGATCTATTGGGAGCTCACCAAGGCCAGCTGGACTGGGACTGAAAAAGCATGGGATAAAACCGGACTCTCTGAATATGGTGGACAATGAGGGCTGCTGAGAAGCCAAGGACAATGGCACTGAGTTTTGATCCTACTTCATGTACTGGCTTTGTGGGAGCCTAGTCTGTTTGGATGGAGGGGGGAGGACCTTGGACTGCCCACAGGGCAGGGAACCCTGACTGCTCTTTGGACTGGAGAGGGAGGGGGAGGGAAAAGGGAGGCGGGGAGGAGGCAGAAATTTTTAATAAAAAAAAAAGTTTGCCTTCTTATATCCCGTTCACGACAGCCATGAGTCATGTGGCCCGTGTTCCACTCAGCCTTTCTGTGCTGGATCCTCTATAGGATTGTCTTGATTGCTTTATTGCTAATGAGCCAACAGCCTGTTGAGCTGAGTCAGCGGTAAAACGTGGGGGGAGACGAGGTGCTGGTGGCAGGAAGGTGGGGAGTTCTCTCACGACCTAGGACTCCTCTTTGCCCACAGAAAATCAGGAGTGAGCGATCGTGGGCAGTAAACCCGAGGAAACGTCCTTTCACGCAGGACAAGAGCAGAGTGCAGGGGAAGTGGGCGTTTGTTCCCCGTGCTAGCCAGTCTCACCACAGGGTCCTGGCCCACCTGGCCAGAGCATAAAGGGAAACGCAAACGTGGGCGAGAAGCGAATATTCACCGGAGAAATTAATTGTGCATGGAAAATCCAGGAGGAGTCGTACTCCGACATTAACGAATGCTTACGCTGTATCGATTGCAAACGATCAACTGCACTCCTTAATACCAATATAAATAAATAAATATAGGAAGCTGTGTTCTAAAAGATGGCAACAGGTAGGCAGTGCGTGCCTTTAATCCCAGTAACTTAGAAAATGGGAAGTGGGACACCAGTCTGTACGACATAGTGATTCCCTTCCTCTAAGTAATTTAAAAACCCAAGCCTAGCGGCCAAAGGCAGTAATTCTGGCTGCTCAGGAGGCTAAGAGGTGGACCAAAATTTCAAGGCCAGACTGGAAAGCTGGCTCAGAGGTTAATAGTGTTTGCTGCTCTTCCAGAGGACCCACATTTGATTCCCAGCTCATATATTAGGTGGTTCCCAACTTCTTGCAACACCCTCTTCTGGCCTCTGAAAACATTGACATAAACGTGGCACATACTCACACAGACATAGAACACCTATAACACCTAGACAGACACACAGACATAAAATAAAAATAATGAAAATAAATCATTAAAAGTTCAAGGTCAGTGTGGGTTTAAAGCCAGCCCAGACACTGGAATAAGACTCTTATCTCAAAATAAGAAGTAAAAAAAGGGGGGGGGGGCTGTTACTGCTCAGTATCAAGGCACTTGCCTAATAGGAAGAAAAGCCTAGTTTCCTTCTCCCGCACAACAGCAAAAGGACACAATTATATCAGAAAATACCAAGTCCTGAGCAATAAATAGAACGAAAGGTGTTTCAGGCCTTCGTGGAAATGGTTATATGAACTGTTAAGACACTGATGATTCCTAAATCAATAGAAGGGTAGCCATTGATCTTCTTTGGGAAAACTCACTATTGGAAAGACGTGTGACGTTTCCTAGTCGATCTGTGGGCTCCCTGCGGCCTTACTGAAGTCGGAGCAGGTCTTCTGGTAGAATGCGACAGCTATTTACGAAAGCCATGAAGTTGCCAAATGCAAGGGATCAGCTCTGGGAGTGGTGAGGCATCTACAGTCAGGTGTGGCTACTGGGTGACGTTTTTGTAAGCCACAACTGCACATTTTACTCTGTTTGTCACTTTTGATTTAAAAATAATAAAAAGGACATTTCTCAAACGAACCCACCCCCCACACACATGTAAACAACAAAATGCAGAGGGTTGCTTTGCAAGCTTTCTTGAGTTGGAACAAGGACCTTTCATGGCAGGGGTGGACAAAGGCAGTAGGGACAAGGCTGAGACTCCAGAGAAAGAGGCAGGGGATGGAAGCTGGTGGTTAAGACACTCATTCTTTGCTTCCTGGGGCCACAGACCTGTTCTGTCGGCGTTTACATGTCCTCTAGAATGCTCTGCGTTCTCGCTTTCTCCCAAATCAAGCCACGTTCCCCTGAACTCTCTCTCCAGATAGTTGATAAGCAAAATGTGTTGTGGCCTTGTAACCCTGCCCCAGCCATGAGCAAACCCAGATTCCCCACACCCAAGGCAACTTTAGATTATGACTCTTCTCTTACTGTTACTGGTGAATCCAGTGTCGCCCTTTGGGTTTGTAGTCTCATTGGTAAAAAGGATGTAAAAACAGACTCAGAGGAAGCTTGGCGCTATTTTATTAGAGTTTGAGAGAAAATCAGCAGGCCAGGAAGGCTATAAATCTTAGCAGTTGCCAGGAAGAAAGAGATGGAGAAGAAAAAGAGGAATGCCTTTTTTGTTTTGTTTTGTTTTTGAGACAGGGTTTCTCTATGTAGCCCTGTCTGTCCTGAAACTCGCTCTGTAGACCAGGCTGACCTCCAACTCACAGAGAGCCTCCTGCCTCTGCCTCTTGACTGCTGGGATTAAAGGCGTGTACCATCACCACCCGGAAGGACTGTCATTTTGGGTTAGGATCCAAGGAAGCTGTCATGCTGGACAATGAAGGTTGACAAGCAGCTGTAGGGTAGGAGGGAGGTAGGCTTCAGTCAAAAGGTACGAAAGCCCAGAGTGACAGCGAAAGCATGATCAGACTTTTGGCCAGCATCTGAGAGAGAATTAAAGAAAAGGAGATGGGGGCTGGAGAGATGGCTCAATGGTTAAGAGCATTGCCTGCCCTTCCAAAGGCCCTGAGTTCAATTCCCGACAACCACATGGTGGCTCACAACCATCTGTAAAGAGGTCTGGTGCCCTCTTCTGGCCTGCAGACATGCAGACAGACAGAATATTGTATACATAATAAATAAATAAATATTAAAAAAAGAAAAAGAAAAGGAGAAGGAAGAACATGCTTGTTGCTTGGTCTATTACAGCCAGGGCCATACAGAGAAACCCTTGTTTCATTAAAAAAGAGAAGGAAGGAAGGAAGGAAGGAAGGACGGAAGGAAGGAAGGAAGGAAGGAAGGACGGAAGGAAAGAAGGAAGGAAGGAAGGAAGGAAAGAAGGAAGGAAGGAAAGAGAAGGAAGGAAGGAAGGAAGGACGGAAGGAAGGAAGGAAGGAAGGAAGGAAGGAAAGAGAAGGAAGGAAGGAAGGAAGGAAGGACGGAAGGAAGGAAGGAAGGAAGGAAGGACGGAAGGAAGGAAGGACGGAAGGACGGAAGGAAGGAAGGACGGAAGGAAAGAAGGAAGGAAGGAAGGAAGGAAAGAAGGAAGGAAGGAAAGAGAAGGAAGGAAGGAAGGAAGGAAGGACGGAAGGAAGGAAGGAAGGAAGGAAGGAAGGAAAGAGAAGGAAGGAAGGAAGGAAGGAAGGACGGAAGGAAGGAAGGAAGGAAGGAAGGACGGAAGGAAGGAAGGACGGAAGGACGGAAGGAAGGAAGGAAGGAACTGTTAAGGCAAAACACAACTCTCATCGCAAAGAGGATAAGACATTGTCTAGAGGCCAATAGGAATGACCACGGCTCAGAAACACAGACTCACATCACCCTCCATCCTGTGTTTCGATGTGGTAACAGTTCAATGGAAATTTTATCGCAACAGAACAAAGCAAATCACAAATCAAGGTGCTTTTCAGTTATTGGTGGGTTCATAAAGAGGTAGGGGTGCAGCAGGTTCACAGAAATACACTTCTGAACTGCCTCCCAACAATGGCCATTCCAGCAGCTGACCAAGGTCCAGAGCCATCATGGGCTGGTGCTTTTCCAAGTGCATCCGAGAAGCTGACCTAAGCCTGGCTAGCGTCACCCAGAGAAAACTTCCAAAGCACAAAGCCTTCAAGACCCATGAGGGAGGATGATCCAGCTGGAATAAAATCCCCATTAAAAAAAAGAAAAGTGTGTTTAGACAGTGGGTGTCTCATCAAAGAGAAAGATCCATCTTGAAATTGATTATAATAATTGAAACCGGGAAAAAGATAGGGAATGCCCTGACTCTGATTCTGAACAAACGTTTGCATCATCTCTCTGACTCGTTCACAGTCAAGTTTGGCACTCAAATGCGGTCTCGGCTTTTGCACAAAGCATTTCAGTAGCAGATGCAATTGCATTTTGTTGGCTTTTCCATCTCCTTTCTCCTCATGGATAATAAAGAAGGAGATATGCATTTTTATATCTTTTATGCATAAGTTCACAGCAGAGGACTCCTCCGAGAGGAGCTGCCTGTGGGTGCCAAAGAGGGCCTCTACTTTCACTGTGAAAACAGACGAGTTGGTGGCCAAGATGGGGCACACCCTTGGATGTGGCAAACAGATGTGTTTGAAAAGGTGCCTATTTTCTGACTTCTCCTATGATGCATTCTATTTTTTTTAAGACGGACTTGCCTCATAAAATTAGAGTTATGTTTTCAAAAGGAATAAAAAGCCATAAAGACAAAGACACATAATAATTCTTTGACCAGATGGCACTAATAATATGCCAAAAGCCATAAAAATGAAAAAGGGTCATTAAGTTAACTGTACGATAATTCATATGGCCACCGTTTCTGCCTCCCCACGTGGGGCATGATCAAGGTCACATAAGCAGGTCTCCTACACTGCATTTTAAGTCCTGTTAGAGGTAGATACTTCTCTAGGCACATTAAGTTTTGAATGTTGTAATAAATCTGCAGAATAGAAGTGCCTTAGATTTTCATTTTTTAATCATATGTGTACAGTCTGTGTAATTGTCTTCAGCTAGTTTGTTTTGTTTTTACCATTTGAACTTTAAACTATGAATCCATCTTCCTCAGTTTCTCTATCATTTTCCTCACTTTGTCCTTCATACAATGGACTGAAATGGCTGCTGGCCACTTTCACATCCAGCTCTTTGACTTTCCTTCAGTCATCATCCCACCACCCTTTCCGCTCTCAGCAGCCATAGATATGGCCTCAAGGGACATTCCTCCACAAAGAGGCCTTTTGTCCTTTCCAGTCTGGGCAGAGCAAGTATCAGGAAGCTTCCTGGGAACAACAGTAATGACCATTGTTCCTCATTATCAAGTCTTGCCGTGGCCACATCCTTCATGATTGTGTCTTCCTAGCACTTGCTCACATTGGAAATGATGGTATTGACTTACAGGTGAGATCGTTTAGCCTCTCACTACTAAAGTGTAGTCTTTGCTGGTATTCAGCACATCATCAAATGAATGGATAAAAAGTGGAATGGTGAGTGTGGGGGTAGATGAAATGATGGATGGCTGGTTGATTGGGTAGATGAGTGGATGGATGGCTGGTTGATTGGGGAGATGAATGGATGGATGGCAGATTGATTGGGTAGACGAATGAATGGATGGATGGTTGATTAGGTAGATGAATGGCTGGCTGGCTGATTGGGTAGAGGAATGGATGGATGGATGGATGTTTGATTGGGTAGATGAATGGATGGATGGATAGTTGATTAGGTAGATGAATGGATGGATGGATGGATGGTTGATTGGGTAGATGAATGGATGGTTGATTGGGTAGGTGAATGGATGAATGGATGGTTGATTATGTAGATGAATGGATGGATAGATGGATGAATTGATGGTTGATTGGGTAGATGTATGTATGTATAGATGGTTGATCAGGTAGATGGATGGATGATTGGGTAGATGTATGGATGGTTGATCAGGTAGATGAATGGCTGGATGGATGATTGGGTAGATGTATGGATGGTTGATCAGGTAGATGGATGGATGGATGATTGTGTAGATGTATGGATGGTTGATCAGGTAGATGGATGGATGGATGATTGGGTAGATGTATGGATGGTTGATCAGGTAGATGAGTGGATGGATGGATGATTGGGTAGATGTATGGATGGTTGATCAGGTAGATGGATGGATGGATGATTGTGTAGATGTATGGATGGTTGATCAGGTAGATGGATGGATGGATGATTGTGTAGATGTATGGATGGTTGATCAGGTAGATGGATGGATGGATGATTGGGTAGATGTATGGATGGTTGATCAGGTAGATGGATGGATGGATAATTGGTAGATGTATGGATGGTTGATCAGGTAGATGGATGGATGGATGATTGGGTAGATGTATGGATGGTTGATCAGGTAGATGAGTGGATGGATGGATGATTGGTAGATGTATGGATGGTTGATCAGGTAGATGGATGGATGGATGATTGGGTAGATGTATGGATGGTTGATCAGGTAGATGAGTGGATGGATGGATGATTGGGTAGATGTATGGATGGTTGATCAGGTAGATGGATGGATGGATGATTGTGTAGATGTATGGATGGTTGATCAGGTAGATGGATGGATGGATGATTGGGTAGATGTATGGATGGTTGATCAGGTAGATGGATGGATGGATGATTGGGTAGATGTATGGATGGTTGATCAGGTAGATGGATGGATGGATGATTGGGTAGATGTATGGATGGTTGATCAGGTAGATGAGTGGATGGATGATTGGGTAGATGTATGGATGGTTGATCAGGTAGATGGATGGATGGATGATTGGGTAGATGTATGGATGGTTGATCAGGTAGATGAGTGGATGGATGGTTGATTGGGTAGTTAAATGAATTAACAAATGGGTGGAAGAATGGCTGTATGGACTGGTGAGTAGATAGATGGGTGGTGGATGGCTGAATCACTGGGTAGGTGAATGCATTAATGGGTGTATGGAGGAAAGGGTTCCTGTATAGGGATTGGTGGATTATTAGGTGACTGAGTAGATGAATGGCTGGGTCACTAGGTGGGTAATTGGGTGAAGGAATGAGTGGATGGTTGGATGAGTGCTTAAATGAATGATGGACAGATGGATAGATGGATGAACCACTGGTGGGTAGATAGTTATATGGATCTACAGATAAATAGATCTATGAATGGCTGGTTGACTGGGTGTACAGATGTATGAGCAGACGAAGGAGTAGATGGATGGATGAGCAGGCTTGCCCTTTGCAGAAATGTTGCTTTGAGTGCTTCTGGCTCAGAGCACTTTGTAAAATTCTGATTCTTGTTGAAAGGGTTTGTTGTTGTCTTTGCTAGAAGTTGTCAGAATGACAGATATGTAACAGAAGGAGAGGAGAAGGGACTGATTGCTCTAAGACCCAGACTCTTCTTAGTGTCTTGAAAAGATGACTTTACTAATGATTGTAATGGTGTGTGCCTGTGATCCCAGCACTGGAGAAGCTGAGAAAGGAGGATCACAAATTCAAGGTCATCCTTGCCTACAAAGTGATTAAAAAATTCTTCTTAATCTGGGTGTGGTGGTCCATCCAAGTCTTCAACCCCAGCATTGAGAAGGCAGAGGCAGGGTAAATCTCTCTTGTGGGATATTCGATCACACTGTGAACCTGAGTTTGCATTTCATTAATTAAATAAAATAAACCTTGGGTCAGGAGGCAGAACCAGCAACTAGTTGACAAAAAGTAATCATTGAGAGTCAGAGGAAGTCTGGAAGATGGATAGAGAGACACACAGGACTTTGAGTGTGGTGGTCTTCTTTGGTTTGGTGGAACAGAAGGATGCTCTCGTTCTGAGATGCTGGCCACAAGGGAAGGTCAGCTAGCTGTTCCTCAACCTCTCTGAGCTAGCAGGTTTTTACCCCAGCCTCTGACTCCTGATTCTTATTGATAAATAGTACAGAGATTTAATTAAAAACTACATTTGATGACAGTTGTTGGGGGCTGTGGACTCCCAGACTCTGAATTTCCTATAAACAACTTGTTATGCTTGCAGCTGCTCTGAGCAAAACAACTTGTTTTCCTGTGTTTGCACCTGCTCTGAGCTTGAGACCCTCAGGAGTTCCTGATGGCAGGGGAGTGGTTTCTGGTGGCTTTGGCTGGGGCGCGGCTATCAGTTAAGGATCTCTATATAAGCTGCCCCTGAACACAATAAAGGGGACATTCTTGGGCATTCCTGTTTCAAGGATGACCTGTGTCTCTGTCTGAGTCTTTGTGTGCTTCAGTCTCCAGCCCCTTGCCCGGTTCATGAATTCTATGGTGGTGCATGGGGCACAGACGGCCATGGTGCACTACAAGGTAGATTTCTATGGTAACTGGAGGGAGCCTCCTTGACACATGTACACACACAGATGCACACAGAAAGACCCCTATAGGACTTTTGTGTATGTGTGTTGTGTGCATGTGTATGTGCCTGTGTGTGCGGAGGCCAGAGTAATGTGTTAGTGTGTCCTGCTTTCTCACTCTCTATAATATTCCTTCAAGACAGGGTCTGTCTCTGAACCTGGAGTTTGTCATTTTAGGTCTAGATTGGCTGACCTGTGAGTCCAGTGATCTGCCTGTCTCTGTCCCCCCACTATGTTGGATTTATAGGCATGTGTGACTGGCCCAGCCTTTAGAAGGATGCCGGGGTGTCTTAGTTTGATTTACTATTGCTGTATTGAAACACCGTGACCAAAGCAACTTGGGGAGGAAAGGGTTTATTTGGCTTTCATACCACTGTTCATCATCCAAGGAGGTCAGGACAGGAACTCAAGCAGGGCAGGAACCCAGAGGAAGGAGCTGAGGCTGTGGCCTTGGAGGAGTGCTGCTCACTGGCTTGCTCCCCATGGCTTGACTAGGCAGCTTAGCAGTGGCCCCACCCACAATGGGCTGTCTCCTCTTCCATCAGTCACTTATTAAAGAATTATTACAGCCCAATTTTTTTTGGAGACATTTTCTCAATTGAGATTTCCTTTTCTCAGATAACTATGTGCCAAGTTGGCATAAAACAAGCCAGCATATGAGGCTCCAAACACAGGCCCTCCTGCTTCTGCAGAAAGCATTCTTACACACTGAGCTGTCTCTCTAGACCAAGAGACAACTTCTTTCTGGACCCTGTGCTGTAACACCAGGTACAGCCCGGAAGATGTCTTTCCTGACTGACTTAGAAAATGAACAGACTACCTGGGTATGTGGCCAAGAAGGGATGTGGTGGGGGCGTTAAATGAAGGACTGTGTTTTCATCAATCCTAGGCCTTATCTGGGGCCACAAGAGGAAATGTCTCCCTTTCTGGGTGAAAACAGTTGCAGGGTCATGGAGAGGTCACCAAGGCTTGTCTAGCTGGAATGTTGCTTCCTTCGATTGGCACAGGCTGTTGGCACAGGCCGTGGACTGGCCGTGACTAGAGTATCCTCTGAAGCAGCTGGTCTGTTCTCAACAGTTAGGCTGACAGGAAGGTAGTAGTCAAGTCAGGTTGTCAATACTGACGGAAAGGGGAAGTCAGACAGGCTGATACGCGGCTGTAATCTCAGCGTTTGGAAGGCAGAGGCAGAAGGATCACTTCAGGTTTGAGGACAGCCAGGGAAAATAGTAAGGCTGCCCTAAAAAAAAAAAAAAAAATATGAACAAGACACAGCTTGACGGACAGGTCTTTACTTCAGCCTGAAAGTCAAAGGAAGGGCTCATCAAACGCCTCCTTTATTCTCTCAGAAAGTGGTAAAACTATGTTTATAAAGACAAGGGAAGCTCATTTGGTAGTGGTTAATCCTGTCCCAGTGCCCCAGGGAGAGTGGGTCCCTCTGCTCTACCTCATAGCGCCCTGACCCTGGACTTCCATCTTGCAGGGCTTTGAGAAAATTCATGCCTGTCATTTAATCTGCCCAGCTGTGCTGTTTACATGCAGCATCCAAGCCGCCTCAGACAAGAAGGAAGCCCACAGAAATATTTGTGAATGAGTAGAGAACACAGCGGACTAACGTAGCCTTGGGCTTCCAGGAGGTCGCTTTAAAAAAACCAAAAAAGTATCTGGGTGTGGTGACGCCGGGTCTGTAATCTCAGCAACAGGGAGGAGGATTGCAGTTCAAGGCTGATCTTAGCTACTTACTGAGTTTTAGCCCGGTCTGTGTTGGATTAGATGAGACTCTGTAGTTAGTATCTAGTGTCAGTTTGACAGAAGCTGGAGTCATCCGGGAGTCAGGCAGTGGTAAGGGATTATATTGCTTACATTAATGGGTATGAGAAGATCCACCTTAATTGTTTGTGGGACCTCTCCCTTTCGGGATAGCCTGCATTACACACAGCGTGGGGAGCAAGCTGGAGAGATGAGCCGGGGAGTTTAGAATGACGGTTGCTTAGGCCGATGACCTGAGTTCCATATGTGCTGGAAGGAGAGACTTGACTCCCACAGATGTCCTGATTTCCACACGTGCACAAAGAATATCCACATCTCCAGCATTAGACTTCTGAGGCATCTTAAAGAGACGGAAGACAGAAAGGAAAAAAAAAAGGACTGGTCTGACCTCATCAGATGGGAGTGGTTGTTTCAAACAGTGAGGGATTGACACTCCCTGGCAGGAAAGGAGCACCCGTGACAGGGGAAGGGGGTGCCTGGAGTTTTTATAGGCGTTTTATAGGCATTTTATAACACAGACAGTTGCAAGCCTGCAGTTTCCCCCTTCTTGTATTGTCTACCCACTGAGACAGGCTCACCAACTGATAGTGGTGTGAGCAGGCTCAGCTATTGCTTCCTAAGAATTCTACTTTTACAACACGGGCACACTATCACACGCACTAAATAAGTTAATTTAATAATAAATAATCTTAAGATAATGTGGAGAGAGCAAGCTGAAATCCGGACGGTCCATACCTCTTTTCTGACCACAGATGTTATGAGACCAAACACTTCAGGCTCTGGCTGCCTTAGCTCCAACATGATGGACTGTAATTTAAATCGTGAGCTAAAATAAGATCTTCTCCCCATAAGCTGATTTTGTCAGGATATTTTCTCACAGCAACAGAAAAAAACAAAGATACCCCATATTAAAAATGAACATCAATTGGGAAACAGGCAGGTAGCTCACTGAGTGAGGCCAACTTGGTCTACACAGAGAATTTCAGACTAGGCAACACTACACAGTGAGACAGTGTCAAAGAAGAAGGAAGAAAGGAAAGCTGGTTTTATTTTGTGAATTAATGTTCCCATAAGGAAGCCATACCTACCTCAATTCTTTTAAAAGGCTGCCTGACTCACTGGGGAGAGGTTGTAATATTTCAGGACTAGAAACAAATACCTTAGGCTTTCTTGGTCATTTAAATAACTATTCACTGTCTAACTCTGCATGTAACTTAACATTCTTGTGATTATTAAGTAAATCCTTTTGGTACGTGTGAACTGACCCCTGACTTTCATCAACCCTGAAGTTTAAAATATTATGGATTAATGCCTGAGACATCCAGCGGAGGTCTTCCCCCTTTGCTGTAACCCTCCTGCCTGATACCCTCTAGTGTATTTGAAATATATCTTAATTTAGTACTTTCTTTATTTTGTTACAATGAACACTTCATAAAACTGCTACCACGTTGGAACATGGAATTTGGAGTAGCCTAAGTATATGTTTTAGGGCCATAGGTACTCATATCTAGCTTCAGAATAAACTGTCTCTTATCTCTTTTGAGAGCTGTGCATTTTTGTTTGTTTGTTTTGTTGAGATTAGGTTTCACTGTGTAATCACTCTGGATGTCCTGCTCCTTGCTCTGTAGACCAGGCTGTTCTCAAACTCACAGAGATCCACCTGAGTCTGCCTCCTGAGTGCTGGGATTAAAGGCATGCACCACCAATTGCTGGAGGAGAGCTGTGTTTTTTTACATGGATGTAGTGGCACTGCATTTGTATTTTAATAAATAAAGCTTGCCTGAGGATCAGAAAAGTAAAACAGTCCCATTGGTCAGCCTTACAGACCAGGCAGTGGTGACACACACCTTTAATCCCTGTAGCCACACTAGTTTGCCATAGAAACCAGGTGGTAGTGGTGCACACCTTTAATCCCAGCACTAGAGAGGAATATAAGACAGGAGGAAACAAATTGTTCCACACAATAGAAACAGAAGGAACATTGCCAAACTCTTTTTATGAAGCTACAATTAACCTGATACTCAAACCAAATAAGGACATTACTAAGAAAGAGAATTACAGACCAGGCTTACTCATGAACATTGATACTCAATAAAATATTTGGAAATCAAATCCAAGAACACATCAGAACCATCATCCATCATGATCAAGTCAGCTTCATCCCAGAGATGCAGAAATGGTTCAACATAGAAAAATCTGTCAACGTAATCCACCATATAAACAAACTGAAAAATAAAAACCACATGATCATCTCATTAAATGCTGAAAAACCCTTTGACAAAATACAACATTCCTTCATGATAAAGGTCTTGGAGAGAGCAGGGGTACAAGGAACATACCTAAACATAATAAAGACAATATACAGCAAGCCAACAGCCAACATCAAACTAAATGGAGAGAAATTCACAGTGATCCCATTGAAATCAAGAACAAGATCCATCCTATTCAATATAGTTCTTAAGGTTCTAGCTAGAGCAGTAAGACAACAAAAAGAGATCAAGGGGATACAAATCATAAAAGAAGAAGTCAAACTCTCACTATTTGCTGATGATATGATAGTTTACATAAGAGACCCCAAAAATTCTACCAAAGAACTTTTACAACTCATTACAACCTTCAGTAATGTAGCAGGATACAAGATTAACTAAAAAAAAAAAATCAGTAGTCCTCCTTTACACAGATGATAAGTGGGCTTGAGAAAGAAATCAGAGAAATATCACCCTTCACAATAGCCGCAGTAGCACAAAATATCTTGGAGTAACTCTAATCAAACAAGTGGAAGACTTGTATGACAAGAACTTCAAATCTTTGAAGAAAGAAATTGAAGAAGACACCAGAAAATAGAAAGATCTCCCAATGCTCTTGGGTAGTAAAAATAGCAGTCTACAGATTCAATTCAATGCCCAGCAAAATTCTTCACAGACCTTGAAAGAACTCAACTTCATATGGAAAAGCCAAAACCCAGGGCAGCCAAAGCAATCCTGTACAATAAAGGAACTTCTGGTGTAGTAATAGGAGCTGCGGGGCTGCGTCCCCAGCACCCCAGCCGCCTACTAGCTTATGCCTCGAAATAATTACATGGACACTGTATTCTTTTAAACACTGCTTGGCCCACTAGCTCTAGCCTCTTACGGGCTAATTCTCATTTTTTGCCTAACCCATTTCTAATAATCTGCATAGCAGCACTAGGTGCGCTTACCTGGAAAGATTCAGCATGTCTGACCTGGCGGCTTGCTCCATCGCGTCTGCTTTAGAGAGCAGAGCTATCGCGTCTGCCCGGGAGAGGGGAGCATGGTGTCTCTGAGCTCACTTCCTCTTCCTCCCAGCATTCTGTTCTGTCTACTCCACCCACCTATGTTCTAACCTATCAGGGCAAGCAGTTTCTTTATTTAATTAACCAATGACCTTCCTCCATCATTCTGGAGGCATCACAATCCCTGACTTCAAACTCTACTACAGAGCTACAGTACTAAAAACAGACTGATATTGGAATAAAAACAGACAGAAGGACCAATGGAGCTGAATCAAAGACCCAGATATCAATCCACACACCTACAAACACCTGATTTTTGACAAAAAAAAAAAGCAAAAAATGGAAAAAAGAAAGCATATTCAACAAGTGGTGTTAGCATAACTGAGTATCAACATGTAGAAGAATGAAAATAGATTCATACCTATCACCATGCACAAAACTCAAGCCCAAATGGATCAAAGACCTCCACATAAAGCCAACCACACTGAACCTCATAGAAGAGAAAGTGGGAAGTACACTTGAATGTATTGGCACAGGGAACACTTCCTAAAGATAACCTCAGCAGCACAGACACTGAGAGAAACAATTAATAAATGGAACCTCCTGAAACTGAAAAGCTTCTGTAAAGCAAAGGACATGGTCAACAAAACAAAACGACAGCCTATAGAATGGGAAAAGATCTTCACTAACCCCACATCAAACAGAGAGCTGATCTTTAAAATATACAAGAAACTCAAGAAATTGGTCATCAAAAGAGCAAATAATACAACAAAAAATGAAGTACAGACCTAAACAGAGAACTCTCAACAGAGGAATCTAAAATGGCTGAAAGACACTTAAGGAAATGGTCAACATCCTTAGTCATCAGAGAAATGCAAATCAAAACAACTCGGAGATTCCATCTTATACCTGTAAGAATGGCCAAGATCAAAAACACTGATGACAATTTATGCTGGAGATGATGTGGGGTAAAGGGAACACTCTTGCATTGCTGGTGGGAATGCAAGCTGGTAGAACCCCTTTGGATGTCAGTGTGGTGATTTCTCAGAAAATTAAAAAACAACCTTCCTCAAGACCCAGTAATACCACTTTTGGGTATATATCCAAAGGATGCTCAATCATGCTACAAGGACATGTGCTCAACTATGTTCATAGCAGCATTGTTTGCCATAGCCAGAACCTGGAAATAACCTAAATGACCCTTGACCGAAGAATGGATAAAGAAAAAGTGGTATATTTAAACAATGATAACACAGTGTAGCACACAATTTGGGACCCACAAGGAAAATCCTTTTTTATAAAGTTTTATTTTGTAAAAATATGTATGAAATAGCAGCAGCCAAATATTATTAGTAGGATGTCGGTGACAACCTGAAAATTCACATGAAGTAATAATACACATGACTGACGGCATAACAAATGCTCATCTAGGGAAGGCTGCAGCATTGAAACAATACCAAGCAGAATTCTTTTCTTCTCTCATACATTATTACATCCTAACCAGTTTCCCCTCCCCTCCCCTCCTCCCAGCTGCTACTCCCACCTCTCTCCTCCAGATCCACCTCTCCTCAATCTCCTTTAAAAAAAAAAAAAAAAGAGCAGGACTCCCAGGGAAATCCAGTGAATGCAGCCTATCAAGTTATAATAAGGCTGGCACAAACCCTCATAAAGGCAGGATGAGGTAAGCCAGCAGGAGGAAAAAGGTCCCAAATACAGGCAAAGGAGTCAGATCCTTCCCCAGCAGACATACACGAACACACTGTGGGAAATCCCACAAGAATACTGAGCTACACAACCATAAGGTATATGCAGAGGACCTAGCTCATACCCATACAGGGTTCGTGTTTGTTGCTTCAGTCTCTGTGAGTCCCTATTAGTCCCGCTTAGTTGATTCTGTGGGCCATGCTCACACGGTGTCCTCTACCCCTCACCTCAGGCTCCTACAGTCCTCCCATACCCCTGACTCTACCTAGTGTTTGACTGTGAGTCTCTGCATCTGCTCCCATCAGTTGCTGGATGACACCCTGTGATGATAACCATGCTAGGCGTTAATCTATGAGTATATCGGGGTACTAACTAGGAATCATTTCATATTTGTTTCTGTCCTGGGTCTCTGGGCTGCCCTACCTCTGGTTCCTGGCCATCCAAGCAGTGTCAGGCATGGACTCCCTCTTACGGTGTGGGACTCAAATTGGACCAGTCGTTGGTTGGTCCCTACCGCAAGTTCTGCACCTCCATTATCCAGCACATCTTGGAGCCATGACAAATCGTAGATTGAAGGTTTGGGGGCTGGGCTGATGCCCTAGTCCCACTGCTAGGCGCCTTGTCTGGTTATAGAAGTTGACCAATTCGGGCTCCATATCCCCCATTTCCTGGAGCCTCCACAAGGGTTACTCTTGTAGATTCCAGGGAATTTCCACTACACTAGGTTTCTACACCCCACCCCCAAGTCTAGCCATCTCTCCGGGTACTCTCTCTTTCTGGCCTCTGCTATTTAATACGTATTATCGCAATACTATTAAAGAAACTTTCAATATATCCCAGAATAAACCAAAGTTACAAAGCTTAAGGGAGGCAGCTGTGATAGCTTCTCTTAGAATGAAGAGACTTAATTAGGTCTTAATTGTGATGAGCAAAAGCTTTACAAAAGCTGTTTAAAATTTCAGCAAGGTTTATTAAAGAGACATGGAAAATAGTAAGTTTCACTAAAGAAATAATAGTACAAAATTGCAGTGTTCTTTAAAATATTACAAAATGGCATTCCTATTTTTAATACTGATTAGGAATTTCAGACAACAAATAAGGGCCATTGTGGGTGTTTGGAAGAAAGTGGCGCTAAAGGGAGGTGTGGCATTGTTGGAATAGGTGTGGTCTTGTTGGAGGAAGCGCGTCACTATGGAAGTGGGCTTTGAGGTCTCATAGGTGTTCAAGCCATGCCCAGTGAGATAGACCACTTTCTGTGCAAGTCAAGATGTAGGACTTTACTTCTCCAGCGCCATGTCTGCCTGCATGCCACCATGTCACACCATGATGATAATGGATTAAACCTCTGAAAGTAAAGGCCACCCCAATTAAATGTGTTTCCTTTGTAAGAGTTTCCGTGGTCATAGTGTATTTTCATAGCAATAGAAACTCTAATGAAGATATAAAAATATAAATGAAAAGGAGCAAACTGAGCAAGAAAAATATTTGAGAAGAAAAGGGGCACCAGGAAATGGAATGGAGATAAATTTGATGTTCAAGAAGATAAACAGATTAAGAAATGGACTAAAGGGAGTGATGAGTCAGGGCAAGATTCTGCCCAGCTAAGTTTTCAAATTGTGAAAGGAATTAAAGAAAAGTTTAGATCCAGGAGTGGTTGTGTTTTTTTTTTCCATTGGCATAGCACCAGCACCTGAATCTACTGTGGTTTCAGCCAGGAACTGTGGCTCCACAGTTACCAGCCTGCTCCTCAGGTAGCCGCCCACAGGATCTGCTTCTACCCCAGCCACCACATGCAGCTTTCAACTAAATCGCTATCATTATGCTTACCAATAAAACTTAGGAGTCAGAGTCTGGGGTAAAAACCTGCTAGCTCAGAGAAGTTGAGGAACAACGAGCTGACCTTTCCACTTCACCAGCATCTCAGAAGGAGAGAAAAGACTGACACACTTCAAGTCCCTCCCTACTACTTCCTGTGTGTCTCTCTATCCATTTTCCAGACTCTCTCTGACTCTCTGATTAATTTCCTTCGACTAGTTTCTGACTCTGCCTCCTGGCCCAAGGTTGATTTTATTTAATTAATGAAATATAAATTTGGGGTTCACAGTATGATTGAATATTCTGCAACATTTCCCTCTTTGGTCTAGATAAAAAAGGAAAGGTTTTAACCCTAACACAGTAAAACTATCCACAATAAAAACAATTATCAGGCAAGAACTGCACCAGAATATGTAGTTCATTTGTACTTAGCAAATTTGGAGAGAATACTCTATTATCCATCCTATCTTAGTCCAAAGTTTTATACTGAAACTGTTTTCTATCATAACTTGCATTACCAACCTAAACATATTTTTAGACCTTAAAAATTTCTTATTTTTAAATGATTTATTTATTTTTATTTTATTTGCACTGGTGTTTTGCCTGCCTGCATGTCTGTGTGAGGGTGTCAGATCCTGGAACTGGATCTACAGACAGTTGTAAGCAGCCATGTGGGTGCTGGGAATTGAACCCAGGTCTTCTAGAAGAGCAACCAGTGCTCTTACCTGCTAAGCCATTTTTCCAGCCCCCTTAAAACATTTTCTTAAACAACTTAAGCTTTTATGTTTTTCAACCTTATAAAATTTACATCTCTTTTGTAAGTTTCTTTTCTGAATTTGGTAAAAAGGAAAACTGTAAAACTATAACTATCTAGTTTTCAACCCCATCAGCGACCTGAGAAGGACAAACTCTTACCTGAGTAAACAGGAAATGCAGAAAAAGCACTTTTAAAACTATAGGAAATGACAGAGACATCTGGCTGCCTGGACAGTCACCCAAACGTCCTCTGTAACATTGGGGTGTCTGTCTTTGGTCTAAAGGCATAGGATATCTGACAGACTTTTCTGTGAAGCAGGACTTTTAAAGGTTATGCTACTTTCTTTTGGCAAAGTTTGGCAGTCAACTTCCTTTGTGTAGTGCTTTTCCTGTTTGAATAGCATATTGTCAGCAGTCAAGGCAAGGGCAGTTTCTTCCTTGGTGGCTAACTTTGCCACAATGAAGGCAAACTCCATATGGAGGTTCTTGGATGGTCATCATTTTTTAAAGTAAATTGGTGCTGCCATGAGCAGACATATCTCACTGTCATAAAAAGTCTTATGCTATTATAACATCTTAAATGCCATATTCTGTAGATCTCTGAAGTGTTTGAAGGCCACCTATCTATCGAAAATATATCTCTGTTTTGTTGTTCTTAATTTCTGGCTGGCTTTCTTGTCTGTGGGTTAGAAGGTAAAGACATTACACGAGGAAGAAGACACAGACACGCGGCGGTCCCACGTGGTGCACCTTTAATGGGGGAGGGGTAACAGACAGGTAAAAGGTGTGCGAACATGACGGGGGAGGCGGGGAAGAAGAGAGAAGAGAGAGAGCTCGTGGCAGCCCCCACTTTTTAACGGGGAATGCAAAGGCTTCTGGGAATATATCCATAGTCCAGGAGAATGCTGGGACCTGTAGTTCTGCAAAGGAACAACATGTTTGACCTTGAAAACATATATAAGATGACTAAAAGTCTGATTATTATAAAGGACTAACTACTAACCTGCATTCCTTAATTATCCTAAATAGTTTATAATAATAAATTTCAAGGTCTAGAACTTTACATACATTTTTAAATGAGCTGCATAGGTAAAATACCTTAAACAAGATTAGAAATATATATATATATATCATAATAACATATATATTATGTTAGAGCAAAAATAACCTTAAATTTGTATCAATATACAAAAATCCATACCAATGTAATATATTTGAAACTAGTAGTTACTTTTTAGTTTAAAAATAGATTCAAGCCGGGCGATGGTGGCGCACGCCTTTAATCCCAGCACTCAGGAGGCAGAGGCAGGCGGATCTCTGTGAGTTCGAGACCAGCCTGGTCTACAGAGCTAGTTCCAGGACAGGCTCCAAAGCCACAGCGAAACCCTGTCTCGAAAAACCAAAAAAAAAAAAAATAGATTCAATAATCTTGCCTTTTATCCTATCATTCCTATATCCCCCCTTTTTCATTAGATAGAAGAGAAAAAAGGACAGAGGAAAGAAAAAGAAAGAAATCCCTTAATCTAACCTTGTTTGTTTAGTTCCATCTCTGACCATGACCAATAACAACTTGCAACTAATCACCCTAAACAATAGCAAAATCCATAACCCACCAAATGATCAAAGCCACCCACCCCACCTCTTGGAAATGTGGGCATTATGTTCTTTTTTTAAAAGATTTATTTATTATATATACAGTATTCTGTCTGCATCTATGCCTGCATGACAGAAGAGGGCACCAGATCTCATTATAGACGATTGTGAGTCACTGTGAGGTTGCTGGAAATTGAACTCACAATCTCTGGAAGAGCAGCCTGTGCTCTTAACCTCTGAGCCATCGCTCCAGCCTCTGGGCATTGTGCTCTTAAATTAATTCCTCTTGTCTGGAGCAATGGCATCTTTAGGGGACCCTGAGAAAGTTGGAATAACAGTTAAGTCCTGGAAGGGCTAGCTGTATCATTTGTTGTCCAGTCTCTGTGTGATGGGAAAGTGCAGGGCTTAACCGAAGTCCTGGCTGGAGTAGAATGGACCCTCTCAGCTAGCAGCTTTGAAGTTGTCCTGAGCAGTTTGTAGTTCAACAAAGATCTTTGGGTGGTGTTTACCAGTTTAGTGGTGTTACCACAGTCTGGGGGGACTTGTCATTGCAGGGCCCCATCTTTTTGGAGACTTCAAAGGTCTCTGTTAGGAATGGTATGGTTCACTGCAGAAAACTTAAACATTTTAATTGCCATATACAAAAGATCTCTGCAAGGTTAGAGGACCACAGTCTATTGAGTCCATATGAGGTAACAAACTTAGCTCCTAAGTATCTGCTCCAGACTCAAATCTGAAAGCACATACAGGAAAACTAGATGAAGCTTATTTCTGAAATTAGTTAGTACTCTGTGTGACTACTAATATCCAGACAGAAAAGTTTTATGTATACATAATAGTCTTATGAATTTTGAGATAATATTTACATCTTAAGAAAAGTATTAAAGATTCAAAAGAAAACCTAAGGATTATGAGATTAGCGGCAATAAAATATTTCCTTAATTTTGGTTTGCTTCTGTCCTGTACCAGGTGGTGCCTTTGTCATGAAACAGAGATTTTGGATTTTCCTTTAAAGAGTATGCTTGGGTTTAGAGAAGGAGAAAGCCACACTCTAAATCCAAAGCCAGCTTTAAATTTTTAACTGAATTGGGACCACAAAAAGGCCATTTGCCTGTTATATTTGTACAGAGCAGCAAAGACAAGCATTTGGGAAGATTTACAAAATTCTACCATCTTAAAGTTATGTTATGCCATTAGCCCAATTTACTCTTTTTTGTGACATTTTCTCCTGATTATTCGTCCTTCTTCAAATGTCTCATTTGTCCAGTGATCTTTAGATTCCTTAGTTGAATGTTTTTGTTCTTTTGGAAAGACAAAAACAAAATTCTGCCCCAACCCTAACTTTGGGGAGTTCCTTTTTTGGCATGTGATAGCTTTGTTATGGCAAAAGGTTTTTTTCAACAAAAAAGTATTATCTTTTAATGTTCTTTTTGAAAATTTGAAATTAAATATACCTTGCTATGTGTGGATAAAAATACCTATATTCCCCTTTCTCTTTGTATATATGAATTCAAGGTTAAAGTGTATTTATTTTTAGATCACAAAAGACATTCATTTTGTATTTTGATCTGTATTTCTAGTAACCCTATAGAGGGATTGATATCAGATTCCCTTCTGTATGCTGTGAATATATTTTATTACTATTGGTTAATAAAGAAGCTACTTCGGCCTATGGCAGGGCAGAATATACCCAGGTGGGAAATCCAAACAGAGATATACAGGGAGTATAGGCAGAGTCAAAGAGTCACCATGTAGCTGCTGAAGGAGAAAGATGCTAGGAAAACCTTATTGGTAGGCCACAGCCTCAGGGCAATACATACACTAATAGAAATGGGTTCATTTACGATAAAAAAAAAAAAAGTTACCTAAGAGTATGCCTAAGCTAGGGCCAAACTGTATTGTAATTAATAGAGCGTCTATGTAACTATTCAGCTGGGCAGCCAGGAAATGAATGAGCAGTCTCTGCCTACAAAATGGTGCCCATATGTTTGGGGCTAACCTGTGTGGCCAGCCACACACTTGGGGTCCGGGTGCTTGCATGCCAGCTTGGGGTTAGGAGGAAAGTAGCTGAGAGCAAGCCTGCCACTCAGCACTACCACCTGGGCAAGCAGCTGGATTGGGTCTGCTCGGTGTGCACAGGCTGGAGAGCAAGCCCTCAGACACGGTGACATTTAGCTTTTACACAGACAAAAAAGATTTGTGTGCTCTGCGGTGCATCCCAGAGTTGAAGTGGCGAGCACAGGTCCCACTCAGCGGTCCTAGAGCTGGCAGTAAACGTACCTCTGCCATATTGAAAGGCCAAGAGAGGTGGAGCCAACATCCAGGGCTGCTGAAATCACATTGCTTACTGTTTTAAAATGCTCCTTGCCAGAAAAGGATTTCAGCTACACAATAGGACAGATTCAGACATAAAAGACCTCTAAATGAGACACAGTGTGTTTAAAAAAAAAATGTACATAGGCTTGGGAGAGAGAAAAAAGAGTAAAGACAGTTATAAAAAGAAGTAAAGTCTTTAAACAGACAGTAAAAGTAATATAAAAGAGAACAGACAGTCATAGATTAAAGGAGTAAAAAAAATAAGCCACATAAAAATAAAATAAATATACAGAGAGTCTGAATTATCTATATTATTGTTGTTTTCTTTGAATTTTTTGACTGCAGAGAGACATTTGATTATGGAGGCTTCTAGGTTAAACTAACCTAAAGGTATCTTGACTTCAAAATTTGAGTCTAATCATATGTTACTTTGGAAAAGAGGTTCTGCTTTTGTTGCCACAGGAAATGAGAGTCTGTGGATTCCTTCCAGGCTAATGTGGTTTAATGGAACAAGACCCCCGCCAAAGGTCTATATAAACCCTAAAAATACTTTGGCCAACAAAAAGCAGGAAGCAGTTTGGAGAAAACTATGCCCAAATTCCCAAAATGGTTGTCTATAAATGTTTATTTTCATTTAAAAAGAATTGGTTAGGTTGGTCCACTCACTGAGACAGTGTGCCTGTTCTAATGGGAGCTCATCAAATCCAGCTGGACTGGGACTGAATGAGCATGTGATCAAACCGGACTCTCTGAATGTGGCTGACAATGGGGGCTGACTGAGAAGCCATTGATAAAGGCACTGGGACTTATTTATACTGCACATACTGGCCTTTTGGGACCCTAGTCTATTTGGATACAAAGCTTTCTAGGCCTGGATGCAGCGGGGAGGGCCTTGGACTTCCCACAGGGCAGAGACATACGCTGGAACATTGTCAGTATTAATTTGTGTAGGTATCCACATAATGGTCATGACTTCTAAAGAATGTGTTATTACAGAATCAGACTGTTCAGAACTTAAAGCAGTTGCCCATTGAAATCCTGAATATGTATCTATGGTATGCTGCACATATTTTAATTTTCCAAACTCTGCAAAATGAAACATATCCATTTTCCAAATTTCATTTCTTCAAGTATCTTTTGGGCTACTTCCTGCAGGTAATAGCATTTGATTATACAAAGAACAAATAGGGCATTTCCTTATAAATTCCTTGGCTTGTTGCCAAGTGACAGAAGTCTTTTTTCAAACCTTTGCTGTTAACATGTGTTTCTTATGAAATTCCGAGTCTTCTAGCACATTTCCTATTAATTACTGATCAATTTCATCATTACCTTGTGCTAGAGGGCCTGGAAGACCCATATTGGATCTGATACGTGTTTTATACAATGGATGATTTCTAATTTTAATTATTGTTGTAACTGAATAAATTACAAAGTTAATTCTGAATCATCTGGAATAAGTTCAGCAGTTTCAATATGTAAAACAACTCTTTCCGCATATTTGGGAGTCAGTGACTATATTAAAGTTTCTGGGAAATCTAATAATACCATGGGAATAGCATATAATTCTGACTTTTGAACTGATTCATTTTGACTTTGAGCCACTTTACTTATTTTTCCTGACTTATACCCTGCCTTTCATGATTTATTTGCATCAGTATAGAATGTAAGGGCTCCAGAAGTTGGTGCTCCTTTTATTATATAAGGGAAGATCCAATTGGTTCTTTTTATAAACTGAAGTCTCTTACTTTTGGAATATTTGTTGCTAATCTCTCCACAGAAATTACTGCAAGCTCTTTTACAATGTTCATTTTCTGCTTATTATGCAGAAATCACAGCATTAGTAAAAGGAACCACAATTTATTTCTCCTGTGTCTGTTCCTGCTGATTGATGAAGTCTCCATTTTCCTTTCAAACCAATTCAGAAACCTTTTCTACATAGGTCTTTAACTTTTTTACTTTGTGTGGTAAAAATATCCATTCTAGCTGGGTGGTGGTGGCACTCACCTTTAATCCCAGCACTTATGAGGCAGAAGCAGGCGGATCTCTGAGTCCGAAGCCATCCTGGTCTACAGAGTGAGTTTGAGGATAGTCAAGGCTACATGGAGAAACAGTGCTTTGAAAAAAAAAACAAAACAAAATCCATTCTAAGATATTATCTTCTCTCTGCATAAGAATCCCTGTAGGAGAAAGAATAAACGGTACTGACAAGGGTACAATAAAACTCCGAATCCATGTGTGCCCCCTGTAATTTCTTTCTCTCTCTCTCTTTCTCTCTCTCTTTCTTTGTTTTTCAAGACAGGGTTTCTCTGTAGCTTTTGGAGCCTGTCCTGAACTATCTCTTGTACACCAGGCTGGCTTCAAACTCACAGAGATCCACCTGCCTCTGCCTCACAAGTGCTGGGATTAAAGATGTGCACCACCACCACCACCCAGTTGTAATTTCTTTTCTACCATAGCCATTTCTCTCAGCCTCAGCTGATGTGGGGCATTGATCTGGCAGCTTGGGGGCTGAGGGCAACAGGGTCATAATGTTCCCCAGGAAGCAGACTCATGAGACCAGCGATGGTTTGCAAACCTAGTTTAATGCAGAAATCTGCTGTATGGGGGTGCAGATCTTGTTTAATGTAGAGGTTTGCTGGCATATATCATCCAATCAGCTAAGACTACACCATGCTATTATCCAATGAACCCAAACGGCACACTGGCCACGTCATGTGAGCATGTCCTGGTAGTGAAGTAGGCAATGCCCTAGGCTCAGTGACATTCTGTGGGTCTTCAGTGTGCCAGGACCCCATTATGTACTGTCTAGTATACCAGAGTGAAGATGGTTGCTTAAAAGAAATCCCACACTAGCTCAGAATTGAGAAATAAATGGTTATTTATTTAGGGGTAAACTAACAAAGCAGAATCCTCTGGTGGAACGGAAATCAGAAACTGAAATCCACAACCAGAACAAAGGGAGAGGCCTGAAAAGAGGCCGGACATATGCTCTGCATCAACATATATAGTATAAGAGGCCACGCCCCAGTGTGTAGGTAACCACTAGCTGTAAGACTTCCTACAGCACCTCCCCCTTTTGTATAAATAAGAGAGTTCTAGGCCTAATACAAAATTATATACAAAAAGAACAAATATATTTAATAATTATCCTATCCTAACTAGTTTAAGTCTTGTATAATAAATAACTTGGCCAAGTCATGAGAGGAAAGTACCTACAACTATCTAGTCTTCAACCCCATGGAAGATCCGAGAAGGGAAATAATATTACTTGAATAAGCAGGAAGTGCAATAAAGTAACTTCCAAAATGTGCAACAAATGACAGAGACAACTGGCTACCTGGGCAATTACCCAAAGACTCGTTTGCAACATTGAAGCAACCAACTTTGGCTAAGGCCTGGAATAACTGACAGATCATTTTCAAAGGCAGGAAATTTTTCAAAACTGCCCTGTCTTGGCAAGATTTGACAGTTCTGCTTATCCATTTCCAGATACTATGTATCTTGTCAGTCAGTGGTTGAGGCATGGCATTCCTTTGCCCAAAGGCCAGTTTTGCCAAGAAGAAAACAAGCTCCAAGTGGAGTGTCTTCAGTGCTCAACATTCTCTCCGGAATAGATCAGTGCTTCCAGGAGCAATAGTGTCTCACTTCAACAGAACCCTAAATTATTTAAATGCCATATTCTACAGTTCTTTGAAGTGGTTGAAGATTAGCTATCTATGCAGAATATAATGTCTATGTATTTAAAGAACACCTGATTAGCTTAAGTATGACAAACATAGATGACTATTGATCTATAATCCTTAATACCTGTATAACTTAAAGACTAAGACTTCATATTAGAATATTATACAATAAACAATTGTGCAACAAATAAGGACAATGACCTCAAAATGTAAACAATGTATAAGTATCTTGATCAGAGGTAGAAATGTACATTACAATATGATAAATATATATCAATATATAAAAATGTCTTAAGCAGAGGTAGAAGCATGCATGCGTACAATATAATTTAAGTTTGTATCAATATACAAGAATCTATACCAATGTAATTGTCTATAAATAATAACTCACAAGTATTCATTCTATTTCTCACTATTATGATTAGTGTGAGTAAGCTCATACCAATATATTATCCCAACCAATTTTCCCTTTTTTTCCCAAAGTGATCCCTGAGCCTATAAAATTTCCCCCCCAACCCCAACCCTATACCAATTACAATCAACCCATAAATGGCCCTAACCCTGAGGAAAAACTTTGTTGGGAGAGGAGGTGTCGTCTTCTAGAATTACTTCCAGCTGTTATGGGGGTGATGTTCTTTCTATGGGATCCTGTGAAAGTAAAATGATGGTTAAGTTCCAAGATTCATGTCTGGTATAATTGCAAATAGTCTCTGAGTATTTGGTGGAGGTCTGGCCAGAACGTTGTTTAAAAAAAAAGTGCACAATTTCAGCTAACCAACTTGGAACCATATTGAGCAGCTGGTACCCCAAACAGGTCTTGTAGTAGTGCTATCAGCATCATGATGTTATATCAACCAGGTAGAGTTGTTGTTGTGGGGCCCCATCTTCTTGCTGGAAACTTCAAAGATTACTGCAGGAAAAAATAATCCCTTCCCCAATGTAGCACATCTCCTGACTTCGATTGTGAGGTCAGCACATCCTTGAAATAAACCAGTTGATTTAATTCAGAAGACTTTTCCATTATCCAATGTCTCTCTGCTGCACAAATAAAGACAGATAATGGTCCAGCATATGCCTCTAGGAAAATGAAACAGTTTTTTGCTTATTATAATATCAAGCATATAACAGGTATAACACACAATCCTACAGGTCAGGCAGTTATAGAAAGATTAAATCAAACTATAAAGGATATGTTAAACAAACAGAAAGGGGTGGAAAATGCCCCAGAAATAGATTACATAATGCTTTATTAACCTTGAATTTTCTTAACGCTAATGAGAAAGGAACGACAGCAGCCAGTTAATATTTCCCCAACAAATTTTGAAAATCATTAAGCATTTGTAATTGATTTCTCCTGATTTGTACATTTTATGGTTGAATTTTCTGTAAGCCTATCTTATATTCTAAATGATTAATAGAATCTCCTCTTTGTATTTTTTCAGGAGCAATTTGCAATCCCCAAAATGTTTGCTTCATCAAACATTTTTTCTCAGACATCTGCTTCTGAATCAGACAGTAAGTTATTCTCCACATAGTGATAAATTATAGATTGAGGAAACTGTTTACAAATTATTTTTAATGGCTATTTTATAAAATATTAACACAAGGTAGGGCTGCTTAACATTTCTTGTGAAAGACTTTCCCAATGGTACCTTTTTTTGGTTTTTTTGAGACAGGGTTTCTCTGTGTAACAGGCCTGGCTGTCCTGGAACTAGCTTTGTAGACCAGGATGGCTTCAAACTCATAGAGATCCACCTGACTCTGCCTCTTGAGTGCTGGGATTAAAGGCGTGCACCACCACTGCCTGGCACAGAAATATTCTTTATTTTATGGTTTGTTTCTGAGATTGGAGGAATGTTAATTTGTATTTTCCATTGCTGTAACAAATCACATGCCCATAATTTAATTGCTATGTTAGCCACATATGGGTTTAATTTTCCTATCTGCCTTTCTGCCCATAAACTCTTGACCTGTCTTGAACTTTGTCTTACCCTAGATAACATTCCAATCCCCGGTTAAACATTTGCCTCCTGAAAAGAATGCCAAGATTTTGGTAAATTATTGTAATATCTGCTCCTATGTCTACTAAGCCTTCAATTTAAATGCCATTTATTTGTATTTTTAGCTTTGGTCTCTGATCATTTACAGCAGTTTGCCAAAATACTTGTTTCTGGTCTCTCCTGAACTTTTTCTTTTATCTGCTAAAGCTGTTCTGTCTTTGATCACATCCAAAGCATTGTTGTTTTTTTTTTATATTTATTTATTTGTTTATTATGTATACAATATTCTGTCTGTGTGCATACCTGCAGGCCAGAAGAGGGCACCAGACCCTATTACAGATGGTTGTGAGCCACCATGTGGTTGCTGGGAATTGAACTCAGGACCTTTGGAAGAGCAGGCAATGCTCTTAACCTCTGAGCCATCTCTCCAGCCCTGCATTGTTGTTTTTAACAGACAGGCATTAAGTCTTTTAATTGCTCTGCAAATGAGTTTCCCCAATGCTGACAGGGAATTAGTAAACCAAATTTTGTAACATTGAGGGCCGGGCTCATTGAAGTTTCTGTCCCACCCAGTTCCCTAGCCATTTAGTCCCAGAGAAAATCACACAGAAGTCTCCATAAGATCATAAACTGATTGGTCCATTAGCTCAGGCTTCTTATTAGCTCTTGTAGCTTATATTAACCATTGTTCTTATCTGTGCTAGCCATATGGCTGGTACCTTTCACAGCAGGGTAGGTCACTTGTTGTTTCTTCGATGGGCTGGGCTGGACTGGGAGGAATGGGCTTTCTCTTTCCCTGAATTCTCCTGTTCTTATTGCCCTGCCTCTACTTCCTGTCTGGTTGACCTGCCTATACTTCCTGCCTGGCCAATCAGCGTTTATTTAAAATATGATTGACAGAATACAGACAATTCTCCCGCATCACTTCCCCTTCTTTTCTTTTAAACAAAAGAAAATATCCATAGTCCATTTTTGGGGCAAAAAATGTTTCTATACTGATCACACTGGGATAGTTAGAGACCGTTTTGCTAAGGTCAGGAAAGGATTAGAGCGTAAAAAAAAAAGTAGAGAGAGCAAGAGGAGGGATGGTTTCCCCTGGGTCACCACCCTCTTACCTTCCCTTTCGGGACCCCTTTTAGGATTTTTTTTTTTTTTTTTTTTTTTTTTTTTTTTTTGGTTTTTCGAGACAGGATTTCTCTGTGGCTTTGGAGCCTGTCCTGGAACTAGCTCTGTAGATCAGGCTGGTCTTGAACTCATAGAGATCCGCCTGCCTCTGCCTCCCGAGTGCTGGGATTAAAGGTGTGCTCCACCATCGCCCGGCTTCCTTTTAGGATTTTTATTATTGATGACTTTTGAACTGTGGGCCCTTAATAGACTCACTAGGTTTATTTGCTAACAGGTGGCATCCAAGCCCATTCAGCCAGCTTGATCTGGCTGATCGAGGGCTAGAAGAGCCCCCTGAGAACGAGTCTCCTATAGGAGCCACATAAAACCCAGAGATACGTGTGTCTGTCCACAATAGGCATGGGCACCAGCAAAAGGGGTGGGAGGCAAAGCACTGCAGGGAGAGGACCATGCATTCTGTCTCTGGGTCTCCTGAGGAACATGCCTGATTGCATAGAGGTTGATGTCCAGAGGTGTTGGCATAAAAACCTAGACCCTTTCCTCCCCAAAAAGACATCTGTAACTCTGAAAGGAAAATTCTTCCACTAAGTTGGAAAGAATTTTCCCCCACCAATTAAACATGGGAGGATCGGGCCTCTGTTCCCCCCCACACATACACTGGTTAAAGCCCGGTCGTCTGCCTGATGACCTTTAACCCGCCTCATTCTAATCCTTAAAAAGGGCCGACATGCCGGAAGCAAAGGCCTGTATTTTGAGATCTGCATTTTGTTTACAGCCATCTTAAGCTCACAAGTTAAGAAAAAATATTTACCTCTATCCTCTCTGCAGGGTCTAGGAAATCAACCTGGCATCTCATCTCCTAGCAGAGTCCTGCAGGCACCAGGCTCTGGAACTCATTAGCATTTTCCTTTGTTAGTCAACAATCATCAGCTGGGGACCTGAATTCCAGCAGACCGGAGTTTCCTGACACCCTTCCCTCCCCCACTTTGCCCGTTTGCTGTATAACAGCTTCAGAGGAAATAATAAACTGGACGGTTTGATCAGAAATCCTGTCTTGCCGTCATTTCTCGTGTCTCTTGTCCTTTCATTCCTCTCCCCTAGGTTTATCAGGGACCACAGTTCGCATCCCGCTGGCCGGGATAAAATTTGATATTGGGGCACATGATAGGCCCTCTAAGGTGTTTCCCAATGGCAAAAGTTACCTTGCCTGTGCTTTGTTGATCTGTGCTCATTAATCCAATGCTGGTCTTTGCCCTATCCTTCTGCATATTCCAGAAGGCTGGGGCCTTCTGTTTGGATTCTTTGTAGAAAAACTATTGTTTCTAGGAACACCTTGCCTATAATCCCTTTTCAAATGACTTTGTTTACCATAAGTAAAATATCTGACATTTAATTTTTCTTAAAACTTTTAGAAATTAAGCTGGGCGGTGGTGGCACACACCTTTAATCCCAGCACTCGGGAGGCAGAGGCAGGCGGATCTCTGTGAGTTTGAGGCCAGCCTGGTCTACAAGAGCTAGTTCCAGGACAGGAACCAAAAAGCTACGGAGAAACCCTGTCTCAAAAAATAAAAATAAAAAATAAAAAAAAAACTTTTAGAATTTACTTCTCTCAAAGTTGCATCATAATTGTGAAATCCAGTATCAGCTGTATTTCTTATCCATTCATCTACTGGCTGATCTTTCCTTTAAAGATTTAATCACTGTTATGCATTCTGAATTAGCATTTTCAAGAGCCAATGATTCAGTTAATACTTGTCTGACTCCTGGATCTGGTACTATTCTACTTACAGATGAAGTCAATCTTTAAAAAAAAAAAAATCGACGAAGTCTTCTTTTGGGCCTTATATAATTTTAATAAATGACTCAAACCTCTTTCCCAATTTGTCAACCTTGTACCAAGCATTTAAGCCTGCTAAATGACATAGGATCAAGGTGTGATCTTCAGCTTCAAACTGTCTTTTCAACTAAGCAAGCTATAATCAAAGGTAAGAACTCCAGGTCTGTGAGACGTGTCTTAGGACCAAGGTCGGTGCAGCTGCAAACCCTCTCTCTCTCTGACAGCACCAAGTGCAGACTCTGCAGAGAAACAGTTCTTTAAGGTTTCAACAGTCTCAAAACAATTTCTCCGCCTCTGCTGATTAACTCAAACACAGCAAAGGCTTTGCTGAAACATTTCTCTCAAAGCCAGACACAACGGCTTTACTATTCATATCACTACATCGTCAGACAAGGGTCAAAACCAGCCACTTCTGTCACCAAAATATCACTAGAATGATCTCTAGGCAATGTATTAAAATTCTTCTCCTCTGAAACCTCTTGAGCCAGCCCTGCACAGTTCAAATCACTCAGCACCTGTCTGCCATGCTTCTAATAGTATGGCCCATTAGGCAGTGCTTAAAGTGTTCCTGCTTTCCTAAGCTAAAGTACCAAAGTCCAAATCCCTCCAAACAAAAACATGATCAGACCTTTTACAGCAATACCCTAGTCCCTGGTACCAACAGTTAATTGGGGTGGCTTTTATTTTCAGAGGTTTAGTCCCCTATTATCATGGTGTGACCTGGTGGAATTCAGGCAAACATGGTGTTGGAGAAATACCCAAACTATAGTTCATAAAATGAATTAGTATCTGATGATAACACTATCCATGGTAGAATATTTAAATTGTACTAGGCTGGATATGGTACACACCTTTAATCCCAGCATTCAGGAGGCAGACGCAGGTGGATCTCTGTGAGTTTGAGGCCACCCTGTTCTATATCTAGGAGAGTCAAGACTCTGTAAAGAGACCTTGTCTTTAAGAATCCAAAATAGCAGCCAGGAGGCGGCGGTGCACGCCTTTAATCCCACCACTCGGGAGGCAGAGGCAGGTGGATCTCTGTGAGTTTGAGACCAGCCTGGTCTACAGAGCGAGTTCCAAAACAGGCTCCAAAGCAACAGAGAAACCCTGTCTTGAAAAAAAACCCAGAATAAACAATAACAAAAACAAAATAAGAAAATCAAAAACAAATAAATTTTCATATATTGCTCTTAGCCAGGATTAAAAAATTAATTTAACAATACTTGTAGTTTGATACTAAAAAGGAAATGGTTACTATTACTTCAACTCCATTAGAATTCTATTTCCCTTTTTGACTTGTACAAAAGATAACATTTTGTTGTGCCCACAAAGCTTATTAATCCTCATTTCTGACATGGCCAGCTTTTGTTTTTATATGTCAGTAAAAATACTTGGAACACAGGAAAAGACGATTTTCTTAAAAGGGAATTAAAAATAATATTGTCAAGTTATATGATTTCTCCTGGAACACTAATTTTATAGACTAATAAAACCCAGTGAAGTATTATCGATAAATAAGTGTTAAAATAATTTAAATATTTAAGACCATTCTTTCCTAAAACTTAGAGCCAGTCATTCCACACAAAATTATAGCTGTACGGTAAAATCGTCAAAAGGAAAAAAATCTAAATGTAAAGAATAATTGATTATTTTAAATACTCCATACCAAAAAAATCCCCACACATATCTATAGAATTAAAAAAAAAACCTTGTTAGATATATAGGGAAGCATATAGTCGATCTAGTTTTTAAAATACGTAATGGGATCCCTGCCCGGTGCCGTTCCGCTCAGTCCAGATCTAGGCAGCTCAGGTCCTCAAGGCTCCGGCTGTCTGAAGACAGCCATGGGCCTGCCTGCCATGTGCTCCTTGTTATGATAAGGAGATATATGACGGGTAAACGGGAAAAAGAGAGACGTGAGATGGTTCGCGCTCTGCGGAAAGATGCAGAAAGGAAAAAGATGACGACTGTGAGGAGTGGCCAGATAGCGGAGCCCTGATGGTCACCTGGGGCCACGGTGAAGTCGGTGAGGAGTGGACTGAGCGGGGAGGTTGCCACCCAGGGCCCTGGTGATGTCCAGGCTGGGCGGCTGCCCAGGGCCATGTCTGGATCCCCGGTCCTGCAGTAGCCAGGGTCTCTGTTGATGTCCTTAGCTCCTGTTACCGTTGACTCCCATGCTGATTCCAGTGGGCTAGGCCCTCCTGAGACCATGTTTGGGTCCACAAGCCACGCTGCCGCTGGGGCCGTACTGATCGGGCGGCTTTTGCCGCCACCTGGGCCATGGTGACGCCATGGTGACAATCAGTCCTAGGCTGTGCCGAGGACCATGTCTGGGTCCGTGGTCCTACTGTAGCCGAGGTCTATGTTGGTGCCCCTGTCCCACGGTGCCACCAAAGGACACATGAAGCCTGGGGGTAAGTTGCAATCTGTGGTGTCCAGGGACCATGCTGCTATAAGAACCATACTGATCTAAATGGCTGGGGCTACACTTGGGGCTAGGATGTTGACCAGGCCGAATTGCTGAAAGGGTCTGTGTTAAAGTCTGTGTCCCAGGTTGCCACTAGGACCTATATAGAATCTAGGCCAGAGCCTGTGGCTTGGTTGGAGTCTGGGGGTATGCCACAGCAGGGGCCATACATATATGGGTGGCCTGTGCTGCCACCTGGGGCCATGGTGTCATCTGAGCCCAGGCGGCTGCTGAGGGCCATGTCTGGGTCTGTGGCCCTACAGTGGCCAGGGTCCAGACTGATGTGTGTAGCTCCTATTGCCACCGATAGCCGCGAGGATTCCCGGGGTCAGACCCTGAATCCAGGTTGGTGTCCAAGGACTAGGAAGCATCCAGATTTGAGTGGCCTGTGCTGCTACTCAGTGTCATCCGGGCCAGAGCTGTAGCTGAGGGCCATGCCAGGGTCAGTGACCTTACTGCAGCCAGGATCTGTGCTGATGTCCCATGCACCTGTTACCATCGAAGGCCGTACAGAGAGACACCAGAGATCAAGGGCCATACCCCACAGGGGCAGTGGTGATGTCCAGACTCAGCTGCTGATAATGGCCATGTCTGGGTCCATGGTCCTACCTTGGCCAGGGTTCTGCATTGCCACCAAAGGTCACATGAAGACCCAGGCTTGGGGCCACAACTTGACACCTTGGGGGTGTCCGGTAGCCGCCAGGACCATTCCCACCTGAGGGGCCATTCCTTCTACCCAGAGCCAGGATGTTGTCTGGGTTCAAGCTGCTGCCGCAGGCCATATCTGGGTCCGTAGTCCAGCTGCAGCTGGGGTCTGTGTTGATGTCTGTGGCCTGTGTCACCACAGGAGGCCTTAGGAACCCTGCAGAATGAAATCAGAGGGCCATGCTGAGCCAGCCCCGCCCTTTGCTGGTCCTGGAGAAGCTGGCCTTGCCTCTGGCTAGACACTACAGCAAGGGAGCCAGGCCACCACTCAGGAGAGATAGCCCCCACCCCTCACCACAGGTGAGGCTGAACAGACCCTGAGAAAATGCATGGGGGGGAGCTGGAGCTGGCTCCGCCCCCTCACCCTGAGCTGGATGGCTCCAGCGGCCCTGACTGACCAGTTTGGCTACCACCCAGGTCCACAGCTGGGCCTTGGCTTGCCTCACCTTAGTGTCTACCCCATCTAGGACCTGCTAGAGCTCATGAAGGGACTGGTCCTGTGGAACAAAACCTGCAAGGTCTCCAAGACTTGGGGCAGCCACAGGATACCCCAGAAGAGTTCCCATGAGGATCCAGTGAGGATGGTGTCCCAGAAACCAGAGGCCTTGAACCAGGCCAGTGGCTCACTGTAATGAACATTTGCCAGTAAAGCTGACAGGACAAAGGGATGTACTGTGTGACCCTCCAATGCCACCAGGATGAATGAAGAGGAGATAGAAAGGCAGAAAAGAGATTTTTTTTTCCGTTGTTGTTTTGTTTTGTTTTGTTTTGGGGTTTTTGTTTGTTTTTTGCTTTTGTTTGTTTGCTTTGTTTTGTTTTGTTTTCTTTTGTTGGGGGCCATGGCAGGGATGAGAGGAGGATATGGGGGGACCCAAAAGTAAGCAGAATTGGGGTAAATGATGTGAAACTCCCAAAGAGTCAATAAAGAAGTTATATTTGGGGGATAAAAAAGGTTCTACTTTATGGAAAGAATGAGTTTTACCATTCATAGTAAATACTGAATCTCTTGACTAATCTAGTAAAGGTATTCCATCTTTTAAAAATACATAAGGACACTTGTCAGAGAGAGGGCTCAGAGGTGGCTCAATCCCAGACACCCACAGTGATGTCCGGCACCCTGGAAGACATCTGGTGACTTGCACAGCTACTCTCCTTCTCTCAAAACCGCTTTGCTGTTTCCTCAGCCTCATCTACATCAGACCCTAGGAATGAGCCTTCCTAGCAATGAGGGACCTGCAATAACATTTGGCCTCCATATGCACAAATTGTGAATCTTGGCTGACAGGAAGCTGTAAAGTCAAGTTTTCAAATGGAAGCCACGCCTCCATGAGCCTTGCCCAACACTGGGAACTGAAGTGATCGTAAAGTCGTTAGAACTGCAGGCCAAATACCTCGAGCTAGTTCAGTCTCTTAAAGCCCTTAGCCACCCTTGCCAGCCTGTGATTAACTCTGTGGATAACAGGCAGATCCCTCTGGAATGTCTGAACAGACCTCGAGCTTTCACCAAGCTTGGGTGTCCTCACACAGCATTTGAAACCTAAAGCAGAGATTTCTCCACTTCACCATAGTCCACCTATCTGATGTTTCTGCCAATGGGGAACTTCTGTTCCTACAAACAGTTTACAGAACCACTGCCATCTCGGGACACAGAACTGCGGAAGCTTTAATTTGTGTGCCAGGGCCACAATCGCTCATAATTTGGCTCCAGAATAAGCCATTTCTTATTCCTGGTCATCTTCCGTTTTGTTTCAGAAAGGGTTTCTCTTGTTCACTGCTGCTAGGTTAGCTGTCCCAAGAGCTTCTGGAGGCTTCTTGTCCCCGTCAGAACGCTCAGGCAGCAGATGCATGCTCCACTCCAAACAGCTTTCCTGTGGGTTCCGGGCGTCAGAACTCAGTTTCCAGCACTCGCGTGGCTGAACCATTACCCCAGTAGGAGCATTGTTGTGGTGACTTGAACAAAAATGTAAGAATGGCCACCATAGGCTCATATATTTGAACCTTAGTTATCAGGGGTAGCACTACTTGAGGATTAGAAGGATTAAGAGGTGTATCTTTATTGGGGGAAGTGTGCTACTCAGGTAAGATTTGAGGTTAAAAGTCATGTCAGGCTCAGTCTCTCCTCTCTCTCTCTCTCTCTCTCTCTCTCTCTCTCTCTCTCTGCCTGCAGATCAGGATGTGTCTCTCAGCTACCGCTCCAGCATCATGAGTGGCTAACATGCTCCCACCATGCTCCCCACCGTGATGGTACAGGCCAAGCCTTTGGAACTGTAAGCAAGCCCCCATTTAATGTTTTCTGAGTTGCCTAAGTAATGCTGTATCTTCAAGCAATAGAATGAAGACCAAGACCGTTGTGTTTTCACAAACATTTTGTTTGGAGAGAGGAAGAAGAGTCTTGGCGTGTATCCCAGAAACAAAACCCTGCACCCATACGCGGTGCAAAGCACCGTTGATGAAAACATACAAAGAACTTGTAAGCTCAACAGTAAGAGATCAATCTAAAAACTGGCAAAACCCCAACAAAACATAAACACCTCACTAAAGATACTCAAACTTAACAAACATGAAAATTTGCAGATGCCCACAGAAGTCTGAAGGCTTGAGACCCAACCATTTCCACAGTCTACTGAAATCCTAACCCTTAAGCTAGTGTGGTTGGGAGTAGACCCTTGCAGAGGTAATCAGGCCAGGAGAGTTGAGATCTTATAAATGGGATTAGTACATTTCTAACTGTGATTTGCAAATTTTTTTTGTTGTGTTTTGTTTTTTTTTTTGAGACAGGGTTTCTCTGTGTAGCCCTGGCTGTCCTGGAACTCACTCTGTAGGCCAGGCTGGCCTCTAAACTCAGAGATCCCTCTTCCTCTGCATCCTGTGAGCCACCGCTACCCAGCTATGATTTTTCTTTTTCTCTGAAGGACTGGGGACCAAATGTACTAGGAAAGAGCTCTACTACTGGGCCGTTCTGCAACCCAGCAACCTTTGTAAAAAGATCCCTCATCTGGGCGGTGGTGGCTCACGCCTTTAATCCCAGTTCTCGAGAGGCAGAGACGAGTGGATCTCTGTGAGTTCCGGTCCAGCCTGGTCTAAAAGAGCTAGTTCCAGGACAGGCTCCAAAGCTACAAAGAAACCCTATCTCGAAAACCACAAAAAAAAAAAAAAAGTTCCTCAGAAACCCGGCCCACTTGCAGACAAAGGGAGGTTGGAGCAAAAGGGTACCTGGGCGTGATGCAACTTTGCTCAAGCTTGGCTCCTAACCTGAAGTTTCCAGAACTATGATAAATGAGTTTTTGTGGTTTGGGCCATTTCCTACATGTTTTCGTCACGACTAACATTTTCCAGGTCTTGCAAACCATGGCTCTTCAGCTTCCGTTTGGCCCTGAAGGAAGAGCCAGCTGCTTGGGAAATATGCTGGTTTTCATACAATACAACCGGCTCGCCACACAATGCAACATTTGGAGACAAAAGCTGAAGTTCAGAAAAAGCGCAAAGCTGGTTATAGCTTATATATATATTATATATATAATATGTAAGTATATTATAAAGTATATTTATATATGAATATAAATATAAATTTTATGTTTTATACACACATACACACACACACACACATATCAAATGACCAAATCCCATGTTTTTCAGGAAGTGAATAGGTAAACAGAGGCATATCCAGTTAACCAAGTATTGCTGAACCAGGAAGTGAAACTTGTTTCTTGCTGTCCCGGGAAACCTAGCCATATGTTCCTAAAGAAGGAAACTGAGATCATGTCTTGTTGGTTGAGACCAGCCATGTGGCATTCTGGACAGGGCAAAACAGTTGCTGAAATCATGCTAGTGATTCAAGAGCCTGGGGAGGGCAGGGTGCCAAGGGGCATCTTAGAGAGGGTGAACTGGTCTCCATGGCCCTGTGGTGGTGGGGACATGTCACCATACCCGTGTCCAAGCTGTGGGAAGTCCGCAGTGGATGGCAACCTACTCGAGGTGATAAGACCCACGGTGCTGCTCGGGATTTTAACAAAGAGATCTCAGTCAAGGCCAAGCTCTGGAGGGAGGCCGCTGGAAACCTTGTATCTTCTGCTTAGTGTTTTTCCTCCCAGTCCCAAACCCATCTACAAATGAACTCCAGAAAGAATTCTTTAGAATCTGTTTAAGAACGGAAAGACCCAGAGAGGGGGAAATGCGTTTAAAACGCAGTCAAGGGCCGAGCGAGTGAGCAGTTGGAATTTTTCCTAAAGAGACAGGGAAGAAGGAATCCTCCTTTCCAAACAAGATAAGCCACAGGCACAGGTCTTAGTGTCCCTCGAGGGCACAGGGACACAGGGACTCAGGGACACAGGGACACAGGGACACAGGTCAACTCAAGGCAGAAGGATGCCTGCAGGCAGAGGCAGCAGAGCGCATGCGCCCTGTGAGCTAGCAAGCGAGCGAGCTTTGGGCGCATGCGCGCCTGGGGGGGGCGGAGCAGGGTGACTCAGCATCTTAGCTGCCGCGTTTTGGCGCTCATGGGAGATATGTAAATGAGCTGGAGCATCATGGGTATTGGTCTTTTATAAGGCCCTGGAGCTGTGGCGGAGGAACCTCGCTGAGATCGGCGTCCATTTGCAGAGTTGCTGTGAGCTCAGGCAGGTGAGGATGGAAAGGGGCTGGGACTGGTTGGGTGGGGTGGCCTGCGCTGGGTGAGGGGGTCTGGGTCTGCATGGGAGCGCGGTGGGCAGAAGGGGATCCTGCTTTAGGCTTCCCCTTCCCGGCCTCCTCCAGTTGGGAGCCTGGCCATGAGCCCCGAGGAAGCTGCTGAGCCTGGGGTTGTGGTGAGGGAGCCCCAGTCTGCTCAAGGCGAGCAGTGCACCTTGGGGAACCTCAGCCCCAGCCCTCCTCCCCTCGGTGGTCTCAGCAGCCTGCCCAGCAGGGGACGCCAAGCCTCATTTTCTTTCCCTTTCAAGCTCCCCAGACATTGGAGCAAGTGTGAAGGTGGAGAAGTTTCTGGAATCTCACGTCTGTCCACTTCTCCAAGGAGGTATCCATTGCATTGGCACCCAGTTTTCTCACCACCACCCCATAGCCTGGAGCCCAAAGTACCCGAGACCCCCTACTGCACCCCATTTTCTCCCGTTTGTCCCATTCTCGGCTCTTCCCGTCTTCCCCAGCATTAGCGGTTCCAGAGCCTGAGACCATCGATCAAGTCTTCCTCTTTGTATCCAATCAGCTACAGGCAGGCTTCTTGGCCATGTGTCCCCCAGTCAACGTTCGCCATGGGCCCAAGGGCATGTCCTGCCTCTATGCGGCCTGGCTATACCAGCTTGTCCACGGAGACCAGATGAAGATCTGCTTTTCTTGCTTCAAGGCAGCTTTCCTGGTAGTTAAAAATATGCTGGAGATGGGAGACTGGGAAGAGGAAGAGTGGGGTGCCGAGCCCATGGAACTCTCGGAGGCAGGATCTGAGCCGGAGGAGTGGCTGGGGCTCAGCTGGGGAGAGGGCCAAGGGCATCTGTCGCATGGCAACTCTGTCTCCACAGGTCCTGGCATCCTGACGTCAGGCCCTGTAGGGACAGTGGGAATAGGGTTGGGACCCCAGCCTGTCCCCACTGAGCTGGGGCCTCAGGAAGCTGTACCCCTGGACCTGGGCCCTGAGGATGCTGAGTGGACCCAGGCTCTTCCCTGGAGATTTGATGGCCTTTCTCCTTGTTCCCACTGGCTTATCCCCCCTCTATCCTGGTGGGATGTTTTCAATGTGAGCCCATCTCCTGGACAACCTGTATTGTTGGAGTTGAGCCCCATCTGGCCCATGGATCCGTTGGAAGCAGAAGCCTGGTTGGTGGATCTGAAGTTCGTCTTTCTGTTGGGTGGCTTCGATGCCATCTGCTACCTGCTGTCAATGACTCCCTGCTGGGCTGTGAGGACCCGGGTCCAGCGCTGGCAGGTGTTGCTGGACCCTGGTGAGGTGAGGGTGGCCCAACTTCAGAATGCACCTGAACAGCAGGACCTGCACCGCTGGAGGCTGAGCATTCTGGAGTCCTCAGAGCTGGGGGTAGAGCTGGTGCCTGCCGACTGCAGCCTGCGGAAGGGCGGCTTCAAGGTGCACTCCTACCTGCCCTGGCACAGTGACACCCCAGAGGACTGGGGCAGCGAGCCCGGGGAGAGGCTGCTTGTCGTAGAAGTTGTATCTCTGAGGGAGCTACCCAGCTTCCGCTCCCCCTCCCCTGGTTCACAAAACTGAAGGACCTCCCCATCCCAGGGCCCCAGGGACTGAAGTGCTAGGGGTTGCCTGTCCTCAGCCACAGGTATAAGAGGATGCCCATCATCTTGAGGGTTGGGGCCTTAGGGAAACGGGGTTTAGTTGTCTTCAGTTGACTATTGAGTGTTTGGAAGGTAAGCCCCAGCTTCTTGTGCATCAAGTCTTATGGGGGACAGGTCATTGATCCCTCGGCTGTTCTGCTGTAGGTATAGGTGTGGACTCTACAGTGTGGCACCCCAAGTCGGGTGTGGTTGACCCGTGCATGTTCTGCACTGGGACCTTCTGAGGGCCCACGAGTCCTGGCTTCAGAGTTGACTGTTTATGCTCTTTGTCAGGTTTCTGTCCTGTGCGTGTTTCTGTTTAATAAAGTTGTCATCTTTTTCATAGAAGCCTTTTGCAGTCTCCTCATTGGGTCCTCATGGGTTGTTCGCCTCTCTCCTGGGTCAGCAGCTTCACGAATTTAAGATCCCACAGAGCCAGGAAGGGGACATTGGGTTCTGGTCTGTTTTCTGGGTCCCATTGTGTGTTTGTGTCAGGTATAAGAGCCACATTTTCACAACCCAAATGTACAGGGTTTAAAATAAGGGCAGTTTTCCTGATGTGGGATTCCCCTCTGCATGCTGTGAGTATGTTTTATTGCCATTGGTTAATAAAGAAGCTGCTTTTGGCCAATGGCTTAACAGAGTAAAGCCAGGCGGAAAACCAGAACAGATGTAGAGAGAAGGTAGGCAGAGTCAAAGAGACGCCAAAGGAAACAGACGCCCTGGAACCTTGCTGATAAACCATGAACCTCGTGGTAACACACAGAATAATAGAAATGGGTTAATTTAGATGTAAATACCTAGAAATATGCTTAAGCTATTGGCCAAACAGTGTTTTAATATGGTTTCTGTGTAATTATTTGGGTCTGGGCGGCTGGGAAACAAACAAGCAGCCTCAGCCCACAGTTTACTGTGTGGAAGAGCAGTGTCTCATCTCATGGGTTGACAGGAGGCAGCACAGGCTTGTAATCCCAGAAGGAATATTCAGAGTCTAAGGCCATCCTCCTTTACATACTGAATTTGAAAGCACTGGGGGCTGGTAATGTCAATCTCAAAAATACAGAAGGGGGAAAAAAGGTGTGTGTGATGTTTTTGTTTTGTATTGTTAGTTTTTTTCCCCCCTAGTAATAAAAATCGACACTGACGGATGCATGCTGGGCCAGAATTTCTGAAGTGTGTGTCTTGTACTTTGTTTTCCGAAATGAGGTCTCACTGTGAGTCCCTAGCTAGTCGCGAACTTTGGGCTTCTTGCCTCGGCTTCCCTGGTGCTTGGCTCGTATGCATGGGCCACCGTGTTTCAGGAGGGGAAGAATCATCTTAATTATCCTGAATTGAACTCATGAATCTAATCTAGGAGTTCTGGGTAAATGGTCCCTGTGCTGTGAGATGGGGTGCACGGTATGGAGCCCTGCTTTGCCCCCATACTGAGCCCCATGACCTGCTGGTGGCTTCTGTCCCCACAAGGGTTCTGCAGGCAGACACGTCTGTGTGCTCTGGTCATCTCTTGCCTTTGCCATTCATGTGTCATGTGTGTTGATTAGCCTTGATTAGCACCCTTAAGCAATCAACGCTTAATCGATCATGTACTTTGCGACTGTCTTTTTTTTCCATTTGTTTTTAATTATGTGTCTGTCTGCCCTTGCGTGGCTGCCTGTGGAGGTGAGAAGGTGTTGGATCTGGTGGAGCTGGAGTTAACAGGTAGTTGTGAGTCGCCCGACCTGGGTGCTGAGAGCCCAACTCTTGGTCTTCTAAAAGAGCAGTGTGATGGTTTGAATGTGGCGTCCTCCAGAGTTTCCAGAATTTAAATACGTGACCCCCAGTTGGTAGCACTGTTTGAGGAGGCCTAGGAAAGATGGTCTTGTTGGAGGAAGCATGTCACGGGAGGCAGGCTCAGAGTAAAAAGATGCATGCCATCCTGAGTTCTCTTTCTCTGCTTCCTGCTTGCAGGTCAAGATGGGAGCTTGTGTTCTGGCTAACATCCTTCTTGCTGCTATGCCTTTCTGCCATAAAGGACTCGTGCCTTCTGGAACCATAAGCCCAAATAAATCCTTTTGTAAGTTTCCCTGGTCACAGTGTTTTAGCTTATCAATAATAAAAAAAAAATAACCAATACAAATAGCAGTTGCTGTCAAGTGCAGAGCAATGTGGTTTATTATTTTTTTTATTGTTGTTGTTGGTTTTGTTTGGTTGGTTTTGGTTTTTTTGAGGCACATTTTCTTTGTAGCTTTAGAATCTGTCCTGGAACTTCCTCTTTAGACCAGGCTGGCCTCAAACTCACAGAGATCCGCCTGCATCTGCCTCCAGAGTGCTGGGGTTAAAGGTGTGCACCGCCACCGCCTGGCAAGCCACACTAGCCAAGTGCTCTGTCACTAAGTCATAGCCCCTGCTCTTCCTACTTTTTACTTTGAAATAGGGTCTCACTAAGGCTGATAGTGACCTAACTGCTTAACCTAGGCTAGCTTCAAACTTAGAATCCTCCAGCTTTGGCCTCCTTCATGTCTTGGACTTGCCGCTTGAGCTGTCAGGCTTGGCTGAGAACACCCTTTAAAAAATATTCAGGTGTCATTTGCTTGATACAAATACTACACTGTCAATTTTTTAAAGATTTTTTTTTTGTTTTTTGTTTTTTTGAGACAGAGTTTCTCTGTGTAGCTCTAACTGCCCTAGAACTTGCTCTGTAGACCGGGCTGGCCGTGAACTCACAGAGATCCGCCTGCCTCTGCCTCCCAAGTGCTGGGATTAAAGGCGTGCGCCGCCACACTGGCTAAGATTTTGTTTTTATTTTATGTCTATGTGTATCAGTATACTGCCTACATGATGTATGTCCATCATGGTCATGTAGTACCCATAGAAGCCTGAAGAGGGTGTCAGATCTCCCAAAACTGGAGGTACAGATAATTGACAGCTGCCATGTGGTTGCTGAGAATCAAACCACAGTCCTCTGCAAGAGCAACAAGGGCTCTTAACCACTAAGACATGCTGTGGGATAGTGCTCTTGTACACTGTAAAGATTTGTCACTCCTACTGGTTTAATAAAACTCTGGCCAGCAGCCAGGTAGGAAGTATAGACTAAGTGACCAGACTAAGAGAATTCTGGGAAGAGGAAAGGCAGAGATGCAGTTGCAAGAAGCCACAGAGGAAGCAAGATGAGAATGCCTTACTGAGGAAATGTCCGAGCCGTGTGGCTAAACAGACAAGAATTATGGGTTAATTGAAGTTGTAAGAGCTAGTTAATAATAAGCCTGAGCAATAGACCAAACAATTTATAATTAATATAAGTGTGCTTATTTGGGACTGAACAGCTGCAGGACTGGGTGGGACAGAAACTTTGTCTACAGAGACATCTTTCCAGCCCCTCACTATCAAAATTTAGAAAGCAGATCAGAGAGGAGATCTGATCTGATCAGATTGGAGATTATATTGGTTGAGAATCACTGTTCTAGAGAGTTCTGGAAGTCTGATGCCTTTAGGGTTTGGAGTCCTGAAACATTCTCTTTTCATCCCTGGACTCCTGATCTTTGAATCACTGGGAGAATATAGGTTCTCTTTCCCCTCCCTCCCTTCTTTTGCCTTCCCCACACAGCAGATCACAAAGTCAGAGGTGAGGTATCTCTGTCCTGGAAATATCAGCCATATCCAGGGCCTTGTGTGTCAACTGCCCATAAGCCTATGGTAATAGGTAATGCCAGCCCTGGGCTCTAGCAGTGACAATGGGCATAGCCACCCACTTCATCCCACCCAGGCCCCTATAGCAGAGATAGGACTAGGTACCCAGTTAGATGCTGGGGCTGTTTTTGACTTCTTCATCACCATCTAAAATGGCATCTGTTGTCTTAAGAATACAAAAATCTAGAAAACATTTTTTTTGAGACAGGGAGGCTCCAAAGCTACAGAGAAACCCTATCTCAAAAAGCCAAAGAAAGAAAACACAAAAATCTAAGCAACATTGAAGAATTAACTATTCTGGGCAAATCAGACCCGTCAATCATCTTGCCGTTAGGCACTGGCTGTCTGCCCTTTCGGAAGGGCACCCTCGCTGTCCGTCGTTCAAGTGACGAGCAGTAGGCACACGATGAGTAACACATACCTGGGCTGGAAATAACTTTAAATGTTTGTGTTTAGCTTCCTTGTGTTTGAGCTTTAAACAAAACCAAAGATGTATGTTGGTGGTTGGAACTGTGGGCTACATGGGCACCTGCCCGCAGGTGTGGATCCCCCTTCTTGGAAAGGTGGAGGGAGGGTGAGATGCATCCTGGCAGCTCTGCAAAGGCTTAAAGGCTCCGGGCTCTAGGTGTGCCCTCACTGCCCTGGTCAGTATGATCCCACGAGAGACCTCTAGAGGCCACTGGCA